>NC_081797.1:10891826-12091826 GCF_963082965.1 Carassius carassius | reverse complement strand
ACATTTTGAAATATATCGAAATAAAAAAACAGTTAATATAAATAGGTTAGTAAAAATATTTCACAATTTTTCTGTTTTGCTGTACTTTGGATCAAATAAATGCAGACTTGGTGAACAGAAGAGACTTCTTTAACAAATATTAACAAGCTTACTGTTCAAAAACTGTTGACTGGTAGTGGATACAAAAGGCAATTTAAATTTCTCTCAAATTTCTAACTTTTAATTGGCTTAGAAATCTATAACTGCTGGACAATAACAAATAATAATGATTTGTTTATATACTACAAAATGTTTTTGTCAATTAGCACTGCATTATTCATACTTTATTTATCACCTGCTGAAGATGACTTGAAAAACCATATATTGTTGCAATCGTATGTTTAATGTCCAAAAGTTTCTGGCCTTTTTTTCTCTGTGTAAAAACTGTTTTCATACAGCGATAGCTGGACGCTTTTGCTCATATTAGGAATTTCCTGATATGACTTTCTGCACGAGAAAATATGAAAATATAATTATATTTTCCTTTAAAATGTTCTTCCTAACTTCCGGCCTTATTATCATGTCATATATAGTCCTAACTGTGATGTTCTGTAAAACAACAAACTTTAAAATACTTTGTTCTTACTGGTGAAATCAGATGGTTATCTCTGTTTTCTCTCATGTACATCACAGTGTAAGCTTTCACAGTGAACATCACTCTCATCAGCGTAGTCCATATCAACAACAAAAATATATCTTGACTCCATATAGTGGTTATTTTGGAAAAAATCCCAGGTATTTTGAGCAGTAGGATTATTAAAAATATGTGCGAATATAAAATTTAATTAAGTAGCTTATATATAAAATTTCAGTACTTTTTTACTTAAGTACATAAAAAATCGAGTACTTTTGTACTTTCACTTGAGTAAAATTGAAAAAGGAGTACTTTTACTCTTACTGGAGTAATATTTTATTATATGTATCTGTACTTTTACTCAAGTACTTGATTTGTGTACTTCGTCCACCACTGCTGACTTTGACTGTGAACTGATCCCTTCCTGTGAATGTAAAGAACTTTTTAAAACTTCACATATGTGTTATTCGTTGCTTTCTTTGTGCAGTAAAATGGTAAAGCACTCTTGAGTACTATATGCAATTAACAAATAAACTTGCCTTCTCTACTGCTGTTTTTTTTTCTCAAATCATATTGTCGTAGGACGGTCAGTACAGTGGCTAAACAGGCAGCAAAAAAAATGTCAAAACTTCAAAAATGTCCATGGAAAAGTTTTCATTTTAATTCAGGGTGCCACAAATTCCAAAAAGGTGCAATAAAGTCCAAAGCAAAAAGTCCATTGTAAATCCAAAACAAAAAGTCCACTGTAAATCCAAGTTTAACTTCAGAAAACAATTAACAAAACAAAAACAAAACTGTTCAAAGTCAATATTTGACAAAAACAAAGAAAAACACAAAGGGGAAAAAATAGTTACATGGTTGGCTACTAATCCAACGAAGCACACCTTCCCTCCCTTCCAAACATTTCATCTGTTCTTTTATAGTTTTGACCACCTACTTCCTTTTCAAACTGACCAATCATAACTCTTCATCAGTTACTAGCTGTACAATTAATGTTTCACAGTGTACTTACAATCTTACAAACAGTACTTATATAATATATGTAGTTTAACAAGTTACATTAATATTTAGAAACTTTCAAACACATACACCGTCATGACATTTAGGTCTAAATATTCTTAATAGACCAACTCCTCCCCTTCAGGATGTCATATAATCTGTTTCCTGTTCGCGGGCCCCTCCTACTAGGCACTTCCAGGAACCGGTAAGACAAAGAAACAAACATTAATATACAAACAGATTTTGTACAACTTCACCTGCATGCTCCACTTTGATGACAGTCACCATGGAATGTGCACCTTTCATGTGACTGCCACTACAGTAAAACAAACAAAATAAAGATCTTACAAAACCATGTGGAGTGTGGTTCTTTGTATTAGCACATGTGTGCTACATCACATTTCTCCCTTTCACCCCTTCTGGATAGTCTAAATTAGACAAACGGGATAAATAATCAGCGATAAGATTTTTCTTACCCGGGCAGTGCTCAATTGTAAACACATAAGGCTGCAGAGTCAGACACCAGCGCAGTATCCTTGAATTACTGTTCTGCATGGTTTGCATCCATTTCAGTGCACGATGATCAGTTCTTAAGGTGAATTCACGGCCGAGCAAGTAATACCGCAGGGAGTCCACAGCCCATTTAATGGCAAGTCCTTCCTTCTCAATGGTTGAGTATTTCCGCTCTCTTCCAAAGAGTTTTCTGCTCAGGAATATCACCGGCCTCTCCTCATTAGCCTCTCCTTGGGCCAGCACTGCTCCCAGGCCAACATCCGAAGCATCAACCTGTACAATAAATCTTTCAGAGAAATTAGGACTCTGCAGTACTGGTTCATGGCATAACAAGTCTTTAAGTGAATTGAAGGCTTTTTCACACTCACTCGTCCAACAAAATTTAGCAGGACTCTTTTTGGTCAGATCTGTCAGAGGTGTAGCCAGTGATGCAAAGTGGGGAATAAATCGGCGGTACCAACCGATTAAACCAAGAAAGGACCTCACCTGTTTTTTCGTTTGTGGGCGAGTAATGTTTTGGATCGCCTTAAGCTTTTCCACTTGTGGCTTGATCTGTCCATGTCCCAGTAAGTACCCCAAATACCTCACTTCCGTCTGAGCCCATGCACATTTTGTGGTGTTGATCGTGAGCCCAGCTTCCTCAAGCCTCTTCATAATATCAGCCAGATGGCGTAGATGTTCTTGCCAAGACCCACTGAATATCACCACATCATCAAGATATGCGGCTGCATACTGCTCACATCCCGCAAGAACACGGTCCATCAATCTTTGGAACGTGGCCGGTGCTCCATGTAACCCAAAGGGCATGACCGTATACTGATATAACCCTGTGGGAGATCGAAAAGCAGTGTAGGGCTTGCAAGACTGATCAAGGGGCACTTGCCAATATCCTTTACACAAATCTAAAGTAGTCATATAGGATGCTTTACCAAGTCTCTCAATCAACTCGTCAATACGAGGCATTGGATAAGAATCAAAACATGATACACTGTTCAGTTTTCTGAAGTCGGTGCAGAACCGAATTCCTCCATCCTTTTTAGGGACCAGTAGTATGGGACTTGACCACTCACTGTTAGAAGGTTCTATAATCCCCATTTCCAGCATGGCTGCCACTTCAGTCTTTAACTGTTCCACCATCTTCTCCGGGACTCGATAGGGTTTTTGCCGAACAGGAGTAGTGTCTTTCAGGATGATATTGTGCGTGAGGAGCTCGGTACGGCCCGGTCTTTCCTGGAAAAGAGAGGGAAAAGTTTGAAGTACCTCAGTTAGTTGTTGTTGTTGATGATTATTCAAATGTGCAGAACATCCAGGAGCCTTCTGTGGTGATCGGACTGGTTCCATATCGGTTTCATCCTCTTCCTCCACTATAGCCCTCACCATCATCGCTTGGTCTTTAGCATCTGTAGGACCATTGAAATCAGACACCCTCTCCTTGAATTCCCTCAGGAGATTAACATGAAGGACCTGCTTAGGCTGCTTCCTTTCGGGACACAAAATCTCATAGGTTACTGGGCCCAGTTTTCGTGTCACGACATATGGACCCTGCCACTTGGCCAACAATTTGCTGGTACCTGATGGTAGCAGTACCAGAACTTTCTGTCCTGGTTTTAAGTCCCTTTCCCTGGCATGTGTGTTGTACCATACCTTTTGCCTTTGTTGAGCAGCAGACAAATTTTCTCTAGCCATAGTCCTAAAGTTCTCCAACTTGTCTCTCATCTGTAATATATATGAAGCGATACTGCGCTGGGCTGGTTCCTCTGCTGTCCAAGCCTCTTTGAGCACATCCAGGGGGCCACGAACTTGCCTGCCAAACAAAAGCTCAAAGGGGGAGAAACCAGTTGAGCATTGAGGGACCTCTCTATAGGCAAATAGCAAAAAAGGAAGCCATTTATCCCAATCCCTCCCCGACTCATCAACAAACTTCTTAAGCATGTTCTTCAATGTACCGTTGAATCGTTCTACTAAGCCATCTGTTTGAGGGTGAAATGGTGTAGTTCTGATTCCCTTAATGCCTAACTGTTTGTACAGTAGCTTCATCAGTTTAGCCATAAAATTTGTTCCCTGATCAGTGAGAATTTCAGAAGGAACCCCAACTCTTGCAATCAAATCAACTAAACATCTCACAATGTGCTTAACTTGAATTGAACGCAATGGGTACACCTCTGGATACCTAGTAGCATAGTCACAGATCACCAATGCATATTGGTGACCCATACTGCTCTTCACCAATGGACCTATGATATCCATCCCTATACGGTCAAATGGAATCCCAATAATCGGCAGAGGTTGCAGATAACTTCTATCAGCTTTACGCACAGGTGCTACCATTTGACATTCAGAACAAGTTTTACAGTATTCTTGCACATCTTGATACATTTTTGGCCAATAAAATCGTTGACTGACTCGCTCGTATGTTTTCTGTTGGCCTAAATGTCTTGACCAAGGGATGGAATGCCCCAGATGTAAAATCATCTGATGCAGTGTTTTAGGTATTACTAGTCTCGGGTTCTCTATGTCGGCCAGGTACAAAAGATTGTTCTTCAAAATGTACCGGTCGTCCCCCCCTAACTTTGGTACCCCCTCAGGCTTGCCATCTACCTCACACACCTTTTGAAACAGGGGTTGTAGAGTAACATCTGCTTTTTGCAACTCCCTAAAATTATCAGGAATCTGCCAACGGGAGTTAATCAACTCAGATTCAGGGTGGTCAGGAAAATGGGGTAAACTCCCTTGTATCTTATCCTTCCCCCTATGCTTTTCTTGCCGTCTCTGTCTTTTAGTTTTTTTGTCCTTCCCCACACTAGAAAACAAATCATCATCAGCATTAGGAAGGGGTTGCAAACCTTTGGTCTGAGACCGTGTAACCACTGCACACATTTTGGATGCTAAAGTAACCCAATCAGTTAAACAAGGAAAATCTTCCCCGATCACAACATCATAGGCTAGTTTCTCAACCACCCCCACCCTTAACAGGTATGCCTGTTCTTCGATCACTACCGAGACATCAGCAGTAGGATAGATTTTTTTATCCCCATGTACACATCCCAAACATACGGTATCTTCGTAGTTCAACATTTCACCATTCAACAAGTCAGATTTCACCAGAGTTTGTGTACTACCTGTATCAACCAAAGCCTGAGCAGTTTGACCATTAACGGTTACCGTTATGAGGTGACTATGTTTCCCTGTAGATTTTGTCGATTCACCAAAGCACTCATTCCTGGGAACATAACACAAGTTAGTTACTTTGGGTTTTCTTAAGGGACAAAGTGAAGCCTTATGTCCTGGTTGTTGACAATAGAAACAAATGAAAGATGCATTCGAATTTTTCCCAGGCAGTCCCACAGTCTTATCAATAGGTTCCTCCACCTTACCCTTCCCCACAGTCACAGTCCCTTTGATGGTTCGTGGTAGATCTCGATGTGCAGCCATGTACCTCTCAGCCAACCTTGCAGCTTCCTCGCCAGTCTGTGGTTGGTTTTCTTTGACCCAGACTCTCACGTCGGGACGCAATACTCGTAATTACTGTTCCAGTATGACAGTTTCTCCCAACTGTTCTTTGCTCTTCGTTTCGGGTCGCATCCACCTCTTATACAAACCCTTGATGCGATGGTATGACTCTCTTACACTCTCTCCGATTGGTACCGCAAGGCTCCTGAAACGCAGGCGATAGGTCTCCTCAGACACGTTGTATTTGGCCAGGACCGCAGCCTTGATGTCATCATAGGAACCGGAGCGTAGTTCGTCCATACCCGCATAGGCCTCCAAAGCTTTTCCTGTTAATAAAGTTACCATTCGTGCAGCCCACTCATCGGCTGGCCAACCCCACGTTCTAGCAATGCGCTCGAACCGCACAAAGAAGCTCTCCACATCCTCACCTTCTACAAAATCAGGAATTCGTGGTTCATGATAGCGTCTAAAAGGTGCTGCCTGTGGTGCTGCCGGTGGTGCTGCCGGTGGTAGCGGCATAACTGGCATATGGTCTTCAAGTTGGCCTTGAGGAGGTTCTGAAAGGAATGATCTTCTTCCTGCTGCCTGTGGAAGTGTTTTGGGTGTTGGTAATGGGTAGTGAGTATGTTGGCTTAACTGTTCAATTGATTCCCACCCTGTCTTGGGTTTCTGGAACACAGCAGCCTTTAAACCAGTCAATTCATCAAATAGTATCTTTTCATTCCTTTGTTGCTGTTGCATAAACTTCCTCATTTCCAAAAAAAATTCTTGACCTACCCCAATAGTCTCTGCTTCATCACGGGGTGTACTGAATTTACTGGTCTTGGGTCTCACCACAGGTTCAGTTTCAGAATATAAGACCGTCACAGCTTCTTCAGGTGCCCCAGCCACATAATCCAAATCACCAACCTGAGCTTCAACAGTGTCCTCCTCCCCTTCAGAAAACAGGTTTGGGTGAGCTCGGGTAATCCTTTGAGGGCCTCCTTGTCCTCTAGTAGCCATCTTGAGGTTTGTCGATTCCTTCTACTGCAAGTTACTCCACAAAGACGTTATTTATCCCACTTCTGACACCATTTGTCGTAGGACGGTCAGTACAGTGGC
Source organism: Carassius carassius (assembly GCF_963082965.1). Taxonomy (NCBI): domain Eukaryota; kingdom Metazoa; phylum Chordata; class Actinopteri; order Cypriniformes; family Cyprinidae; genus Carassius; species Carassius carassius. The sequence goes on along the minus strand of NC_081797.1, from coordinate 12,085,150 downwards.
TAAACAGGCAGCAAAAAAAATGTCAAAACTTCAAAAATGTCCATGGAAAAGTTTTCATTTTAATTCAGGGTGCCACAAATTCCAAAAAGGTGCAATAAAGTCCAAAGCAAAAAGTCCATTGTAAATCCAAAACAAAAAGTCCACTGTAAATCCAAGTTTAACTTCAGAAAACAATTAACAAAACAAAAACAAAACTGTTCAAAGTCAATATTTGACAAAAACAAAGAAAAACACAAAGGGGAAAAAATAGTTACATGGTTGGCTACTAATCCAACGAAGCACACCTTCCCTCCCTTCCAAACATTTCATCTGTTCTTTTATAGTTTTGACCACCTACTTCCTTTTCAAACTGACCAATCATAACTCTTCATCAGTTACTAGCTGTACAATTAATGTTTCACAGTGTACTTACAATCTTACAAACAGTACTTATATAATATATGTAGTTTAACAAGTTACATTAATATTTAGAAACTTTCAAACACATACACCGTCATGACATTTAGGTCTAAATATTCTTAATAGACCAACTCCTCCCCTTCAGGATGTCATATAATCTGTTTCCTGTTCGCGGGCCCCTCCTACTAGGCACTTCCAGGAACCGGTAAGACAAAGAAACAAACATTAATATACAAACAGATTTTGTACAACTTCACCTGCATGCTCCACTTTGATGACAGTCACCATGGAATGTGCACCTTTCATGTGACTGCCACTACAGTAAAACAAACAAAATAAAGATCTTACAAAACCATGTGGAGTGTGGTTCTTTGTATTAGCACATGTGTGCTACATCACACATATTTACTATGAAATTCTAAATTCATTTTGTTCCTGAGTTGGGCAGGTCATAATCTTTAAACATGGAGTTGTCTCACAACAACTACTTTTCACTTTGTCTTGTCATTGAAGTAATGTGTTTATAGGCTAGATATGAACGATCATTTGAAGCATATTGTATGTTTTATAAGCAGTGAATTAAGCATGTATTTGACTGAAATTACACAATTGTCAGCAAACTGCATGTGTAGCACAGTGAATGTCTATGATAGTCAACCAATGGGATGCTACATTTTATTCTTTCCGACATAAAATCACTTGAATATGATACGCATTATGGACCGAACGGTTCGTTGGACTAATTAATTAGGCTATATTTGGAAAATAAAAAAAAATTGTGAAATATAATGATATGCGTTCAACAAGGTAGCCCAATAACCCAAACAGGCAACGCCCCTGACACCCCCGAAGAATCAAAATTGGGAATCCAAAGTGCACTAAAACACCAGACCTGTTGGTTATTGGAGGATCTTCTATTTCTGGTCTGTTAAACGCATTAGCCATTTTGACACGAGCCTTCAGCGCGTACTGAGTGAGCGAGCGCCTTACTCTATAGTGGAAAACGTAGGTTTTAAGAACATGCTTAATCTAATTGAGCCCCGTTACAATATTCCTTTCACGCAGGGCCGGCCCGCGGCATAGGCGGTATAGGCAAATACTAAGGGCGCCACTCATCCATAGGGGCGGCAGAATGAGTGAACGAGTGATTTTTTTTTTTTTTTTTTTTTTTTTTACATATTTTTTTTTATAATAGGCTACTATTTAAAAACCATTAATTCGAAATACTACCCAAAAAAAAAGTCCGGCTCTTCAATCTTCCCCCGCCCATCGAGTGCTTGAAGTGCGTCAGAAATAGAGCGCGCGCGATCAGTTGTTGGTAATTTGTTGTGTAGCGTGCCCTACGCCGCATCCAATGTAGACAGCACTGCTTTTGTTAACACACAGCTCGTAGAAACGGGCCTGGCAGCTCGCGCCAGTTCTAGACATGGTGAAAGTTTCCTGATTGTGACGGAAGGCCGAATTTACATGACACATTATAAATGAGCATAGTCTGCGATAGATACAGTGCCAAAAAGAAGAGAAGAGGATAAAGACAGAGGTAAAGAGATGTAGTGAATGAACAATTTATTGCATAGGAGTAAGATACTATAATTTCATGGCAGTTATTTTACCTTAAACTTAATGTTAGCAGTTGTTCTGAGTTCTGAGTCCCCAGACTGTGATTTTGTACAATCATGTCAGTTTTGAAACGCATTTTTTATTATCACTTTTTTATTAATGTTTTACTCTACAGTTGTGCAGTTTTGGGGGGATACAGTACAGGCCAAAAGTTTGGAAACATTACTATTTTTAATGTTTTTGAAAGAAGTTTCTTCTGCTCATCAAGCCTGCATTTATTTGATCAAAAATACAGAAAAAAATGTAATATTGTGATATATTATTACAATTTAAAATAATTTGTTTTCAATTTATTATACTTTAAATTATCATTTATTTCTGTGATGCAAAGCTGAATTTTCAGCATCATTACTCCATTCTTCAGTGTCACATGGACATCCGGTCTATCACATGATCCTTTAGAAATCATTCTTATATGATGATTTATTATGAGTGTTGGAAACAGTTCTGCTGTAATGTGTGTGTGTGTGTGTGTGTGTGTGTGTGTGTGTGTGTGTGTGTGTGTGTGTGTGTATATATATATATATATATATATATGCTAAATCATGAACACAATGACAGGGTGAAATGGGCTGTAATGCATGGGGCGCCAGGTAAAATCTTGCCTAGGGCAGCAAATTGATCAGGGCCGGCCCTGACTTCACGAGCCCATTTCAGACAGACCGTAATTCCTGCTTTGTTCCAAAAAACATAAGCCCTATAGAGAACCAATTGAGTAAAAACACACTCAATATAAAGAGTTATAGAGTTCCATATAAAAAGTTACATCTTTCTATTTGTTCATAACTACTACAATAATATAACATTTTCATTTTTTTATATAAGGAGCTGTTTTTGTTTTATACAGTATGCTGCTAAGAAAACACCATAGAAGATGGGTAAAGAATAGCTCCATCATTGTTCAATGTAAAAAAACATACTTTGTTAGTTTTAATAAATAAAACATTTTTTAAAAATCAAGGAAATTTATCTGCCAATTTTTTTCTTTTTGCTGTATCTAAAACGTACCGAACCGTACCGAACCGAACCGAGACACCAGTGTATCGTATTGAACCGAACCGTGAATTTTGTGAACCGTTACACCCCTAATATATATATATATATTTCATCAGCCTTTACTCCAGTTTTCAATGTCACATAATCCTTCAGAAATCATTCCAATATGTTGATTTACTTTCAATGATGTTCTTTTTATCTTTCTATTCATCAAATAATCCTAAACAAAATCACAGGTTCCAAAAAAATATTAAGCAGTAAAACAGTTTCCAGCACTGGTAATAAATCAATATATTATATTTGCATCACAAAATAAATTATATAGGTATGTATTATATATGTATAAATAACCTCTGACACAAAGAAGAGTGAAAACTCCTAACATAACCGCTAAGTTACTGAACATCTGAACATAACGAACCAAATGCACATTGACGGATCTTCTTTCATCTGTTCTGCAAAATGTAAATAAATGTGTATTTCTGCAAGAGTAAATATTGTGGAAATATCATTATTAATTGTGTCTAGGCATAGGGGGTCATCATGTGACACACAGCATCAACAGCATATTGTCAAATTATTATTAAGCATTATTTTTTTTTTTTTATTATTATTTTTTTTCATTTTTATTAGAAACATTCTCAGAAGCATGAACTATATAATGAAATATCTGGATTCTCACTTTTCATAAATTGTTAATAATGATAATATGCGATGGTCAAAGTAGCCTAATTATGTAATTTATTATACAAACCTGTCTGTTTACTTAAGTAATATAGGTGTCATGCCATAACATTTTTAATATGACTTACTTTATATTAAATGTGAATTTAACATTGAAAGTCAATGTGATATAAAAACTGCTGCTAATCTTTCATTGTTCAAAAAGAGAGCAAATAACATTTACATTATCAAAGATCATTTTCACTGACAGTCTATCAATCACTCTCAGAAACTCCCATTAAAATCACTGAACCTGTTAACACTGTGAAATCAATATCTTATTTACAGATTCGTACACACACATCTGCACTTGTTTCTGAAGATTCGCCAGAAAGAGGTCTCCAGTCAGGAGCGAGTGAAGGAAGCACCGGCATTTCAGCGATGACTCATCGGAACACCTCTGATTGGCCAATGCTTTCATAAGCTCAACAGAATCTTGTGTGATTGGTTATAATGCGCACTGCTGTAAAAACGCGTCTGGCTCACCGCCAGCCAGCAAATGCAGATCTGAATTTAGAAGCTGATGATATGACTCGCTGAGTTCTCACGCCGGTGTGATTTTATCAAATATAGAAAATATTAATCGGCTATTTTTTGTCTTTTGGAAGCTGCATTCAACTTGACTCCCCTCTGTTATAAGTCACACGTACAACAAACTAATGTCAAAGTGGTATTGTGTACTGTAATCGAGTGTAGCCCAAGTTATACCTGTTGAACCATAGACAGTGCACGTGGTGTTCATCCAATACAGATCTTCATCGCAAGCTAATAATAGCCTTTGCAGATTTGCTTTCAATTCAGTTGCAGATCCAACCACGTCTTCAACGCTCTTTCTGTTCTTAAACGTTACAACTCTGAGTGAACCGTTTCAAACGCTCAGCGCGCGCTGCAGTATACTGAACGAATCATTCAAACTGATTCACAAACCAATTCACTGGTTAGCTAACTAGCTTGAACAATCTATTGAACAGAATTGACTCAAAAGAATCAATCATTCGCGAAAGAGCATCGCTCATTGCCCCAGAGAAAAGTAGACGGCGCGTTTGGATCAAACTGAAACATTTATAACATTTATTGCATTAAGATAAAGTAACGAGAGGAGCGTGGCCCACAGTAACGAAATACAAGTACATATTTTTCCCAAAAATATTACTCAAGTAAGAGTAAAAGTACCCATCTTTAAATATACTCCAAAAAGTATTAGTTACCCAAAAAATTTACTCAAGTAAATGTAACGAAGTAAATGTAACTCGTTACTACCCACCTCTGGTCTTGTAGAAGACTTTTGCGTAACACTTAAGGTGACATTTTCCAACCCTTATGTTATATTTAGAAATATGACAGTTATGGGGATTTATGCAACAGTTAATGGGTTTTAAGGGATACTTAAGAGAAATTCTAAGGCTTTACGACGTTTCACCTAAAGAAACCCTAAAGTAACATTTAAGGAATATTTTATACAACACCCTTAAGTGTAAGGGAAACTCTGAAACTCTGTGGACTCTGAAACCTGATTAATTATCCTTGGCTACCTGTTCTTATCTATGCCGGTTCCTGACTTCGTATGCCAAATTGCCCATCTGTTTGTACTTATCTGAGTTCTCTACGAACATCTGCCTGAGTTCCCTTTGATGCCAGCCTGAGTTTGTATGCTGTTCTCTGTTTAATTACCTGTGTTATTAAAGGGATAGTTCACTCTCATATTAAATTTTGGTATGTTTTAGCTTACCTCAAGGACATCCAAGATGTAGGTTTCTTTGTTTCCTCGGTATTTCCCATTTTGATATTTTTAGGTCCAACCGTTCTTGTCTGTGACTCACATAATGGATGTCTATGGTCACCACCTCAAAGAGCATGCACAGAGGAGTCAAAATTAAACAATTCCCCATCATAAGTACACATTGATGACCTAATACACGAAACGAGCGGTTTGTGTAAGAAAACGAACAGTATTTATATCTTTTTTACCTTTTGTACACAACCATGTCCAACTGATCTGAGTTCGCGAGTGCTTCCCGATGTGACGTGCACTCGCGCTCAGGCTTAGTCTGCGCAAGCGCGGAAAGCCCCGGATGTGATGTCTCGCGCATGCACATCACTCATTGTTTACCACACGCTACGCTTTCAATCTGCACTGTCTGAAATATAATGCAGTAATTGTATTAAATTAATGTTTATAATGCACCCTATAATCGTTGCGTTTATAATAAAAATACAACACATTACTCACTCTATTGACAGCGTGCCATTGGGTCCCTCTGGCATTGGACGTCGCCTCCAGTTTATACGTGGCACACTAAACACAACGTGCAAAACGCTGCGTCTCAACAGCGGAGAAAAATCAGGATCGTCAGGCAGGCGTGTGATGTGATACTGTCAACGTCCTCGTCGTCATCTTGTAGTTGTTCCATTCATGACAGCATATGCTCTCCACTTCTGTTGGCATCTCACAACACTTGCTACACCACCAATTTTGAAGAGATCTCTGTCTCTGAGGCTTGAAGCCGTGCTGCTGCAGCGGATCGCTCCTGAGTGTGTATTCTGTTTCAAATAAATATGGTTGTGAAAAAAATTCAACGTTGTCTATGGATATATTGAAATCGTCTTCCATTGCAATTTCCTGTACGTCTAAATATGTTTAGATCTTCACAGTGAAAGGTAATACTTCCGAAATCTGTGTAAACCATAGGCAGTAAGTGTAAACAATGAGTGATGTACACGCGCGAGAGATCGCTTCCGGTGCTTTCCCCGCTTGCGCAGACTAAGCCAGAGCGCGCGCGCGCACGTCACATCGGGAAGCACTAGCGCACTCAGATCAGTTGGACGTGGTTGTGTACAAGAGGTAAAAACGATATAAATACTGTTCGTTTTCTTACACAATCCGCTCGTTTCGTGTCTTAGGTCATCAATGTGTACTTACGATGGGGAATTGTTTAATTTTGACTCCTCTGTGCATGCTCTTTGAGGTGGTGACCATAGACATCCATTATGTGAGTCACAGACAAGAATGGTTGGACCTAAAAATATCAAAATGGGAAATACTGAGGAAACAGAGAAACCTACATCTTGGATGTCCTTGAGGTAAGCTAAAACATATCAAAATTTTATATGAGAGTGAACTATCCCTTTAAACTGCTGCAGATGGATCTAACTGACTCAGCCATGTCATCACAATAGTAAAAAAAAGTTTAATGAGTTGTTTTATTATTATTATTATTTCTCTCTCTCTTTCTTTTTTTAGAACATGTTATTAACTAACTATCATTTTGCTGTCAACAAGTTCACATAAAGGGTCTGTCATTCAAATTATATATGTTAACTGTACCATTTTGAATTTTGGTGAAAACTTTCAAGCTTAAGTGAGTCTCCACCAATTCAGGCCAACAATTGTCAGAAGCTTTTGGATTGACAGAAGGATAAAAACATACTTTAATGCAAAAATTAAACATTTAAAACACTGAAACTGAAATGTTGGCACTTACAAATAATATTAGCTCCTTTATCAGTGACTGTCACTTATGACTATTTGTATAGATAAATCTTTGTTGGTCTTGCTGTTTTTTCTGTCAACTCCTTATCTTAGATTTGTTCGTGAGTATTGAACAAACAGACCACATCTCCAAACAGAGAGTTGTTTACAGATGATATCTTCTCATACTTTCTGTGACTCTTTATCTATATAATCAGGTTTACAGTTTGTGTACAGTATATGTATCATCCTCGTGACTTAAACAGACATTAAGTATAAAAGCAGGGCTCTTTCTAGAGCTTCATGGAATCTTTACTGACAGTCCAAAGGCAACGATCTGAAAAACCAAGGTGAGTTTTTGGCACATCAGCCTGCTGAATAACAGTTCATGCTAAACTAATTTATTTATTTAATTTTTTTTATTATAATTTTTTAAGATAACATTGAGAATCCACAGTGAGCAGTGCTTATGAATTTTCAGGTTCCTTATGGCAGTGCTGAGATCTCTTCTGCTTCTTATCACTATTTATTCCATGATTAATGCAGAAGGTAACCAACACCTTTATTTACAACTGTAAAAAAAAAAAAAAAAAAAAAAAAAAACATTAAAATTTGAAGTCATTCTGTTTTGTGCCAAATCATTGAGAGGCTTCATTACAAAGGGGTGGACAGGAAATGTACGATATTATTGAACTGAATTTTGTCATGATTACTGAGGTTTCTGAAGACAGTAAAGACTATATACTGTGTTTATTAAAAGAACGTCTCGGTTACGTACGTAACCCTCGTTCCCTGATGGAGGGAACGGAGACGTTATGTCGAACGACATATGGGGTCTCACTTGGGAGGCCAATCATCTCTGAATTTAAGAGAAAACGCCAATGAAAATTGGCTAGTGGATTAACACACCTGAGCCACTCCCCATGCCAACGGGTATAAATAGGGCGACAGGTGCATCCACTCATTACGTTTTTCGGCTGAGGAGCCGAGAACGTGTCCCGGCAACAGCGAACGGTTCAAGGTTATGGCATGGGGACGTAACGTCTCCGTTCCCTCCATCAGGGAACGAGGGTTACGTACGTAACCGAGACGTTCCCTATCTGTCGGTCACTACGAGTTATGTCGAACGACATATGGGGTCCTATGGAAAACGCCACAACCTGAACATCGTCACAACCCTGTGGCGCTGCAATTGTCGACAAGTCCTGGCGTGCCACAAAAGCTACGCTTAAGGTCGTAACCTTCCCAAAGCCCCAGCGCAAATTCACTGACCTTGGTACCGAAGGGGCCAAAGGGTGAGTACATCGCTGCTGGAGAAGGCCACGCTGCTGTTCCGCCCACATAAAGTTAGTGGAAGGGATTTCAACCTTCAGAGAAAGATTGCTTCAAATCTTCCCTATTTGTTCTTTCAGCTGGCAAGACAATGGGGAAACGAGCCTAGGAAAAGGTCGCTACGGAGACCACATCCTACCCATAGGGAGGTGACATGTGGATATACCGATATGGACTGATCCAGGGGGCAGTACTACATATGGAAGGGGTCTCTGAGGCAGGTCCTACCTTGGAGTAGGGATGGAACGGCTGCCAGAAGAGACTGACAGAACGGGTCTGTCAAGGGAAGACATGGGTTTGAAAAGAGGGAAACCTTACCGTGGAAGAATACACATATGGGATTACCCGTAGGGAACCAAGCCATATGAACACCTAGCCCAGTACAGGGGCTGACCGGAACTCCGGGCATGCTAACTCCAGTACTGGGCCTGGCGACGGACTGCTCCGCCAAGTCTGACTGCCGAGGGTGCTGGAGGATGCTCGACCAGGGTACGCCAACCGGGGAACTCTACTGGGAGAAGAAAGGCGCTCACACGGGAAGAAACTGGCTCCACACGGAGGTTGTAAAACCTCGCAAAGGTGTTAGGTGTCGCCCAGCCCGCAGCTCGACAGATGTCTGCCAGAGAGGCGCCGTGCGCCAGTGCATAGGAGGAGGCCACACTCCGTGTGGAGTGGGCTCTCACCCCCAGGGGGCACGGCTCGCCTTGGGAATGGTAAGCCAAGGCGATGGCATCCACTATCCAGTGGGCCAACCTCTGCTTAGAGACAGCCTTCCCCTTCTGCTGACCTCCAAAGCAGACCAGGAACTGCTCAGAGCTTCTAAAGCTCTGGGTGCGGTCCACGTATATGCGAAGGGCTCTTACGGGACACAGCGACGCCAAGGCTGGATCTGCCTCCTCCAGGGGCAGCGCTTGCAGGTTCACCACCTGGTCTCGGAAGGGAGTGATGGGAACCTTGGGCACGTATCCAGGCCGGGGTTTCAGGACAACGTGAGAGTAGGCCGGCCCGAACACAAGGCACTCTTCACTTACCGAAAATGCTTGGAGGTCCCCGACCCTCTTGATGGAAGTGAGCGCGATCAACCGCTCTCTCCACCTGGGGAACATCCACGTACCCCCTGGCTGCCCCGCCGAGGGTGGTGAGGATGGAAGAGGGAGACGAGCGGCTTCTGGCCGTGAAAGGGGCCGTCCACGACTTCGTCGCCTCTTCATGCACCTCCGGGAAGAAAGGCACCGGAGCAGAACGAGGTTGTGAGCCGCGTCCCGCGCCGAGAAACCAATCATCTAGCCGCGAGGGCTCGGGACTGGGCGGTGTAGTCACCTCAAGCTGTGAGACGGCCCAGCAGAATCAATCGGCAGCTGCACGGGACAGGCGCTGCGGGAGGAGTGAGAGGTCCGTGGGGCGTGGCCCGGCGGAGAAGCTCTCACTGTAACCCTCAGATCTCCCAGAGCGCCAGCCGGCGGTCCTCTGCTCGAGCCAGAGAAACCGGGACGGGTGGCGACAGAGGGGTCTGCTGCACTCCCCTTGAGGAGTGAGAGACGCGATCGCAGGGCTGCCATGTTCATACGCCCACAGTAGACGCATGAATCATCCACGAGCGCAGCCTCAGCGTGTTGGACACCCAGACACTGCAGACAACGCTCGTGACCATCCACCGAAGACAGGAAACGACCGCAACCAGAAGGACACGGACAAAACGGCATCTTGAAAAAGACGCGACTCGCCCGTGATTTGCTCTTTTAAAAAAACTGTCTCTTTTAGCCGAAGCGCCCAGGGGAATCGCCGTGACAGGGACACCGCTGTACTTCTCCGTCACACCGACCAGGAACAGCTTCTTTAAAACAAAGATGAATGGCTTTGTAGTGACAGCTCTCATCGACTACTCGGCTCCGAAGCAAAAATCTAATGAGTGGATGCACCTGTCGCCCTATTTATACCTGTTGGCATGGGGAGTGGCTCAGGTGTGTTAATCCACTAGCCAATTTTCATTAGCGTTTTCTCTTAAATTCAGAGATGATTGGCCTCCCAAGTGAGACCCCATATGTCCTTCGACATAACTCGTAGTGACCGACAGATAGGGAACCCTAAAGTTTATGTATTGTTTAGATGAAAAATGCCCCAGTTGATGGACACATTTTGGAGTCATGCTACAAGTACTTCTCTGAGGCATTTAACTGGATCACTGCGGAGGTAATGTGTTGTAAGACTGCAAGACATTTCTATTTATTTAGTTTACTGCAAATAAATATGAAAAAGCAAATAATTAACCAGACCTTTGTCTTGATTACATTAACTGATTGTGGATTGACAATGTAACATCTGTCTTTTTAGAGATTCTGTCAAACTTATGATGCAAATCTTGCTTCTGTGCATAATAAATTGGACAATGATCATCTGCTGAGCCTGGTGCCTTCTTTCACATGTTTTTAGGTTGGTGCTCAGGATGGTGAAGAAGTTAGTTGCTCTGTTTTTTTTGTTGTTTTTTTTATAAAGATGACTTTTGTAGCATGGCCTAAAGGGATAAACATGAGGGAAAAGATTGTTTGACTTAAAAGCTAAACTATAATTGCTTTCTTTTTGTCGTCCTTCAGTATTTTGTAATGACTCTCTTCACTCATTAGGAAGGACAGTGGATTTGGAGTGATGGAAGTCCCTTTAATTACACCAGCTGGTGCTCTGGAGAACCTAACAATGTAGGAAATGAAGAGCACTGCCTGGAGCTGGCCCATAGCTGTAAGAATGCATTAGCTTTATTAATACTTTCAATAATTGTTTATCCTATAATGTCATATCATACTGTAATATAAAATGATTTTTACACAATATTTTATTTTGACTTTCACACCACTATAATGTGTCAAAGTGTCTGGTCTGTGTATCCCTGGGCGTCCACTAGAGGTCTCACTTCCCCGTATCATCACCCCACTCCAGTAACTGCATTTCACACAATCCTTTATCTGGAATAATCACTGGTCATTGCACACAGCTGTTCCCACTCACATTGTTTGCACCTGTCTATATATATGTTTCTGTCATTGTTATGGAGTCCTTGTTTCATGTCACCCTGTGTTTCGTGTTTCCTTTCGGACATTTATGTTTCATGTGCAGTCAGGGCCAGATTAACACTTTGTTGTACCCTGGGCAACAATATTCAAGGGCCCCATCATCACGACCCCAGGATCACCATAATATGGTCATATACAGAATATATTACTGTAATATACAGTAAATATAATCAATACTTCAAATTCTAACTGTCATCAGGTGTATTTTGATTTACAAATATTTAAATGCTCATAGAACTACAAATGCACTACTATGTCTCCTATCAAAGACATTCACTCACATATAATGCTATGAAAACAAAACACATCAGCATCTGTATAATCTGGTAAAATTGACCCACTACATTGAGAGGGAGGGAAATATCCTCCATTTTCACAAAAATGAATAAATAAGCAACCACTTTCAAACCATTATTTATTTAACAACATTTATTTCCAATAGAAATGTATTGAATTGATATAGCTATAACAGAAGACCACAGACAACACATCAAGAAACATTTTGGTCCTCAGCTCATTTTAAGCAGAAATCACCCTGACAGGGTGACCCTGTTTCCTCAGAATTCAACAAGGCAATCAAGTTATTAGTCCAACACAAACAATTTGAAATCTGCCAGTTTTCCCTCCACAACAATATACAGCATTTTAATAAAGCTGGCACCTCAAGGAAAAAATAAATAAATAAAATGCAGTATCACTGTTATCTGCTCATAAACATTTTTATCCTAAGCTCATTTTAACTTGTTTTAAAATAGAACAACAACATATCACAGCACAATTAACCAGTTAAACATTGTAGGGCTACATAAACATTTAGAAATCTGTCAGTTTCTCTGAAGAAGACAAGACAGAAATAAATGCTACATAATCTGGCAAAACACACAATTTTAGTCCTAAATAATGAGGAAGTGCATGTCCAATAGCTAAAATAGAAAGTGCAGAGCCGTGTCTGTGACACAATTTCTCTCTAGAAGACAAGATAAAAATAAATACTACAAAACCTGGCAAAACACACAATTTTAATCCTAAATAATGAGGAAGTGAATGTTTGCTTTCATTTGGCATCTTGAAGAAAAGTCCTGGCTAGCTGAGTTGTCCTCGTCGTTGACGGAAGCTGACTTAACAGAACTGTCGGCAACATTAACAGGAGTGAAGAAATTACCTATTTTAGGTATATACTTTACATTTTCTGCGTTTCTGATGTCCTTTTCCTTTTTTAATTTCCGCTTCGCGCTCCCATTTAGCTTCTCCATGTCAGATTTTTTTCTGTTGTAGCAACGCCTGACGTAACCCGCTCGGCGTAAAATTTGACATTTGACGTAACATTCCGCATGAGACTGACTCTCAACCGCTCTCAACTCACGTTCAAAGTCATAGGCAGCGCAGCGTCTCTCTGTGCAGCGCAAAAGCCCGTGTTGACAGTTTGTTTAATGTAAAGCGGGAGATTACCAGATACAGTATTTTGCTCGTGCCCTTGCTGCCCTGGGCCCTTTAGAGGTCTTGGGCCCCTGGGCAATTGCCCAGTTGCCCGTATGGTTAATCCGGCCCTGTGTGCAGTGGGTTACCTGTGATGAGTTGACTGATTAAAGCTGAGGTCTTAAACTCAAATTTTTGTTCCAACCCTGCTCCCACACACATACCATGTAGTTTTCAAATAGGCCTGAAGGACTTGCTGGATCAGGTGTGTTTAATTAGGGTTGGAGCTATACTCTGCAGGGCTCCGACCCTCCAGAGTTTTTTTTTTTTTAAAATACTTTATCTTTTGTTGTTTCCCTTTCTTTTCCCTTTTCGGGTTTATCTTCAGTATAAATTACTTTAATAAATGGTTATTTTGAGTTAACTTTGTGCGTGGCTTCCCCATTTATGTTAGGCTGCCCTGAGCCTGGTAGTTTGTAACATGATTCATTTGTATTAAATGACTGATCATCAGCCTGTATCAACAATGGCAACACTCTTCACATAACGAATATTTTTTATACAGAAACTTGTGGTTTAATAAAAGTTTTGTTTGTTTAAGAGTGTTTCAACAATGCCTTCCTAATATGTCTCCATGCCCGTGAACCTGTCTTTAATCTAACAACATAAAAAAATCTGACAATTTGGATTGGACAAATGACAAAAGTGGTGGATTAATTAATTTATTTTTTCAATTTAATTTCATCCCAGAGCCATTGGAGTTTGAGTCATAACTTTTATAAGTAGGGGAGAACCGGGGCGAAAGTAACGTGGGACGAAAGTAACAAAGCGATTTTCTCAGAGCCTATTACTGCATTTGCATTCCCAGCTATGACGGTATATTCAGCATTCAATCCTTGATGGACCTGAGAAATATCATGTGATTTCCTCATCATTTCCCGCAGTTAGGTCGGTAAAACTGTTTTCGAGTACAAAAAGTAAATTATTGAAGCGGTAATTTTTTTTAATTAGTTGTGTTGTTTTTTTTGTTTCATGTGTCACAGTAATGATCAATCTACAGGTTATTTAGTGCTTTAACACATCCTAAAGTTTGCATTATCAAAGTTTTTTAGTATAAAAGTAAATCAGGTTTAAATGCCAGGAGTTCCTGTCGGGACAAAAGTAACAGTTGTTACTTTTGTCCTGCTACAGTGACAAGAAGTATTTATTTTGTTCCGGTACATGCTATTCTGTGAATTTCTGTCTCTTGCATCATTTATTAAAATGTTTATGTCATATTATACCAAAAGAATATGTCTGAGTGAGGGTCAGAAAGACAAACTGTGGTCTGGTTTTATCCAGATGTTTATGAGAGAGCGTTTCTGGACATAGAGGAACATCTGGGCAGCTCCTACCTCGCATTTACCTTAGTTATATTTAGGTTTTAGCCATACCTTAGCTTTTACACCTCCAGCTATGAATTTGCAGTGTTTCCAGATGTTTTAATGCACATTTTGAATTTATGCATAAAAACAACTGGATGGAAACATGAATAGGCCTAATGTTACATTATGTTTAGAATTTATATTATGCCAATGTAATTTAATTATTATATTGTTCATTCTGTTGAAAAAATGTTTTATAAAAATACACTGAAATAAAAAAATAAAAAATAAAAAAATAAAGTTTGTACAGTCGGGTTTTGAGACATTTGATGAAACTTAAATTTAAAATAAAAATATAAATATAAATATGTAATTTAATAATTTTTTTTACAAAAATAAAAGACAGAATATGTTTGCAGTTACATATTTACAAGGTCATAGTCAGGTATACTTAATAAAAATAAGAGTAACAGAAAATAAATCTAGCTTATATTGTTGTGTTACTTTTAACCCACCAGTGTGTTACTTTCGTCCCAACCGATGGGGTCAAAAGTAACAATGTGCAACTTATGTTCAAATTGAAATTATACTGAAGCATTTCTACATTTCTACAAAATACCACCTGGTATTGATAGACCAGACTTATGAGTTATTGACCACAGCATAAATATATCTCTGTCTACAACATTATCTTTTAAAATGATGTTTTTCTGAAAAATGGTACTTTCGCCCCTGCTCTCCCCTACTTATAAAATATAAAAGTATTAATGAGTACTAATGAGTAAAAATGTTCCTTGTCATTTCTTGCTCCGCACATACACAAAAAAGACAACTCTGATACACATCTATATACATCATTAACAACTAGTTATTCATTTTAAATATTATATACACACTGCATATAATTACTGTAAATGTAGATGTCACTACCTGTAGATTGTGGTTGCCATTCCCGTAAATTACTGAACTCTGTGTGTACAGACCAAGATAAGCACTAAGAGGTGAATTCACAACCATATTTCCCTGCAGTACGTATATGGCAATCATTACAATTTAAGTGGCTGTTGGTGCTCTTAGCAGTTGACAAATCCAAATCTTTTATTTATTTATTTTTTTTTGAGTAAAGATGGAAAAAATGTACTCATCTCTTCTACTCCAGAGAAGAGGATATAGTGGCAGGAGGTCAGGAACACCACCCTGTTGAAAAAAAAACAGGGCAGACAATGTCTGGTTTTATGACTGGGGAGAAACAGGCAATGTATAAGGCCGTAACCTATTATAATGCACTACCTGTGCACTCCGCAGAGTCCCAAGGACTGACAGTCCAATAAGTCAGTCTCAGTTCTGTGGCTCTCCACTAGGTTGTTGAGCCAAACCATAGCACCAACAGTATAAAGCTGGTGATGCAATCCTGTATCATGATACATTTTACATTTCATGATAAAAGGAGCCCCTACCAAGCATTGAGTACATTAAATGTACAGTACAGTAAATTAACATACTTTTCAGAAGGCCAACAATTCACTAAAAGGCTTTTTTTTTATTTGTCTTATGAAGTATTCTAATATTACAATAGGAAAGTACAGAATGTGTACTTTCCTGGTTCATACATGTTAAATTTATTTTACCTACAGTCAAATAAGTAGTAACGCAAGGTACTTACCTGAAGTGTATGTACATAGTAACATATATGTTATCTGGCTCGGCTCGGTGTTTATCTTCAGTTCTCTCTTCACAGCAGTTCAGTCAGTGTACTTTTTGAGTACAGGAATTACTCCGGGATATTGGTTTGTTTGAACTCAGAGTTAACAGCTTATGTCATTTGTGTATTAATGCGTATTGGAGACGGGAACCGTTTAAAACGATTTTGTTCGATTTGGTGAACTGGTTCAAAAAGATCCGGTTACATCGAATGATTCGTTCGCAAACCGGATATCACAACCTGCTTTGTTTTGAACTCTCTCTCACAACAGACACGGAAGAGAAGACAATGCTGAATGCTGGAAGTCGTAGTTGTTGCTATTTTTAGACCAAAATGTATTTTCAATGCTTCAAAATATTCTAACTGACCCTCTGATGTCACATGGACTACTTTGATTATGTTTTTCTTACCTTTCTGGACATGTATAGTAGACCGTAAACACAGTTTCAATGGAGGGACTGATAGCTCTCGCACTAAATCTAAAATATCTTAAACTCTCATCCGAAGATCAATGGAGGTCTTACTGGTTTGGAACGACATGAGGGTGAGTTATTAATGACATAATTTTCATTTTTGGGTGAACCAACCCTTTAAGTACAAGTACTGTTGCTTTGATGAAAAAATACTCAATTACAAGCAAAAGTACTGGTGTCAAAACAGTACTTAAGTAAAATTAAAAAGTACTCCCCTCAAAAAATACTCAGATTACAAGTTAGTTACTTTTTATCTGCCGATATTTAGTTACCAAACAATATTCATCTCAAAGATCTATGTGCATGGAAAATAGCAACTTAGAACAAAATCCACTTTTATCTTATTGACAATGTTAATTTATTCAATTTTTCTCCACCGAGTTACGTCTTCTGCCATTTTCAGATTGATACAGAACTGATACTGATTCTGTATCAATCTGTGTTGTTGTTTGTTTATTTTAATTTTTCTTAGGAAGATAACTGACCCTTTACTTTCCTTTGTAATAAATGTGCTTATAAACCAAGAACAAGCTATTTATAGCTGTATTTATAAACTGCTTAGTATTGACTATTAATGTTAAGACAAGGCTTTATAAAGCATAAACTGACTATTTACTAATGAGTGCAGTTATTATAAAGTGTTACCAATGCATTTACTAATGTTAACAAATTAGACATTATTTTACAGTGTTATCAAATCCTTAAATGATTTATATGTGTTTTGTAATGATTTTATTGACCTACAAGCATTTGTGAAAGTTCTGCTTGCATTACAGCTTAGTCTTCATCTGTGAGCTGAACAGATTTACTGTTACATCCATGAGATTATGTAAATTCAAATAAATATCATGTCACAGGATGTCATAGGTCAGTATCTAATTAGTTTGAAATTATTATTTGCAGCACAAATAAGGTTTTTTTAGGATTTTTAAAAATCCCTAAAACTGTCAGAAAAGGATAAGGCCTAAGATATTTCTATGTGAGTGGCTACATTTATTTTTGTTTTTATAATTATAATACATTAACTATGAAATTATACAAAATGTATAAAAAAGTAAATAAATAAATAAATACGTACACACATAAAAAAAGCAGCCAAGATGAATGAGTTTCCTTTTTTTAATATATAAATTAAAATTGAAGACAGAAGCAGCTGGTCACTGGTAATGCTGTCACTTAATATTCAAATCCAGTAGATCCACTTCAGATTTATTTCTCAACAGTTCATGTTCACGTGGCTGTTTTCGTTTATATTCGCCAAGCTATTATGTATTTTGAAATAATCTTGTCCGTGATGTGTTCGTTCGTACGACGAAAGGCAGAATCCTGCAGCTCGAGAGATTTAAGTTATTGTGCCAGTCGCGCTTTCAAATAGTCTTTCACACTTAAACGGGTCACAAACACCTGCATTTAGCTTTTGTTGTGTTATAATGGGTGTATTGTGTGCATTTGTGGTAATATTTTATTTTAAAAAGCTCTTAAACAAGAATAAATTCGTTTGTTTTGAGCACATGAAACTGTACGCGCTGATCGGAGCGGTGATTTCAGATAGGCAGCCGCAAATATTTCATTTTCACACAAACAGTTCAAAAACATCTGAATTTAGCTCATGGTGTGTTCTAATTGGTGAATTGTGTGATATCGCTTTAATATTTTATTTTTAAAAGCTATAAAACAAGAATAAACTCGTTTTTTCTGGGCTCGTCATTCCACAGGCTCTGGAGCGGTGATTCATCTCTCGTCTTTCTCACGTATCACTGACCACACATCAATTATTAATGAGCCCTGACCCTGTAATAATCATATATGTTGGTTTAGCTTGTCAGTGTGAATTAAATCTAAGTATTTATTTGTATTTTTAACCGATTTAAAAGTGAAACTAAAAGAGAGTCTCCTCCCTTTTTTAGTCCGGGAATTGCACCTGTAGGGGCGCTATTTCTCTCAGACAATGGAAGTCTAAGCACATATACTCAAACAGAGGGACAGAGTGATGATATGATGTATGATAGTTTTTATAATTTTCTGTTATCCATACAGTGTTGTAAAGTCATGAAACTATGCATATTTCTTCAGAATGACTTTTTCATCTGTATGAAAAAATTCTTTGACGTGTTTGGAAGCTGTAATTTAAAAATACAATACAATTAATGATTCCCTTTTTACGGTCATTTCAAAAAATCACCACGGCAAAACCATTCAAGCTATCCAAAACCCATTCACAATTTAAGTTCCTCAATGTTTTTTCAACATGTAGACAAAGTTTGGTGTGTCAAGTGTACTTCTCCTCTGAGCACTATGCATTAATTCACAGCAGAATTTTCCCAAAAATCCATATTCAATTCAAAATAGCCAACTTCCTGTTGGTCGTAGCTGATGACTGTAAATTAGAAAGTTGTCCGTCTTGATAAGACCAATATATGTACTGAGTTTGGTGTCTGTAGCTAAAACTAACCCCCCCACTTTTGACAAAAGGTGGCGCTATATAGTGCCTCCTTCACACCCTTTTAAAAGCTTTTGCCATTGTCTAGCTGTCACTAATACTGATATGTGTTTCGAGTTTCGTGAAATTCTAAGTATGTTATATGCCTCAAAATCACCTGAAAAGTATTCCAGTTTGACATGTTGCCAACAATATTTTTAGATATCGATATCTGCCCAGCAGATTTATATAGGCTTTGTTTTAACATTATTCTGATGAAGTTTGAAGCAAATTGAGTAAAAATAAGATGCTGAATTCAAAGCATTTTGAAAATGACACACTTCCTACTGCCAGTTGGTGGCAGTATGTGTGAGCTATAAATCAACATTTCTGACTGTGATCCAAGGGGCACCGTAGAGCCCCTGTGCCACGCCCGGGTCCCAGCCTCTGCAGGCTCCTAAAGGCCACAGATTACAAAGTGTGCGCAAATTTTCAAGAGTTTTTGAGTATGTTAAGGACCCCAAAAGCCCCCACAACTTTGCGAAAAATATGAATACTAAACCCTAAATAGCCAACTTCCTGTTGGGCGGAGCCTATGACATGCAGTACGAAAGTTGTTTGGTTTGATGAGCTCTACATGTGTACCGAGTTTCATGTGTCTACGTGCAAGTATGTATGATATATGGTCCTCAGTATTCCAGGGGGCGCTGTAGAGCCCCTGTGCCACGCCCGTGTATCAGTCTCTGCCCTGCCCTAATGGCCGCAGGTTCCAATGTGTGTGCCAATTTTCAAGACTTTTTAAGCATGTTAAGGGCCCCAAAAGCCCCCGAGACGTTGGAAAATAATAATAATAAGAATAATAATAAAAAATAATCCTAAGGAAAACAATAGGCCTCTCGCCCTTTGGGCTTGAGCCCTAATAATAATAATAATAATAATAACAAATAATCCTAAAGAAAACAATAGGGCTCTCGGCCTCCAGGCTTGAGCCCTAACAAGAATAATCCTTAGGGGAACAATAGGGCTCTTCGCCCCTTCGGGCTTGAGCCCTAATAATAATAATAATAATAATAATAAATAATCCTAAGGAAAACAATAGGCCTCTCGGCCTTTGGGCTTGAGCCCTAATAATAAAAAATAATCCTAAGGAAAATAATAGGGCTCTCGCCCTTTGGGCTTGAGCCCTAATAATCCTAAGGAAAACAATAGGCCTCTCGCCCTTTGGGCTTGAGCCCTAATAATAATAATAAGAATAATAATAAAAAATAATCCTAAGGAAAACAATAGGCCTCTCGACCTTTGGGCTTGAGCCCTAATAATCCTAAGGAAAACAATAGGGCTCTCGCCCTCCAGGCTTGAGCCCTAATAATCCTTAGGGGAACAATAGGGCTCTTCGCCCCTTCGGGCTTGAGCCCTAATAATAATAATAATAACAAATATTCCTAAGGAAAACAATAGGGATCTCGCCCTCCAGGCTTGAGCCCTAATAACAAATAATCCTAAGGAAAACAATAGGGCTCTCGCCCTCCAGGCTTGAGCCCTAATAATAATAATAATAACAAATAATCCTTAGGAAAACAATAGGGCTCTCGCCCTCCAGGCTTGAGCCCTAATAAGAATAATCCTCAGGGGAACAATAGGGCTCTTCGCCCCTTCGGGCTTGAGCCCTAATAATAATAAGAAGAATAATCCTTAGGGGAACAATAGGGCTCTTCGCCCCTTCGGGCTTGAGCCCTAATAAACGGAGCAATTCCAATAGGGTCCTCGCACTGCAATGCTCGGGCCCTAATAATAATAAGAATAAGAATAATCCTTAGGGGAACAATAGGGCTCTTCGCCCCTTCGGGTTTGAGCCCTAATAATAAGAATAATCCTTAGGGGAACAATAGGGCTCTTCGCCCCTTCGGGCTTGAGCCCTAATAAAAATAAGAAGAAGAATAATCCTTAGGGGAACAATAGGGCTCTTCACCCCTTCGGGCTTGAGCCCTAATAAAAAATAATCCTAAGGAAAACAAAAGGGCTCTCACCCTCCAGACTTTTTAAGCATGTTAAGGGCCCCAAAAGCCCCCGAGACGTTGGAAAATAATAATAATAATAATAATAATAATAATAAGATTAATAACCCTCCAGGTTTGAGCCCTAACAAGAATAATCCTTAGGGGAACAATAATAATAATAATAATAAGAATAAGAATAATAAAAAATAATCCTAAGGAAAACAATAGGCCTCTCGCCCTTTGGGCTTGAGCCCTAATAATAAAAAATAATGCTAAGGAAAACAATAGGCCTCTCGCCCTTTGGGCTTGAGCCCTAATAATAAAAAATAATCCTAAGGAAAACAATAGGCCTCTCGCCCTTTGGGCTTGAGCCCTAATAATAATAATAATAATAATAAAAAATAATCCTAAGGAAAACAATAGGCCTCTCGTCCTTCGGGCTTGAGCCCCAATAATAACAAGAATAATCCTTAGGGGAACAATAGGGCTCTTCGCCCCTTTGGGCTTGAGCCCTAATAAACGGAGCAATTCCAATAGGGTCCCCGCACTGCAGTGCTCGGGCCCTAATATTAATAAGAATAAGAATAATCCTTAGGGGAACAATAGGGCTCTTCGCCCCTTCGGGCTTGAGCCCTAATAATAAAAATAATCCTTAGGGGAACAATAGGGCTCTTCGCCCCTTCGGGCTTGAGCCCTAATAATAATAATAAGAATAATCCTTAGGAGAACAATAGGGCTCTTCGCCCCTTCGGGCTTGAGCCCTAATAAAAAATAATCCTAAGGAAAACAAAAGGGCTCTCGCCCTCCAGGCTTGAGCCCTAATAATAATAAGATTAATCCTTACGGGAACAATAGGGCTCTTTGCCCCTTCGGGCTTGAGCCCTAAAAATAATCCTAAGGAAAACAATAGGGCTCTCGCCCTCCAGGCTTGAGCCCTAATAATCCTAAAAAAAACAATAGGCCTCTTGCCCTTTGGGCTTGAGCCCTAATAATCCTAAGGAAAACAATAGGCCTCTCGCCCTTTGGGCTTGAGCCCTAATAAGAAGAAGAAGAAGAAGAAGAAGAAAAAATAATCCTAAGGAAAACAATAGGCCTCTCGCCCTTTGGGCTTGAGCCCTAAAAATAATCCTAAGGAAAACAATAGGCTTCTCACCCTTTGGGCTTGAGCACTAATAAATAATAATAATAACAAATAATCCTAAGGAAAACAATAGGTCTCTCGCCCTCCAGGCTTGAGCCCTAATAATAAAAAATAATCCTAAGGAAAACAATAGGCCTCTCGCCCTTTGGGCTTGAGCCCTAATAAGAAGAATAATCCTTAGGGGAACAATAGGGCTCTTCGCCCCTTCGGGCTTGAGCCCTAATAATAATAATAAGAATAATAATAAAAAATAATCCTAAGGAAAACAATAGGCCTCTCGCCCTTTGGGCTTGAGCCCTAATAAACGGAACAGAAACAAGAGGGTCCTCGCACCATCGGCGCTCGGGCCCTAATAATCCTTAGGGGAACAATAGGGCTCTTCGCCCCTTCGGGCTTGAGCCCTAATAAGAATAATCCTTAGGGGAAAAAGAGGGCCCTGCGCCCATTGGCTCGGGCCCTAATAATTCATCATGGTTATAAGTTTAAGAGTATGATTATTTATAACACAATGAACACCATATTAAATCTACTTAATTTACAGTATAATGGACTGTATCATATCTTGACATTGTTTATTTCAGATCTGCACAGTATCTTATTACAGCTTGTGAGTGGTTAGATGTTGAGTGTTACTTGAGTGTTTCCTTTGGAGCTAATGATAATTGATGTGAGCTTAATACTCTTATCTGAAAAAAAATGCAATCTTTTATATGGTTACATTTTATTTTGATGGTCCCCTTAATCAGTCGATTATAAGCAGCTTTGCCACTACATCCCAACTAACTCTCATTAGAGTATTAGTAAGCTCAAGAATGGTAGAATCTAGTATGGTAGAATAAGTTGACGTACTTGCAAAGACACCTATGTCAGTTTATCTGTTGGTTGACCATCAAAATAAAGTGTTAGCATATATTTACAGTAGCAGACATAGTAATACTCCAATGACCGCTAGTTGATATAGTTGCAGAGTTACCCAACAGCTATCTAAGGGGTACCATCAAAATAATCAAACTGATATTACAGTTTTTCTGAATTGCTAAAACACTAAATCCCATTGTAAAAACTAAACTGGCAACTGCCAAAACCCTTTTATCAAATCAATCACACTGTTGTCAAAATCTTAAACACTATTCATCTGTTTAGGACACAATTTGCGAATCTGAATCGCCCTTTTACCAAAACTCTAAACACATTCTCAAACACAGAACACAACTTTGCAGTGTCATACACTTGTACCCAGAATTATGCACACAGGCTACAGAAGTTAAACACAACTAAGGCCCTGTCCACACGGACACGGGTATTTTTATAACTGTGACTTTTTTTACGCGGTTCGGCCTTTCATCCACATGAAAACTCAGTTTCAGGGCACCGAAACCGAACATTTTTGAAAACTACGGCCAGGGTGAGCATTTACAGAAACGCTTGTTGCAGTGTTGTCGTGTGGACAATATAACCGGGGTTTTTGCCTTGCGACGTCAGAGTGTGCGCCGTTATCCGCTGTGTTTGACTGCTTCTGATTGGCCAAGGTGACTTTACGATTTGGGTTATATCGCCGCCTGCTGGTGTGGAATGCTCTTGACAGCGCTTGATAGCATGTTTTTGCGTTTTCATGTGGACGGGATTTTTTTTTAAATGCAGGAGGAAAAACTCCGGTTATAAAAATACCCGTGTCCGTGTGGACTAGGCCTAACACACTGTTCTCATCCTTTACACACTACCACTCAAAATTGAAAACACATGTGTCCAATCAGTGCACACAATCAGAAAACAGTATTTAAACCTAGTCAAATGCAAATGGCATGAGTTGATCCCACAATGGAGCAGAACAGAGGAAGAGGTGGAAGAGGAAGAGGAAGAGGAAGAGGAAGAGAAAGAGAAAGAGAAAGAGGAAGAGGAAGAGAAAGAGGAAGAGAAAGAGGAGTCTGTGTCAGAGGTGGTGGGCGAGGACAAAGACCAAGCAGATCAATAATTTCAAATGACATTCGAGCAACTGTCATAGATCATGTTCTGGTGCATGGCATGACTATGAGGGAGGCAGGGCACGTGTGCAACCAAACCTAAGCAGGTTCTCAGTGGCTTCTATAATCCGGACCTTCAGAGAAGAAAACAGGTAAAGTATACTTGTCTCAGAAAGGGGACAATGACACATAACTTTTCCATGGTACTGTGTTTTGAAAACATTTACTGAATAAAATGTGTATGTGTATACTTCTAACTAAATGGGGTTCTTTTTACAGAATTGAAAGACAGCCTCATGAGGGTGGAAGGACACGCATGTTCTCACAACACCAGGAGACACTTATTGTCGATATGGTCCCTCAGAACAATGCAATTCGACTGCATGAAATACAGCAGCGGATTGAAGAAGACAACGTACATTTTGAGGGAATAAATAGTGTGAGTCTGTTAACAATTGATCGTGTCCTGCAACGCAACAAGATAAGGATGAAACAAGTTTATCGGGTACCATTTGAGCGAAACAGTGAGAGAGTGAAAGAGCTACAAAGTCAATATGTGCAAGTAAGTAAACTCAGTACTAGAAAGTACTGTGTAGTTTGGGAAGCAGCACATGTATACATCTTACTCTGTCATTTATGGAACTAAATGTAGTTTTCACTGTGTACAGGGAATCTTTGAGCTTGACTCAATGGCTATGCCTCATGAATACATTTTCATGGATGAAGCTGGATTCAATCTAGCCTAAAGGAGAAGAAGAGGTCGCAACGTGATAGGTCAACGTGCCATTATTGAACTGCCTGGCCAGCGTGGTGGAAATGTAACCATCTGTGCTGCCATCAGCAGCTATGGGGTTCTCAACAGTCATGTTACTGTTGGGTCATACAACACCGAACTGCTGCTAACATTCCTGGATGGTCTACGGGGTGCTCTGCTCGAGCAGAGGGAGCACGAGCAGGCGGAGCGTCCCATGTATGTTGTCATTTGGGACAATGTGAGCTTTCACCGTGGTCCGAGAATACGCGACTGGTTTCAAAATGAGCAGCATTTTATTAATGTCTTTCTTCCACCATACTCTCCCTTCTTAAACCCTATCGAGGAGTTTTTCTCAGCATGGAGATGAAAAGTGTATGACCATAACTCTTACACACAGGAGAACCTAATTCAAGCAATGACTGGAGCATGTGGCGACATCAGCGTGGAATCTTGCCAGGGCTGGATTCGGCATGCTAAAGCATTCTTTCCCCGTTGCCTTGCAAGGGAGAACATAGCATGTGACGTGGATGAAGTCCTGTGGCCTCACCCAGCAGAGAGGCGTGATCCTGAGGCAGAATGAATGCTGTAAACATGTCTTATTTTTTTTTTTCTTTACATAACTTTTGTTTCTCTTTTTTGCTGCAGTTTTTTAAAAAGCTTTATTTTATTTCTTTGTTTAAATCTGAGTACAATAATAAAATTATTCCCGCATATTTATGTAGTGTGTAATGGTTGCTAAGTTGTGTTTGCACATTAGCTGGTTTTGTGTGGTTTTTGACGGTAGTGAGTGATTTTGATTAAAGTTAAAATGGTTTTGGGTCAAATGTTTGGTTTTGCAAGAGGAGTCAGAGGTTTTGTGAATGTAGCTTGAAAATTGGGTTTTGTGTTCACAGTTTAGAGAAAAGGAGAGCAGGTTTCAAGAAATGTGTCTTAGCAATTCAGAAAAACTGTACAATAAATATAGTTCAAAGCAAATCTGTCATATTACAAATTCATCTGATCTGATATCTAATCTTATGGCTGTTTGAGTGAAACTATTTTTTTTATGATTATTACTACTACTTCTTATAAGTGGTCTATATATATATATATATATATATAGTACACAGTACACAAAAATATATTATGTAAACAAAAACTTTTATTTTCGCGATTAATCATTTATATGTATTATTAAAGGAGACATACATAATATAGTAGAGTTCTGGGAAGCCACCAGGACAAATTTGAAACACAGTTTTACAGTTAGTAGATCCCTCAAATAAAATCACTTAATGTTTCATGAGCAGCAGTCAGACGTTCCAGACGAGACTGTAGGTCTCTGCGCCTTGTACCGACTTCGGAGTCCTCGAACAGGAGCTCACTCACATTTGCCCCATCCAGTAAACTAAGCATGTCAATAATCAGGAGCTGAGCAGTTTCCTTCAGCATGAAAAATGTGATCATCATGGGCAGCTGGTCAGACATCCGCTGCACCACAATCTAAACAAAAAAAATAAGAGTAACGTCCACACATGCTTGTACATAGAGTCCATAGAGTCTCTGAACAAACAATGATAAGCCCTACCTCATAATATGCTTGCATCATTTCACTGTACTTGCTCTTTATGTCAAAGATAGGTAACATATTTTCTGAAAATGTCTCGTCACTAATCTCATTCAAGAACTTCAGGTAGATGGGATCTTGAGTGTAGATCATGTTTTCCATTTCAAACTGCTCTGAGATCCTCTGCTCTGCCTTGGCTTGTTGGCTTGACTGAATGTTGTTGATTTTGTTCTATGAAGTAAAAAAAAATTAAACAATGTAAAAATACAGAATATCCTGGGTTCAGTACAAATGAAGTTCAGTCAAAAGCATTTATGGCATAATGTTGATCACCATGAAAATGTATTCTGACTCATCAATCCTCTTCTTTTTTTAAATAATTAGGTTGTTTTTGTAATAATTTATAATTTAACTCACCACTGAAAAACCTAAACTGATGTACTTCTTGTCAATAGGCCTATATTGTTCTGTTAATTTATTTTTATTCTAAATTAAACCATAACAAAACATTTAAATTCGGCATATAAAATGTAGGTAACACAATAGTTTAGGGACCAATTCTCACTATTGACTAGTTGCTTGTTAGCATGCATATTTCTGGCATACTGGCTGTTTATAAGCACATATTAATACCTCATTCACCATGACCATATTTTAAATCCCTAAATCCTTCCCCATACCTAACCCTTTTTTTTTAATTATTAATATTTACCTCTGTGATATTTTGAAGCATGTGGTAGTTCCGGAAACATTTATAGGACACATCTTTAAATTGCTTCAGGATGATATCTTAAAGAGAAATACATAAATAAAAAAATACATAATTATCACAAGCATCGAAATTCAGATTTACCAACTAATTACTATTACTAATTATAACTATTATATACTTTATTTAACTTACTACTATTATACTATTAATAACTATTAAACTGTCTTTCAGTTGTGGTTCAGTCATTTGATTTTATAATGGACACCAGAAAGATGTGTGATGGTACCTTTAACGATACTGAGTAAATCAATTACTGGGTGCTTAAGTCTGGCCACATGGTCCTGCAGAACTGATTCAAATCCTCTGTAGTTGCTGAATCCGAGCAGTTCCCTCCCTCTGTAATTCTGGGCAAACTCTTTTAAACTGTAGACTTGTTCAGGGAAAAATGGATTTCTTCTTAAATTAACTGATTAACTGCATTCATATGAATATGAGAACTTGGAAAATAACAGATATAAAATCTATAGGATGTTAATAATGTTGAAAAAATATACTGACAGGATGGTTTTGTATCATTAAGATGATCATTCCACTTCTTGAATTCCTCTCGAAGCTCGGCAAACAAATTTTCTGTATTAACTAGCTCCCCTGATGATAAGGACATGACATTCTCATTGAATCTTGTTAAAATCTGTGATTTAAAAAATGACATGAGCATGTTATTGTACATTATCATTATAGACCAACAGTTTTGCCTTTGAGAAGGAAAGAAATACATTTGAATGAGAAAATAATTGACAAAAGAGCAACTTTACAAGGAAAAAAACAAACAAATAGGAGCTTGAGAAGCAGATGAGATTTGGGACCATCTCTGACACCAAGATATTTTTAGGGAAGAAAAAAAATCAAAACTAACGCAACATGGTTCTAGCAGCTTGGACCCCAAATGATAATTCTCAGAATCAAGAAGATGTGATGTCTTGGAGTCCTACTTTAATGAGGAATTGTTTGGCTCCCTTAGGGTCCTGTGGTGGTCCATCCTCAAACTCCTTGAGCTTATTCCTCACATCCCACAATTGCTTTTTTATCTTCTCATCAAGCTGTGGCAGTGATTTCTGACAAAGACGGATTTAAAAATCCAGGAATTACTTATTGTCGCTCAATCCATTAAAATGCAGTTTACTGAACAACTGAACTGGTGTTTAGTGTAAACAGATCTTTAGAGTGAAACATTTACAAACTTACTTTGATATGATCAACAAGATTCTGAGTCAGTTTGACAGCAAGACATTTAATTGTTGCTTTATTCTCAGTCAAGAGGCCTCTGTAGAAAAAGAGAAGGGACTCCAGGTGATTTAGTATAGCTTGTTAACCAGTATTTGATAAGAGTTACTTTTACTCATATGCGCCCTAAAAGGAGGGGGTAGTTGGGTGTATGGGGGGTGGGGTCCCAATACTTTGGGCAATATAGTGTATGTTTGATGCGGTAGGGGGCACAACCTCTCATATGCTTTCATAGGGCCCAATATTGCTAGCGGCAACCCTTTTTTTTTTTTTACTGATGTAGTCCTGTTAAAATACTGATGTGATTGAAAACTGGTTGAAATTCAAAATGAACCAACTTGATCTAAAACATACATACATTTTGTGGAACAAATATATTAATTATATTCTCCTCAGATTTTAACCTGAAATAGTCATGGTTTTCGAAGAAATCCTTCTCTATTTCTGCTGCCTCCTCCAGAGGAATTTTATCATCAATTTGCTGTTGTCCTCTACACTTCACCATGATGTAACCTTTGCGGAGAGGAATCACTTTGTTGTGGACAATGGCCAGAATGCTCTTCTCTGTTCCCTTGTCTATGAGGTCTGGCTTGGTCAAAATGGCTGTGAGAATGAAAAATAGTTAAATTTTAGAAATATACATACACTCTTAAAAATAAAGGTGCTTAAAATGTTCTACACAGTGATGTCATAGATGAACCATTTTTGATTCCACAAAGAACCATTCAGTCAAAGGTTCTTTAAAGAACATTATTTCTACACAAAGAACCTTTTGTAAAGCAGAAAGTTTCTTCAGATGTTAAAGGTTCTTTATGGACCCATTAGACAAAAAAGGTTCTTCAATGGCATTGTGAAGCACCTTTATTTTTAAGAGTGCAGAGGGGAAAAATTGCATTTACTGACACAGGTGCTCATATGGTGATAGCTGTTGTACATTACCAACAGTTCTTTTGCCCTCAGGATCTACTTCTTGTGCCATTTTTAATGCTTCTGTTGTTGCAATGTCAGTGTTACAAGGAACCACAACCATGTTTATTGTCTCTTGCTTCTCAATAAATTTTATGATCAGCTGTTTGATCTACAAGATATGAAGACGTTTTAAAACTGTATAAGTATCGAGCTGTGCATGCAAAATCAGATTATATGGCCCACCTGGTTTCCAATATCCTCTGGTTGTCCTTTTACTGGGACGCGGGCAATTCCAGGTAGATCGATCAGTGTGAGGTCACATACACCTGATGACAAGACCTCTAAAGTGATGAGCTCATCACATATTCCTACCCCTTTTCCTGCCAGCTCATTCTGTGCTATAATGGAAATAAATTGCATAATTAATTTTGTTTCACATTGTAGTAAACAGTACTAACTATTTAAAAATGTCCTTTAAAAAGAGCTGACATCTGATGTTAATAAGATCACATGAAAACATGCCAGTTATGTTTTTTACGTAACTGAATTGAAAGATCAAGGCACAAAGGGAGAAAAATAGATTGCAAAAAATTAAATTTCACAATTGTTTTCAAGTCTCGATATAGTGATTATTAGATAGCCTACAGATAGGATGTGGGCCACTTAAGGTGATGTTATGGCACTGCTGGCCTTTTCATGGCCCATACAAAATGGATGTAAGTCTGATGTGGCCCACATGTAAAATAGCAAAAATGTTCCAAATGTATCAAATCACATGTGGTCCTCTGTAGACAACGATGCTGTGTTCATGGCAATTACTTTTTTATTCCACTCGGGCCAGGCTTCAGGCCAATTTTCATGTCATAGATCAGACGCAGGCAATTTTAAGCTTCTCCTTAATTTGTATATTTTAGACATTCATCAATTAGTGATGAAAAAATTGCAGAGCAGATGCTTTTATCCAAAGCGACTTACAATACCAAGTTTTAGGCTTTGTTCAAATAAGTACAAGCTAGAAAGAGAAGGAATAAATAAAAAGAAAGATCATTTTATTAGATTTAGATTATTTAGAATGAAGTCAAGTAGCATGAAAGAGTCTTCAGCTGTTGCTTGAAAATTGTCAGGGATTCAGCATTCCAGATAGGGGTGGGAAGATCATTCCACCAGCCAGGAATGGTAAATAAGAATGTTCTAGACAGTGATTTTGAGCCTCTCTGTGAAGGAACCATGAGGCGTCACTCACTAGTGTATCTCAGACTTCTGGAGGGGATGTGTAGATTTGTTGAGTAGTAGAAGGCACGTGCTGAGCCTGTGGCTACTCTATATGAACGCATCAGTGTCTTAAACTTGATGTGAGCCGCAAAAGCTAGCCAGTGCAAGGAGATAAAGAGAGGTGTAACATGGGCTCTTTTGGGAATGAGAATCAGAGCTGTGTGTCATTAGCATACATTAACATTGGTAGGAGAAGCCATGTGCCTGTATGATGGGACCCAGTGATGTAGTGTATATGGAGAAGAGGAGAGGTCCAAGAACGGATCCCTGAGGAACCCCAGTGACCAGTTGATGTGCTTTGGATACCTCCCCTCCCCAGGCCTCCCTAAAAGATGAAAGGGGCAGACAGGAGGATCTGGTGATTGACAGTGTGAAAAGCAGCAGATAGATCAGCAGAATAAGAACTGGTGATTTGAAATCAGCTTTGCAATCCGCAAGGCTTTCGTGACTGATAGTAGCACAGTCTCAGTTGAATAGCCACTCCTGAAACCTGACTTTTTAGCATCCAGTTTGTTGTTCTGTGAAAGAAACAATTAAACTTGGTTGAAAATAACTAATTTGAGGGTTTTTACTATGAATGGAAGGTATAGGGGTTGGTGGCACACAGGTACCAAAATGTAGTTTAGATTGAATGAAGAAAAGATCAGAGATATGTAGGCATTGTACTATTATGTACATATATGATATTGAGTCAAGCAATGGACTGATATTCCTTTATAGGTCTTTTTATAAGTTCATTTTGTTGCATCTACCTCTGTAAAAGACAGTTTTTGAGCCATTCTCTGACATAAGGATGTTCTGTGGAGACCAGAGGTTAAAAGGTCCCCTTAAGCACGCGCTCAGGGAGTCCCATGGCTTCCCGTTGAGCGACCAATGGTGCAGAGCCCACAGTGACATGTCGGTTATCCAATGTTGATTTTCCTAGAGTAGGGCCACAAGAAGAACTCTGCATCTCATATCCCTGACATGTATGATTACTTGGGAAATCAGAGGAATCGGAGGAAAAGCGTAAAGAAGTCCTGGGCCAATGCGTCCTCGATCTTGAAAAAATATGTTTTGGCAATGAGAGTTATCTCTTGAAGCAAAGAGGTATATTTCTGCTTCACTGAAGATCCCATATCTTCTGAACTGTCTGCGTGTGAAGCCTCCACTCCTCTGAGGGAACTCAACTTCTCGACAGCATGTCCGTGCCCTGGTTTAGTTTGCCCGGTAGATGCACTGCCCTCAGGGAACCCAAGTTGTTCTGGGCCCATTCAAGCAGTCGCAACGTTAACCTGAAGAGTCGCGTCAGTGACAGCCCATGGTGGCTCTTTAGGTCTGACAGGAAGCTCTGGCAGGCTCAGCGTTGGCTGGTTCACAGCGAACTTTTGGCAAAATTTATCCCTGAGCCCCAGGCATTCCAGGTGGCTGAGGAGCAGGGTTCAGTAACTTCCACCTCTGAGCCAGAACCAGCCAGTAATCGAGGCAATTGAGAATGCGGATTCCCTTCTGCCTGAGAGGGGAAAGATCCATGCACTTTGTAAACTTGCGAGGAGCCAAAGACAGCCCGAAGGGAAGGACCCTGTACTGGTAAGCCACACCCTCGAGGGCAAATCTCAAGAATGGCCTATGATCGGAGCTATCTGGATGTGAAAGTAAGCGTCTTTCAGATCCAGCAAAAAGAACCAATCCCCTGAGCATATTTGCGAGATGATTTATTTCAGTGTGATCATTCTGAAGCGCCATCTTATGAGGGCGTGGTTCAAACGTCTTAGATCGAGGATGGGCCGCAGTCCCCATACTTTTTGGGAACTAGGAAGTACCAGCTTTAAAACCCTGAGTCGCGACGAGCTGGGAGAACGGTTTTTATAGCTCCTTTCACCAGCAGATTTTCTACTTCGGCACGCAGAACGTGCATGTTCTCGTTGTGCACTGAAGTGCCAACCACCCTGCAGAAGCGTGGGGGTCGTTGTGCAAACTGCAGGGAGTAGCCATGAATTATTATTCCCATAACAATCCCATTCCCACATTGGCAGCAGCAGGCGCTTGCTTTGGAGGCTGGTGAGTTGGTACTTGCTTGGGGTGACTGGCAGCAGCAATTTTTCTCGATTGCTAAAACTATAACTAGGCTTTTGAACTAAAATTTTAAAACCATAACACCATTTATCAAAAAACTGTGACGACTGGGTGAAGGAGGAGCTGAAAGCAAGTGCGAGTTTAACAATGTTTAATGAGACTATGAAGACAATACAAAACTGGAACACAAATAACGCTGGGAGGAAGGTACTGTCCAAGATGGTGGAGAGGAGTGATGAATCCGGAAGGCGGAGGTGAGTAGGCAGCAGGAGAGGGTGGCACAGGAACTGCGGGGGAAGCGAGCTGAAGGTAAGTTGTGTTGCTTGATGGTGGTTGCGAAGAGTGGACGGGGTTCCGGGGAAAGACACGGACATCCAACGCAGAAAAACACAAGAAAGCAAGACACGGGTTACAAACAGGAAACAACGCTCTCACGAACACAAGACGTTAGACAAGCCATTATATAGGGATGAGTAATGAGTGACAGCTGTTGCTGATGACAATTAACTGAGACGCCCACAAACTAATCAGTGCTGATGCGAAACACACAGACTTCACCCAAAAAGTGCAGACCCAGAGATCACGGTTTACCAACAGTGACAAAAGCACACCCATTTCCCTAAACTATAAACATTATTACGCTGTGTTGACACATGAAACAGATTTGTAGAACTGTCACTGCAAAACTCTACACACAAATATCTTCATTTCTCATCGTCTACGCCATGTGGTCATTTAGAAAGCACTAGCATTCAATATTGTTCACTCAAGTCAGCATAGCTTGAGCTCAATTAGCACACAATTACCTAAGGGGAAACACCAGGAGTCAAAATTGAACACACATTGATCATATCATTTTATAGATAGATAAAAGGGCCTTTTAAAAGGACAAAAAGGAGGACAAGAAGGAGGAGGAGGATGATTTGGTGAAGAACGAGGGAGAGGACGAGTTGAAGGATGAGCTGGAGGTGGAAAAGTAGGAGGAGAACAAGGAAGAGCAAGGGCAAGGAGACAAGCGGTCTCGGCTGAAATTCAAGCCACTTTAGTTGACCATGAGGGAGGGTGGGAAACGTGTACAGCCAAATTTGAGTCACTTCACCGTTGCCTCCATCATCAGAACCTTCAGGGAGGAAAACAGGTAGGTGTACATACAGTAATACTGCTCTGTATAGTAACTTTTGAGTGCTGTACTCTGTGCTGTGACAACACATACACTTTTGCACATACTGTATGCTACTGTAATAAAGAAATGTCTCAAATTGCCTTGCGAATGGATCGCGTTTTAGTATATTTCCATTTTTCCTATAAAAAGAATGTGATTGCTTTTATTTTTGTAGGACACCGAGACAAAAACCTGATGGAGGCAGGCTAAGGCTTTTGTTCGGAGGAACAAGAGAGGAAGCTTGTAAACATGTTCACTGCCAATAATGTACTTCACTTTAGCAGAGTGATTGAGGATAACCATCATTTTTGAGGGATAAATTCCATCAGCCTCTCGACAATTGACAGCATCCTCCGAAAAGCACCAGTTTCGGATGAAACAAGTGTACCATGTCCCATTCGAACGAAACTCTGACAGCGTGAAATACCAACGAGTGAAATATGTTCAGGTATGAGTATTGATATTGTATGAGGTATTGTGTATCATCACAGTATAGAAGGTTATGTTGCCATTTGTGCCCTCTTGAACTATGCTTCAGGGATGTGATTTACTCTACTGTGTTTCGTGTTTTAAAAGGGAATCTTTGAAATTAAAGGAACATAATTGGTCATCAAGCTATAGGAAATGTCCCTGGTTAGCGGGGAGGGAATGTCACTATGTGTGCAGACATAAGCCAACGAGGGGTACTCCATCACCATGCCATTCTAGGATCCTATAATACTATGCTTCTCCTTGCTTTCCTTGACTGTCTAAGAGTGTATGTTCCAGCTGGAACTCAGGGAACACTACATTGTTGTTGTTGTTTGGGATGAGGTCAGCTTCCATCACTCTGCTCTTGTTCGTGACTGGTTTACCAGTAGCCATAGGTTTTCAAATATCTTTCGTCCTGCATACTCTCCCTTTCTAAACCCGTTAGAGGAGTTTTTTTGGCATGTCAGTGGAAAGTGTGTGACCGAGAACCTTATGTCAGAGTTCACCTCCAGGCCATGGATAAAGCCTGCCTAAACATAATAGTAGATGCATACCAGGGATGGATCAGGCATGCACTCTGTGTCAATATAGCCTGTGATTTTCTGGCCTGACCCAGACCAAAGACTGGATGCTGAGGCGGAATAATTTGTGTTGTATTGTGTAGTACATGAATGAATGAAAATATGCCACATGAAAAGGCAACATAACATACCAGTTTTGGAAATGTTGTTTTTAATTGATTTCACCAGTGTGTGTAAGACTATGTTGTTGTGTGTGATGTCTGAGGGAAAAGTTAGTTTTTTCAGCAAGAGTGAATGGTTTTGAGTGTAGAGCTTCATTTTCGACCTGAAAATAGGATGTTTGGGGAATTGGGTGAGATATTATGGATTTGGGTTTCCTGTTCTGAGAATATGAGACATAGTTTCAAGAAATGTGTTTAAGTAATCAAGGAAAACATCTCGGTTACATATGTAACCATGGTTCAATGAATAGGAAACGAGATGCTGCGGTGACGTCACCACGTATGGGAACACCGTCGGTGTGACGAATGTCTGAAGCCCTATACCATCCCGCCAATCCTATTGGCCAAATAGCGCTTGGCACCGCCCCACGCATGCGTACGCATATATACCTGGTGCCATGCGCCATTTAACTCAGATTTCATGACTGAAGAAGAAGAATGCTATCAAGGTATGGCACGGCCAGGAAAGCAGCATCTCGTTCCCTATTCAGGGAACCATGGTTACATACGTAACCGAGATGTTCCCTTTCATAGGTCACTTCGATGCTGCGGTGACGTCACCACGTATGGGAACGCTATACCATAACGCCTGACGTACCTGATAGCTGGGATCCAAGGAAGCATCTGCTCAAGCGGAGAGAACCCGGGAGCCAGGAGCCATCCTCACATCCAGACTGTAAGACTTGATAAAAGTGCTCGGTGAGGACCAACCTGCCACAGCACAGATATCATCCATAGAAGATCCACTGAAAAAAGCTTGAGAAGAAGCCACTGCTCTCGTGGAATGAGCTTTAACTCCTAAGGGCGAAGCGAGCCCGCGCGCCTCATAGGCTAAGGATTTTGCCTCCACCAGCCAATGGGACATGCGCTGTTTTGTAACCGCATGGCCTTTATTCTTATGTCCAAAACAGACAAACAGCTGGTCAGACTCACGCCATGGGGCAGTACGATCCACATAAGTCTTTAAAGCTCTCACAGGGCAAAGACTTAGATCTCCAGACTCCGCCACAGCAGGGGATAAAGCCTCCAGGACCACCTGCTGAAAGCGAAAGGGATTAGATGCGACCTTAGTGACATAATTAGGCCTTGGTCGCAACAACACTTTCACAGAGCCCGGTGCAAACTCCATGCACGAGGGTGAGACAGAGAGAGCCTGTAAATCCCCAACTCTCTTGAGGGAGGATAAAGCCATAAGAAGAAGTGTCTTCAGAGTCAGGATTTTATCCGGTACAGTTTCCAAGGGCTCAAACGGATGCCCTGATAAACCATGCAACACAATGGACAAATCCCATAAAGGAACTCGCACGGGGCAGAAAGGCCTCAGCCGTCGCGCACCCTGTATGAAACGAGAAACCAGTGGATGACGGCCCACTGAGGCACCATCTATGTATTCGTGGTAAGCTGAAATGGCTGCCACGTAAACCTTCAGGGTGGCTGGTGTCACTCCATCCGAAAAACG
Organism: Carassius carassius; assembly: GCF_963082965.1. Taxonomy (NCBI): domain Eukaryota; kingdom Metazoa; phylum Chordata; class Actinopteri; order Cypriniformes; family Cyprinidae; genus Carassius; species Carassius carassius. The sequence goes on along the minus strand of NC_081797.1, from coordinate 12,048,707 downwards.
GTCTTGAAGGAACTCCAGTACTGACGCTACTGGGCAGTAAACTGGATCCATATTATGAGTTTCGCACCAGGTCGTAAACAGTCTCCACTTGAAAGCATATAAGCGTCAACGGAGCCGCAACGGGGCCAGAGCTGCGTCCATGCATTTTGAGAAAGTACGGGGAGCTAGAGCTAAGCCAAAGGGAAGAATGCGGTACTGATACGCTTTGCCCTTTAAAGCAAATCTGAGGAACTTCCTGTGTCTCTTGATGATCTGAATATGAAAGTATGCATCCTTCAGATCGATCGTGACAAACCAGTCGTTTGGTTGAATCTGAGACAAAATAGACTTTACCGTCAACATCTTGAATTTGCTCGGCCTGAGGGCAAGATTCAGACGGCGTAAATACAGAATGGGTCGTAATCTGCCGTCTTTTTTTGGTACCACAGAATAACGGCTGTAAAACCCTGACTCCATCTGAGAGGGGTGTACTTCTTCTATAGCCCCTTTGTTCAGCAGAGCAGACACCTCCTGTCACAGCACCGCTATGTCCATCGGTTTCACTACTGTGGAAAGAATTCCCCGGAAAGGGGGTGGGCCTTTCCGAAACTAAATGGTGTATCTGTGACAAACTGTGCGTAACACCCATTGAGAAATGCCGGGCAAGCGTTCCCACGCGTCCCGGAACAATATTAGCGGTCTCAAAATGTCCGTTTCCTGCAACGCTGTCACACACATTAAAACGTCCGGGCACGAAAGACTTGTGGCGTTCGTGCACAAGGGAAGTGTATGCATAAGCGGTATGTTTGGTATACCCTCCCCTTCGTCTAATTCCTTTAATAGCTCCGCTTGGTAGGCCTGAAGGACCGCCATAGAGTGGAGCGAAGCAGCCGCCTGGCCAGCGGCCATGTAGGATTTCCCAACTAAACTGGACGTGACTCGACACGCCTTAGAGGGAAGAAGGGGGCGAGACTTCCACGCCGCGGTCGAATTAGGTGCGAGGTGCTCGGCGAGAGTCTCTTCCACCGGCGGTATTGCTGCATAGCCATGGTTCGCCATGTCAGAAATTGTGGCGAAATCCGCAGCCGAAGCGTTTGTAATCTGTGCCGAGAACGGCTGTTTCCAGGACCTCGAAACCTCCTGGTGGAGGTCCGGGAAAAAAGGTAAAGGCCTCCGGGGCTGTGCAGGTGTCCGACTAGTTAGAAAACGGTCGTCCAGCTTAGAAGAAGGTTGGGCCTCGGCCTTCTCAACCTCCCATTCCAGCACCAACTTACCCACCGCACGAGAAACCACGTCCAACAGCTCGCTGTTGGAGGGGGAAACACGCCTCTCCTGTCCACTAGGAGGGAGAGGGCTAGTGTCGGCCGCGAAGTCCTCAGACCCCGAGGCCGCGGTGGATAAAACGTCGTCATCATGGTGTCCACAACCGCAGGAGATGGCACTACATGCCTCCGGTGTGGGCCGTAAATCCTCATTAGAAAAGACGACAGGCTCGATAAAAGTTTTACTCTGCACCAGGGTAAGGGAGAGCGAGTGAAGTGGAGAATAATCCAGCGCTGAGCTGTCCTCGAAATCCATGTCGCACGTGTCACCCCAAGCTATCACCTCGTGCGGTGCCTTGGCAGTCGCAGAAGTGACATGGTGGGGGTTAGACACGGGGGCGACATCGGTAAATACATCTACCCTCGAGCGTAGTGCTCTGAGCCACAGGCCATCGCAATGGGAACAGGAAGAAAGGCCACTAAGCGCCGCCTGTGCGTGGTGCAAACCTAGGCAAACTACGCACCTGTCATGAGTGTCCCCCTTCACGATGTACCTGGTACACGGCTCCTTGCATTTTCTGAAACTCATCGCGTCCACGGAGAGGAGTAGACTGCTCATAAGAATCGCTGGAGAACGTGAGATGAATTTAGGGCACAGAAGATTCGCTTCGTTTACTGAAGGAATGAAATCTGAGTTAAATGGCGTGCGGCACCAGGTATATATGCGTACGCATGCGTGGGGTGGTGCCAAGCGCTATTTGGCCAATAGGATTGGTGGGATGGTATAGGGCTTCAGACATTCGTCACACCGAAGGTGTTCCCATACGTGGTGACGTCACCGCAGCATCAAAGTGACCTATGAAAGGGAAACTGTAGTAAAACAAACAATATAGGCTACTTAAATGTGTTTCTCACATGTTTATGAGCTCTGTTGCTGAGAAAGTCATGTAACATTCGTTACACATATTATTGGCTTCAGTACACGCTATTAGAGGCAGACATTTTTTCGGGATTCCTGTGGGTCACGGGAATTGGGAACAAATGACGTCAATAACTGAGTGGGAAGTTACAGGCTAGTTCTCAAGGAGTTTGTCTGTTCCTTTTAATGAATGTTTTCGGGTTAAAGCATGATTTAAACAGATTCAGCACATTCATACGTAGTCGCTTTCACAATAAAGCATTACAAAAAGTAATCTTACAGTACTAATTCATCTGTTACTGATTTTGAATAAGCAGAAAGCTGTAAGAAATGCATCGATCTGTAGATAAAATAACTGATGAAAATGTACAGTTATTTTCATCACAAACAAAATTTGCACAGCAAAAAGCAGGAATTATACCCTTTTAATGCTGACAACGTTATTAGTTTGGCGTGTGGTAGGAAAAAAAGTTTGCACACAATAGCCTAATCCACTTTGAAACTCTCCTGTTACTTAAAAAAAACTATTTTAATATAAGCTACATTATGAACATAACATTGAAATACAAAGATACTAAAATACTTTATCCACGGAGTGAAGGCGGAGCGGTGTTTCTGGTATCAGTGCGCGCGGAGCGGAGTGATTATTAAATCAGAGGGAAATTATTGTTAAATACTCCGTCATTTTTGGTCATACAGATAAAAGTAATCAATCTTTCGAATCCTTATACGTTTAATTGTGTGCACTCCGAATAACAACGAAAGGCTGTGCTTCTGTAAAATAATTAAGCAAACAGGAGGCAGTTTCTGCCATCTGGGTCATGTGAACTTGAGCGAGAAACTTCGAAACTCTGTCTATGAAAAAAAATACACAGTGAAATGTCTACATTCAAATGAAAAAAAAAAACAAATACAAAAAACAAAACAATAGGTTACAGTCATAACCCCGGTTCTCTGAAACATCGAGTGGAGAGATCCACCTATGGAAAGGGCATCCGTACCTGACCTCTGCAGAAGCATCCAACTGAACCAAGTCTGGCTAGACAGACAGAAGCGCGCAGCCAATGCCAGGTAAGGCCCCGCCCCCTTACCGAGGGGTATATAATGGCTGCAGCGCTGCTATTCTCCAGTAAGTATATTCGCTTCTCGTGTGGCAAGCGGGGCAAAGCTGGTGGATCTCTCCACTCGATGTTTCAGAGAACCGGGGTTACGACAGTAACCTATTGTTCTCTTTCATCATCTCGTGTTCGAGATCCACCTATGGGAGAGACATGGACAGCTCCCCGATTGCCCAATACACTCACAGTGAGGTTCTGAACGCCAGAGAAGGATGGTCTGGGGAGGGAGGCGGTGCCTGATACGTCCCATACTCATGAACCAGCAATACTGATGCACAATCGTGACTGCTGTGCATATGCAGACCATGAAAAATGTTAGCATCACACACATGATAACCAATGTGCATATAAATACACCCAGAAAAGGAATGTAAAAACATGCTTAGTGACAGGGATGTGCATGGCCAGCCGGCCCATTCACTCCTTCTTCATCACTTCCAACGGGGTTGCAGGGAAGGGCTAAGAAGACCCCACCCCTAAAACCGAATGTGCTACCGAGATACTGGTGACATCCAGCCGGTAATAACACACAAAGGTATGAGATTGCTTAGAAATAGGATTCCCTCCATGAGGGGGTGCCCATGAAATAAAGAGCTGGTCGCTCTTCCGGAAAGCACTGGTCCATATCTCCAATAAGAGAGAATTTAGTGCACGAGGGATGAACCGAAAGTGCATGTAGCTCACTGACACGTTTGGCTGATGCCAAGGCCAAGAGCAAAGCTGTCTTGAAGGACAGCATCTTTAGGGAAATACTTCCAAGAGGTTCAAAAGGATATTGAGACAGAGCCTCCGACATCATGGAGAGGTCCCACTCAGGAACAGTTCTCCTGATGACTGGCAAGCGGCGACGGGCACCCTTCATAAATCTGCAGATTAGAGGATGCTGCCCAACTGTTGAGCCCTCAAAGCCCACATGACAGGCCGAAATCGCAGCCAAGTAGACCTTAATTGTGGAAAAGACCTGCTTTTCATCAGGAAATATCAGGAACTGAGCATTGATAAGATGTGAGACCACGCCAATCACACCACCCTTCGAACACTTGCCACTTACTACCATACAAGAATCGCGTAGAAATGGCCCTGGCATTCTGTATAGTAGCAATCACACGCGGCGAAAGCCCCAGGGCGCTTAAGTTCGTCCTCTTACGGGCCAAGCCCAAAGAGCCACCCTGTCCGTGGCTGATTATCTCCGCCAGCCATGGTCCTTTGGGCCACCTGGGTGCTATCAGAATGAGAGACAGGCCCTGCTCTCTCACCCTGGCCAGTGTAGGAATTATCAGGCACAGGGGAGGAAAGGCATACAGCAGCACTCTGGGCCACGGGTGGGCCAGTGCATCTACCCTGAGGGGCGCGTCCATGTCCTTTAGCGAGAAGAACATAGGACAATGGTAGTTTTCGCGAGAGGCGAATAGATCTACGGTTGCCTGTCCGAATCTCATCCATAACATATCCACTATCTGCGGGATAAGGCGCCAATCTCTGTAGATTGGGTTTCCCCTTGATAGAAGATCCGCGCCTCTGTTTAGAAGGCCAGTAACATGAGTCGCACGTAACGACAGGAAATCCCGTCTGCTCCACACTAAAAGCTTGTAAGCTAGAGCGTGACGTTTCGAAGAGTGCACGCCGCCCTTATGGTTGATATAAGCCACTGCCGTGGTATTGTCGCAGCGTACGAGCACATGATGTCCCTGCAGGTGAGGCAGAAAATTATTCAGAGCTTTCCATACGGCCATAATCTCTAAATAATTTATATGCGCTGAACATAGTCTGCTCGGCTACAGACCGTTCACCGTTCTGCCCTCCTGAGTGGCGCCCCAGCCTATTAAGGCCGCATCTGTCGTCACAACTTTTCGCATCATAACTGTCCCCAGAGGGGTTCCCTGTGCGTAAAAGTCTGCGCTCTTCCAGTGGCGCAAGGCTGCCGAGCAGGCGCCTGCACTATTACAGAGAAGCAAAGATCGCTCGTCGGGCTGAAATGTAGTAACAAAACCCATTTCATGAACGCTCTCATTCTCAAGAGTCCCAGCGGTACAACCTGGATAGATGAAGCCATAAGACCCTGCAGCCTGAGGCATGTGCAATATTGTACTTTCGCCCCCTCTCTGAACTGCGACAGACAGTTCATTAGAGAGAGAACGCACTCTTGAGAGAGACGCGCTTGCATGGAGACTGAGTTCAACTCTAAACCCAGGAAAATGGCATTCTGACTGGGTGTAAAATTGCTCTTGCTCACATTCACTCTGAACCCGATAGATGTGATGTGCGTGAGCACACGGCAGGTGTCCTGCAACACTTTCTCTTTCGATTCGGCTATGATGAGCCAATCGTCTATGTATGTCAGAATCCTCAGACCTGACATTCTCATGGGTGCTAAGCCCGCCTCCGTACACAGACAAAAACACCGGGGGCTTAGACTGAGCCCCAACGGCAGAACTGTGAATTCGTAACAAGAAAGCATCTTTCAGGTCGACCGATGTGAACCAGTCGTTCTGTTTTATGGCGCGGGCGAGCGAGCCATGAGTCAGCATTCTGAAATTGTATTTCCTCAAATGTTTGTTCAACACACAAACATTGGTCCAAGATAGGGCGGAGAGCGCCGTCCTTTTTTGGGACCAGGAAATAACGAGAATAAAATTCCTGATTCATCAGACTGGGGGGCACCACCTGAATCGCTCCCTTGTTTAGGAGGGAGGATATTTCCTCTTTCAGAATGTGTGAGGCGTTCTCTTCCATGTGTGAAGAGAGAACGCCGTTGAAATGCAGGGGTTTCATTGCAAACTGCCGAAACAGTTTGCCAAGCCCATTCGTGACTCGTGAGTGTTCCCACCCGAGCCACAGTGGAGCTGTGTAAGCCCAGCTGATTTATTTGTGATGCAATGGCGCCATCTAGTGGACACACCAGGGGCAACACGCAGGGGTTCAGACAGATTTCCTCTCTCCACAGAGAGATGGACTCTCTCTGCGGAGAGAGATCCTCTCTCCGTAACGAATTTCCATACGGCCATAATCACACTGGGACAGGACGACAGTCCGAAGGGCTCGTGGCCCATGAACGCGGACTCGATGCCCCCATCAACCGAACATCAGGCAGGCCGCTTACGTTTCGAGTCGATGGGGGTAGGGTTAGATGGTCTTCCAGCCGCGGCGGGAGTCGATTTTCCCCAGTGCTTAGCAGGTGGTGGGTTATTCTGCCGGCTGGGCTCCACCGACGTGCCTGCGATGCGCCGCTTCTCACTGTCAGGAAGGCCTGACAGGTTAAGCCAGAGCGCGCGCTCTCCTACCACAGAAAGCGCCATAGAGCGCCCGCAGGCTTGGACGGCCTGCTGAGCATTACGAAGGACGAGATCGTTCACCATGAGGATCTCTTTCCACAAGGGTAGAGAAGGAGTTCCCTTTTCTAGCTGTTGCCCTAATTCATCCAAAATGATGAGAGACGAGACGTTCAGGGCCCTGTCAGCCAAGGCCGAGGACTTGTATGCGGCCTGGTGAATTGAGGCAGAAAAATGGTCCATCTTGTTCGGCAAGACCGGCTTAGGGGGAGCGAGCAGCCCGCCCTGAGCGGGGTTAAGGTGCCTGGCGCTCTGTGGAGCCGGCCACTCAATGTTGAGGTGAGCGGCCGCTCACTCACACACTTCCAGGAGGATGGACTGAGGCAGGGCTGCGTGGCCGCTAGCCTGGGGAACACCAAAGGGCGGGATGGCCGCATCATCCTCATTGCCGGAACCGGCCGGTTCGTCGGCGAGCATGAGGTTTCCCACGAAGATGTCCTCTTCGGGGAATGCGGGATTGGGCTGGTCAGCCCAAACATGTGAGGAGGAGCCCCGGGAGTCCCCCGGGAGTCCCCCGGTAGCGCGTCGTCGTCACCGTGTCCCCCATCAGAGTCAGAAAGGCCAAGCTCGCGCACTGGGTCGCTGCAACTTTAAGACGGCGTCGTAAAAGCTTTTTGGGCAGCATAAGGCAATGACTGCAATTTTCTGGGTTCTCCAAGGCTTCTTGAGCGTGTTTAAGGCCCAAGCAAACCACGCAGAATGGGTGAAGGTCCTTAGCAGCAATGAGCGCTCCACACGCAGCCGGGCAGGCCCGTGATAGGCTATTCCCCGGAGAAGCGGAAGGTTTAGAAAGCGACATACCGGAGAAGAAATCGGAAAAATCCTTGGCGGGCAGCCGTGGGAGCAGGTGAAAACGACGAGAGCGCAGGCGGCTCTGAATGCAGAACACAGCAGAAGGCTGAGAAGATGACAGTCACTTCTGGCGGAGGCTGATCAATCGATATGTCCTCCTGAAGACACGAAGATGAGCAGCGTAATCCAACCGAACTGTGTGCATGCTAAAGTGGGCTTGCTGTGATCTGTAGCCTACTGGGTCGTGTGAACTTGAGCGAGAAACTTCAAAACTCTGTGTATGAAAAAAAAAATAAAGAGGGAAATGTCTACATTTAAATGAAAAAAAAAATACAAAACATGTGGGTTAGCATGGATGATTTACATGAAATGTGTGTGCAAAATTGTGCACTGTTTAAGATGGCTTTCAGTTCATTAAAATAACAAAAAAGTACATTTAAAAAAAATATTTTACTAAAATGGGCATGCTGTGATCTGTAGCCTACTGTATTTTGTTGTTGTTGTTTTCTACTGTAACTGACACATTCCGTCCAAAAATCATACAAACCGGGAGTGAGCGGGAACGGGAGTCATTCTTCTGGGATTGAAACGGGATGGAATTTTCCCACAGTCTTTTCGTGGGTTTTGAATGGGACGGGAGAGATTTTAAAATCCACTCTGTGTCACCCTCTACACGCTATAACTGAGAATAAAACACAACTGACACCTACTGGTAATGTTATTCATGTGGAAGAGAACTTCAATACAGGCTGCATCTTGCCACAGTAGGCCATGAGATCCCTTTCCCCACGATGCACATTTTTATGGCCACATCTGTACATATACTTTTTTATAGGGTACTGCACCAGTAATAGATTTTTTACCTTTTTTATTTTCATTAATAGCACACTTTATTTAATAGTGTAGATTATTACACTCTACACATAGTTCCTCAGTCTTTCATGGCTCGCAACCACATTTTAATGCATATTAGATTTCAGTATTTTAACAAGTTTTGAACGTTTTCTTCTTACATTTAAAAACCAAAACTGTTTATAAGCATTTTTACTAACCTGTTTCAACATGTTTTTGAACTAATGATGAATCCACAAATTCAATTCTCTTATCACGGTAAAATAGAAAACCCTTCCAGTTGATGTCTGGTACCTTCTTCAGCCTCAGCTCTAGTGGACATCTGGTGACAATTCCTGTAGAAAACACAGTTAGGTTACCAATATGAAGAACATGGAAGAAAAGTATGTGACAAGAACATTATAGTATGCAGGAGCTGAAAAAATAAATAATTCTCTTACTAAAATTCTATATAAATTAATTGAATGTAAGTGTAAAAAAAAATCCACACTGAGGACTAGATTTTCTCAATAGTGAATAGGTAGCATTGTTATCACTAGTTTTTCTGCTATTTTATTAAGTACCAGGCAACTGTAAAACTCTTAAACTTTAAACTTTTTTTCTTTTCAGAAAAAGTTAGTTTAATTTCAGATTTTTTTTAATTTGTCATTTTCAGATGGATTAAATAATTGCAGCCACAAGTTATCGTTTGAGTTTGATACTGTTCCAGAGTATATGACTCATTCATGCAAATCAGTTACACGGTTCCTCCAAACCATATGCTTTTAGACAAAGCTGTGCTGTAAACAAACTGTGACTGTGCACAATCGACAGTGTGCAGCACCTGACTATAGCTCACCTTCACACTTAACCATATCTATCTATCTGAGATCACATTATTACCTTTTTTTCTTTATATTTTTATACTTCTTTTTGGAATGTGCTTGCATACATATTCATGAAAACAGCTACAATTGTTTATGTATAACATATAAAATATGAAGTACATTCAGTAAAGTAAGCTGTTTCTTTCCATGCACCAATTTCCTCTGAAGCTTTTCTGTAAAGTAGTTTGTAGCTTAAATTGATTAAAAAAATAATAATTTACAATTAAAAAAAAAATTAATTGCTTTTTCAACACTGCTCACCACTCCCTCTTGGTAATGCAATTCCAGACAGAGCTTCCAACACAGAGCTTTTTCCAGAACTCTGGTCTCCAATCACTACAATAGTCGGTAATGCCAAATCCTTGTGAATGCCTACTGATCGCAGAGTGTCAATCAGATCAATGTATGGACGAATGCTCTCCTCTAAATGACTGTGAACCTCTCCCTTCATTTCCAGACTGTAAAGATACAAATATTTGTTAAAAATAACTCACTGAAAACTTATTCAGTTAATGTATTTCATTTATACTTTGCATTTTGTTTGTTTTTATTAAACATTAATTTTTTGATTTGTTTGTTTTTTAATTATATATATATATATATTTTTTTTTTTTTGTTTAAATATATACATTTCTTATTTCTGTACAAAAAGAAATAAATGATAGGGCTATAAATATTTTTCAAAATAAATTTACAAACTAAAATTACAATGATGTTTAAAAAAAGCAAAATTTAAATGTATACTTTATAATTTATATGAAATATACTAACCTTATGCTTTGAGAGCTGTCACTATATTCATCATCACTTCTTTGAACTGGAGAAGAGAATAAAGAAAATAAACCTGAACTGGACATTTTCTGTGGAAAAAAAAGAGGAAAAAATTAAGACAAAGTTAGTTCTAAGAATAGACAATGTCCTAATTTTTGGACGTCTCTTAAAAATTATAATTTGGGTTTCACAGTGTATGTGTTGATGCCAAAGAGAAATCAATGAGAGTTGAAAACTGTGTATCACACTGAATTTATAGTGTATCACACAAAGTAGGCACATAAGAGCTTTTTTTTTTTACATATACTTTACATATACATTTACATTTACAAATAATAACGCAAATTCATAGGGAAGTTTGATGAACAGAAAATTAATTTGCATGTATGTGGGTTTACCTGATATGCCTGCAGAGCAAGATTCCTTATGGAAATTAACAGTGGTTTTTACTAAAAATAAAACCAAAAACTATAGTTAATATAGTTAAAACATGGTAACCAAAAGTTAACAATGGTTCCCCTTCGAGGGAACATCGAACTGCGTCGAACGACACTTTGGGGAAGCCCCTCAGCGTAGCGCCTCTGAAGTATGAATGAAACTAAGCCAATCTTGATTGGTGTTGCGTCAGGACGTAATGTGTGACGGCACATGCGGAAGCTATACAAAGGACGCCGGCACACAACAGAGACAGCTTTCTGCACTGCAGCAAGCGCTCTCTGTCTTGTTTGTTTTATTTGGTGTTGTATTGTCTAACAGTCACAAGCATTATTATGGCGAGCACAAGCAGTTTGGTGAAGGTCCAACTCCAGAAGTTATGGCGGAGTTGAGGAAGGTTCGCCTTCTGGCCTGTTCGGCGACTAGGTAAGTATAATGTTGTCGTCGACAGGTTTCAGGAGGCGCAGAATAATCTGCAGCCTTTAGACAAAACCTCCCTCGCTGCTCAAAGCCTAAGAAGCCTGCCCCAAGCGGGCATCCACAGCCATTCGCCAGCTCCTCCGCCTACAGACAGGTGCAAAAAGAGAGCATCGCTTCTAGAGCCCCCCCTCACCCCTCAGGCAGCCTGGGGGCATGGATGACGCTCTTAGCCGAAGCCTCAGCCTAAGCCGGGCGACCTGAGGGCTGTCCTGCAGGTGAAGAAGGCTTCAACATAGAGGTCCTAGCCAGCCTAGGCCTGGCCCATGGGGGAGCGATCGAGGTCGCCTCCCCTGCAGAGCCCGCAATAATCGATTCCGACTTCCCGACGTTCTCCTGAGTAGGCACAGTACCGAGAGGCCGGCCTGTCAGCAGGAGTAGTCGAGACCATACTGTTACGACCACTTGGCTCAGAGAGTGATCACAACATGAAAGGGGAGACCACACTGATCGCTATATTTAACCAAAAGTGTTTATTTAACAAAAAGAATAAAAAGGTATCAGTAAGTGTAAGGCTTAACCAAAAGTGTAGTGTTCGTCAGTAGAATGAAACAGGTGGTGAGAGGAGGTAAGTGCGACAAGCGAGGAGCCACCAGCCGCCCGCACCACCGCACGAAGAGGAGAGAGAGAACGAGACCCCGAAACGCCTCTTTTAACCGGTCATCCATTAACCTTAACGGCCCGCCTACAGCTCCGCCTGTAGGAATCAAACAGACAAACAGACGGCAACCATCAAACACAGACAAACAACACGCTGCCCAGCAGCACGGCAAAGCCGGTCATGACAATACTCAGCTCTACAGCTCCCTCCACGAGGAAATTGTACGGCCTAAAATGGAATGTTTTCACCGTTTGGTGAAGAGAGCGTGAGGTGGACCCAGTTAACTGCCCAGTGGCTTAAGTGCTGGAGTTCCTCCAAGATCGCTTCTCAGTTGGTCTTACCCCGTCCACTCTCGAGGTGTACGTGGCTGCCATTTTGGCTTTCCACGCTCCTCTGAGTGATGGGCCTCTGGGGAGACAGCCGTTGGTCATACGTTTCCTCCGTGGGGCTTGGAGAATAAGACCTGCGACTCGTACCAGGGTTCCCACTTGGGACCTAGCGGTGGTTCTCTTCGAACCGCTGGAATCGGCTGAGGCCAAGAACATTTCCCTTAAGGTGGCTTTCTTGTCTTGACTTCTCTGAGGAGGGTAGGAGATCTCCAGGCACTCTCTATATCTGACGGGTGCCTGGAGTTTGCTCCAGGCGACATCAAAGCCTTCCTACTTCCTAGGCCAGGCTATTTGCCCAAGGTGCCGTCTAATGTGGCATGGCCTACGGTTCTACAGGCTTTTCATCCTCCACCTCACGTGACGGCGGATGAGGAGAGACTTCACCTGCTCTGCCCTGTCAGAGCTCTCAAAATATATATCCAGAGGTCCTCCTCATGGCGGAAGTCTTGATGGCTTTACCATCAAGAAAAGACGAGCATTTCACACATAGGCCATCCATACTTTTCACCATCAAAAGTCAGCAGGTGCATAAACACACTTCTTTTTTTATTGTTTACTCCATGTAGTTCTGAGAGCATGAGGTGCATATTTGGATTTTTTCAGATACATCAAGGTAGGTGCACAAAGGTCTCTCTCAAACCCTCTCTTTCTCTCTCTCTCTCTCTCTCTCTCTCTCTCTCTCTCTCACACACACACACACACACCACACAAACACTATAATTTGCTATTATACTCCATATAACTCTATAAACAAGCCAGAAACTAAGCCTTTTTTGGCACAGGTCTATCTAAAGGGTTAAAGGTCCCACCTAGTGATCAACTGTAAAAAATGACAAATGTTACCTCTTCCCATCAGGGAAAACCGATAACAATCAAGAATCTCACACACACACAAACACTATAATTTGCTGTTATACTCCATATAACTCCATATACAAGCCAGAAACTAAGCCTTTTTTTGCATAGGCCTATCTAAAGGGTTAATGGTCCCACCTAGTGATCAACTGTAAAAATAACAAATTTTACCTCTTCCCAAAAGGGAAAGCCACAAACAATCAAGAATGCATGATTATATGGTGTCAAAAAATGTTGTTATAATGGAAGTCAATGGGGCAAAAACAGCCACGAACAGTAAATGAGGAAGAAAAAGAAAAATCTAATGCTGCACAAAAACTAACAATGCATCAAAGCCAATCTTGTTACTAATCTTTGACATGCCCAAGACTGTGATAAAAGGAAAAAAAATATCCAGTCCACAATCACTTTTTATATTGAAAATATGTAATTTTGTATGTTTTTTCCCAAATCACTGACATCATTTATGAACTAGGTAATTATCAAGTTAAAATCTTGGATTTTTTAAAAATATTTGGTAGTTTTGATCAGGACTGAGGTTGATTTATAGATTTATGCCAAACAAATTGAAAAAATATTTATCTGATACATTTTTACAGCATTTTTATTTAGTGGAGGTTTTCATCCACGAACATATAGAAAGGGTAGTGAATTTGCCCACAGTGTACCGTTGAGTTTTTGAAAAATTTCAAAGCATTTTCCAAAATATGGGTCAAAATAAGATTTGTCACCAAAAAATCATTCCATTAGCTAAAACACAGAGAAGGGGTTAATCGATTAATCGTTAACCATAATGCTACAAAATGCGTCTATTGCAGGCACACAGTCAACGGCATGACAGGATGTGCAATAGCCACACACACACACAAAATGCTTTCTCACTTGAATTAAAGTGGTTTTAGTTTGAATAAAATGCTAGTAGCAGGATTCTAAAATGAATAGACGTGATTATGATAATTTCATAAAATGAAGAGAGCGCGCCATACGTTTGAGGTCATATTACTTCGTTGACTTCCCTATCCCGCACAGAGACCACTGAACGCGCCTCTTTAAAGGGTTTGTGGTGCTCGTTGTTGTATTTTAAAACACAATTGCAATGTTTCCAACTGACATTATAGCTATTAAAATAAAATTATCCCAAACGTAACTGTGGCGCGTGTGTGACTGCGCTGCGCAGTAATTGAACTGCTTACATCGGCACTGCAGCAAAACGCACTGTTGCTCACATTTAAATTGATCCTGCTGGATTCTGTTTCTGCAAACTGTCAGAATTTGATTTTTTGTGTTCCAGTAGGCCTATTTGTTTTAAAAATCTGGCATACAGTACATTAGATTGTGACCGTGCATGCGTGCATGCATACGAGGACGAGCAAGCACGGCTATGGCTATTCATTTGGAGATTATTTCTCACGTCTCATTCAGCATTAATCCAAATGTTTCCATATTCGCAATGTATTTGAATGTGCGCCAGGCTCCGGCCCCAAACATCTGAGACAGAAAAAATAAAAATAAAGTGTTTACTTTTGCACAGAAGATCTGTGCTCTTGAAAAATAAAGCAAACAAACAGAATCTGCATTGTCATCCTTTTTTTTCATGAACTGTTTTTAAATCTTAATTGTCAGATATATTTAAAAAAAAAAGAAAAATATATGAAAAATTAAATTATGAAAAATTGCTATTTTTATGTTAGGCCTGTCACACACCTGGACTCATTTTGTGTGTTTTTTGCCCCTGTGACCCAGTTTCTGTCTCTATGTGGTTTGATTAGTTCCCAGGTGTGTCTAGTCATTTCCGCATGTGTTCCATGTCCCTGTTAATTTAGTCATTCCATCCACCTGTGTTTTCCCTATTATCCGTTGTATAAAAGCCTTGTCCTTTCAGTTCTGTTTTGTCGGGTCTACTCGTCTACTTGTTACTTGTCTACTTGTCCTCTTGTTACCTGTTACTTGCCACTTGCCACCTGTTATTTGCTATTTACCTTGCCTATGTTTGATTTAATAAATCCTTGTTTCGTTTATCCCTCGGCTCCGTGTTCCTTCCAGCAGCGTAAGCCGTGACAAGGCCTATTACTTATATAGGCTATACATTTTCCTTAAAGCATCCTATTTTGTCCCAGGGCTTATGAACCTGTGCCCTATTGAGGTCCATGCAGAAACTAGTGAACGATGGCGTCACCGTTTAGTGACATCATTGAATGCTCCGGAAAAACGTCAGTGTCGGTCACAGCACCTATTAATTGCTGTTTTGAATACAGCAATTATTTATTAACAAATTATAAGCTCTGATTATGACAAGGTGGCATAAAAGCTTTGTTTATTAGAGTAATAATAGGTTAATGTAAAATGTTAGATCGTGACCATGCCTCTGGATGCAGTTCGAGCCTTCATTTATAGGCTATAGACCAGGACAACTAGAGCCCCAGATTCAGATCCCCTGTAAAGACCTTGTCTCAGACGACCACCAGGACAAGACCACAGGAAACAGATGATTCTTCTGCACAATCTGACTTTGCTGCAGCCTGGAATTGAACTGCTGGTTTCATCTGGTCAGAGGAGAACTGGCCCCCCAACTGAGCCTGGTTTCTCCCAAGGTTTTTTTCTACATTCTGTCACCGATGGAGTTTTGGTTCCTTGCTTAGTTGGGGTCACTTCACTTACAGTGATATCATTGACTTGATTGCAAATGAATGCACAGACACTATTTAGAGTGAACAGAGATGACATCACTGAATTCAATGATGAACTGCCTTTAACTATCATTTTTCATTATTGACACACTGTTTTCCTAATGAATGTTGTTCAGTTGCTTTGATGAAATGTATTTTGTTTATAGCGCTATATAAATAAAGGTGACTTGACTTGACATTTACGTGGCTTTGTTCAGATTTGCCAGTTGGTCACGAATTTCAACAAATTTAATAACATTTAGGCATTGTTTCTTTTCCTAAATCTCCACAGTTTAACCCTCTAATTTCGCAGGTTTATTTTATTATCTTTCACCTTTAATCACTTTTTTCGCATCTCTAATTGTGGTAAACATGGGAAGGGAAATTAAAGATTTAATGAATTAAAATTCATTCGATTTATTAATTTGTTCCCTTATTTCTGTTAAATCATGGGTTATTTAGGGAACAAAATTAATGAAACATGGACAGTTGCCACAAATTAATAAGTCATAAGAACGAATTAACAAGTTATACGATAGCCTTTCTGTCATGTGTCCCGCAGCCCTGCAAAGCGCACGATATGAAACAATTATCTGATGAAATTACTTAGTTACTACTATTGTTTTTCATTTTGAAGAACTTTTGTGTTGTTTCTATTTTAACTTACTTTTAAAGTTTAAATCACATTAAAGGTTAATCTGTACATTATGAATGAATGATAATGCATTTAAATACCATCACCGTCACTCACAGCCACTCGCACGTGTTTTGCGCATGAGCCGCATGCAGCCCAACATTAAATCAGTTAACCGACCATCGACAGCCTTAATCGATTGCACCTCTTATTGACAATTAATTGATCATCGATTAATCGTTGACATCCCTACTTCGGATACAGAGAGGCCTGGTTCCAGACATGGAGATTCGTCCCATCACTCCTCCATGCGATATGGTTGGTACCTTATTCGATCCTGAACCCATGCAGGTGGGCAGACCTCACCTCTCCCAGGGAGGAGAAGGAGCGAAGAAGAGCACAGGGACTCTGTTTATATTGTGGCGCTGCGGGACATTTTGTGGTAAAGTGTCTGGTAAGAGTCAAGGCCCGTCAGTAGCAAGGAGGTTATTGACGGGGATGATTGCCTTGTTCGAATCCTCCCGAGAGTCGACCCTCCTCCCGGTCAGACTGCAGTGGACCACATCACATCATCAGTGTGAAGCCTTGGTGGACTCTGGGGCAGAGGGGAGCTTCATGGACCAAACCCTGGCACACAGACTCGGAACTCCTATCACTCCCATCACACATCCTCCTGTCCTCCGTCACACACTCTACCTAACCGGTGAGTCTTGTCACGTCAGACAACCAGGTGGATTCGGTTCCTACTCATTGACTCTGCTGGTGCTCCTGTGGTTTTGGGGCACCCCTGGCTCACACTACATAACCCTCACATAAACTGGCATCAGAACACAGTCATGTCTTGGAGTGAGAGTTTTTATGCGTCTTGTTTGGTGTCTGCTTGTTCTTCTGTTTCTTGTTCTGTGTTGCAGGATGAAAGGGGGGACCTGTCTAACGTGCCCCGGGAGTACTTCAACCTGAAGGAAGTGTTCAGTAAGTCTCTTCCTCCACATCATCTTTATGACTGTGCTATAGAGTTATTGCCAGGTACATCTCCGCCTAAGGGCGGCTTATACTCACTTTCCACTCTGGAGAGGGAGGCCATGGAGAAATATATTTCTGATTCTCAAGCAGCCAAATTCATCCGCCCTTCCTCCTCGCCTGCAGGGGTGGGATTCTTTGTGGGTAAGAAGGATGGTTCCCTGCGTCCTTGTATTGACAATAGAGGACTGAACAACGTCACGGTAAGGAACACTTATCTTTTGCCATTGATGTCAGTGTTTTCGTAACCGACAAACTGTTAACTGTGACAATATTTACATAACTATCAATACTTTTTTGACCAATTACTAAGCAATGCTTAATTTTGCTCAGTCTGATGTGTAAAAAGGTTGCATTAGTAATTAAAGAAAAAACATAGTCAGGTCAAAGTGTCTGAATAATTTATGGTCCCAACTTTTATATAAATTTTAATGTTTTACAATTTTACTCACTTACATAAATTAACTAGTGTCCTGCAGCTTATAGTAAAACATATACAAAATTATATCTGTTGTGTGAATATTTTTTGGTTTGAATGTGGTTCATTTTTGTTAAAACTACAAAGTAATTCAGTCAGGACCAGTGAGTTGGTTTCTTTCTTTCATTTTCTTGGATTAACATTAAGGAGACCGACAGCAGCTAGATAAATTAGGCATGGTCACTTTAAGAGACAATGCATCCATTATAATGATACACATCCGATTTCTTTCTCCACTGTTTACTTTCACTTAAGACATAACTGACAGTTTTTTCGAAGATACTCTCCAAGACAGGTATTTTGACAATTTTGTATGTATTTATTGGTACGAGAGCAAATTTGGTGTTCAAGCCCTTTTTGAGATCTCTTTTGCATGCACCCTGTGCACACACAACAAATGGGTGCTGAAGTGAGCTCTTTCACATCTTTTTCTGTTTGCATGTTTAAACTGTGATTTATATTTGTTCATTCAGAAGTATGAGGACGTGAAGGAGAGTGCACTCAGTTGAGTTTTTCCACATCTTTTAAGTCATCCTCACTGGTGCAAAACAGATGGTTCAAGTTGTGAGAGTGAGCTCGCAACCTGAGTGGGCAGGGCACAACCTGTGCCTTATAAGCCAGGGTGATGGCATCCACAATCCACAATCAGAGCAGCGTCTTCCAGCCATGAGAAGCTTCATGGATGATATTACTATAGTCCTACAAATAGCTGCTTGCATGGCTGTGTAGGAGGCAGTCATCTTATCCCCCAAAATTTTCAGCTCTGGTATGACTCAGAGACAACCTGCAGTATATGTGATGCCCCAAATCCAAGAAGCATAAACCAGGATGATGGTAGGGATGTCCAGATCCGATCACGTGATCGGAAATTGGGCCCGATCGCGTGGTTTCAGACTCGATCGGAATCGGACGTTACCTCCCGATCAGGACTCGGATATATATATATTCTCATTAATTTTTAACACATCTTTTGTTATGCGGTGGCACAGAGTTAGACCCTTTTGACTCCACACAGAAACAGCGACGCGTGCGGCATGACATCACTTTGTTTTCAAGAGCTGGTGTGAATAAATATAGATTCAAACTCAAAGAGACATGATAGTTTGCGCATGACCTGATATTTCATTCGGACACAGGATACAGCGAGATGAACATCACAGAGCGCTAAACTCTCATGCAGTGTGTGTCTCATTCATACTCGAAGCCGGAGCGCGCTCTCGCGCTGATATCAGGAAATTCCTAATATGGACAAAGGCGTCCAGCTATGCTGTGGTGCGCACAGGAAAACAGAAACTTATGCAAACACGAAGACGTTAATATACGATCACAACAATAAATTGTTCTTCAAGTTATCTCCAGCAGATGATAAATAAAGTATGAACAATGCAGTGCTGATTGACATAGTATTTATTACAGTATAGAAACTATTCTGCATTATTATGTGATAAACAGTGTTTGTAGTATATAAACAAATCATTATTGTTTGTTATTGTCCAGCATTTATAGATTTCTAAGCCAATTAAAAGCTAGAAATTAGAAAAAAAATAAAGTTGCCTATACTACCAGTCAGAAGTTTTTGAACAGTAAGCTTGTTAAGGTTTTTTTGTTTTTTTTTAAAGAAGTCCCTTCTATTCACCAAGCCTGCATTTATTTGATCCAAAGTACAGCAAAACAGTAAGATTTTGAAATATTTTTACTAGCCTATTTAAAATAGCTGTTTTATATTTGAATATATTTCAAAATGTAATTTATTGAACATCCTGGATCTGTTTTTTCGCTCTTCTTTATTCTTTTTTTATGTATTATAGAAGTATCGGATCGGGACTCGGTATCGGCAGATACTCAAAATCAAATGACTCGGACTCGGACTCGAGGACAAAAAAACCTGATCGGGACATCCCTAGATGATGGCATCCACAATCCAGTGTTCCAACCTCTGCTTGGAGATGGCCTTCTCCTTCTGCCAGCCTCCATAACAGACGAAGATCTGGTCTGAGGTCCTAAAGCTTTGTGTCCGGTCTACATAGCATCTCAAGGCTCAGCCAGGACAGAGCACAGCTAGGAATGGGTCTGCCTTCTCTGGGGGCAGCACTTGGTGGCTCACCACCTGATCACTGAAGGGAGTAGCGGGAACATTGGGCTCATAGCCGGCTATAGCTCAAAGAACACCACTCAACGAACAGGTTCCACTTCAAGGTGTAAGCATTTCTCGTAGATGCTGCTGTCGCTGAAGTGATGGTTTCAACTACCTCTTGGGGTAGGTCACCTAGAACCTCCACTTCCTGTCAAGGGACCACACATGAAGTTTCCAAGGGTATGGACGCAGATGCCATACGGTGCCCCATCTCTGAGTCAGTAGATCCTTCCTCAGAAGACTGAACCAGGTGCGAGTGGGCCAATATGGCATGTAAACCACAGCATGCCTGGAGACCTGCTCTAAGGGCACTTCTGCTGGAGAAACACAAGGTCTGATCACGGGGTGAAGGTTTGGTGACAGACTGGCTGTTGGACAGCGTTTTCTCTACTTCCTGTTGGCCTTCTGTAGCTAAACGTAGCTCCGTGTAGCTGTTTTAATTTATGTTTCCTCTAGAATCTTTATCTTACTATCACTCTCTGTTTTTTTAAAGTGATAAAATATAACTTAATTCACACCATATTTCTGATATTATCGATCAATCTTATCAGATTAACTTTGATCGTTCACTTTTATTTTATATCCGTGAGTGCAGTACACCTGCAAAGCGTTAGCACTCGTTAGCTTGTCATTAGCGTTTTCATTCGAACCTATCGCTGTTTTCTTTTCTCCTCTCCTCTCTCTCGCTCCAGTTTTTCACAAGTTCATCAAACAACCGCAGTAAGAATATTTCATCAAGCACGGTGAGTAATGGCTTCTCCTGTTATTGTAATTTGCACCTCTTGCCACATGTACAGTTTATCTATCTCTGTCGCAGATGAGGGATTCACATGTGATAAATGCAGGGAAATAGTTAAGCTGACAGAGAAGATTTCAGAATTAGAGACACGCATCCAAACTTTAATTGAGGATAGTAAGAATGTTAGGGCTCTAGATACGGCTTTGGATGCGTCTAGCTCAGGGATTCCTGTACATTGTTCGGTTCCGGCAACAGATCCCCTGCAGCAGGGCACAGTGTTGTTGTCAAGTCACCAACTGTCGAGTCCGTGTCGAGTCTCGAGTCTCAGTGTTCGAGTCCGAGTCCAAGTCCGAGTCACCAAAGAAGAGTCAGAGTCGAGTCCAAGTCGAGTCCCCATCACCAGACTTCGAGTCGAGTCTCGAGTCCCGTATTGGAATTTTTTTTTTAATTTTTTAAGGAAACAATAGCAACCAACTGAGTTGGTAGGCATTGAAGTCCATTATATGAAGAAAACTTCCTGAAATGTTTTCCTTAAAAAACATAATTTAAGAAAAAAGGCCATGGATATCCTGGATGGCATTGGGAGGAGTAAATGATTAAGACATTTTCATTTTTGTGTGAACTAATCCTTTAACACTGTAGGCCTATTACAGAAATACACTCGGTGAAAAAAGAAACGTGCATTTTACAGGACACTGTATTTTAAAGATACTTAAAACATAAAAATCAATACGATATGCTAAGAGAGAGAGAGAGAGAGGGCGAGCTGTGTGTGAGTGACCGAGTGATTTAGCCTGAATCCGTTTGTATGTGTTCAACTGAATGTGTGTGTGACGGCACGCGACTGGTCAAAAAGCAACGTGTAACGATACACGTTAACGGTAAACGATAAACGGCACCGCGGGTCATGTGTTGTCAAGCAAAGAGAGCAAGCGGTAGCAGTGTCTGTGAGGGAAAACAATAGATCCCGGCCGGTCTTGGGCAAAAAACAGGAAAAGTGTAACACCTTATATATTTTTTTATAACATTTTTAGTCAAAAACAACGTGATGAATGCTCAAGTACGATTTTATATATCCTCGAGTCCGAGTCCAAGTCCAAGTACGAGTCATCAGTCTGCGAGTCCAAGGCGAGTCACGAGTCCAGAGAATGGAGTGTCGAGTCGGACTCAAGTCCAAAGAATAGTGACTTGAGTCGGACTCGAGTCCGAGTCCGGGACTCGAGTACTCCATCACTGGCAGGGCAACTGGGTGACGGTGAGGCAGCGTAGTTGTGGGTCAGTTAATTCTCAGCACATAGAGACTCTTTCACCTAGATATCACACTATAGAGACTGTGTCTGTTCCCCGAACTAGAAAATACACAAAATGTCCAAACCAAGTTAAGATTAACAATTTAATTGAGGTTCAACAAATAAAAAACAGATGCAATATGGATAAACAAATGATAAAGCTTGGCTTATTGAATATCAGATCCCTTTCTACGAAAACACTTTTTGTAAATAATATGATCACTGATCATAATATAGATGTACTCTGTTTGACAGAAACCTGGCTAAAACCTGATGATTACACTATTTTAAATGAGTCCACCCCCCAAGATTACTGTTATAAACATGAGCCGCGTCTAAAAGGCAAAGGGGAAGGTGTTGCTTCAATTAATAACAACTTTTTCAGGATTTCTCAGAGGGCAGGCTTCAAGTATATCTCGTTTGAAGTAATGGTGCTTCATATAACATTATCCAGAGAAACAAATGTTAATGATAAATCCCCTGTTATGTTTGTACTGGCTACTGTATACAGGCCACCAGGGCACCATACAGACTTTATTAAAGAGTTTGGTGATTTTACATCCGAGTTAGTTCTGGCTGCAGATAAAGTTTTAATAGTTGGTGATTTTAATATCCATGTTGATAATGAAAAAGATGCATTGGGATCAGCATTTATAGACATTCTGAACTCTATTGGGGTTAGACCACAGGTTTCAGGACCTACTCAATGTCGAAATCATACTCTAGATTTAATACTGTCACATGGAATTGATGTTGATAGTGTTGAAATTATTCAGCCAAGTGATGATATCTCAGATCATTATTTAGTTCTGTGCAAACTTCATATAGCCAAAATTGTAAATTCTACTTCTTGTTACAAGTATGGAAGAACCATCACTTCTACCACAAAAGACTGCTTTTTAAGTTATCTTCCTGATTTATCCAAATTCCTTAGCATATCCAAAACCTCAGAACAACTTGATAATGTAACAGAACCTATGGACTCTCTCTTTTCTAGCACTTTAAATACAGTTGCTCCTTTATGCTTAAGGAAGGTTAAGGAAAACAGTTTGACACCATGGTATAATGAGCATACTCGCACCCTAAAGAGAGCAGCCCAAAAAATGGAGCGCAGCTGGAGGAAAACAAAACTAGAGGTATATCGTATTGCTTGGCGGGAAAGTAACCTATCCTACAGAAAAGCATTAAAAACTGGTAGATTCGATTACTTTTCTTCTCTTTTAGAAGAAAACAAACATAACCCCAGGTATTTATTCAATACAGTGGCTAAATTAACGAAAAATAAAGCCTCAACAAGTGTTGACATTTCCCAACACCACAGCAGTAATGACTTTATGAACTACTTTACTTCTAAAATCGATACTATTAGAGATAAAATTACAACCATTCAGCCGTCAGCTACAGTATCACATCAGACAGTGCACTAAAGACCCCCTGAGGAACAGTTCCACTCATTCTCTACTATAGGAGAGGAAGAATTGTATAAACTTGTTAAATCATCTAAACCAACAACATGTATGTTAGACCCTATAAAAATCTAAGCTCCTAAAAGAGGTGCTTCCAGAAGTCATAGATCCTCTTCAGACTATTATTAATTCCTCATTGTCATTAGGATATGTCCCCAAAACCTTCAAACTGGCTGTTATTAAGCCTCTCATCAAAAAACCACAACTTGACCCCAAAGAACTAGTTAATTATAGACCAATCTCGAATCTCCCTTTTTAGTCCAAGATACTAGAAAAGGTGGTATCCTTACAATTATATTCCCTCTTAGAGAAAAATGGTATATGTCCGTATTTAGACCGTATCATAGTACTGAGACTGCTCTCCTTAGAGTTACAAATGATCTGCTCTTATCATCTGATCGTGGGTGTATCTTTCTATTAGTTTTATTGGATCTTAGTGCTGCGTTTGACACAATTGACAACAACATTCTTTTGCATAGACTTGAACACTTTGTTGGCATCAATGAAAGTGCATTAGCATGGTTTAAATCGTACTTATATGACCGCCATCAGTTCGTAGCAGTGAATGATGATATATCATATCGATCACAAGTGCAGTATGGAGTACCTCAAGGCTAAGTACTAGGGCCGCTACTCTTCACGCTTTATATGTTACCCTTGGGAGATATCATCAGGAAACATGGTGTTAGCTTTCACTGTTATGCTGATGATACACAGCTCTATATTTCTTCGTGGCCTGGTGAAACACACCAATTTGAAAAACTAATGGAATGCATAGTCGATATAAAAAACTGGATGACGAGTAATTTCTTACTGCTAAATTCTGAAAAAACAGAGGTGTTAATTATAGGACCTAAAAACTCTGCTTGTAATAACCTAGAACACTGTCTAAGACTTGATGGTTGCTCTGTCAATTCTTCGTCATCAGTTAGGAACCTAGGTGTGCTATTTGATCGCAATCTTTCCTTAGAAAGCAACGTTTCTAGCATTTGTAAAACTGCATTTTTCCATCTCAAAATATATATCTAAATTACGGCCTATGCTCTCAATGTCAAATGCAGAAATGTTAATCCATGCATTTATGACCTCAAGGTTAGATTATTGTAATGCTTTATTGGGTGGTTGTTCTGCACGCTTAGTAAATAAACTACAGCTAGTCCAAAATGCAGCAGCAAGAGTTCTTACTAGAACCAGGAAGTATGACCATATTAGCCCGGTCCTGTCAACACTGCACTGGCTCCCTATCAAACATCGTATAGATTTTAAAATATTGCTTATTACTTATAAAGCCCTGAATGGTTTTGCACCTCAGTATTTGAATGAGCTCCTTTTACATTATAATCCTCTATGTCCGCTACGTTCTCAAAACTCAGGCAATTTGATAATACCTAGAATATCAAAATCAACTGCGGGCGGCAGATCCTTTTCCTATTTGGCGCCTAAACTCTGGAATAACCTACCTAATATTGTTCGGGAGGCAGACACACTCTTGCAGTTTAAATCTAGATTAAAGACCTATCTCTTTAACCTGGCTTACACATAACATACTAATATGCTTTAAATATCCAAATCCGTTAAAGGATTTTTAGGCTGCATTAATTAGGTTAACTGGAACCGGAAACACTTCCCATAACACCCTATGTACTTGCTACATCATTAGAAGAATGGCATCTACGCTAATATTTGTCTGTTTCTCTCTTATTCCGAGGTCACCATAGCCACCAGATCCAGTCTGTATCCAGATCAGAGGGTCACTGCAGTCACCCGGATCCAGTACGTATCCAGACCAGATGGTGGATCAGCACCTAGAAAGGACCTCTACTGCCCTGAAAGACAGCCGAGACCAGGACAACTAGAGCCCCAGATACAGATCCCCTGTGAAGACCTTGTCTCAGAGGACCACCGGGACAAGACCACAGGAAACTGATGATTCTTCTACACAATCTGACTTTGCTGCAGCCTGGAATTTAACTACTGGTTTCGTCTGGTCAGAGTAGAACTGGCCCCCCAACTGAGTCTGGTTTATCCCAAGGTTTTTTTTTCTCCATTCTGTCACCGATGGATTTTCAGTTCCTTGCCGCAGTCGCCTCTGGCTTGCTTACTTGGGGTCACTTCATCTACAGCGATATCGTTGATTTTATTGCAAATAAATGCACAGACACTATTTAAACTGAAGAGAGATGACATCCCTGAATTCAATGATGAACTGCCTTTAACTGTCATTTTGCATTATTGACACACTGTTTTCCTAATGAATGTTGTTCAGTTGCTTTGACGCAATGTATTTTGTTTAAAAGGCTATATAAATAAAGGTGACTTGACTGACTTGACTTGACAACCAACCAAGAGAAACGCAGCCTTATGAGGACTGTCAAACAAAATAAATTCAAGAATTTGAGTTTGCTGATAATATCATTTTCCGGCAGGATTTTGCAACTGCCCACACTGCCAAAAGCACCAAAAGTCGGTTAAATGACCATGGTGTTTCTGTGCTTGACTGGCTAGCAAACTCACCAGACCTGACGCTTATAGAGAATCTATGGGGTATTGTCAAGGGCAAAATGAAATACAAGAGACCAAAAAACTGCAGATGAGCTGAAGGCCATTGCAAATGAAACCAGAGCTTCCATACCACCTCAGCAGTGACACAAACTGATCACCTCTATGCCACGCCGAATTGAGGCAGTAATTAAAGCAAAAGTAGCTCCTACCAAGTATTCACAGCAAATTCAGTGGTGTTAAAATTTCAGTGTAAGGCTTAATGGTTTTACAGTGTTCAAATAAAAGTGTACTGTAACGATGTACAAACTCTATAATCATCGGGAAGAAGGAGGCGGGAACCGGCAGACAATCAAATCAAACTTTAATTACAAAATAAAGACAAAACAGTGCTTCATCCCCTCACGAACGACTGACGCGCACAAAAAAAAACAAGCACAAACTAAAACCCAGGCCTCTCTTGTCCGTCACTGTCATCGATCCGGTTTTATATCCCTCCATCTCCTCCTTGGGACTCGAGACCGGTGGGTTGAGCAGGTGTCGCTCATTTCCAATCAC
This sequence comes from Carassius carassius, assembly GCF_963082965.1. Taxonomy (NCBI): domain Eukaryota; kingdom Metazoa; phylum Chordata; class Actinopteri; order Cypriniformes; family Cyprinidae; genus Carassius; species Carassius carassius. Next base: position 12,022,579 of record NC_081797.1, on the reverse strand, counting down.
TCCACCGGCCTCGCTCCTGTTCCCACGTCTCTCTGCCCCGCCCCATTCGTCACATACCCCCATCGCCCCTCGCAGGCCGGGGGGTACCCTCGAGACTGCGCTATACTCCCCCCCCCCCCCCTCACGGGGACCTGCGGGAACCTGGGGGTAGGACAGACGAGGCGAGAGAAAAGGAGATGGAAGGATGAGGAGCGACAGAGACGAAAGAGGGGAGAGAGGAGAAAAAAAAAATTGCGGTTCCCAGACGGACTGCTGCTCGGCCCTCCACCAGCTGGGTGATCTCCTCCGCGGTGCCTGGCTGTGGCACTGGACGGCCCTCGGTGGACGGCACGACACTCCTCCGCCGCCCGGTAGACGGCGACGGCTCCTCCGGTTTTTGGCAGCAGGTTCCGGCCCCCTGGCGAACGGCACCGACTCCTCCGCTCCCTCACGGACAGCAACCGCCCCTCCACATCACGGGCGGCTGGCAGCGAGCTCGCCCATCCCCGGCAACTCACTCCAGCCCACCACCTCGATCGTCAATGGCGGCACACACCCTCGTCTGCTCGATGGCACCGTGGATTCACCACAGCGGTGAGGGATCTTCAGCAGCGTGTCCCTCCTGGGACTCGAGACCAGTGGGTCGAGCATGTGTTGCTCATTTCCAATCACTCCACCGGCCTCGCTCCTGTTCCCATGTCTCTCGGCCCCACCCCACTTGTCACATGTACATTTACTGTAATAAACACCAGCTTGTGTGAAATGGTGCCCCCAAGTGGTGCGATATTTTGGTGTTGCACTTCCAAACACCTGTCCAGTGTTAATTGTACATACGGGAACTTGAAGTAGTTGAGACAATGCAGTCCGCATTTGACAATCTTCCCTGTTTGGAAAAATGGCAGCTCTTTCGATGGAATCGTACGATTGAAAGCAAAACACAAAGGTAAGATTTAGAATCTTCACTTTTAATCTTTTGTTTTAATACAACTACATACATTTAATTGATATGCAGAGTTAATGTTAATAAATTCTGTTTCCGTGAGACAGAATGCAAACTAGCTTTAGTGAGTCACATTAAGACTGGCAGGCTGTACATTATCTTGTAACATTATAGTTTTAGTGAAATCGCAAATTCCAAAACATCAGAACTGCGTCATTTATTGTACACACATGTGGCTTTATTTTTTTGATCGGATTGATTCAATTTGATATAAATTTTGGGCGCGAAGATCTACACTGGTTCGGTGCTTATTTTACATACAGGACATTTCAGTCGTCGTGTTGGTCATTTTAAAGAAACGAGAACCACGCATGAAGCAGATAATTATGGTCTTTTCTCTATTCAATACAAGATTAAACCACAGGTAAGACTTACAAACCTGATTATGTTGTTTTAATCAATTAAATGATGGTCAATCTATTTTAGAACGAAGTTTCATCCTCAACATGGTGTATTGTTGTCGCCGCCATTTTAAAAACATGAAATATTTCTAACGTGCTGCAAATTCTCCTCCTGAAAAAATAACAGAATATTCGTTTGTTTTAGTAATATTATATGTGGAAAGTGTGTAAAAGTAAAGTTGTTAAGTTATTATAGAGGATTCCGAAGCAGCTCGCTTGAATGTTAAAATGGTTTAAAACATTCTGCATTTTTGTAACTTTACATTTTGTAATTGTTAGTGAAATCTGACGATTTCATGTATGGCCGTAGCCTGTCTTTTAATCAAATCATTTCAATTTGTGTAGAAACTCTGGCGCGAAGATTTACACTGGGTCTGTGTTATTTTACATTTCAGTCGTCATGTTGTTGGACTTTTGAAACACCACTTGAAGCACACAGTTATGGTCTTTTCTCAAATCAGTGCAAGATAAAGCCACTTTTAAAATCTTAAAAGGCAATCGATTTTACGTTTTAAAATTTTCCTATAACTGTACTGAAATTGCACTGAACCGTGGCTTAAAAACAGAGGTACAAAACGAACCATGACGGTTACACAACTAAGCATTAATCACCAGTTAATTTCTGATACAAAGACAGCGTTCCACAGCTTTTTTAATTATATGCCTAGTTTAATATAGGAATACTTTTTTTCAACTTGTCTTTTTGTTTTGAAGCAAAACATCGACAGTATGCTGTTTAAAGTGCAGTACCAACATCAAAGAAAGTACGTAAGGCTTACTGGATCGTCTTCTGATTATGTAATCAAGGATGGTAAGTGCTCCTGAATGGTGATATCTGGCTAATAATTGTAATATGGTTCATTTGCCTTTCATTGTTAATAACAAATCTTTTCTTTAAGTCTTTCCCCACTTTGATGCTCACAGATATTTTCTTTTATGAATATAATATGATGGAACAATTAAAATGTAAAAGTAGAAACACCACGTTTAAACATGGGTAGCTTAGGTTACTAAAAAGGAACTGCCCCAGATCAGATTCAGGATTTTTTTTTGTCAATTGCTGTAAATTGTCATTTTCAAAATCACAGAAAAATCTGTGAATTTGAGGGAAATGGTTACGAATTTATTGCATGGTGGATGAGCTCTTTTATTTAAATCTTTTTTTTTCCTTTTCACCTATTTCTGTTCTGTAATTTCCATTTTGTCTTTCCAGTCAAGCAGAAGTTTGACATCTGACGAGATGACGAGACTGGAACAGATGTTGTTTTTGCTGACATTATTGACCAAAAGCCTGACACTCTTTGGATGATAGTTGATGCTGTAGCAGGTATGAAAAGATGTAATTATATGTATATTTATGTATATGTGTATATGTGCTTTTGTTTTGATTTTAAGACTCTCCTGCACAAACAAGCCATCCATCTTCAAATGAAACCGATACACCATCACTTCATTCAGTTGAATCATCGTCAGACACACAGCCACCAGACAGCGATGGTCCTTTCTTTCGACCTAAAAGAGCTCGTTCTGATGACCATTTGCAAGAAGCTAAGGAGGTAATGTACAGTATGCGCTTTTGCTATACAGTATGTGCCACTTGCTGATGAACTTATGGGGTTGCAGGCTCGTCGCAATCCTACTAAAATGTCAATGTTGTTTTCTTAGATGATTTTAAAATGTTCTTTTTGTTTGTTTTTAAAGGGATAGTTCATCCAAAAATAAATTATGTCATTAATAACTCTTAACTTAATTAATAACTCTCCCTTCATGTCGTTCCAAACTCGTAAAACCTCTGTTTATCTTCGGAACACAGTTTAAGATATTTTAGATTTAGTCCGAGAGCTCTCAGTCCCTCCATTGGAACTGTGTGTATGCTATACTGTCCATGTCCAGAAAGGTAAGAAAAACATCATCAAAGTAGCCCATGTGACATCATAGGGTCAGTTAGAATTTTCTGAAGCATCGAAAATACATTTCAGTCCAAAAATAGCAAAAACCATGACTTTATTTCGCATTGTCTTCTCTTCCGTGTCTGTTGTGAGAGAGTTCAAAAGAAAGAAGGTTGTGATATCCGGTTTCGTGAACAAATCATTCGATGTAACCGGAACTTTTTGAACCAGTTCACCAAATCAAACTGAATCACTTTAAACGGTTCCCGTCTCCAATACGCATTAATCCACAAATGACTTAGGGGCCGTTCACATATCGCGTCTTTTGCGCGCTCAAGTTCGTTATTTCCAATGTAGCCCCGCGGTATGCGCGCTCATAATGGAAGCGACGCGGTCGCGACGCGCACGCGGTGCGATGCGCTCGTTTTTTTTCAGGCGCGTCCGCACCACATCGAGTTAAAAACATCTCAACTTTTCAGAGAGCCGCAAGCGCATAATGAACAGCATAATGAATGAACCACACCCCTTAGACAACAGTCATAATAAGAGCACATTCAAGGTCACCAATGTTCAACACCCCCACTTGCTCTTAGGCTGAATAACATACAGTTATCATGTACATTTACATCACACCAAAAATAAAACACACAAATCTATCAAGCATGGCTTTGGTTACAGGTTTGGTCAGAATATCTGCAACCATGGCTGCTGTAGGACAATATTCAATAGTTATCTTTCCATCTTCAAGTGCAGATCGAACAAAATGATACTTAATATCAACATGTTTACACCTTTGACGGCATATAGGGTTCTTGGACAAAGCAATTGCCCCTTGATTGTCCTCCTAAATTGTCACTGGTGTGTAAATACATTCATTGTCCATTTTGTTTAATAACTGGACAAGATATAGGCTTTCCTGTGCAGTAGCTGCCAAAGCCATATACTCAGCCTCACATGTGGAAAGAGCAACTGTGGATTGTTTCTTAGACCTCCAAGAAATAACAGGACCAGTGGCAGACGAACTAAAACAGTAACCAGTTGTACTTCTTCTATCATTTTGGTCTGCTGCCCAATCAGCATCACTAAATGCAAAGAGATTAAGATTTACATCATTTCTCCTATAACACAATTCCTTGTTCACAGTTCACAGTAAATATCGCAATACATGCTTAGCAGCTACCCAGTGTTGGTTCTTTGGTTCAGAAAAGTGTTGTGACAGCTTACTGACAATGAAACCTAGATCTGGTCTAGTAGAGGTCATTAGATAGATCAAGCTACCAACCACTTCTCGATACATCAACACGTTCACCTTCATTATCAAATTGCATTTTGTTTTCGCATGGAGTTGACCTTGGTTTACAATTAATCATATCAAACCTCTCCAAAATCTTAATAATGAACCTTTTCTGGTTCATTTTCATTTCATCATCTCCTTGTGCAAAATCAATACCCAGAAAATGTGTAAGTTTACCAAGATCTTTCATTTTAAATCTTTCCTCCAACATTCTTTTCACATTTCTGAGTGTCCGACTATCGCTTGCTGCAATAAGAAGATCATCAACCCAGATTATCAGTATGATTTTCTCACCTCCAGTTTGTTTACTGTAAACACAATGGTCAGCAGGATTTTGAATAAAATCATTTTGAATCAGAAAATCATCTAGCATTTTATTGAAATTCCGCCCTAACTGTTTCAAACCATAAAGTGATTTGTTAAGTCTACAGACAAGCCTCTCACTTGTTTCTGACTTGACCTCAAATCCTTCTGGCTGTTCCATGTATAATTCAGTATCAATAGGGGCATGCAAATATGCAGTCTTTACATCCATTTGATGCAGTTCTAAACCATATTGAGCTGCAATTTGCATTAAGCTACTTATTGATGTCATATCAGCAGTTGGAGAAAAAGTTTCATTATAATCAATGCCTGCAACTTGACTATACCCTTTCGCCACATATCGAGCTTTGTATGTTGTTCCAACTGGGTTTTCCTTCACTGTGTAGACCCATCTGCCCCCCACTATATTTTTACCTTCAGGTAATGTTGTAAGGGTAAATGTATCATTCTCCTTAAGAGAGTTCATCTCCTCCTGCATGGCCTTACTCCACAATTCTGACTCTGGTGAGCTTATAGCCTCCTTTAGAGTGTGGGGTACATCACATGCAACTCTATAACAATAATCAATACTGGTTAGTGCATGGTCATCATCACATTTTATTCCATACTCATAATCCCTCAAATACTGTGGAGGCCTCTTCTCTCTCTGTGGATAACGCCTGCTCTCAACCCTTTCCCTTTCACCTGTATTGGGGCTTGGGTCACACGTTTCAGATTTTATGTCCTGGGAATTTATTAATTTCTTTTATCTCAGGTTTTGGTAGGTGAGTTTCAGCGCTCTCCCTACGCACATCATCTTCACACATTGACTGATCTGTCTGAGTGTGGCATTCTGTCCCACTCTTTGTGAGAAACTCCACCAACCTGCTTTTGTTCACTTTTCCTGAGTCTGGATAGAAAACTAGATATGCAGGGCTATTCTTGTCATAACCAATGAAAATCCCTTTTTCACATCGAGAGTCTAACTTTTTCTTGTTCTGTTTGTATGCATAACACTTTGACCCAAATATTTTCATTCTTGAAAGATCAGACTTCTTTCCAGTCAGCATATAATATGGGGTCTGTCCTACACGTCTGTTATAACATCTGTTGCGAATAGCAGCTGCAGTCTGGATTGCATACGTCCATAACATTTTTGGTAAGCTACTCTCGATTAACATACACCTTGCCATGTCAAGCAAAGTTCTCCAGCTCCTCTCAGCTGTCCCATTCTGATGGGGTGAATAGGGAGCTGAGGTTTCGTGTCTAATTGCATTTTTACTGAACAGGGACTGAAATTCCCTGGATGTAAACTCGGTGCCATTATCAAATCTCATACATTTAATTCTGCCATAAGGTGAAACATCAGCAATGAACTTCTCTGTTCCTTTGACTGTATCACTCTTTGCTCTCAAAAAATATGTAAATATTGCACCTGAATAGTCATCAGTAAATGCCAAGATATATCTGAAACTATCTTTTGCTATCGGCTCCATAGGTCCTGCTAAATCTGTGTGCACAAGTCCAAGGGGAATTTTTGCTTTTTCATCTGCCTCCCTGTTCCTGCTCTGAACAAATTTACCCTGTGTGCACACTTCACATTTTAGATTAGACATTTCAGTTCTACCTTTGATTTTCATCCCTTTTGTAACATTTTCCAGCTTCAACACATCCTCATAATTACAGTGACCGAGAATTTAATGCCATGTGTGGATATCATAACATCCATGACATTGATCAACATCATCTGTAACAGTGCTTAAATAGAACAGTCTATCATACACCTGGATGTTAAATGTTACACCGTTCTTATGAACAAGTCTGTTCTGACCTTCTTTGAAAAAGACTGTCGCTCCCTGGGACGTCGCTGCCTTGACTGAGAAGATGTCGTGTGGAAAAGATGGGACATACAGCGCCCCCATCAGCATCGTTTCCACCACTAGACCTTTGTTGTCTCTCAGGGGAACTTTGGCTGTACCTTTCCTCAAGGCGATACCGCTGGTCTTCTCTCCATCAGCCAACTCTAGGATGTGCTTGTGTGGCTCAAAACTTTTGTCAAAGTCCTTGAACTGTGTGATGTCCCGGATAATATGCGACGTGGCTCCTGTATCAACCATGAGGCCTTTTTCCTTCACTCCGCTGACCAGAACGGCATCCACTTGGCCCACCTTAAAAGCAAAGGTGTGGTCCTCCTCATCCACCACCCGCTTCACGTTGTCCCGCTTTCTCCGTCTGCAATTCACATCCTTATGCGTGGAACTCTTGCAAAGATGACACCACTGTCGCTGTTCTCTATGCTCGCTCGTAGCAGAAGTGCACTCCACAGCCTTATGTCCCTTCTGTCCGCAGTTAAAACAGGTTAGTTTCATGTTCCACCCATCTCTTGCTTTCACCTTCATCACGCTGTCATCCTCTGAGCAAGCAGCACTAAACTTTTCTGTGCTCTCATAGCTTTGTTTTAAACTCTGTGAAAGTTATCGTTTCATCACTTTGGGTTACGTGAATGGAAAATGGCTTAAAAGAGTCCGGTAGGCCCTTCAGAACCATTGCGATCAAAAAGCCATCATTTAAAGTCTCTTCCGCATTTCTCAAAGCTGTAATAGCGGTCTCTGCGCGAATGACATAATCTGGGACGCTCTCATTGACAGCTTTCTGGAGAGACGTAAGCTCTGTGTATAAGCTGATCACTCGTGGTTTCCCTTTACCAGCATAGTGTTCTCTCAGAATCTTCAGCGCGTTTCTTCCATCATCCGCTGCATCTCTCATCACAAGGGAAAGGCTTTTATCATCCAACAGCTGAATCAGTTCTGCATACGCGTCCTCATTTTTCTTTGCGTCTTCTTCTGCACCGTCATCATCAGGTGGTTCGCTCAGTATGTTGTTCTTCAAACTGAGCAGACGCAGGTGCGCCAGAAACTTAGTTTCCCACAGTTCATAATTTTTCTCATCCCCGTCAAAACATAAACGGGTCCACCGGCTTCCAAACTCCTTCCTGGGCCCATAACCTGTTGAAGCTGCCATTGTAACATAAAAGGTAGAAAGCCGACTAAAACATGACGGAGGAATAAACTCACGTAGCCATCTGGTTTCGTTTGACTGGCATGCACACTCACAGGGGCATGCAGTCATTTATTAAATTGCAACACCTGAACAGCATAATGAATGAACCACACCCCTTAGACAACAGTCATAATAAGAGCACATTCAAGGTCACCAATGTTCAACAGCAGAGCTACTGCAAGCGATTCTTAGTGCTGCAAATCCATTTATCCTTTGCTGAAATTTCCGCGTGTTCATGGAGAGAGTGGGTCATGGTTGCATAGCAACGACAGACGCTTCAGGAGCGCAACTGACCGAGCGCTTTGGAAAGAAGGAGAAAGCGGCGTGTCTAGCGTTTTCCACGCGTTTTTAGGCACGATATGTGAACAGCCCCTTAAGCTGTTAACTTTTTTAATGTGGCTGACACTCCCTCTGAGTTAAAATAAACCAATATCCCAGAGTAATTCATTTACTCAAACAGTACACTGACTGAACTGCTGTGAAGAGAGAACTGAAGATGAACACTGAGCCGAGCCAGATAATGAACGAAAGATTGACTCTTTCACGAGTCAAGAACCGGTTGCATCGGTTTTCGGATCACTCAGCCTTTGAACTTTTCTGTGTATTGATATTTTAACATTTCTGAAAAATATGCAGTGGATATCATGCATGACTTGCTAGAGGGAGTAAAACAGTTAGAGATGAAGTTGCTTTTTGATTATCTGTTGGAGAGCAAAGTTGTTTCCTTACAGTCTGTGAGCAACAGAATTGACTCGTTTAACTATGGTTATTTTGAACGTAAAAACCGTTTGAATCTGTGTATAATACACTCTTGCAGAGAATAATACACAGTGTACACTAGAGTATATTGTAGACTTTTGGTGTAAAACAATGTACACTGTCGAGGGGTATATATTCAACACTTTTTAAGTGTTACTTAAACACCAGACTGGTGGGACCTATATATACACCAGAGAAGTGTAAAATGTACACCAACTGGGAACAGTCCAGGAAAAGGTCCGTGATTTTGAACTTCTTTGGGATGCACTTGCAGAGCGCAAACTTCTAGAGGGAACATAAGATTGAACAAGTGAGTTTAGGTATGTTGGTGCCGTGCCAGTGGTCGTCTTGTGGTCAAGCATCAGTAGCTTGAATTTGATGCGAGCAGCTACTGGTAGCCAGTGTAACCTGATCAGTGCCGGCCCGATGGGTTGTGGGGCCCTAGGTGAGATAAAAAAAAATTGAGCCCACTGGTGTAAAAACAGTGAGAAGAGAGCACATAAAATACAATTTCAATATTTAAGTGTATACATTTTTATTACCTGTAACAAACTCAACATGTAATACATGTGTAAAAATATTTAGTCAGATTAAATTTGGAAAGAGGAGGAGACCTTTTTTTAGCATGAATTAGTGGGATGGATAATTAATTGATTATTTAATGAAACATGCTGAATGTGGCCTAATTTTCTCTCACATATCACACAATGTCTGTCTGTATGTCTGTGATCATGGGCATCATCACATTTATTAAATCAAGTATTAATACTACACTAATAAATAATGTATTATGTTTAGCGAAACATACCTTTACTTTGAGCCTGCTTTTCTCCATCTGCTTTTCTCTTCTTTCTTTTTTCAGCTCCGGAAAGATATTTTGGACGTTTGGATGCCATTTAATTTAAAATTAAAATAGCATCAATGTTCATTGCATAAATTAGAAATACGTCGATCAAAAATAGCAACCAGACTTATGACATTATATAACTTTAGACTTATTTAAGACACTTTCTCGAGTATATATCGAAAGGAAGATACAGAGATATGTGGCTAAGTGGAATATGTGGAATCTGTACTAGGAATAAGTTACGACATTCTAGTTCACCCAATAGCCTATTGTGGGAGGTGTTATGCTAAATAGAGTGTGGTGCTGCTGTGTATGTTTCTAATCTTTTTTCCGCTTTTATTTAGACAGTTTTTTATTATTATTATTATTATTATTATTATTATTATTATTATCGTTTTCAGCTATTTGTCATGTATGAATTATTCAGAGATATTCTTTTAATAAAATATGTTTTGTATTTTGCTCACCGTCTGTAACAAGGAGTCTGAGGCGTTCGGATCCAAATGCAGCGCTTTATTAAAGAATGGTCAAACAGGCAGAAATCAGGAATGGCGTCAGGTGTGTCAGGGATAACCAGAGTCGAAACCAAAAACAAGCAGAGATCGGGACAGGCAGCAGAGAATCAGAGTCGGGATACACAGTACAAAGGTCAAAACACAGGAAAAACAAACACAGGGAAAAACGCTCGGAAATGTCAGACTGGCTAAACAAGACTTCGCCGTGAGTGAGAGTGAATGTGCTGCTTTTATGTGTGTGTGTAAATGAGGTGCAGGTGTGGCAAGGAAATTGGCTGATGAATGAGGTGCAGGTGTGGCAGGGTGATTGTGATGCAGTGACTCATGGGTAATGTAGTTCGGGTGTGGTGCAACAGTATGAGAGGTGCTAGTGTCCAAGTGACATCTGGTGGTTGATGGGTGGAATGGTCCTGAGTGGAGTGCCCTCTAATGAAGTTCATGGGCACTCCATCTAATAATCGTGACATAGCCCACCCCCAAAGGAGCGGCTTCCAGACGCTCAAAACAATCTAGGAGGGTGGTGGAGCGGAGGCGGAACAGGGGGAGGGATGGAGGGCCAGGTCCATGAGGAAGTGCAGTGGACTGGGGCAGAGCAGGTGGAACTGGAGCCCTTCCTGGGCCTAACTCAGGAAAACAGGAGCCCCTCCTGGGCCTGGCATAGGAAACAGGGGCCCGCCATGGGCTTAACTCGGGAACGGGAGCCCACCATGGGCCTAACTCTGGAACAAGGGTCCACCAAGGCAGAGCAGGTGGCGTGGCAGCCCACCAGAGTGGAGCAGGTGGAGCTGGAGCCCACCAGGGAGGAGTAGAGGACCACCACAGCTGAGAAGATGGGACAGAAGCCCACCAGGGCGGAGCAGAGGACCACCACAGCTGAGAAGACGGGACAGAAGCCAACCAGGGCGGTGCAGAGGACCACCACAGCCGAGCAGACGGGACAGAAGCCCACCAGGGCGGTGCAGAGGACCACCACAGCCGAGCAGACGGGACAGAAGCCCACCAGGGCGGAGCAGAGGACCACCACAGTGGAGTCGATGGCACCGGACCGCAAGTCTGCTCAGGTGGGACTGAAACAGAGAACATTGACAGGTTAATAGCGGCCTCGGTGGCCGTGATGAGATGGTAGCTGGCCTCCTTGGCCATTACAGGGCAGGCGGTTAGTTCATGGAGGACCTCCGTGGCCATGACAGGACAGACAGAGAGTTGGTGGATGGTCTCCGTAGCCCAGACCGGAATGAATGAGAGCTCATTGACGGCCTCCCTGGCCGTGACAGGATAGGATGAGAGCTCTGAGATGTGATGAGGCTCTGGGAGTTCGGCTGAGATGTGACGAGGCTCTGGTAGATCTTTGGTGATTTGATTGGGTTCATGAAGATCATTGATGACTTGACTTTGCTCATGAAGATCATTAATGACTTGACTTTGCTCATGAAGATCGTTGGTGACTTGATTTTGCTCATGAAGATCGTTGGTGACTTGACTTTGCTCATGAAGATCGTTGGTGACTTGACTTTGCTCATGAAGATCATTGATGACTTGACTTTGCTCATGAAGATCATTGATGACTTGACTTTGCTCATGAAGATCATTGATGACTTGACTTTGCTCATGAAGATCATTGATGACTTGACTTAGTTCACGGAGGTTAATGGTGACTTGACTTTGCTCATGAAGATCGTTGATGACTTGACTTTGCTCATGAAGATCATTGATGACTTGACTTTGCTCATGAAGATCGTTGGTGACTTGACTTAGTACACGGAGGTTAATGGTGACTTGACTTTGCTCATGAAGGTTAATGGTGACTTGACTTTGCTCATGAAAATCGTTGGTGACTTGACTTTGCTCATGAAGATCATTGGTGACTTGACTTTGCTCATGAAAATCGTTGGTGACTTGACTTGGTTCCTGAGGATCAACTGTGACTTGACTTAGTTCACGGAGGTTAATGGTGACTTGACTTTGCTCATGAAGATCATTGATGACTTGACTTTGCTCATGAAGATCATTGATGACTTGACTTTGCTCATGAAGATCGTTGGTGACTTGACTTTGCTCATGAAGATCGGTGGTGACTTGACTTTGCTCATGAAAATCGTTGGTGACTTGACTTGGTTCCTGAGGATCAACTGTGACTTGACTTAGTTCACGGAGGTTAATGGTGACTTGACTTTGCTCATGAAGATCATTGATGACTTGACTTTGCTCATGAAGATCATTGATGACTTGACTTTGCTCATGAAGATCGTTGGTGACTTGACTTTGCTCATGAAGATCGTTGGTGACTTGACTTTGCTCATGAAGGTTAATGGTGACTTGACTTTGCTCATGAAAATCGTTGGTGACTTGACTTGGTTCCTGAGGATCAACTGTGACTTGACTTTGCTCATGAAGATCAACTGTGACTTGACTTTGCTCATGAAGATCAACTGTGACTTGACTTTGCTCATGAAGATCGTTGGTGATTTGACTTTGCTCATGAAGATCGTTGATGACTTGACTTGGCTCTGGAAAGTCCACGGTGACTAGCCCTGGCTCTGGAAAGTCCACGGTGACTAGCCCTGGCTCTGGAAAGTCCACGGTGACTAGCCCTGATTCCGGAAGGTCAACGGTGACTAGCCCTGATTCCGGAAGGTCAACGGTGACTAGCCCTGGCTCTGGAGAGTTCATTGGAACCTGACTCGGCTCTGGAGAGTTCACTGGAACCTGACTCGACTCTGGAGAGTTCACTGGAACCTGACTCGACTCTGGAGAGTTCACTGGAACCTGACTCGACTCGGGAGAGTTCACTGGAACCTGACTCGACTCGGGAGAGTTCACTGGAACCTGACTCGACTCGGGAGAGTTCACTGGAACCTGACTCGACTCGGGAGAGTTCACTGGAACCTGACTCGACTCGGGAGATTTCACTGGAACCTGACTCGACTCGGGAGAGTTCACTGGAACCTGACTCGACTCGGGAGAGTTCACTGGAACCTGACTCGACTCTGGAGAGTTCACTGGAACCTGACTCGACTCTGGAGAGTTCACTGGAACCTGACTCGACTCTGGAGAGTTCACTGGACCCTGACTCGACTCATGAAATTTCACTGTTGTTTTACTTGACTTTTAGGTGTTAGTAGTGACTTGACCTGACTCTGGAGAGTCGACGGGGACCTGACCTGACTCTGGAAAGTCGACGGGGCTGGCGGCCATCTTGTGCAGTGTCGCTGGGCTGGTGGCCATCTTGTGCAGTGTCGCTGGGCTGGCGGCCATCTTGGGCAGTGTCGCTGGGCTGGCGGCCATCTTGGGCAGCGTCGCTGGGCTGGCGGCCATCTTGTGCAGTGGCGCTGGGCTGGCGGCCATGACGTGAGTGAGTCCAGGGTCGTGTGCCTCTGCGACACCCACAGTGAATGTTGAGCCAACCATCAGCAGTGCATAGTCCAGAAACTGACTAAGAGATGAGCGGGGACCCTCACTGATCACTCGTGACCTTAGTGGTTCATTTAGCCCATCACAAAAAAAGTCAATCAGCACAAAATCCGGCAGATCAGAGAAAAAGGTGAGGCCTAAGTACTCTTGTACATAGTCCTCGAGTGATCCAGTGCCCTGCTTGAGGGCTAATAGGCTTGCCATCTCCATACCTGACCAGTGTCCACACAAAAAGCTGCTGGATCCTGAGTGGCGAAGTCTTCTGTAACAAGGAGTCGGAGGCGTTCGGATCCAAATGCAGCGCTTTATTAAAGAATGGTCAAACAGGCAGAAATCAGGAATGGCGTCAGGTGTGTCAGGGATAACCAGAGTCGAAACCAAAAACAAGCAGAGATCGGGACAGGCAGCAGAGAATCAGAGTCGGGATACACAGTCCAAAGGTCAAAACACAGGAAAAACAAACACAGGGAAAAACGCTCGGAAATGTCAGACTGGCTAAACAAGACTTCGCCGTGAGTGAGAGTGAATGTGCTGCTTTTATGTGTGTGTGTAAATGAGGTGCAGGTGTGGCAAGGAAATTGGCTGATGAATGAGGTGCAGGTGTGGCAGGGTGATTGTGATGCAATGACTCATGGGTAATGTAGTTCGGGTGTGGTGCAACAGTATGAGAGGTGCTAGTGTCCAAGTGACATCTGGTGGTTGATGGGTGGAATGGTCCTGAGTGGAGTGCCCTCTAATGAAGTTCATGGGCACTCCATCTAATAATCGTGACACCGTCATTGTGAATTGTATCGTGTTTAATGGGGTCTGTGCATTACAAAAGCGTTATAATTGACTCATGACCATTCATACTATATGTGGGCATTTGAAAAAATAAAACAATTAGAAATGTGTGACATCATTCGCGGGGCCCTCAAATCATAGAGGGGCCCCAGGCGACCGCCTGTATCGCCTGTTGGACGGGCCGGCACTGAACCTGATGAGGGTACATGCCTGCCTTAATAGTACATGCAGGAATGCCCGCAAGGAGAGCATTACAATAGTCCAGTCTGGAGAGAACAAGAACTTGGTCAAGAAGTTGGGTGGCTTGCTCTGACAGGAAGGGTCTGCAGGACCGGGTCATTGTAGCAATATGGTCTGTGAAGCTTAACTGATGATCCATCACAACTCCTAGGTTTCTGTCTGTTCTGGAAGGAATTATGGTTGACGAACCCAGCTGTATAGAGAAGTTGTGATTAAACGATGGGTTAGCTGGAACCACCAGCAGTTCTGTCTTAGTAAGGTTGAACAGAAGGTGATGGTCATTCATCCAGCTAGGAATGTCACTCAGACAGGCTGAAATGCGAGCAACTACCGTCGGGTCATCTGGTTGGAATGAGAAGTAGAGATGAGTGTCATCAGCGTAGCAGTGATAAGAAAAGCCATGCTTCTGAATGACAGATCCTAATGATGTCATGTAGATGGACAAGAGAAGTGGTCCAAGTACAGAGCCTTGAGGAGCCCCAGTAGAAAGTTGTTGTGACTTAGAAACATCATCCCTCCATGACACCCTGAAGGATCTATCAGAGAGGTAGGACTTAAACCACAGGAGTGAGCGATGTTCACGGAGACCATCGGGCAGCCAGGGGGGAGATGGGGTGGTGCTTGCTGGTCTAGACGACAGTGGGCAAAAGTTGAGGATGAAGTGAGGATGAAACCACAGAGGATAGGCGAGATGGAGAGAGTGAGCGTAGCTTCCGTTGAAAGGTGACCTGCGTTGGAGTGTGTGCCGCTTCAGGAGTAAGTGCTAGGTTAGCAGTAATGAGGAAGTGGTCTTATGTGTGCAGTGGAGAAACTAAAGAGTTGTCCACGGAGCAACAGCATGTGTAGATGAGGTCCAGTTGGTTGCCTGATTCGTGAGTCACTGTAGTAGACACTCGCTTGAGATCAAATGAGGCGAGCAGAGTGTTGAAGTCAGCAGCCTGAGGTTTATCTAGGTGGAGGGTGAAGTCACCAAGCAGTACCAGAGGAGTAACATCTTCAGGAAAGTTTGATAGCAGCACATCCAACTCCACCAAGAAGTTCCAAATTGACCTGGAGGACGATAAATGACCACAAAGTGGATTTTAACAGGGTGGGTTACAGTAATTGCATGTGATCAAATCAAATTTCCATTCTTTTGATATAAGGAGACCAGTACATCCACCCCTCCCAGTCGTACGAGGAGTGTGGGAACAAGTAAAATTAGTGGAGAGCATGGTTAATAAAAATTATCCATGCTTTTTTTATAGTAAAAGTACAGTAACCATGTTTTATTTGTATTATTATTATTATTATTATTATTATTAATGGATTGTATGTTTGTATGTTTTTTTAAATTAATTTATTCGTAAGTTAATTTTAAATTTGTGATTACTATGGGTTAACGATAGATTCCATTGTCTTTGGATTTATAGTAAAATCATATTAATTTTCATAAGCTACCCCTAAACCTATTATCCTATTATAAAATATGAATATTTTTCTGCTAAATCACTACCTTAACATTACAATAGATAATAATGATGTCCTTTATACAATATAAATGAAGTTGCAGTTTTAACAGAGAGACGTGAAAAGTGGGGTGTATCCGGTATTGAGCGGGTAGACGGAGTCGGTAAGTAACGGGGTTTATCTGTCGCTCCACTGAAAAATGTCCTGCGTTGAGAGCCAAACCAACTGCCCAGGTTGATATGTGGGATTTTGACTGCGGTGAGTATTCGCAACGCATTGGTGACGGTTTACGGCCTGCTGGAGATGGTGATGTGCCAGGTGTTCACAGCGAGGACCTCGGATGGCTCACCGGACCAGGGGAACAGAGGAGGTTGGTAGCCTAGAACTCATCAGAAAGGGGTCAGGTTGGTGGATGACTGTCGGAGTGAGTTTTGTGCATATTCTGCCCAGACTGTAAGTAACTGTTCCAGAGGTTCTGATTTTGATGGCAAAAGGTTCGAAGGAAGCAACTGATGTATTGGATTTTGCGATTTGTCTGTCCATTTGTTTGGGGGTGATAGCCAGAAGTGAGACTCACGGTAACATTTAGTAGTGCAAAGAATGAATGCATTTTTGGCCACCAGTATTTACGTTGTAATGTAGTGAGGGTTTTACTGACCCCGGGATGACCTGTTCCTACGGAGGAGTGTGCATGGAAGATGAGGGGTCTGCAGTGATCTTCGTATACATACACCTTACCAGGTGGGCATATAGGTGGGATGGGCTGGTGTTGTGATTGTTCGTGGAGTATTTCATCTAGGTCCCACTGGATGGGGTTGACAAATAACTTGGTGGGCAAGATGGGTTCTGGTTCTTCTGGGGTCTCCTCAAGGGTGTGGAGGCGGGACAGAGTATCAGCTCTCGTGTTCTTGCTATTTGGAAATGGAACCTGGTAAAAAATAAGGCCTGGCAAGGATTGAGTCTCTTGGCTTCTTTCAGGTATTGAAGATTCTTGTGATCTGTTAACACGAGAAATGGTTGTCTGGCCCCCTCCAACCAGTGTCCCCACTCTTCAAGAGCAAGTTTTACCGAGAGGAGTTCTCGGTTGCCAATATCATAATTTCACTCGGTTGGGGACAATTTCTTAGAGAAAAAGGCGCATGGCATAGGTTTGGCTGCGTTCTCGGAGTACCGGAACAGGATGGCGCTGACACCTGTTGTGGAGGCGTCCACTTCCACAATGAATCTTTTCTCTGGGTCTGGGTGTTGGAGCAATGGAGCTTTCGTGAAGGCGGTTTTTAATGTTTGGAAGGCCTGCTCAGCTTCGGGGTTCCACTGAAGGGTTTTTGGTTTCCCTTTTAGCAGAGACGTGAGTGGTGCGGTCATCATACTATACCGGTTAATGAAGCAGTGATGAAAGTTCGTGAAGCCCAGGAATCTCTGAAGCTCTTTGATAGATTTGGGAGTTGACCACGAAGTGATTGCCTGTGTTTTCCAGTCATCCATCTTCACCCCCTTTTCGCTGATGTGATATCCCAGGAATTTAGATGGAAGTTTGGTGAAAGACGCATTTTTCAGCTTTTACAAATAGGGAAAACTCTCTGAGTCGTTGAAGCACTTGGGAGACATGACACTGGTGATCTTTTTCATTGGAAAAGTAAATGAGTATGTCATCTATGTAGACGAGGGCAAAACGATTCAGGAACTCACGGAGAACCTCATCCATGAAGCTTTGGAATACTGAGGGGGCGTTTACTAGACCATACAGCATTACCAAGTATTCGTAGTGCCCAGCGGGGGTGATGAAAGCTGTTTTCCACTCGTCTCCCTTCCGAATTCTGACCAGGTTGTATGCACTCCATAAGTCTAGTTTGGTGAAGAAACGGGCATCCTGGAGCTGTTCCAGAGAGAATGGGATCAAGGGAAGTGGGTAGCTGAATTTTACTGTTATCTTATTTAACGCCCTGTAGTCGATACAAGGTCGTAACCCTCCTTGTTTCTTTGGGACGAAGAAGAAACTAGCGGCTGCTGGGGAAGTGGATGGTTGGATGTACCCCTGTTTCAAGGATTCTTCGACGTATTCCTTCATGGCGTTTTGTTCCGGGATGGACAATGAGTAAATTCGACCCTTGGGAATGGTCTCTCCAGGGACTAGGTCGATAGCGCAATCCCAGGGGCAGTGTGGTGGTAGCTTGGAGGCTGCTAGGGGGTTGAAGACGTCTGCAAAAGAAGCATTCCTGAAACCACAGAGCTTCGGCCCATCTCAATCTTGATCTGGATAGTTGCTGTATAATGAATGAGATTTTCGATCTCTCCGTAGGGTATTGGTGTGCATGTTGCTCAAGTGCGAGTAAACATTGTAATAAAAACCCATTCCAATCTTCCTCCCGACTGGAGAAGGGCAGTGGTCATGAGAATGAGCTTGCCATATACACCAATGTGGAAGCGCTGTCCTCGGGCTGTGCTGAATTCATTTTCGGTATGGGTCAAGCCTTCTGTCAGGATATGCACGGGAAACAAAGGTAGGTGAATTCAGTACACAGTGTTTATTAGTGATTCAAGTGCTCGGTGAATACTTCGTGTTTCAAGTGCGGGCAGTGCGATGAACACAGGGGACTGGATTGTAGACAGGTGAGTACGTTTGTTTCAAGAATGTCACAGCCACAGACACAGATATCTCATATTCATTCTCTTCCCTTGCAGATGCCGAAGTTAATTCCAGCTCGGGATAAACACAGGAGACTAAAAAGACTGTTGGATCACAGGTAGCAATAGAATGCTCCGGTGTCCTGGGGGCAGTAATACAAGACCACAGGTTAGTGTTTCAAAAGGGGTGAGTATACATTACGTCTGGTTGGCAGTGATGTGTCAGGAGCTCAGGAGACAACTGTGTATGGTCTGTTCCTGTTGGAGGCTTGACAGAGAACTGAAGTTGGGGTGAGTGTCTTATAGTGCCTTGATGAGATCATTAATGCGGAGCAGGTGTGGGTGGTTAGAACTCAGGGGAACGTGAGCATTGTGGGTTGGCTGAGACCGGGCTTGCCTGATTCCTGACAATTAAAGTTTTAATAAAATTATGCATGTAGCTACAATAAAATATTTTTGTTTACAAGCAGATACCTGTTCTTTCTGTAGATGTTTTGTATGTTCAGATATTCATACAACAAAATATATACACATTAAAACCTAAATAAGGACATAGTAGTATACTTAAAATATGATGTAAAGTTAACTTAAAGAAAACTTATGAGTACACTTGCGGTATAAAACTACTAAACTATTAGTTTACTGAGAGCATACTTCAAAGTGTACAAAGTATTTAATTAGTAAACTATCAGTATTCCTATGAGTTCACTTTTAGTATAATTGCAGTACAAACTATAAACATAAAGGTAAACTAGTTGTGTACTAAAAGTTTACAATTGTTATACTTAAAGGATACTTAAAAGTATACTTTTATATACTAGAACACTTGAACACTTTGTTGGCATTAATGGAAGTGCATTAGCATGGTTTAAATTGTACTTATATGACGGCCATCAGTTCGTAGCAGTGAATGAAGATGTATCATATCGATCACAAGTGCAGTATGGAGTACCTCAAGGCTCAGTACTAGGGCCGCTACTCTTCACGCTTTATATGTTACCCTTCGGAGATATCATCAGGAAACATGGTGTTAGCTTTCACTGTTATGCTGATGATACTCAGCTCTATATTTCTTCATGGCCCGGTGAAACACACCAATTTGAAAAACTAATGGAAAGCATAGTTGATATAAAAAACTGGATGACGAGTGATTTCTTACTGCTAAATTCTGAAAAAACAGAGGTGTTAATTATAGGACCTAAAAACTCTGCATGTAATAACCTAGAACACTGTTTAAGACTTGATGGTTGCTCTGTCAATTCTTCGTCATCAGTTAGGAACCTAGGTGTGCTATTCGATCGCAGTCTTTCCTTAGAAAGCCACGTTTCTAGCATTTGTAAAACTGCATTTTTCCATCTCAAAAATATATCTAAATTACGGCCTATGCTCTCAATGTCAAATGCAGAAATGTTAATCCATGCATTTATGACCTCAAGGTTAGATTATTGTAATGCTTTATTGGGTGGTTGTTCTGCATGCTTAGTAAACAAACTACAGCTAGTCCAAAATGCAGCAGCAAGAGTTCTTACTAGAACCAGGAAGTATGACCATATTAGCCCGGTCCTGTCAACACTGCACTGGCTCCCTATCAAACATCGTATAGATTTTAAAATATTGCTTATGACTTATAAAGCCCTGAATGGTTTAGCACCTCAGTATTTGAATGAGCTCCTTTTACATTATAATCCTCTACATCCGCTACGTTCTCAAAACTCAGGCAATTTGATAATACCTAGAATATCAAAATCAACTGCGGGCAGCAGATCCTTTTCCTATTTGGAGCCTAAACTCTGGAATAACCTACCTAACATTGTTCGGGAGGCAGACACACTCTTGCAGTTTAAATCTAGATTAAAGACCCATCTCTTTAACCTGGCTTACACATAACATACTAATATGCTTTTAATATCCATATCCGTTAAAGGATTTTTAGGCTGCATTAATTAGGTAAACCGGAACCGGGAACACTTCCCATAACACCCTATGTACTTGCTACATCATTAGAAGAATGGCATCTACGCTAATATTTGTCTGTTTCTCTCTTATTCCGAGGTCACCGTAGTCACCAGATCCAGTCTGTATCCAGATCAGAGGGTCACTGCAGTCACCCGGATCCAGTACATATCCAGACCAGATGGTGGATCAGCACCAAGAAAGGACCTCTACTGCCCTGAAAGACAGCAGAGACCAGGACAACTAGAGCCCCAGATACAGATCCCCTGTAAAGACCTTGTCACAGGAAACAGATGATTCTTCTACACAATCTGACTTTGCTGCAGCCTGGAATTGAACTACTGGTTTCGTCTGGTCAGAGGAGAACTGGCCCCCAAACTGTGCCTGGTTTCTCCCAAGGTTTTTTTCTCCATTCTGTCACCGATGGAGTTTCGGTTCCTTGCCGCTGTCACCTCTGGCTTGCTTAGTTGGGGTCACTTCATCTACAGCGATATCGTTGACTTGATTGCAAATAAATGCACAGACACTATTTAACTGAACAGAGATGACATCACTGAATTCAATGATGAACTGCCGTTAACTGTCATTTTGCATTATTGACACACTGTTTTCCTAATGAATGTTGTTCAGTTGCTTTGACGCATTGCATTTTGTTTAAAGCGCTATATAAATAAAGGTGACTTGACTTGACTAGAAAGTGGACCAATTTAGTCCCAAGGAGTATTGAAACAGTACAATTAAATGTATACTACTAGAACACTGATATATGTATACCTCATGAAGTGTACTTAAAAATATACTTGAACTTTACTTAAGTATACTTAGTAAAATAACCTTGAAGTATACTACTTTTTCGTAAGGGACACCCATGATGAGAATGAAAGTAAAGAACAGATTTAACATAATTTTGTGTGGTATGATTATTTGAGCCCGACAATGTTCTGAGGGGACTTGATTTGCATTGAAATTAGCTTACATTTGTGTGTATGTGCTTGTGCCTAGTACCTCCAGGGCAGGATTGTAAATATATTTTGAATGAATGACATTTCCTTCAACAGACGGGCAACTGTGACCATTCACGCATAGAGTTGTTGCTAGGGATTCTGGGATCTTTGGACAAGTAATTTCTTCAGGTCCCCCTGGATGGAATTGTGTTTTTGTTTTATACACCATACCGTATATACTAAAACTAATATAAAAATAATGAAGTAAGTACTGTGTCTCTTTTGCCCCATGGCCAAGATGGCCAAGCCAACATCAAAGTTAGTTCACTAACTTTTAATTCTAGTTTTTATTATTATGTTGGCTTGGCAAAGCCAACATACTGTTATGCTATTTAAACTTCTTTTTTTTATTATTATTATTTTTCTGAGACTAAAAAATTCTAAACGCTATGCCTCCTAGGGCTTTAAAGCCACAAGCCCCAAACTCGGCAGACACCTGCGGGATAGAGCGGTGGTGTGTGCTATATCTTTTCAGACTGATCAGACTTAAAAAGTTTTTTTTTTATTAATTTTTAAATGTTAATACATTACCCATAGACTTACATTGTCTGAGAAAAATTGCGCCCCTACAGTTGCAATACCCGTTCTAAGGTTTAATTTCACTTTTAAATCGGTCAAAAATACCAGAAATAATACAATTTCCCTCAAACTGACAAGCTAAACCAACATATCTGATTATTACAGGGGTCAGGGCTCATTAATAATTGATTTCTGGGCAGAGAGCAGTCAGAAAGACGAGAGAAGAATCACGGCTGGTCAGCTCAGGCATTGTCTCCACGGACCTCACAACAAACGAATTTATTCTTATTTAAGACCTTTTTAAATTAAATTATATCTGCGATTGCACGCAATCTACCCGTTAGAACACACCAAGAGCTAAATTCAGATGTTTCTGAACTGTTTAAAGTAATAACTTGATATATTCGCGGCAGCCAACTACCCACGAGCTCGCGATGCATTTCTCTGAACACTTGACGTCCACATAGAGAATTTACAGCCTTTCACATTAAAACACTGCAGCGAAACGACACAAAACAATTAGAAGAATATATTATACACATGAAAATGAGTGTTTATATGTGCTTGTGAGATTTTCTCTGTCAGACTGAAAGTCACATAGATTGATCGGCGCTGCACAACATGGTAAAGCCATTTTTTAAGAGCTTCTTAAAATACAATATTACTCCGAATGCACACAATCCACCCATTAAAACACAACAAGAGCAAAATCCAGGGTTTTTTGAGCCGTGTATGTGTGCAAAATGCAATATTTGACATCGCGAAGGAAAAAAAAGTCACATGACAGCCTCGTTTCGGGGCGAGATCGGACAAATAAATACACATTTCATTCACACTGACAAGCTAAACCAACATATCTTATTATTACCGGGTCAGATCTCATTAATAAATTATGTCTCTGGCCAAAGAACAGAGAGAAAGACGAGAGAGAAATAAGCGCTTCATCAGCCAGCCCAGTTATCACTACGAGCTCAGAATAAAAGCATTTGTATATTTTTTAAGAGCTTCCGAAAATAATATCACAGCGAATGCACTAATCCACCCATTAGAACACAACAAGAGCCGATTTCAGGTGTTTTTGAGCTGTTTATGTGTGCAAAATGAAATATAATTTGACAGCGTGATACAGCTTATGAATACTGGAAGGAAAAAAAGTCACGACAGCCTTTTAAAACCCTCTGGAGTCGATTAACGCATAAACGCGTTTTGAGTCATTTTCTCCTGATATACCCGAAAATTACTTAAATTACACCTTCAGTTTTAATCGTACAGATTAACGTACGTCATTAAAATGAACTGTAACTCCGTGAATACTCAACGAAGAGACATGAGAGATAGATCTATAGAAAGCTTGACATGTTTACTTTTAAACTAAACAAGTGCTGCCGAACAAATATTCTGTGATAAAGTAATCCATATCAAAACAACGCGATGTCCTTTTTTCACGTCTCCCTTCATTATATCTAATGTGTATGGAAGGCCAAGAGGGTCAAATACACGTGAATTTTAACGCGTCAACAACACGTTAAATACGTGTATTGCACGCGTAGACAACACGTATTTAAATACGTGTTGTTTACACGTGGAAAATCAGCGCGTATTTAACCTGTATTTCACATGTTAAATACACGTGAAATACACGTGAAGTATGCGTTAAAAATCAGTTTGAACGGGTCAATGTCATTGGCTGCTGAGGACTTGGGTCAAACCACTTCTGTGAGCTTAGAGGGGTGTACCATTCATAGACAGGCAACCACCATTTAACATGCTATAGATCAGCTTATTCAGCCTTATTATTTAGTCTTTTTTCTTTTCTTTTTTGTATAGCCTATAGAAATAATATATTTAAGTTTCAGTTTTATGAAATATTTATTTTTTAATAAATATAAATTAAAATTTTGTGGTGATAGTATAAAGTTTATAAAAGGTACAGTATTTTGTAATGAAACAGGACTTTTTGTTTAGCTCTTGACTCGCCGAAATATACTATATATAGTGTCCCTTCTTTAATTTTTCAGTACTGTGTGATAACTTAAAATATGTTGTCAGTACTATTAAAATAAGATCAAATTGAATGGTATTTAGGAGATTATAGTTTTTGCATGACTTATTTCGCATTCAGCTAGACAACCCTGTCCTAGCTGTTATCATAGCCTAGGCTTTTTATTAAAAAGGAAAACAGCAAGGGACCATGGAAAACGACTGTAGCAGGTTTGTTTTTTTATGGTATTATTATTTTTTTTTTTAGCAGCGGGGCAACTCAAGAATGTTGGGCACACAAGTACAGTGGCTCTTTTGCCCCATGGCCAAGATGGCCAAGCCAACATCAAAGTTAGTTCACTAACTTTTAATTCTAGTTATTATTATTATTTGCTTAACCACTTTAAAATGCCTTTTTGGTGGCTTTTAGTCAGAAACCGTAAAGAAAATATATTCTATATCGATACTCATTATAAACACTTGGTAAATTATCAGCCCAGCCGCTCCGGGAGACGTTCAAACTAATAGCACGTAATTTATGTCTCTATGAGGGTGGGTTGATATTCCAGAAGGGAGGCTAGCATCCTCTATGATGTTACTTTTCTCAGCACTCATCAGCGCTGAAAGTGAACACTCGATGCTGATTGGTTCCCCTGGCCTCCCCCTCCCCTTCCCCTTCTCTTTCCCTTAGCTGTGTAATTATATCAGCAGATTCGCCACATTCGCGATAGAAAAGCGGAGCTTTCATGTAATGGTATTACAACTGTGAAATAACAAACAAAATTATATACATTCTGAGACATGAACTGAAATGAATAGTGAATTTTATTAACATTAAATCTTCCTCATTTCACCTCAAAATTTGGGGGAAAACTTTGCCTCCCCTGCCTCACCCGACAAGCCGCCACTGAAACCGACTAAATCATAGTGAACGCGGGAAAATCTAAATGCGCACCCGCGCTAATCTAATCTAACGTACAAGACTGTGTGTGTGTCGGTGGTGCGGTGAGATAAAAATGGGAGCAGGCAGTGGACCAAAGCTATGTGAGGCAAAGCAGGGGGAACTTGAGATGTTTAAAACTTTTTTTGTTGTTGCTCCGTTTGCATTTGTATTGTTTTACTACTTACACAATTAGTTTAACTATATATCATTATATTATTCACAATACACATATTTCAATTATATTTTAGGGGGGGACAACCCTCAGATGGGGGGGTCCGGACCCCCCCGACACCCCCGCGATTTCCGCCTATGCATACTTATATAATTTATTCTGTCATGCAAATCCGAATTTTCATTAGCTGTTACTCCAGTTTTCAGAGTTATGATCCTTCAAAATATAAATCTAATATATTGATTTATTACCAGTGCTGGAAAACGTTTTGCTGCTTAATATTTTTTTGGAACCTGTGAGATTTTGTTTAGGATTATTTGATGAATAGAAAGATAGAAAAGAACATCATTGATAGTAAATCAACATATTGGAATGATTTCTAAAGGATTATGTGACATTGAAGACTGGAGTAAAGGCTGATGAAATAAATATATATATATATATATATATATATATATATATATATATATATATGTATATATATGTATATATATATATATATATATATATATATATATATATATATATATATATTTATACACACGCATAACATACATTTTATCTATATATCTTAATAAAAAATAGACTCAGTATATATGACCCAAAGTAACTAGTAACTAACTACTTGAGTAGTTTTTTTATTCGATACTTTTTTACTCTTACTCAAGTAACTATTCAGACTAGTACTTTTACTTTTACTTGAGTAAATATTTCTATAAGTACTTTTACTTTTACCTGAGTACAGTTTTTGGGTACTCTACCCACCTCTGACTCTCTGAAAAAAAAGAAGGTACAAACCCTTGTCACTGGGGCGGTACCTTTTACTGGTACAAAATTGTACCTTAATGTGAAGTAACAAATTTGTACCATTATAGTTTGTACCTTTATGGATATGATTTGTACCATGGAAAACCAAAATGTACCTTTTTTTTTAACTTACTGGTACAATATTGTACCTTTATCTAAGGTACAAATTTGATCCTTTAAGGTACCACCCCAGTGACAAGCCCTTTTGTACCTTAACCATGTCAAATATGTTCCTTCAAGAACTATTAAAGGCCATTTTTCTATTGAATAACCAATTTAATATGAGAAACAATACACATAAATACGTGTTTGAATACTTTGTTACAGGTTATTTTGTAAAATCTCTGCAGTTTACAATGAAGATTTAAAACATTTTTAACAGAACATAAAAAAACATTTCTCCATTTGCTACAAACTATTTCACTAAAATGTCACAATATGTCTATTTAATTTTCCAATTTACAATAAAAATTCACAAGCTATTCACAATACACATAAATACATGTGTTTGAATACTTTGTTACAGATTCAAATGTTTCTTGTTTTGTAAATACATCTCTACAGTTTACAATGAAGATTTAAAACATTTTTAACAGAACATAAAAACATTTCTCCATTTGCTACAAAGTATTTCACTAAAATTTCAATGTCAATTTCATTTTCCAATCTACAATAAAAATGCACAAGCTATTCACAATACAATTTAGACTTGTAAATGTTTACCTTCCATACAATACCCTTGAATTTACATAACATTAACCGTTTTAAAGGAGTAATTAAATTATGTATAGCATTATAAACATTTTAATGAGATGTAAACCTAATGTTTTGTAGGTGAGTGACTATGCATATCTGGCTCCTACATACAAATGGTCATCAACCACATAAAGGTCAAGTGTCTGGTGGTCCAGTTCCTCTTCTGGCATCACAAAAAAACAATTCTTATCATATGAAACACGAAATGCATGGAAATGAGAGTCAAACGATTGTGGGAGCAACAGTTTCCCACACAGTATCCACAATGTATCTACATTGAAAACGTACTTAACCTGAAAGAATAAAGGAACTTCCTCTGTATGCACAACATCAATACCAAACATCTTTGGTGCTGTACTTTACATTATTTACACAAACCGCTTTTACACGTTGAAGTGTTTTACCTGCAAAATCTTGTTCCAGTCACTTTTTCATAATCACTCAACATGCTTTCTGATGAAAACTCCCAACACTGTTTGAATTGGTGTCTTTTGCTTAAGGAAGCAGCAATATTCATGAAGTTTCTACAGGTGCTAGATACAGTTTTAAAATACTGATGCTTACTTTCAAAACGCATACACCAAAGTGGACGCAGCGGACCATAAGATGAAATAAGTCTAGCATAATGAATTAGATAATGACACTTGGGTGTGATGATGTCAAATACATCTTTTAAATCTTGTAAGAACTCTTTCACTTTCAAATCAAGAATCGGGAGGCTTTCTCTTTTCACTCTAGGAGCCAGTATCTGCAATTTCTCGACATAGAAGATAAACATTCAAAAATTCAGAATTGGATGGAATGCGATGTGCAATCAAAAAAGGTAAAAGCCTAAATAAGCACCATTTTTGTGAGGCTGATCCTGAGATGCTAGAATTGTGTAATATTTTCTCAGAAAGCTGGGATGGTTTGTTCGCTCTGTCATTTTGACCTATTGAGAATTGACTCAATTCAGCATTTACTTCCTGTATAGTCATATGCTTTTCTCTATGTGCTTTACATAAAACTAGTTTGACTACTAAAGGTATTACGCCTTCTAATAAGTCGTGCACAATATCTGGTGGCAGTCCTTTTGTCACATGAAAGTAACTTAGTTCATCAAATGGACAGATTCTCTGAACACCATATACTGCACTGTTGGTAGGATTTTCCTTTATAGACTCTAAATGATATTTGTGGACTTCTGAAATTCTGAGAATGAATTTATCTTCACTGAAAAACATTCTTATTTGAGTGGGTTGCCATACAGTATCTACATATTCGTCCTGTGTCAAAGGACACGCTAAATCCACCAATCATGTGAGCAGACAAATTGTCCCCAGAGATAGAAGCCAAAGCAGCACGCACATTGAATGTCTTATTACTGAACATCAAATCAAAGCCATCAGTTGACAGTAATTTAAAATCATCCAACAGAGGTTTCAGAATAATGTCCATGTGCTGCTTAAACAAAGAATGCTTAACGAGTAATGCAAGGTGGATATGCTTTAGCTGAGACCTGCGTTTTACACCTATATTGCCAACACTATAGTAAATAGCACAGAGTTTGTGTTTGTTTCTTTTGGAACCAAGCGGATTGACCACTTCAAACTCATCTTCGTAAAAGTGCAGGCGCAATGCAGCTGGATGTTTGGAAAAGAATGGATGTCCCTTAAAGTACTTTCCGTCATTGTAGTCCCTCAGCACATGCTCATCCCTAGGCTGAATGTTTTGTTCATGTATTGAGTCCCATACATCCTCATGGCTGCAGTACTTTTTGAGCACATCAGTGAAGGGAACATAAGCAAAATTTCCAATCACATGACCATTAACATCCCTAACAGTATGCTGCACAGGTTCTATCATGTCCAAATGAGAAATACAGTATTCTTTGAACAAATGTTCAGAGTCTATTACCTTACAGGCCTCAGCAAAAAAGTCAAATGATTGTAAATGCCCTACAAGTTCAGGAATTTCTTCAATATTAAAACCATTTTGCTTTAGATGGTAAGAAAGCAATGAATCGTAGTTTTCTTTGAAGAAACTAAACAGAAACTTGACATCTTGCAAGATTTCTTGCTGAACAGACTGCGGTAGGACATTTTTTTCTCTGCATTTCAATACAAAGGAAACCAGATTTCCTCTGAAATTAGTAAAAAGATCGTTCATATCCAGCATAACATCTTCAGGAGTATCCTCTGCAGTGTCAGTGTTGACTTCATTGTCACTAATGACAACTTCATTGTCACTAATGTCAACTTTATCCTCTCCAGTGACGTTGTTATGACTTGGCCAAATGTGAGTTCTGTGTTTTCTATATACATGACGCCTGAAAGACTCGTATTTGAAAAAGTAATTTTCACATCCATCAAGTCCGCAACAGATGGAAAAGTCATG
Organism: Carassius carassius; assembly: GCF_963082965.1. Lineage (NCBI taxonomy): Eukaryota > Metazoa > Chordata > Actinopteri > Cypriniformes > Cyprinidae > Carassius > Carassius carassius. Next base: position 11,993,514 of record NC_081797.1, on the reverse strand, counting down.
CTCATGAGCATGAATCAATCCTACATGTTTGATTAGTTTCACTACAGTAAAATATCTGCGTGAACACTTTGGACATGCATAGGGTCGTGGCATCCTCTCAGTCTAAGATAAAAGATTAATAATCCTGACGACAGCAGTTGGCAATGGTTTGTCACCAGGGGCAATTACCTTCAACACATGCCTTTGGAGAAAGAGTAGTGTGTTCCTGTTGTACGAGGGATATGCAAGGTTGAATACAAAATACGTGCAAAAAGCAGAGAGAACACCGTCCTCCACCCCAACTGCTCGGCAAACTTCAGATCCCTCCATTTTCACAGTGCTGAAAATTCTCTTCTCGCTGAAGACCTGTTTCCAGTTAGATGCTCCCAAAATCTGTACAGTGGGATATGGTGTGGCTGGTTCTTCCTAAACAGAATGGAAAAAACAATATTACAAACATCAAAAGTAAATCTGGATTAAATTCATGTTCCCAATGACTAGTTACAACTGTTTATCTACACTTAAGCCAGTGTAAGGGAAACAGGTCAATTTAGCTCAAAGGGAATCATTTAAGATTTTAAAGGGAATTTGAACAGAATCACTGTTTCACAGCTGATCACTGAGACGCCCTGAGATTCACTGAACGAGCTGTTTAACATCAAATCTGCGCTGGATATTTATATCCAAACTATAGTGAAAACACTATGTCGGGTCTCGGGGCTAATCACCTGTCTTTTTGGTGTGTGGGTGTGTGTGTGTTGGGATGGTTTGACAGCTCACCGCGTCTGCCTGTTTGTGTTCTCCCCGCCTCCCTTGTTTCCCCGTTGTTAACCTTAATTGCTCGCCACCTGTTCTCTATGTCCTTCTAATTTTTTCCCCTTTATTATTCCCTGTGTTTCTCTGTCTATTTTCAGACTGTTGTTATTCGTACCAATAGCTCCGATCATCTAGCAGCTCTTTGTACTCACCTTGTCGTGTCTTGTCCTCAGGCTCCAGTGTGTTTAGCTGATTCCTCTGCCCTTGTTCTTACAAGCCTAGAGCTCCTAGTAGCTTCCAGCTGTTCATCCCTCCGGTTCGGCGGTTATACGTACTTCTGTGAAACGTGACTCATCTGCTACTCATCCTGTCACTGCGAGTGAAACCTGTGAAACATGACTCATCTGCTACTCATCCTGTCACTGCGAGTGAAACCTGTGAACCGTGACTCTTCTCCTCTGACTCCTCTGTTTTGAATAAAGCCTTGAGTTTACCCGCATCTGAATCCAGCCTGCTTTCTCCTGACAGAACAGTCTGACCAGATTATGGATTCAGCGGGATCTGATCCGCCTCGGTCGGCTCTCGTTCAACAGGGAGTGTTGTTAGGGCAGCATGCCACCCAGCTCAACACCACCGCGCAGGATGTGGACATTCTCAGTGCCAGAGTCTCCGAACTCCTCACACGGGTGGACGATCTTTAGTGAGAGGCAATGAGCCGGGGGCCCGTTCCTCACACCGGTATGTCACACGAGTCCGAACCCCATGCCAACAATCCGCCGGTCTACAATGGCGATCCTAACGCCTGTCAAGCGTTTCTCTCCCAATGCTTGCTGGTGTTTTCTCTGCAGCCCTGGTGTTACGCAAATGAAGAGACCAAGGTGGCTTACGTCCTTACACTCCTCTTGGGCCGTGCCCGCGAATGGGGAATCGCCGTATGGAGATCGCGGGCTCCCTGTTGTGCCACCTTCGCGGATTTCAGTCTAGAGATGGCCAAATTGTTTGATCGCTCTGCTCAGGGTGACGAGGCGGCGGCCCAGTTATCACGACTGTCACAGGGGAGGAGCTCCGTCACTGACTATGCTATCCAGTTCCAGACTTTAGCTGCGGCATGCGGCTGGAATGAGAGCGCGCTGCGCGCTCGTTTTCTTGTGGGGTTGGATTTCGCCATTTCGGATGAACTCGCGGCCATAGAGCTCCCGCAGGAATTGGATAGACTCATTAGTCTCGCGCTCCGTATTGAGGGTCGTCTCAGCCGGCGCCGCAAACAACGGCAAACACCCGCCCCGTGGCGCCACCTAGAGTTTTCCTCTGCCAGTTCAGCCGGCCGACAGCCCTCGGAGGAGGAGCCCATGCAGTTGGGTCATCTACGGCTTACACCACAGCAGAAGCAGGAGCGTCTGTCGTCGGGGGCGTGTCTATACTGCGGCAAGGGAGGCCACTTCGCCCTTCAGTGCCCGTTAAAAGCCAGGGCCCACCAGTGAGGCGGAGAGTCCTGGTGGGCACGGTTCTCAGCTCAAGCTCTCCTGCAGCACGCACTCAGCTGCCGTTCCAACTCTCCTTCCAGAGTCGTTTACACACTGGACTCGCCCTTGTGGACTCAGGGGCTGAGGGGAACTTCCTTGATGCTGCCTCTGCTCAACGTTGGAGAATACCGCTTGTCCCTTTGGTTAGTCCCGTTTCAGCATGGTCATTAGCTGGCCGTCCCCTTACCACCATCACCCACATCACTCCCAAGATAGATCTCCATATTGCTGGCAGCCATCATGAGCGGATTGAACTGTTTATTATTGATTCCCCTAAGGCTCCTTTATTTCTGGGACACCCATGGTTGCATAAGCACAATCCCCACATTGATTGGGTCAGTAATTCTGTTTTAGCCTGGAGTCAGTCTTGTCACGTGTCATGTTTGGGTACTGCTTTTTGTCCTGTCTCTGTGTCTTGTGTTCCTCAGGAGGATCCCTCTGACCTGACTGGTGTTCCGGCGGATTACCATGATCTTCGGGCGGTCTTCAGTAAGGCCCGGGCCACCTCGCTACCTCCGCATCGCCCTTACGACTGTGCCATTGATCTCCTCCCGGCTCTTCTCCGCCTAAGGGTCGTTTATATTCCCTTTCAGGTCCTGAGAGAGAGGCCATGGACAAGTACATACGTGAGTCACTTCAGGCTTGGCTCATCCGCCATTCCTCCTCTCTTTTCTTTGTTCAGAAGAAGGACGGCTCCCTGCGCCCCTGTATTGATTACAGAGGTTTGAATGACATTACTATCAAGAACAGGTACCCCCTACCTTTAATGTCTTCTGCTTTTGAATTATTACAGGGAGCTTGGGTCTTCACCAAGTTAGACCTGCGCAACGCCTACCACTTGGTGCGCATTCGGGAGGGGGATGAGTGGAAGACGGCATTTAACACCCCTTCGGGACACTACGAGTACTTGGTTCTTCCGTTTGGTCTTACCAATGCTCCAGCCGTTTTCCAGGAACTCGTCAACAGCGTGTTGGGTGACATGATTAATCAATTTGTCTTTGTGTATTTGGATGATATTTAGATTTTTTCCTCTTCTCTCCAATTACACACCCAACATGTCAGACGGGTTCTCCAGCAGTTACTAGAGAACCAGTTGTTTGTCAAGGCGGAGAAGTGCGAATTCCACGCTGAGTCAGTTACGTTCCTTGGCCACATTATTTCTACGGAGGGGATCAAGCCTGATCCCGCTAAGATTGAAGCTGTTGCCCAGTGGCCGGTCCCTGACTCCCGGAAGGCTCTGCAGCGTTTCCTGGGTTTTGCCCACTTCTACCGGCGATACATCCGGAATTTTGGTCAGATCGCTGCACCGCTGACAGCCTTAACCTCCACTAAGGTGTCCTTCAGGTGGAACCGGGAAGCGCAGGTAGCCTTTGACATTTTAAAGTCCCGTTTTGTCTCTGCACCTGTTCTGATGGTTCCAGATCCGGAGGCCCAGTTCATTGTCGAGGTTGATGCTTCGGATGTTGGGGTTGGCGCAGTTCTATCTCAGCGTTCCCTCCATGATGGGAAGGTTCATCCTTGTGCATTCTTCTCTCGTCGTCTCAGCCCTGCAGAACATAACTATGACATCGGCAACAGAGAGCTGCTGGCGGTACGATTGGCCTTGGGTGAGTGGCGTCATTGGTTGGAGGGGTCAGCGCAGCCCTTCTTGGTCTGGACGGATCACAAGAACCTAGAATACATCCGTTCGGCCAAGAGGCTGAGCTCGCGTCAGGCCCGCTGGGGGCTCTTCTTTGCCAGATTCAACTTCACCCTCTCGTACCGGCTGGGATCTAAGAACACCAAGCCCGGTGCCCTCTCTCGCCTGTTCGGTGCTCCGGAGGGGGAGTTTGCGGCCGAGGCCATCCTTCCTGAGGGGGTGGTGGTCGGGGCTCTTTCATGGGGTATCGAGCAGCGAGTTGAGGAGGCCGGTCAAGGGGTGCAGGTGCCGGGAGAGTGCCCGGCGGGCAGGTTGCCGGTGCCGGCTGCGCTGCGCTCTGAGGTCCTAGAGTGGGGTCACTCATCCAGGTTAGTCTGCCATCCAGGTATTCGGAGAACGTTGTCTGCCATCCGACAGCGTTTTTGGTGGCCTACTATGGCCGCAGATGTTAGACAGTTTGTGTTGGCCTGCCCCACATGTGCCCAAAGTAAGCCTGTCAATCGCCCTCCTGATGGTCTACTGCATCCTCTCCCTATCCCTTCCCGTCCTTGGTCACACATTGCCCTTGATTTCGTCTCTGGGCTTCCTCCGTCGAAGGGAAACACTGTAGTTCTCACGGTGGTGGATCGCTTTTCCAAGGCGGTGCATTTTATTCCCCTGCCCAAGCTGCCCTCCGCCCGGGAGACCGCCCAACTGGTGGTGGATCACGTCTTCCATCTCCACGGGTTACCGGTGGATGTGGTTTCAGATAGGGGTCCCCAGTTTGTCTCCCGGTTCTGGAGGGAATTTTGTAGACAGATTGGGGCCTCTGCAAGTCTGTCTTCTGGTTTTCATCCTCAGACCAATGGGCAGTGTGAGCGGGCCAACCAGGATCTAGGAAGAATGCTCCGCTGTCTAGCATCCAACAATCCGAGTTCCTGGTGTCAGCAGCTCTCCTGGGCAGAATACGCTCATAACACCCTTCCTGCGGCCGCGTCAGTTATGTCCCCTGTTGAGTGTGCTGTTGGTTATAATCCACCTCTGTTCCCATCACAGGAACCCGACGCAGCGGTTCCATCCCCCTGGCTTTCGTCCAGCGCTGCCGTCGCACCTGGAAGAAAATCAGGAGGATTTTGGTCCAAACCTCTGGCAGAACCAAGGCTGCAGCTGATCGTCGCCGGTCCTCTCCTCCTGCCTATGTGTGTGGTCAACGGGTTTGGCTCTCTACCAAGGATCTGCCTCTCCAGGCGCCTTCTCGTAAGCTGGCACCCACATTCATTGGGCCATTCCGCATCACCAAGGTGGTTAGTCCGGTGGCGATCAGGCTCAAGCTCCCTCCTCTTGGTCGGGTTCACCCGGTGTTTCATGTTTCCAGGGTCAGGCCTGTGTTCTCTTCCCCCCTTAATCCTGCTTGCAGTCGCCCCACCCCCCACCCCCTCGTCTTGTGGATGGATCTCCTACCTATACGGTTAAGAGATTACTCGATGAGCGGCGCCGCGGCAGGGGGTTTCAGTATCTTGTGGACTGGGAGGGCTATGGTCCAGAGGAGAGGTGTTGGGTGCCGTCCCGGGACATTCTGGACCGCTCGTTGATTGAGGACTTCCGGCGGCATCGAGGTAGGCCCCTTCCTAGAGCGCCAGGTGATGCTCCTGGGAGGGGGGGTACTGTCGGGTCTCGGGGCTAATTACCTGTCTTTTTGGTGTGTGTGTGTTTGACAGCTCACCGCGTCTGCCTGTTTGTGTTCTCCCCACCTCCCTTGTTTCCCCGTTGTTAACCTTAATTGCTCGCCAGCCTGCTTTCTCCTGACACACTATCAATTAGCACAGTAACAAGATCATCAGTTTAAGACATTAACTTTGTAAGCACAAAACACAAGATACTTCTCTTTTCAATATGACTAAGGCTTTATTAGATAAATCTAAGACATATAAACTAATCTAACACATAAACGCACACACTCACACATTCACACAAGTTGCAGGAAGATCGAAAGTTAGGGAAAGATGAGTTTAAGAGAATGGAAATGTGGAATCCCAAGTTTACAGCAATACGTTAAATTGCATAGACATGAACAGCCATCAATCACTTAATTAACCCTCGCATTGAGTTCCTCAATGAGGTTAAAATTATATTAGATACACCAGTAAAGGTCACAGTCTGGAGGTAAAGTTACTTGCGTCTCCTGTGAAAAGGGAGTCCCCTTTGTTGTCCTTGAAAGGAGGTTTCCCCCGATGTCGCTGATTGGCTGGAAATTCAGTAGTCGGTGAAGTGACGTCTTGGGAAGCCCGTGGTTGGGCGTTGGCTGAAGATGCAGAGTTGTGTGGCTGGTTGAAGTTGAACTCGACGTTACAAAACTTAACTCAGAACACGAAACTCTCAAATGGAAAAGAAAAGAAGTAAAGTTTGGCGATACTAGGTGGTGTTTCTTCTCATCGTGGCTAAGTAGTAGCATGCGTGCAGGCCGAAGCACGCTGGAACAGCGCTCAAAGAACAGTGATGACTAACAGCATGGCTAAAAGCTAAAGCTAAGAAGCAAAGCTAAAAGCTAAAAGCATACTGATAGCACAAGCAAAGCTAAAACTAAAAGCAGGCATGACTAGTAGCAGAAGCAAAGCTAACAACTAAAAGCAAGATTTTATGGTGTCCTAAGTATTTAAACTGGCCTGTTGGCCACACCTCAAATGTTGTCTTGACCAATCAGATATTGTCTTGGCTCGGGGGTATCATAAATCATGTTATCTTATCAAGCATGTGGTCCGAATTTTCCCGCTCTTGCAGGGTATAATTTTGGACATGATTCCTATAACAAGAATATGATACATTTGACAAATAACTGATCAGGACTATTTCAGGATCAGGACTAACTGTCAGGACTATTTCAAGCAAGCAGATTCGATTACATAAGATACTAGACATGAATATGTATCCTTAAGCTATCCCATAGTTATTAAAAGACATACACAATAAGTGATTATAACATGATAGTCAAATGTGTGGGTTACACATAAATGAATATGGAGTGAAGCGAGGGACTGATATTCATTTAGAAGTCATTTTGGAGTTCATTTTGGTCCATATATATGTACAAAAGACAGTTTCTTTGTCATTCTCTTGACAAAGATTTCTGTGGAGACCAGAGGTTCAAAGCCTGGTTCTGCTGGGTGGGGGAAGTACTTAAGGATATGGTGTATAACTCTCATGGGTTTACATGTGATGTCCAGCGTTGCATTTCAATTAATTTCGCCAAATTTGACAATCTCTTGTCAATAATTGTTCTAGTGGTGTTAATGTTGAAAGCTGTTCTGTGGAAGAGTTGGTTGGTTATCTTGCTTGGGACTTGTGGCACAGAATGTTTTATGACTTCCTGTTGCCTTACTGAGGAATTCGGCTCGTGTTTCAGCCACAGCCCTGATTGACTCTTTAATTTGTCTGGTTCGAGTCATTTCTGCTACACCAGAATAGTTTTTATATTATCTTACTTTTAGATAAATTCAGGGCCAAAACTTCTAGATGCACTTGGCCGAAAACCTTTTTTTTATATATATATATTTTTGTATAATTGTATTATTAAAATACTTGAATTAAATTCAATTATTTAATGATTCTGAATTTAAAACATACAAGCCAATAAATGAAAATAATTATCGAAAGTCGAAATATCGGTGCATCCCTACTTACTTTAGATACTTTGCATTAAATACCTGTCTGATTGTGACACAATCGTCCACTTTCTCCCTGAAAATCACCGGAAGTAGAACCAGAGCAGCACGAAAATCCATATCTAAAAAGACATTGAATAGGTATTAGGGGAGTAACAGTTCAGAAAGACCTGAAATATTTCAGTTGGTGTGCAATGAATCTAAAATATATGAAAGTTTAATTTTTATCATTACATTATGGAAAATAATGAACTTTATCACAATATGCTAATTTTTTGAGAAGGACCTGTAATGTGCTTCTATAACGGATTTCCCCTTACCCAAACTCAAAACAATGGACACAATTTTGCTGAAGGAATCCTGGAAACACCGGTTTAAATTTACGGCATGTATTCGACCCATTTCCTGGAATAACTGAAATACAAATACGAAAAGAAAAAAAAATAATAATTTAAATTAATGTTATTTCTTTTCTCACCATAGTATAAAGCAACAGTTCACACACCATGCTCTAATGGGAGCTTTCAAAAGCTTGTTCCCACATTGAGAAATTGTGTTGTTTACACAAAAATATTTTCACTTAAGCAGCATTTATGCACAGCTATTGTGAATAGGCTTCTCTCATGCACTCTTGAATGTTCAAACGAGAGCAGGGTTTTTCCTAAAGAGAGAATTACGAGGCGGCTGCCTAAGTCAAATTTCGTTCCGGATCTCGACAAAACTGGGGCAGACAGTCACATGCTCAGATAAATTTTTTTAATAAAAACATAACATTTCAATTAATCAAGGGTGGATGACAAATAAATCATTATAATGCATTGAGTTTAATAAAGACACGGAACTCTCATCACTGTAAAACGCAATGAACGTGCGACACTTTTACTTTCGTTTTCAACAACGTAATTCTCTTCAGGGAAAAACATTCAAGTAAAACATATCAGGGCTCGATAATAACGCTTGTCTGTGACACGTGTGTTTTTTTTAAGGGACAAGTGAAAGAGAATTGTACTTGCCTAACCGGACAAATGCCCTGATTAAAAGAATTTTCAATATAAAAAACTAGGGAATCACCGAAAACGCGAGGATGATTCTGATTTAATTTAATGTAAGTGGCGATTAATGAATTTATCTTTAAAATGTAAAAAAAAAAAAAACTTTTGGTAGGTGCATGTCCACAGAACCCCCCCCCCCCCCCCCCCCCCTCATGGTAAAAGGTAAAATATTCACTTTTTTTTTTTTTTTGCACAAGTAACATGGACAATAATTTTTATGCTTTCAGAATTGTTTTTTTTTAAGTAATAATCAGCTGCCATTGTATGGAAATCAGTAAACGATATGTATAAGCTTTTTTTTTTTTTTTTTTTTTTTTTTTTACTTTACTTACAACTTAAGGGGTCTTAAGGAAGGGATATTTTTGAAAAATTTCTGCAGTAGGAATGCCATTGGTTATTTCCCTCCTCCTCCAAGCAAATGTTTGTTTCATTTTTTTCATCCACTATTGCAGCATCTGGTTGGGTCTTCTTGTACTGGTCCTGTAAGTACGGTGGCCCAGTGGTGCACAACACAACGACATTAAAAAAGCAAACATAAGCTCACAACACAACGACATTAAGCCACAACACAAATACATTAAGCCACAACACAAATACATTAAGCCACAACACAAAGACATTAACCCACAACACAACAAAATTCTCACAACACAACAAAATTAAGCCACAACACAACGAAATTCTCACAACACAACGAAATTCTCACAACACAAATACATTAAGCCACAACACAACGGAAATGCTCCCGACCACTAGGGGGCAGTTGGTCTGCAGAAACGGGCAATAGACTACGTATTTCCTGTGATATCTCAGGGCGAATAAAAGGTTCCTGTCTTTATTCTGTGTAAGTGCATTACCAGCAAACTTTTATCCATAAACGATGAATATTAAATAATATTTAAAAGATTGCTGTGAGATTGCTATTGCTGTGACCCGTTTTGTGAGGCTCCTCAAAGGTTTTTCACACTTCTCCCCTGGATGTAGAAACTCGAAATAAGTGGATTCAAATTAGTAATGTAAGATTTAAGGATTTCAACATCACTTCTGATACTTCAGTCTGCAGGCGCCTCTTCAAGAATGACAACAGCATGCGAATCTACACTAGGTAAGATCTAAACCTTTATTACTATATTAACGAGCACAATGTAGGACTATTGTGAATTTTTTAATTGTCATTATTTATTTTTTGTCACTGTGGTTGCCTGTTTGTTTAAAAACCTCTTCCGTGGATCAAGGCAATACGTGTTAATACATGATTAACCCAAAAATAAAAAAATAAAGCTGTCATCATATACTCAACATTATGTCGCTGTAAACCCACATGGCTTGCTTTGTTCATTGGCATACAGAAATAATGTAAATAATGTTACCGTCAGTCAGCTATCTAGATAGACCCCACAGAATAAATTCAGAACAGTTTAGAATGACACGAGGGAGAATAAGCTAAAACCCCAGCTAAAATCTTTTTACAGACCTACCTTTTTTCCACTTGTATGTCAATACATTATACATTTTTAAGTATCCTTCAGGTTCAGTGTAGGCAAACAAACTTTTTACATTGTTTGGTGTGTATTTTCTGAAAACATGTCTCATCCAATCTAGATTTGAGAAGTAGATCCATTTAATGGCCTTTTGGAGCGTTATTGAACCTGCATTCCACATGGTTCTTTTTTTAAATAGTGAGAACGATTTTTAAAACTAAATATCTTTATAGTTTTCTTTATAGTTTGGTGTGAACGGTCCTTTAAGATTTATTACGATACATGACAATCTAAAAATGGCAACAGTATTTAAAATACTTTATATCAAGTGAAGAAGTTCCTATCACAGCAAACACCTATCAGAACCACCGATGCAAATCAACGTGGATTACCGGGAGTCCTGCTTTTATTTCTACTATCTCTTACGAGTTATAAAAAGATGAGGTGGACGGAGTTTAAAGCTAAACTCTAACTTAGCCCTGCTATTTTTGAGCTGATCAAGTCAGTGCAGCAGCGTTATCCAGCCTTATTAGCTAGATTTGCTAGAAGACGATAGAACAATACTCACCCTAAAGTTGTTCATGTAACGCTTAATGCCCTTCCCCGTGCGATGAAATTCATTTACAGTCATCAGGGGAAGTTTTTGTAAGATGAAAAATCTTCTCCTCCTGTCAATTTGAAAGCTCTACGGAAAGAGCAATGGTTTCCCCGCACAGCACCAGATTTAAATAACGTTAAGCCCCCTGAGGAAAAACATTGTGTACAAGAGCAGAGCTAAACGGTCCAAATTGAAAATATTATCAATTTATTTTTTTGTTCGATTCATGAATCGATACATAAGATTATCAGGATATCAAAACATTTTATAAAAACACGTTTTTCATTTAAAAATCGATTACACATATTAAGTTACACATACGTCTTGAAGAAATATCGGTGTTTAACTTTCAACACCCCTTTTTGCCCCCTAGTGGTCGGGAGCACTTCGGTTGTGTTGTGGCTTAATTTCGTTGTGTTGTGAGAATTTATTTGTGTTGTGGCTTAATGTATTTGTGTTGTGGCTAAATTTCATTGTGTTGTGAGAATTTCGTTGTGTTGTGGCTTAATGTATTTGTGTTGTGGCTTAATGCATTTGTGTTGTGGCTTAATTTCGTTGTGTTGTGAGAATTTATTTGTGTTGTGGCTTAATGTATTTGTGTTGTGGCTAAATTTCATTGTGTTGTGAGAATTTCGTTGTGTTGTGACTTAATTTCGTTGTGTTGTGAGAATTTCGTTGTGTTGTGGCTTAATGTATTTGTGTTGTGGCTTAATGCATTTGTGTTGTGGCTTAATTTCGTTGTGTTGTGAGAATTTCGTTGTGTTGTGGCTTAATTTCGTTGTGTTGTGAGAATTTCGTTGTGTTGTGGCTTAATGTATTTGTGTTGTGGCTTAATGTGGTTGTGTTGTGAGCTTATGTTTGCTTTTTTAATGTCGTTGTGTTGTGCACTACTGGGCCACTGTATGTAAGGTCTTCACATGGGCATTGATTGAAATAGCATCCTCACCAATAGAAGACACACAGTCTTCATCTGCCTATAATGCAATACACATGTAATGACAAGATTACAGGTTTCAAGATTTAGTCATATATAATCTGATTGAATTATTCCTTTGATGAAAGACTACAGTTTAAAGCTGTAGATTCTAAACATTTATTTTAGTTTTATATTGTGATGTATCACTGCTAGACATTGCTTACCACAGATCTGCTGGTTCTCTGACAACTAGCCTCTTTTTCTCCAGGTTTCTTTACATTGTGACCATATTTCATTTTAATCTTTTTTACCTCCTCTTCGTTAACAATTGGGGACCTTTCAGTTTTAAATTTTCTTTTCAGGGACATGTGCCAGGTATGCTGTTGTAAAAACAAAAACAAATGATGTCAAGCTGAAGTTAGTGTTTTCTGGGAAGGCAGTTAAAATGTGCCATACTAAATCGATGGTTGACAAAAAGCCAAATAGCAGTATTGTTAAAGGGTCATGAAACAGTAGACTAAATCTGAGATTCATTTGTGTAGCATCTATTTGTTTCAATTGTAAAAGAAAAAATAGTGAATTTTGATTAGGGCTGCACAATTAATCTAATTTCCAATCGCGATTACGATTATGGATGCCATGATTACGTAATTCATACCATATTAAAGCTGGTTTCAAGCCTTTTCAAAATCTGTTTTTATTTCTTACATTGTTTGTTGGTAACACTTTATGGTTATCTTAAGTTGGCTGATTGCTATGATTTTCAGGAACGGAATTTTGAGAAAAACACGTTTAATTAACTGTCACATCCTACTAGCGGGACGATTGGCGTTCTTATTTATTGCCTTTTTTTAATATCACATTTTAGTAATCATCATAGATAAGGAATTATTCGAAAGCTTACGAACTCAAAATTCATCATGGGAAAACCGTTTTGAAATTGGACGATTGAGCAAGGCGAGCAAGTCCCCGTGAACCAGAAGTTACAACAAACGACTTATATATACACACACACTGTTGTTACCCTAGGCTTTGTTTTTAAAATATGGACATTAGTTTGGCTGTAATTTAAAAAAAAGTTAGTTGAAATCTGAATCCTGCATGTTCTGCGTGTCTCTGTGTGAATGAATGGCAGAGACGTGCGGGTTTGTTTACTACATAGCGACCCTCTAAATTGCAAGTAGACCACTCGCATATGCTACTAAATCTTCCTTCTGGCGACTAAATGATTTCTAATATTAGCCAATGGCTAATAAATTCTCAGATTTTACTCGCCATTGTGTGAGTTGGTATATAAGTATAAGTTTAGCTTAGATATATGTTCACTCTCTGACTGAGCGCTTTAAAGTTTCACTCTCAGTCAGGCGATCTGTGTGATTCAGTTCAACTCAATGGGTGCACAGCGCACCTGTGTTTAATGTACCTCTAGTGTGAAGGCGCACAGATCGCTGTCGCTTTCTCTCACACACACGCAGAGACCATTTAAACTATTCTTGGTTGTATTTTCCTGTCAAAATAGTTGCATATCTATGGAAATCTTCAGCTTTTAAGAATAGCTGGGTTTTCCGATAACGTTAGTGTGTGGAGTTATTGCGCAAATGGCAATCTCATTGGCTGGCACTCGCCCATTATCGTTCGTTTTGATTTCAGCAAATCAGTTCGAGCGAATGCACAAAACCTGATTAATATTCATGAATCCAGCAGCTAATTAATCCTTAGTAATCTTTAGTGTGTTTTTATAGTTCTTCTTATTAGAATTCGTATCAAATTATCTTATCAGTTTTCTTGTTAGTTTTTCTCACCTCCTTTTTTTTTTTACAGAATTACTGAATGACAAAAAAAGCACCACCACCATTCCAGTTAAAATATTCAGTTAAATTGACTAATATGCATTTAAACATGGTTATCAAGTTTACTTCTAATTACTAAAGTTCTAATTATATATCAGTCTGGCGAGTAAACTAAAATATTTAATGGCCAATGGCGATTCAGTTGCAGAGGTGTCCGTAGAGGGTTGCATAGACTGAAGCGCGTGACATTTGCAGTAATTTCAGCATCTGCCATCTCAATGAGGACATAAATACATAAACAACATCACCAGAACTGTTCTGAGTCACTTCACAAGCATTTTACAGTTTCATTTGAGTAAAACCAGTGTCAGTTTAAAGGTATTAACGGCAACCTGTCAAAATAAGTTCATTTTTACAAAAAGGCATTGTGCTAGAAATATTACTATTATTTAGTAGAATGTATGTGATACTGCTACTACTGTTGAAAAAATTTTATAAAACTTTTTAAAGAAATAAATCACACAATATTTCTTCCATGTTTTAATTTTAATAGCAAATCCTTTATTTACCAAAAAATAGAATGTGTTCAAATTTCATTAATTAAAAGACAAATAAAATTTGGGTGAAACTTGTTTACTGTTTTTTGTATAATTTTATTACTTGTAAAAAAAACTTTAATCACAATTTTAAATAAGTATAAAGAATGGCATTGGTTTTATTTTTAGTGATAAAAAGTGTGTTTTTTTTTTTTTTTTAGCATATTGTGTTTTACTTTGGTACCAAAATTGGTATCGAGAACCGTGGATTTTCACTGGTATCGGTACCGAATACTGAAATTTTGGTACCGTGACAACACTAGACTGTATGTGGACTTTTTTTCACCACAAGTCTGAAAGAAGACATGTTATTAAAAGACAAATATCCCAAAATTGACCAGTGGGAAAAAAAGCGTGTCTCGCTTTTAAGAGAAAGTCTCTTCAGCTTGCCACTATAAATCGCTATTTTTCTGCACTGAACTAGTGAATATTGCCACAATAGAATTGCGTACTCCGACACGCAGAAGTGGTGTTTGATTCATCATGAACGAACTGAGTCTTTTCAAAATAAACTTAAATCAGATCGCAAATCGCACCAAACGATTCGTTTACGAATTAGAATGATCCGATTGCAGCGTACTGTCTATGGATTGCAGCTGTTCTGGAGTCGACCACTCACTGATTCAAATGAACCGTTTAGTGCGAGTCTACAGAAGTAAGAACCGGGAGATCTTGTGAGCGCGCGTGCGTCTGATGTTGCTAAAAGTAAGTTACTAATGTCGAAATTTTGGATTAATTATTGTAACTGAAAATCATATTTAGGTCAAAATTGTCAGTTGTTTGGGAACTAAATCCGCTGTAAAGAGTGATCTATTTAAGCCCACTGAAATGCTCGAGTGCAGACGATGCAGACACATCAATTTTAGGAAGAAAAAAAACAACAAAATAAATAAAAAACAAACATTAAAATTACACAGATTAAATACAATAACTCATGCACGTTCAAATTTCCCGCTGCCGTAATGTTAACAGTTTTATTAAAATGCTACCATCCCTATGTGACGTCTGTTTTTATATTGTTTATCAACAGTAACGTTTGGATTAACTAGACGAGTAGACAGACATGAATGTTTATTCATAACCGTACTGAAAATAAGTAAGTATTGTCAGCTGATGCTAACTGTCTAGCTAACAAGCTTGCTTGCTGGTGCTAAGTTGAGGTAATTTTTATAAATAATGTCCAAATATTTTTATTCAACCACCTATATATATATATATATGTATAGATTACATCTGGGTAGAAAAGAAAGGATGTGATGTTCAGAACATGGTAACTACAGTAGTTATCAAAGTGGGAAGAGATGCACCCTGTTTGGCCAGGGGTGTTTTTACACCACAGACAAGGTTTGAGAAGGAAAAAATCCAGGGGCGTAGCCATCTTTTTAGAAGTGAGGGGGGCAGAAATTATATATATATATATATATAGGCTATATATGTAGGCTATATAAAATTTCTTTAATCTATATATCTTACCAATCAACAGTTTTTGAACAGTAATATTTTTATGTTTTTAAAGAATTATCTTCTGCTCACCAAGCCTGCATTTATTTGATCCAAAGTACAGCAAAAAACAATAATATTGTGAAATATTTTTATATTTAAAATAACTTTTTTCCCTATTTGAATGTATTTTAAATTGTAATTTATTCCTGTGATCAAAGCTGTATTTTCAGCATCATTACTCCAGTCTTTAGTGTCACATCCTTCAGAAATCATTCTAATATGCTGATTTGCTGATTATCAATATTTAAAACATGAGTATTCTTTTCAGTATTCTTTGATGAATATAAGGATCCAAAAATTAGCATTTATGTGAAATAAAAAGCTTTTGCAACATTGTACACTATATATCATTCAAAAGCTTACACTCAATATATTTTTTGTTTTTTGGAAAATAAATTATAGAAATGAGCACTTCTACTGAGCAAGGACTCTTTTGTGGTTTCGAGTCTCACGCCGGCAACACCATGACTAAGGTTCTCTTGAGCAAGACACCGAACTGCTCCCCAGGCACCGCAGCATAAATGATGCCCACTGCTCCGGGTGTGTGTTCTCGGTGTGTGTGTGTGTGTTCACTGCTGTGTGTGTGCACTTTGGATGGGTTAAATACAGAGCACGAATTCTGAGTATGGGTCACCATACTTGGCTGAATGTCACGTCACTTCACTTTAAATTGATCTAAAGTGATGATAAAGACATAATTTTCTATTTCAGATTATTCCAGATTTCTATTTCAAAATAACTTTCTATTCATCAAAGAAACCTTTTTTTTTTTTTTTTTTTTCTGAAGGATTGTCTGACTGGAGTTATGATGCTTAAAATTCAGCTTTGAAATTTCAACAAATTACATTTTGAAATATATCGAAATAAAAAACAGTTAATATAAATAGGTTAGTAAAAATATTTCACAATTTTTCTGTTTTGCTGTACTTTGGATCAAATAAATGCAGACTTGGTGAACAGAAAAGACTTCTTTAAAAAATATTAACAAGCTTACTGTTCAAAAACTGTTGACTGGTAGTGGATACAAAAGGCAATTTAAATTTCTCTCAAATTTCTAACTTTTAATTGGCTTAGAAATCTATAACTGCTGGACAATAACAAATAATAATGATTTGTTTATATACTACAAAATGTTTTTGTCAATTAGCACTGCATTATTCATACTTTATTTATCACCTGCTGAAGATGACTTGAAAAACCATATATTGTTGCAATCGTATGTTTAATGTCTTCGTGTTTCCAAAAGTTTCTGGCCTTTTTTTCTCTGTGTAAAAACTGTTTTCATACAGCGATAGCTGGACGCTTTTGCCCATATTAGGAATTTCCTGATATGACTTTCTGCATGAGAAAATATGAAAATATAATTATATTTTCCTTTAAAATGTTCTTCCTAACTTCCGGCCTTATTATCATGTCATATATAGTCCTAACTGTGATGTTCTGTAAAACAACAAACTTTAAAATACTTTGTTCTTACTGGTGAAATCAGATGGTTATCTCTGTTTTCTCTCATGTACATCACAGTGTAAGCTTTCACAGTGAACATCACTCTCATCAGCGTAGTCCATATCAACAACAAAAATATATCTTGACTCCATATAGTGGTTATTTTGGAAAAAATCCCAGGTATTTTGAGCAGTAGGATTATTAAAAATATGTGCGAATATAAAATTTAATTAAGTAGCTTATATATAAAATTTCAGTACTTTTTTACTTAAGTACATAAAAAATCGAGTACTTTTGTACTTTCACTTGAGTAAAATTGAAAAAGGAGTACTTTTACTCTTACTGGAGTAATATTTTATTATATGTATCTGTACTTTTACTCAAGTACTTGATTTGTGTACTTCGTCCACCACTGGCGAGAACCAACTGGTGCTGAAACAGCAGGTTTCATGACCTTTTAAGCACGTCTATAAATTACATTAATGTCTAAAAAAATAAATATTAAACATTTGACTTACATATCCATTTCCCTCTGCATCTCTCAGGAAAGGGTATTTGGAGATAAGAGCCTTGACTGCGCAAACATAGTCACTGTTTGAAGGATATCTATCAGAAGATTAAAAAAAGTGTGCAAATTTACTACAGATGTTTACCAGGGTTTGGAATTTAAAAAACAAAATAGTGTTTATTAAACTTACAGTGTGTGCTGAGCCATAGTCTCGTGCAGCACTCGTACAATTTTATGCCGGTAAGTGCTGATCTTATGACATGGTTCTTTGTTATCCAATTTTAACTGAACATCCTTTGGGAATTTTGGTATTGAGAAGACAAGAGGAAATGGGGCTGGAATTCTTTGCTCTTGGCTGTTTAGACAGAGGAATGATGCAGAATAGAGATGAAACAGTATGAAATGTTCATATCACGATTATAGTGACCAAAATGATCTCTGAATTTTAACAGCATTAGCTACGTTTACATGGACACAATCAGAATGAAATCAATACAATTGATGAATCCGAACAAGGTGTTTACATTAATGATAAATAAAGTAATCTGGTTGATGTGCGCATTTATATGTCACAAGTTTCAAATCAGATTTGATGTTTTGACATGCTCACACCGCACAAATATACAGAGTTTCCCGCTGTTCGTGCATAAATATTCTCCTCTATTGGTTATTTATTTGTTTTAAACAGCAGACGTAATATTAATTCGTCTCTGGTCATAATTTAGAGCAGATTAACCATTTTGCCATGCTGCTTATTGATCACGCAGGAAAAAATGCCCCTCCCCGCGGCCAAAACCAGACGTCTGTGGATGAGAATCCAAAACAAGGACTGGTGGGACGTTGTCCTGCTTCACTTCACAGAGACAAGAGTGAAATGAGGATTTTAGAATGACGGGAAACTTATTAATATGACACTTTATTCAACAGGAAGAACAGCTCGTTCCACGCGTCATTACGCTATTTAACGTCATTGCACAGTCCTTTCAGTTTCAGTTTTCAATCCGATCAAGTGTTTACATGTTCTCTTGATCGGATTACAAAAGGGATAAACCACCCATTTCAATCCGATCGAAATTTCATCTGGATCAAGCTAAATCGGATCGATTAAGGTGTTTACATGAAGGTTTTTTAATCCGATTGAGCCATCAATTCAAATACAAGTGTCCATGTAAACGCAGCTATTGATAAAATGTTCTGTACTCACATATACTGAAATCATTTCACAGAGTTGTATGTCGAAACCAACAAATTAATTAACCGACTTAATTCATTTGGACTTATTTTAAGATCTCTTTATTGAAGTTTTGGGTGAATACACTTTTAATAAAGTGACTTCTGTGAAATCTTTCAGACTTTAATTTGAAGTGCAGTTTTACTGTGCTTTATCAAGACTGACATCAATGTCATTCTGGCAAAAAAAAAAAAAAAAACAAATTTAAGGACTTAAAGAAAATCATTCAACCAGAAGAAAATATAAGGGAACATAAATAAAAAAATACTAATACTTGCCTCAAAGCTGAAGGTGTAGTCAGACTTTCAGACAGTTCTTCACTCTGGTTCTCTTTAAGTTGTTGGATAAGTTTGATAAATTTAACTTGCTTCTTAAAAGACTTCTCAAAAAGTTGTGCTATCATGTGATCCGTGAGACCAGCACTGACAGTTTCCCCATCAACTTCAAAATCTAAGAGTCAAAGAGACATTTGCTAAGTTTCAAAAAACGTATTTAATACAATTAATGAAATGTATATGACTTACAGATAGGGCAGAATCAGGTAACGTTAATCAAAGAGCACACGTCACAAGTGTCTGGACTTTTGCAAGATATACTTTGTGAACATGCACAAGACGGACGTTATTTGTATATCTGAGTTGGGTTTGGGCTGAAATCATGAAATGCACAGAGTTTAATAGGTAAAACACCGTATGTGTAACGAATGTCAAACGTTAAATTAATGCCTGGTTCAGATTACACGATTTTAACAGATCCGTTTGACGTAGGGTGTCGTGTGGATTCGTAAACGACAACGGGCGTCGGGAAACAAGATTCAATAGTTTCATCTCGTATAGTGTGTCAATGTAGCCGACAACCAATGTCGTGTATGCGATGCTTCACCACATCACGACAAAAAGACTAGCATGTTTAATTTTTAACGGTCCTCCACGACGGTTCTGTCAAGAGTGAGTGAGTATGTGAGCGCAGTGTTGCCAACTTAGCGACTTTGTCGCTAGATTTAGCGACTTTTCAGACCCTTTTAGCAACTTTTTTCCAAAAAAGCGACTAGCGACAAATCTAGCGACTTTTTTTGACTGACCTTATTTAGTCTCTGAGACTCTCTGGTACTGCCGCACGAGCACGAGCTCTCTCACTCTCCCAGCGCGCGCACACGCCTGTCTCTCTGCATCTGCTCTATTCAACGAGCAGAGAGGAGCAGCACTTTCAGATAAAAAAGATATTCTGTTGCTTCTAACTCTATTTTACATACAAGTATAGCCGAAATCACAGTACAACCATTGTCTTAATCTTATGTGTATGTGATTTCATTAGACAATGTCGTGAATAGGATTTTAGTCCAGAGATTAACATCTTTGAGAGCTGGTTATGTAGTCTTAATGGACCGCGATTCAGTCATTATAATATTAATTCCGTCATCGGACAACAGAAACATTAAAATATAAAAATAAAAAACTTTGTATTGAGAATTTTGGCTGCATTAAAATGCAGTACATGAGCACAGAAAGGGCAAGATAATATGACGCACTTACGTCATGAATATGCTAATTAGCATATGACGTCATCTAGCGGCATTTAGCGACTTTTCAGGCAGGGTTTAGCTACTTTCCATTGAAAGAAGTTGGCAACACTGTGTGAGCGAGCAACAGTGAGTTATTGTGTGTGTGTGCGAGTGAGTGAGCGACAGTGTGTGTGTGCAAGTGTGTGTGGGTGATTGGGCGAGGGACAGCGTGTGTGTGTGTGTCGGCACGCGATGACTGGTCGGAAAGCAACGTGTAGTCTAACATGTTTCTTGTCCACAACAAAAGATTTTAGGAGTCAAAATCATGTAATCTGACACCGTGACTATCATAACAGACACAAAAATCTTGTAAATTAATCTGAACCAGGCGTAACTTAATTTACCAGAATTGCAGCACACAAACTAAATCACTTTATACTATAATCGGACGGTTAATAGCACTGGATTCATACATAAGCTAAATACACTTGCTAATGCCATGCTTAAATAGTTGTAACATTTTATACATTTTTGATTTGATTAAATATAAAACTCACCTTTGAATTTTCTCTTTTTCTTCCTCTGAGAATTCGAGTCCGGCCTCTGTTAATTTTAATAGGAGTTCTTCTCGACGACAAAGCCATGGTTGTCTGCTTCCCGCTCTCCGTTCTGTTTGAAAATTCTTTGGCCAATCAATGTCGTGTTGCTATGCCTAATGCCATATTGTGTATTGTAACGTAATATTAAAGTAATTAACTGCTTTAAAAATGTCAAAAGTGTACACAAATGGCTAACAGCATTGCATGCTGTCATATATGCTAAATTTACGTTGCTAATTTCGCTTTGAGTAGTTGAAACATTTAAATTGTTTGCCTCATGTACTAAATATAAACACAAATAGTCAAAACTCACCTTTACGTCTACGAACTATTTGATCATTAAAATCCACCTTCTTAATTTTTTTAAGCTTTTAAGTCGAAAAAGACAGAGGCAAAATGTCTGGACGTGTGTTTCAGAAGTGCTTCTTCCCGCTCTCCATAATGACAGAGAAAATTCCGTAACGGCTGCAGCAGCGCCGCCGCCTTCGACCAATCAGTGTCTTGTTGTTATGCAAATTATTTAACACAGCAACCAATCGTGCATGAAACAGTAATTTGGTCAGATTGCAATGGAAAGCAAATGACAAATTGCATGGATACCAATGTAAAATGTATTTCATCATGATTGTCTATGAAAATATTTATTAAAAAACTGCATGAAGTATTTTGTTTTATAAATATCACAAAACCTGTTTCCTCGTGATTTTCACATGTTTTTGGCACTATTTTTTCAGAACTGTTATGATAATGTACATTTAAGACAGTTGTATAAGCTCATTTAAATATTTTAATCAGTAAATTATTCATAACTTTACTATTTAATCATTTTCGTTCATAGAGATTGTGTGCTATTTGCAAATGTAATAATAAGGGAGCTGTCTATCAAGGTTGACAGGTATTCAATGTACCCTTGATGTGAGAACAGTTTTGTACCTTCATTTCAGTTGTACCTTAAAAGGTACCAAACAGTATCATCAGAGGTCTTTCCTGTACCATTTAGGGTACAATTATTAAAAAGGTACAAAACCGTTCTTCGAGGAACATTATTTGTACCACCATGTACCTTTTTTTCTGAGACTGTATACTACTAGAACACTGATATATGTATACCTGCTACATGAAGTATACTTAAAAATATACTTGAAGTTTACTTAAGTATACTTAGTAAAATAACCTTGAAGTATACTACTTTTTCGTAAGGGACACCCATGATGAGAATGAAAGTAAATAACAGATTTAACATAATTTTGTGTGGTATAATTATTTGAGCCCGACAAATGTTCTGAGGGGACTTGATTTGCATTGAAATTAGCTTACATTTGTGTGTATGTACTTGTGCCTAGTACCTCCAGGACAGGATTGTTAATATATTTTGAATGAATGACATTTCCTTCAACAGACAGGCAACTGTGTCCAGACACACATAGAGTCTCTGCCAGGGAATTCTGGGAAGTAATTTCTTCAGGTCCCCATGGATGGAATTGTGTTTTTGTTTTATACACCATATATACTAAAACTAATATAAAAATAATGCAGTCGGCAGCTAGCTGTATTTAATCACAAAATGGCCTACCTTTCAGGAAGACTGTATTTGCATCAGTTTATGGGTTAAGGGGTTGAGCTTGTGGGTTGTAGGTGTGGCACAAAACATGCTACTCATAATGGCAGCACATACTGGTATTTCCTGGTAGACAAAACATACTACAACTACAAGATGTTTATACCTGTTGCAATTTTCACATACAACAGTTTTAACTACTGATTCTTTTTCCAGTTGAACCAGCTGGCAATTTGTACTGTGCTGTTTCTGGTACACAGCAGTGTTGGGAAGGTTACTTTGGAAATGTAATAGGTTACAGATAACAAGTTACCCTATTTAAAATGTATTAGAAGTGCAAATTTTTCAATTACTTTATTAAGGTACTTTATTACTTTTTGATTCCTTTTCTAAATTTCTAATGAGTGTTTATTTTCAACTGTTAATCATTTTCAAACATTTACACCATGCAGGATTAACCTTACAGTAGTGCTCAACACCGTCAGACTTCAAAATCCTTCATCTTTTGAATTACGATGATCAAATTTGAACACATCCACCACATAATCAGACATTAGTACTGCCTTTTACTTTGAGATTGATCATAAGAAATTGTTTACTGATAAGGTTTTTGAAAGCAAATCTTTGCATAACTACAACAAACACTGCATCTTACAATGGTTTGGAAAAAAAATAAAAATAGTTAATTAAAAAATAATTTAAAAAAAGCGTATACATCACCGCAAATATGGTTGTCTAATAAGCATACATACAATTCTGCGTACTAAACTCCTGAAACATTGGTGTGTGTTTTTTTTTACATTGGTGTCTCTTTGTATATAATATTATGATCGTTTTTTCAAAACAAGTGAATGAAGTGACTCAGAGCAGTTCTAGAGATTACAAGTGCATTTCAATAAATTAGAACGTCATGGAAAATGTCATTTATTTCAGTAATTGAACTCAAATTGTAAAACTTGTGTATAAAATAGATTCAGTGCACACAGACTGAAGTAGTTTAAGTCTTTGGTTCTTTTAATTGTGATGATTTTAGCTCACATTTAACAAATACCCACCAATTAATTATCTCAACCAATTAGAATATGGTGACATGCCAATCAGTTAATCAACTCAAAACATCTGCAAAGTTTTCCTGAGCCTTCAAAATGGTCTTTCATTTTGGTTCACTGGGCTACACAATCATGGGGAAGACTGCTGATCTGACAGTTGTCCAGAAGACAGTCATTGACACTCTTCACAAGGAGAATAAGCCACAAACATTTATTGCCAAATAAGCTGGCTGTTAACAAGAGTGCTGTATCCTAGTATGTTAACAGAAAATTGAGTGGAAGGAAATGGTTTGGAAGAAAAAGATGCACAACCAACAGAGAGAAACGCAGCCTTATGAGGACTGTCAAACAAAATAAATTCAAGAATTTGAGTGAACCACACAAGGAATGGACTGAGGCTGGGGTCAAGGCATCAAGAACTACGACACTCAAGACGTATTTAAGGAATTAGCTGAACCACAGACAACATCAGAGGTGTCTTACCTGGGTTACGGAGAAAAAGAATTGGACTGTTGCCCAGTGGTCCAAAATCATCTTTTCAGATAAGAGCAAGTTTTGTATTTCATTTGGAAACCAAGGTCATAGCCAAAGCTGCTTGAAGTCCAGTGTTAAGTTTCCACAGTCTGTGATGATTTGGGGTGCAATGTCATCTGCTGGTGTTGGTCCATTGTGTTTTTTTGAAAACCAAAGTCACTGCACCCATTTTGAAATTTTGAAGCACTTCATGCTTCCTTCTGGTGACCAGCTTTTTGAAAATGCTGATTTAATTTTCCAGCAGGATTTGGCAACTGCCCACACTGCCAAAAGCACCAAAAGTCGGTAACAAGACCATGGTGTTGCTGTGCTTGACTGGCTAGCAAACTCACCAGACCTGAAGCTTATAGAGAATCTATGGGGTATTGTCAAGGGCAAAATGAAATACAAGAGACCAAAAAACTGCAGATGAGCTGAAGGCCACTGTTAAAGAAACCAGAGCTTCCATACCACCTCAGCAGTGCCACAAACTGATCACCTCCATGCCATGACGAATTGAGGCAGTAATTAAAGCAAAAGTAGCTCCTACCAAGTATTGGGTGCATGTACAGTATACGGACATACTTTCCAGAAGGCCAACAATTCACTTTTTTTTATTAGTCTTATGAAGTATTCTAATTTGTTGTGAATTGGTGGGTTTTTATTCAATGTTAGCCAAAATCATCCCAACTAAAAGAACCAAAGACTTAAACTACTTCGGTCTGTCTGCATTGAATGTATTTAATACACAAGTTTTCCACGACATTCTAATTTATTGAGATGAACCAGTATGTTTAAGTATTCATGTACTCATATATTGAGGTGGCAGAGACCTGGGAAAATTTTCAGGGGGAAAAAATGGGGAAATCCAAAATCATACAAACAAATTCTGAAAATTGTACAAGCCTATTTTTTTTAGTATGGACCTGACATACAAAGGGTTTAAATCTTTAAGCTGGGGACATAAAAAAAATGATTAAAAGTTCTCTACTGAAATGCACCTCTAATTCCATTTTTCTTTTCAGTCTCTTTATTTTGGCCTGATATCTATCTCTCTCTTGACTTCTATCCAAAGCGACTTAAAAATTAGAACAATAGAAGCAATCAGACCAACAAGAGCACAAACAACAGTATACAAGTGCCATAACAAGTCTCAGTTAGTCTAGTACAGAAAATGAAGCCAGGTTGTTTTTTTTTCTTGTTTTTTTTTAAGAATATGATAGACAAGAAAATAAAAGGTAAGTGCTAGTATTAGTTGGTTAAGTGCTTGCGAAAAAGATACGTTTTTAATATTTTTTTTTATTAAATGAGTAAAGACTCAGCTGTTTGAATTGAGATTGGGAAGTCATTCCACCAGCTAGGAAAAAGTCCAGGAAAAGGTCTGTGAGAGTGATTTTTAACCTCTTTGGGATTGCACCACAAGTCTTCATGCACTTGCAGAGCGCAAACTTCTAGAGGGCACATAAGATTGAACAAGTGAGTTTAGGTATGTTGGTGCCGTGCCAGTGGTGGTCTTGTAGGCAAGCATCAGTACCTTGAATTTGATGCGAGCGGCTACTGGTAGCCAGTTTAACCTGATGAGGAGAGGAGTAACATTAGCTTTTTTGGCCCATTGAAGACAACCCTCGCTGCTGCATTCTGGATCAGTTGCAGAGGCTTGATAGTACATGCAGGAAGGCCTGCCAGGAGAGCATTACAATAGTCAAGTCTGGAGAGAACAAGAGCTTGGACAAGAATTTGGGTGGCTTGCTCTGACCAGAAGGGACTAATCTTCCTAATGTTGTATAAGGCAAATCTGCAGGACCGGGTCATTGTAGCAATATGGTCTGTGAAGCTTAACTGATGATCCATCACAACTCCTAGGTTTCTGGCTGTCCTGGAAGGAGTTATGGTTGACGAACCCAGCTGTATAGAGAAGTTGTGATGAAACGATGGGTTAGCTGGAACCACCAGCTGTGCTGTCCTAGTAAGGTTGAGCAGAAGGTGATGGTCATTCATCCAGCTAGAAATGTCACTCAGACAGGCTGAAATGTGAGCAACTACCGTCGGGTCATCTGGTTGGAATGAGAAGTAAACTTGAGTGTCATCAGTGTAGCAGTGATAAGAAAAGCCATACTTCTGAATGACAGATCCTAATGACGTCATGTAGATGGACAAGAGAAGTGGTCCAAGTACAAAGCCTTGAGGAGCCCCAGTAGCAAGTTGTTGTGACTTAGAAACATCACCCCTCCATGACACCCTGAAGGATCTATCAGATAGGTGGGACTTAAACCACAGGAGTGCGGTTCCAGAGATGCCCATCTTTCTGAGGGTGGACAGGAGAATCTTGTGATTAACTGTCAAAAGCAGCAGACAGGTCCAGCAAGATGAGTACTGAGGATTTTGAAGCTGCTCTTGCCAGTCGCAGGGTTTCAATAATCGAGAGCAGTGCAATCTCAGTTGAGTGGGCACTTTTGACGCCAGATAAATCGTTGTAAAGTTACCCTCAGTCTGCGGTGTGGAGAATTGGTCACTGATGGTTCTTGTCTTATTTGTGAAGAAAACTGCAAAGTTGTCAGCTGTAAGAGTCCATGGAGGAGGAGGTGGAGGCGGATTAACAAGAGAAGAGAAGGTTTTGAAGTGTCCGAGCATCACAACAGTTGCTAATTTTGTTGTGGTATTATGATATTTTAGCAGTGAAGACATTTGCAGAGAAGGAAGAGAGGAGAGACTGATACACACTGAGGTCAGTAGAGTTTCTTGATTTATGCCATTTCCTCTCTGCAGCCCTGAGTTTAGAGCGATGTTCACGGAGACCATCGGGCAGCCAGGGTGGAGATGGGGTGGTGTAAAGAGTGTCAGTAGCACTGTTTGTGTCCAGAGCTGAAAACTGAGAGAGTGAAGGAAGTGAGGATGAAACCACAGTGGATAGGCGAGATGAAGAGAGTGAGCGTAGGTTCTGTCGAAAGGTGACCTGCGTTGGAGTGTGTGCCACTTCAGGAGTAAGTGCTAGGTTAGCAGTAATGAGGAAATGGTCTGAGGTGTGCAGTGGAGCATCTAAAGAGTTGTCCACGGAGCAACAGCATGTGTAGATGAGGTCCAGTTGGTTGCCTGATTTGTGAGTCGATGTAGTAGACACTCGCTTGAGATCAAATGAGGCGAGCAGAGTGTTGAAGTCAGCAGCCTGAGGTTTATCTAGCTGGAGGTTGAAGTCATCAAGCAGTACCAGAGGAGTACCATCTTCAGGAAAGTTTGATAGCAGCACATCCAACTCCACCAAGAAATTCCAAATTGACCTGGGGGGCGATAAATGACCACAAAGTAGATTTTAACAGTCAAATCAAAAATTAAAAATTAACCATGCTTTTTTTTATAGTAAAAGTACAGTAACCATGTTTTATTTGTATTATTATTATTTTTATTAATAATGGATTACCATTTTTATGTATTTTTAAATGAATTTATTCATAAATTAATTTTTAATTTGTGATTACTATGGGTTAATGATAGAAACCATTGTCCTTGGATTTATAGTAAAATCATATTCATTTTCATAAGCTCCACCTAAACCTATTATCCTATTATAAAATATGAATATTTTTCTGCTAAATCACTACCTTAACATTACACTAGATAATAATGATGTCCTTTATACAATATTAATGAAGTGGCAGGCTCCACCAACGGAATGGTCTTTGCTGTCTAGTTTTCGTGATGGCCTCAGTA
Organism: Carassius carassius; assembly: GCF_963082965.1. Classification (NCBI taxonomy): domain Eukaryota; kingdom Metazoa; phylum Chordata; class Actinopteri; order Cypriniformes; family Cyprinidae; genus Carassius; species Carassius carassius. Next base: position 11,965,933 of record NC_081797.1, on the reverse strand, counting down.
AACCCAATCCTGCAGACTCCTTCCCTCATTTGTTTCTTTCTGTGAATGTAGAGGGTTTTTCTGGAATTTTTTAAAAGTCTGTTGAATCTTTGGATGTGGAGTTTTTATCTTGTATTGGGAAAACACTGTATAAGTACTTTTTACTTTTTATGTACTTCTCAGAAATGGGCTTTATGTACTCCTCAGAAATTACATTTAAATATACTTGACTTATACTTACAAAAAGTCTAAATATATTTGTTATACTCCTAGAATCCGTGTTTTCATTATTATACTGTAGAGGGCAATAGTACACATCTTCTGACATGAAACAGCATCAAAACTGTAACATTATGGAATAAAATGTAGTCAGATGAAAAGGTAATAATTACAGTCAAGCTTTGGGGTGTTGATCGACTCCATATATGTTTTGATTATCATTCTGAATCCCATTCATAGTCTTTTTTTTCAGCTTTTGGTTCAAAATGTTAGTTCTTAATTTTTTATGAAACACATTAAAGTGTTTAAGAAAATTATGCATGTAGCTAAAATAAAATGTTTTTGTTTGCAAGCAGATACCTGTTCTATCTTTTAGATGTTTTGTATGTTCAGATATTTTTACAACAAAATATATACACATTAAAACCTAAATAAGGACATAGTAGTATACTTAAAATATGATGTAAAGTTCACCTAAAGAAAACTTCTGAGTATACTTGCAGTATAAAACTACTAAACTAGTAGTTTACTGAGAGTATTCTTCAAAGTGTACAAAGTATTTAATTAGTAAACTATCAGTATACCTATAAGTTCACTTTTAGTATAATTGCAGTACAAACTATAAACTACAAACTATATACTGTTTGTACCTCTACAAACATAGAGGTAAACTAGTTGTGTACTCAAAGTTTACAATTGTTATACTTAAAGGATACTTAAAAGTATACTTTCATATACTAGAAAGTGGGCCAATTTAGTCCCAAGGAGTATTGAAACAGTAAAATTACAAGTATACTACTAGAACATTGATATATGTATACCTGCTACATGATTTATCCTTAAAATATATACTTTACTTAAGTATACCCATGATGAGAGAAAGAACAGATTTAACATAATTTTGTGTGGTACAATTATTTGAGCACGACAATGTTCTGAGGGGACTTGATTTGCATTGAAATTAGCTTACATTTGTGTGTATGTGCTTGTGCCTAGTACCTCCAGGGCAGGATTGTAAATATATTTTGAATGAATGACATTTCCTTCAACAGACGGGCAAATGTGACCATTCACGCATAGAGTTGTTGCTAGGGATTCTGGGATCTTTGGACAAGTAATTTCTTCAGGTCCCCCTGGATGGAATTGTGTTTTTGTTTTATACACCATACCATATATACTAAAACTAATATAAAAATAATGAAGTTGGCCACTAGCTGTATTTAATCACAAAATGGCCTCCCTTTCAGGAAGACTGTATTTGCATCAGTTTAAGGGTTAAGGGGGTGAGCTTGTGGGTTGTAGGTGTGGCACAAAACATGCTACTCATAATAGCAGCACATACTGGTATTTCCTGGTAGACAAAACATACTACAACTACAGGATGTTTATACCTGCAGCAATTTTCACATACAACAGTTTTAACTACTGATTCTTTTTCCAGTTGAACCAGCTGGCAATTTGTCCTCAAGGCATTATTTGTGATGGATCAGAATTGTTTTCTTTTTAAAAAATCTCTGCATCAGTACTTTTTAGAATTCTTTTTAACCAAACAAAATCAAGGACCCGAACTAACTTGTATAATTAAATGTAATAATTAAATGAAAATGGTAAATTTAAAAAAAAATATATAATTCATTAACTCATCAAAAGTTAAGCAGATAGTTCAGGTGTGTTTAATTAAGGTTGGTGCTGAATACTGCAGTACACCAGTCCTCTAGGACTGAGTTTCAAGACTCCTGTCCCAAAGAACCCATAGTGCAATGTAGCCAAAAAATAAACCAAACAAGGCTGTGTAGCTGTCACTTATATGTTGTTTCTGTTTAGATTTCCCTGTGTTTCTGTTCTTCCTACTGGTGACATAGTTTTCCCGTGTTCCCTGATTAGTTCATTAGTTTCTACCTGTGTTGATTAATCATCTCATTAGTTCCCTTTGTTTGGTTCTTGCTTATAAGTCCTCAGTTCTCACTTAGTCTTGGTCCATTCTCTGTTATGTTTGTTGTGTTATAACCATCTCCTGGTTCATGTGTTGTGAATTAAATTACTCCATGTTTGAATCACACCCTGATTCTTTTGTCCTGTTTCTAGTACACAGCAGTGTTGAGAAGGTTACTTTGGAAATGTAATAGGTTACAGATGACAAGTTACCCTACTAAAAATGTAATAGAAGTGTACATTTTTCAATTACTTTAATAAAGTAGCCATGCAGGGTTAACCTTACAGTAGTGCTCAACACCTTCAGACTTCAAAATCCTTCATCTTTTGAATTACAATGATCAAATTTGAACACATCCACCACAAAATCAGACATTAGTACTGCCTTTTACTTTGAGATTTATCATAAGAAATTGTTTACTGATACAGTTTTTGAAACAAAATCTTTGCATAACTACAAAAAACACTGCATTTTACAATGGTTTGGGAAAAAAAATTGTTAATTAAAAAAAAATAATAAAAAAAGCGTATACATCACCTCAAATACGGTTATCTAATAAGCATACATTCAATTCTGTGTACTAAACTCCTGAAACATTGGTGTGTTTTTTTTTTTTTTTACATTAGTGTTTCTTTGTATATAATATTATGATCGTTTTCTCAAAACAAGTGAAGTGTTCATGAAGTGACTCAAAGCAGTTCTAGAGTTTACAAGTGCATTTCAATAAATTAGAACGTCATGGAAAATGTCATTTATTTCAGTAATTGAACTCAAATTGTAAAACTTGTGTATTAAATAAATTCAGTGCACACAGACTGAAGTAGTTTAAAGCCCTATTAAATGAAGCCCTATTAAATGTTGTGAATTAAATTACTCCATGTTTGAATCACACCCTGATTCTTTTGTCCTGTTTCTAGTACACAGCAGTGTTGAGAAGGTTACTTTGGAAATGTAATAGGTTACAGATGACAAGTTACCCTACTAAAAATGTAATAGAAGTGTACATTTTTCAATTACTTTAATAAAGTAGCTGTGGCGAGTGGGGCGGGGCCGAAGGACGTGGGAACAAGGAGGGAGGCCGGCAATGATTGGGAAAACAGTGACACCTGCGACCCACTGCCGGTCTCGAGTCCCACGTAGGAGATGGAAGGATATAAAACTGGAGCGACGGCAGTGAAGGAGAGAGGACCAGGCCATGGCTTTTAGTTGTGTTTTGGTTTTTATTTGAGCGCACCAGTCGTCCGTGAGGGGCTGGTTCGCTGTTTTGTGTTTATTTTTGTAATTAAAATGTTATTTGATTGTCCGCCGGTTCCCGCCTCCTTCTTCCCGATGATTAGGAAGTTTTTAATTCATTACAGTAGCCATGCAGGGTTAACCTTACAATAGTGCTCAACACCTTCAGACTTCAAAATCCTTCATCTTTTGAATTACAATGATCAAATTTGAACACATCCACCACAAAATCAGACATTAGTACGGCCTTTTACTTTGAGATTTATCATAAGAAATTGTTTATTGATACAGTTTTTGAAACAAAATCTTTGCATAACTACAAAGAACACTGCATTTTACAATGGTTTGGGAAAAAAATTTGTTAATTAAAAAATAATAATAAAAAAAGCGTATACATCAACTCAAATACGGTTATCTAATAAGCATACATCCAATTCTGTGTACTAAACTCCTGAAACATTGGTGTGTTGTTGTTTTTTTTTAAGAATATGATAGACAAGAAAATAAAAGGTAAGTGCTAGTATTAGTTGGTTAAGTGCTTGCGAAAAAGATACGTTTTTAATATTTTTTTTTATTAAATGAGTAAAGACTCAGCTGTTTGAATTGAGATTGGGAAGTCATTCCACCAGCTAGGAAAAAGTCCAGGAAAAGGTCTGTGAGAGTGATTTTTAACCTCTTTGGGATTGCACCACAAGTCGTCATGCACTTGAAGAGCGCAAACTTCTAGAGGGCACATAAGATTGAACAAGTGAGTTTAGGTATGTTGGTGCCGTGCCAGTGGTGGTCTTGTAGGCAAGCATCAGTACCTTGAATTTGATGCGAGCGGCTACTGGTAGCCAGTTTAACCTGATGAGGAGAGGAGTAACATTAGCTTTTTTGGCCCATTGAAGACAACCCTCGCTGCTGCATTCTGGATCAGTTGCAGAGGCTTGATAGTACATGCAGGAAGGCCTGCCAGGAGAGCATTACAATAGTCAAGTCTGGAGAGAACAAGAGCTTGGACAAGAATTTGGGTGGCTTGCTCTGACCAGAAGGGACTAATCTTCCTAATGTTGTATAAGGCAAATCTGCAGGACCGGGTCATTGTAGCAATATGGTCTGTGAAGCTTAACTGATGATCCATCACAACTCCTAGGTTTCTGGCTGTCCTGGAAGGAGTTATGGTTGACGAACCCAGCTGTATAGAGAAGTTGTGATGAAACGATGGGTTAGCTGGAACCACCAGCTGTGCTGTCCTAGTAAGGTTGAGCAGAAGGTGATGGTCATTCATCCAGCTAGAAATGTCACTCAGACAGGCTGAAATGTGAGCAACTACCGTCGGGTCATCTGGTTGGAATGAGAAGTAAACTTGAGTGTCATCAGTGTAGCAGTGATAAGAAAAGCCATACTTCTGAATGACAGATCCTAATGACGTCATGTAGATGGACAAGAGAAGTGGTCCAAGTACAAAGCCTTGAGGAGCCCCAGTAGCAAGTTGTTGTGACTTAGAAACATCACCCCTCCATGACACCCTGAAGGATCTATCAGATAGGTGGGACTTAAACCACAGGAGTGCGGTTCCAGAGATGCCCATCTTTCTGAGGGTGGACAGGAGAATCTTGTGATTAACTGTCAAAAGCAGCAGACAGGTCCAGCAAGATGAGTACTGAGGATTTTGAAGCTGCTCTTGCCAGTCGCAGGGTTTCAATAATCGAGAGCAGTGCAATCTCAGTTGAGTGGGCACTTTTGACGCCAGATAAATCGTTGTAAAGTTACCCTCAGTCTGCGGTGTGGAGAATTGGTCACTGATGGTTCTTGTCTTATTTGTGAAGAAAACTGCAAAGTTGTCAGCTGTAAGAGTCCATGGAGGAGGAGGTGGAGGCGGATTAACAAGAGAAGAGAAGGTTTTGAAGTGTCCGAGCATCACAACAGTTGCTAATTTTGTTGTGGTATTATGATATTTTAGCAGTGAAGACATTTGCAGAGAAGGAAGAGAGGAGAGACTGATACACACTGAGGTCAGTAGAGTTTCTTGATTTATGCCATTTCCTCTCTGCAGCCCTGAGTTTAGAGCGATGTTCACGGAGACCATCGGGCAGCCAGGGGGGAGATGGGGTGGTGTAAAGAGTGTCAGTAGCACTGTTTGTGTCCAGAGCTGAAAACTGAGAGAGTGAAGGAAGTGAGGATGAAACCACAGTGGATAGGCGAGATGAAGAGAGTGAGCGTAGGTTCTGTCAAAAGGTGACCTGCGTTGGAGTGTGTGCCACTTCAGGAGTAAGTGCTAGGTTAGCAGTAATGAGGAAATGGTCTGAGGTGTGCAGTGGAGCATCTAAAGAGTTGTCCACGGAGCAACAGCATGTGTAGATGAGGTCCAGTTGGTTGCCTGATTTGTGAGTCGATGTAGTAGACACTCGCTTGAGATCAAATGAGGCGAGCAGAGTGTTGAAGTCAGCAGTCTGAGGTTTATCTAGCTGGAGGTTGAAGTCATCAAGCAGTACCAGAGGAGTACCATCTTCAGGAAAGTTTGATAGCAGCACATCCAACTCCACCAAGAAATTCCAAATTGACCTGGGGGGCGATAAATGACCACAAAGTAGATTTTGACAGTCAAATCAAAAATTAAAAATTAACCATGCTTTTTTTTATAGTAAAAGTACAGTAACCATGTTTTATTTGTATTATTATTATTATTATTATTAATGATTACCATTTTTATGTATTTTTAAATGAATTTATTCATAAATTAATTTTTAATTTGTGATTACTATGGGTTAAAGATAGAAACCATTGTCCTTGGATTTATAGTAAAATCCTATTCATTTTCATAAGCTCCACCTAAACCTATTATCCTATTATAAAATATGAATATTTTTCTGCTAAATCACTACCTTAACATTACACTAGATAATAATGATGTCCTTTATACAATATTAATGAAGTGGCAGGCTCCACCAACGGAATGGTCTTTGCTGTCTAGTTTTCGTGATGGCCTCAGTAAACCCAATCCTGCAGACTCCTTCCCTCATTTGTTTCTTTCTGTGAATGTAGAGGGTTTTTCTGGAATTTTTTAAAAGTCTGTTGAATCTTTGGATGTGGAGTTTTTATCTTGTATTGGGAAAACACTGTATAAGTACTTTTTACTTTTTATGTACTTCTCAGAAATGGGCTTTATGTACTCCTCAGAAATTACATTTAAATATACTTGACTTATACTTACAAAAAGTCTAAATATATTTGTTATACTCCTAGAATCCGTGTTTTCATTATTATACTGTAAAGGGCAATAGTACACATCTTCTGACATGAAACAGCATCAAAACTGTAACATTATGGAATAAAATGTAGTCAGATGAAAAGGTAATAATTACAGTCAAGCTTTGGGGTGTTGATCGACTCCATATATGTTTTGATTATCATTCTGAATCCCATTCATAGTCTTCTTTTTCAGCTTTTGGTTCAAAATGTTAGTTCTTAATTTTTTATGAAACACATTAAAGTGTTTAAGAAAATTATGCATGTAGCTAAAATAAAATGTTTTTGTTTGCAAGCAGATACCTGTTCTATCTTTTAGATGTTTTGTATGTTCAGATATTTTTACAACAAAATATATACACATTAAAACCTAAATAAGGACATAGTAGTATACTTAAAATATGATGTAAAGTTCACCTAAAGAAAACTTCTGAGTATACTTGCAGTATAAAACTACTAAACTAGTAGTTTACTGAGAGTATTCTTCAAAGTGTACAAAGTATTTAATTAGTAAACTATCAGTATACCTATAAGTTCACTTTTAGTATAATTGCAGTACAAACTATAAACTACAAACTATATACTGTTTGTACCTCTACAAACATAGAGGTAAACTAGTTGTGTACTCAAAGTTTACAATTGTTATACTTAAAGGATACTTAAAAGTATACTTTCATATACTAGAAATGTGGGCCAATTTAGTCCCAAGGAGTATTGAAACAGTAAAATTACAAGTATACTACTAGAACACTGATATATGTATACCTGCTACATGATTTATACTTAACCTTTTCGCACGTAAGTTCTAAAATAGTCAGACCAGCAGTCTGGCGTGAGTTTTTTTCTGCGACCGTTATTTTGCAATCAGTCGCGTTCTAATTTCCATGGAGACGCATGAACCTTGTCATGTGACATTTCAGTCAAAATGGCGCGCACACAATGGATAACCGTCTGCAGGTGAGTAACGTTAGCTTGGATATTTCGCTTTATTTAATTTTTTTATTCAAAACCTCTCAAATAATTTGTTAGCGTGTACCGACTATGGTTGAAATGGTTCTGTTTGCTGCCCCCCCCCTCCCTCCACTGCTGTGAACTTCGCTTGCACATGGTACTTTGCATCTCCCCCAGAAACGCCGCGTGACAATTGTTGCATCTCCCCCAGAAACGCCGCGTGACAATCGGTGCATCTCCCCCAGAAACGCCGCGTGACAATCGGTGCATCTCCCCCAGAACAGCCGCGTGACAATCGGTGCATCTCCCCCAGAAATGCCGCGTGACAATCGGTGAGTATTAGTATTTAGTTGTTAATTTTATTCTGAAGCATCTAGAATTATTTACAAGCATGCAATAAATATGAATAAAGATTTTATGTCATAAAAATTATCTTGTAAAACGGACTGCTCAAAAATGTGGTCGTTCACGTCATTACGATTTGTTTGTCTATTTTGCATAAGTTATTGCAAAAATGTTCCATAATCCGTGCATTCAGGGGGTAAAGTCAGGGTTCAGTTGAATTGATACGTTATACATAACGTGAATATAACAAAGCACATATTTGACGTTAAATCAATTTTCTTGTTTGTTTTAGTATATTGCTCACCGAGTTTTATATCTCTCAATTGCAAAGCAAATCAAAAGATGCCATGTTAAAGCAGAGTAAAGCTACATGGCATGACATTGTTAAATGATATTTTCCTAGCCTACAAAACATTTGAGTAAGCTAATAAGTGAAGTGTGACCATATAGTCTATACAATTATTATATTAATATATGTTCACACACATTTTTTTTTTGTTGTTGTTTAAAGCGCTATATAAATAAAGGTGACACCTCACTTATCAGCTTGCTCAAATGTTTGTATAGGGAAATATAATTTGATGATGTCATACCATGTAGATTTCATACCATGTAGTGAGAGATATGTATAGCATATGCACAGCTGCACTACTTCCTGAACTTCAGCTAGCTCCTTTGTTTTCTGTCTGCCATTATTGGACAAACTGATTAATCCAGGTGTGCCTGACCTAAGGAATCACAGCAACAATAATCCGACAAACCTGGATTAATCAGTTTGTCCAATAATGACAGACCGGAAACAAAGGAGCTGGCTGAAGTTCAGGAAGTAGTGCAGCTGTGCATATAGCCCAAAAAGAATGTATGTTTTGGGCTTCATGTATGTTTTATTAAAATGTAAGGTAAATGTTTAATACAAACTATTATACAAAAACGTTTATTATTACTATTACAAAACAGAAAACAAATATATTTACAATGACTAACAATTAAAATAGTATCATAAACAAACACAAAATCTGTAAATATACTCTGACTTTTGGTAAATGTTTTTGTTTAAAACAAACTATATTATACATACTGGTACCTTTTATATTTAATAATATTAATTACAATAAATTATAAAGTATCATCATAAATTCATTAATATAGGCTACTCTGACTTTTTACAGGCTTAATAATGCTTCATGAAAACCAGTCATCATATCAGCTTTGTAAACAAATATAAAAACAAATATATGTACAATAAATATTAAACAAAAAACTATAAATATACTGACTTTTAATAAATGGTTTTGTTTAAAGCAAACTATTATACACAATAATATGATTACAATAAATAATAATTAACAATGTATCATCATGAATTAATATACTCGGACTTTTTACAGGCTTAATAATGCTTCAGTGTGTGGTACTCCTCAAAACACGGGACAGCACACAAGGGAGTGTTGCATGGCACACACATGTGCTTGGTGAGGCGCCTCTGCTTGCCCTTGCGTGTGCTGGAGAGGCAGACCTTGCAGTGCCGCCTGGTCTTGCTGCCCTGGGAAGTGGTCTGAGGGACTTCAGATGGGAAATGCCTGGCTGTAAGGCGCAGAGGAGTGTCCAAGGCAGGACGCCCGCCTTTGGTTGGACCTCGCAATGTGCTGTACTCCTCCAGCAGCCCTCTCATCAGGTTGGTCCTGAATTGTAAGGAGGTGATTTCCTTTCCTACTCATAGTAGAGCACATCAATAGGAAGTGAGGAGAAAATAATAGTATGTGACCGTGTGGTCTGTTTATTATTGTGAATTTGTTAACACTTTAAATTACATTAATTAAAAATGTTAGCACTTTTTATCTTGTTTATATTTATTTGTATCCATTTCTCACCAGTAATTTGCCGGTAGACGATGTGGCTGTTGAGTAAAACTGTGTCGAGTACATGAAAAAATACTTTCTTGTACCACTTGGTAGACTTTCTGGTGCATTCATGAAAACCAGTCATCATATCAGCTTTGTCCACTGCACCCATCTTTTTGTTGTACTCCAGCACACAGACTGGCTTCATCATTGGTTGCCCAGTGAGGTGATCCAGCTTGCCTGTGGCTGCCATACCAGTTGGATGGACTGTGGTAAGGACATGAACATCCCTCTTGTCATGCCATTTTACTGCCAACTGTGACCCATTCTCTTCGAATTCCACCTCACCTTTTTTCATCTTGCAGGTGAACTTTGGCATCCCTTTTCTGTTTCCGCGCACAGTCCCACAAGCTCCAGTGCCAAGTGACAAGAGGTGCTGGAAAAGTGTGGGACTACTGTACCAGTTGTCAACATATAGAACATGACATTTGCTTACGTAAGGTGCTAAGAGTGTCATCACAACGGACCCAGAAATCCCAAGTCCTGGGTAATGTTGGATGTCAGTGGAGGATCCGGTGTAAATGATCATGTCCTCCACATAACCAGTTAGCACATCACACAAAACAAAAAACTTGATCCCAAATCTGTGCCGTTTGGATGGAATGAACTGACGAAATGCCAGCCTGCCTTTCCACTTCATCAGAGACTCATCCACACACAGATCCCTGTATGGCACAAAAATGCGACGAAAAGAGGAGGTGAGCGCAGTGAATATGTGTCTAATTTTTTTCAGCGGGTCATTGGAAACTGCTGTCGCATTGTTTGCAAAGTGAAGACAGCGGAGGAGCAGAAGGAAGCGATCCTGTGAGAACAAAGACCCAAAAAATGGGGTCAAGAGCATGGGGTCTGTGCTCCAGTAATCACGAAGTGATGGTTTTTTGATCACACCCATTAAGAGAACTGACACTAAAAATGTGTACATTTCAGGGATATTTGTTGGAACCCATTTAACCAGCTTCCCTTTCATTTCCTTCTCTTGCAAGTCAGAGGCATAGCGGTTTGTTTCCTCCACAATTTCTCCCATGACATCTTCCGTTAGAAACAATTTAAAACAATTTACCTCACTGGGTGATTCTGGTGGATTTTGCACACCACAGTGCTGGTTGTTAAAATTGCCTGGGCCAGGAGGATAAAAAAGGTTGGTTGCCTTCCACAACGAGTTTAACGTTATCTCTTCTGCCTCATTAGGAACTGGTGTCATCTCTTCATCTTCAAAGTTGTCCAGAGCTTCAAGATTTGGGGGAAGATCCTCATCACTGTCACTCTCTGCCTCGCTGTCAAAAATCTCCTCATCAGAATTAAAAAAAATGTCCTCAATTTCCTCATTTGTCAGTTTTCTTCTTTTAAATGTATTATCTGTCATTTTCTCTTATGTTGGTGAGCTGGATTAAAGTTGTGTCTTTAAATTACAACAAAGGCGATTGTGAGGTAACGGTGACGTCAGCTTTACTTCAGTTATCAGCGGGAAAAAAAGACTGCAATCCATGACAGTTAAAATATTTTTATTTTTTATACAAAATATTTACAAACTTGTAGTTATTAACATCGTTAAATATATTTAAGTTAACTCCTAATGTGGTATTAATACTTGGTGAAAAAAAACATCATGTTTGTTGATCGGTAAGTTATCACGTGACGGGCTATTGGCGCCGCCATTATTTGTTTACAACGCTGATGGAGAGTTGGACTTAGAGCCTGCTGGATTTACAACATGCAAGATCATCCATGTTTCCCGGAATAAATGACTGTAACCCCCGCTTCACTGCATCTCACGCGACGCTCCTGCTTGACGCTCACACGCTGCTCCTGGAGTGAATGCACTCATTGATTAACATGCACGCACGTCTGAAAAAATACCCGCTGTTCACGCGTTGCTGACACTTGCGGTGTGAAACAGCTGTTATCTACAAGGTATGTGTTTGACTTGAATAAATATTAATATTACATGTTTAAAATGTTCTTTTACTGTTATAAATATGAGTGTGCAATAACAACCTGTATTTCTGTTATTGTGTAGTGTAATTTAAAGTGAATGAAACATAAAATAAACATTAAAATACACTGAACAGTTGTGATAATAATTGTAGCTGAGCACGTCTGTCTCTGGCTCAGTGCCAGTCAAAGCGGGAAAGCAGTGAAAGCTAAAGTTTGAAATTTTGAATTTAGCAGTTGATCACGTGATTTACTGAACGTTCTAATCACACCGGTGTGATCGTACGCTCCAGGGACCAGCCAAGACTGATCACACCGGTGTGATCGTACGTGTCAAAGGGTTAAAATATATACTTTACTTAAGTATACCCATGATGAGAATGAAAGTAAAGAACAGATTTAACATAATTTTGTGTGGTACAATTATTTGAGCACGACAATGTTCTGAGGGGACTTGATTTGCATTGAAATTAGCTTACATTTGTGTGTATGTGCTTGTGCCTAGTACCTCCAGGGCAGGATTGTAAATATATTTTGAATGAATGACATTTCCTTCAACAGACGGGCAAATGTGACCATTCACGCATAGAGTTGTTGCTAGGGATTCTGGGATCTTTGGACAAGTAATTTCTTCAGGTCCCCCTGGATGGAATTGTGTTTTTGTTTTATACACCATACCATATATACTAAAACTAATATAAAAATAATGAAGTTGGCCGCTAGCTGTATTTAATCACAAAATGGCCTCCCTTTCAGGAAGACTGTATTTGCATCAGTTTAAGGGTTAAGGGGGTGAGCTTGTGGGTTGTAGGTGTGGCACAAAACATGCTACTCATAATAGCAGCACATACTGGTATTTCCTGGTAGACAAAACATACTACAACTACAGGATGTTTATACCTGCAGCAATTTTCACATACAACAGTTTTAACTACTGATTCTTTTTCCAGTTGAACCAGCTGGCAATTTGTCCTCAAGGCATTATTTGTGATGGATCAGAATTGTTTTCTTTTTAAAAAATCTCTGCATCAGTACTTTTTAGAATTCTTTTTAACCAAACAAAATCAAGGACCCGAACTAACTTGTATAATTAAATGTAATAATTAAATGAAAATGGTAAATTTAAAAAAAATATATAATTCATTAACTCATCAAAAGTTAAGCAGATAGTTCAGGTGTGTTTAATTAAGGTTGGTGCTGAATACTGCAGTACACCAGTCCTCTAGGACTGAGTTTCAAGACTCCTGTCCCAAAGAACCCATAGTGCAATGTAGCCAAAAAATAAACCAAACAAGGCTGTGTAGCTGTCACTTATATGTTGTTTCTGTTTAGATTTCCCTGTGTTTCTGTTCTTCCTACTGGTGACATAGTTTTCCCGTATTCCCTGATTAGTTCATTAGTTTCTACCTGTGTTGATTAATCATCTCATTAGTTCCCTTTGTTTGGTTCTTGCTTATAAGTCCTCAGTTCTCACTTAGTCTTGGTCCATTCTCTGTTATGTTTGTTGTGTTATAACCATCTCCTGGTTCATGTGTTGTGAATTAAATTACTCCATGTTTGAATCACACCCTGATTCTTTTGTCCTGTTTCTAGTACACAGCAGTGTTGAGAAGGTTACTTTGGAAATGTAATAGGTTACAGATGACAAGTTACCCTACTAAAAATGTAATAGAAGTGTACATTTTTCAATTACTTTAATAAAGTAGCCATGCAGGGTTAACCTTACAGTAGTGCTCAACACCTTCAGACTTCAAAATCCTTCATCTTTTGAATTACAATGATCAAATTTGAACACATCCACCACAAAATCAGACATTAGTACTGCCTTTTACTTTGAGATTTATCATAAGAAATTGTTTACTGATACAGTTTTTGAAACAAAATCTTTGCATAACTACAAAAAAACACTGCATTTTACAATGGTTTGGGAAAAAAAATTGTTAATTAAAAAATAATAATAAAAAAAGCGTATACATCACCTCAAATACGGTTATCTAATAAGCATACATTCAATTCTCTGTACTAAACTCCTGAAACATTGGTGTGTTTTTTTTTTTTTTTACATTAGTGTTGCTTTGTATATAATATTATGATCGTTTTCTCAAAACAAGTGAAGTGTTCATGAAGTGACTCAAAGCAGTTCTAGAGTTTACAAGTGCATTTCAATAAATTAGAACGTCATGGAAAATGTCATTTATTTCAGTAATTGAACTCAAATTGCAAAACTTGTGTATTAAATAAATTCAGTGCACACAGACTGAAGTAGTTTAAAGCCCTATTAAATGAAGCCCTATTAAATGTTGTGAATTAAATTACTCCATGTTTGAATCACACCCTGATTCTTTTGTCCTGTTTCTAGTACACAGCAGTGTTGAGAAGGTTACTTTGGAAATGTAATAGGTTACAGATGACAAGTTACCCTACTAAAAATGTAATAGAAGTGTACATTTTTCAATTACTTTAATAAAGTAGCTGTGGCGAGTGGGGCGGGGCCGAAGGACGTGGGAACAAGGAGGGAGGCCGGCAATGATTGGGAAAACAGTGACACCTGCGACCCACTGCCGGTCTCGAGTCCCACGTAGGAGATGGAAGGATATAAAACTGGAGCGACGGCAGTGAAGGAGAGAGGACCAGGCCATGGCTTTTAGTTGTGTTTTGGTTTTTATTTGAGCGCACCAGTCGTCCGTGAGGGGCTGGTTCGCTGTTTTGTGTTTATTTTTGTAATTAAAATGTTATTTGATTGTCCGCCGGTTCCCGCCTCCTTCTTCCCGATGATTAGGAAGTTTTTAATTCATTACAGTAGCCATGCAGGGTTAACCTTACAATAGTGCTCAACACCTTCAGACTTCAAAATCCTTCATCTTTTGAATTACAATGATCAAATTTGAACACATCCACCACAAAATCAGACATTAGTACGGCCTTTTACTTTGAGATTTATCATAAGAAATTGTTTATTGATACAGTTTTTGAAACAAAATCTTTGCATAACTACAAAGAACACTGCATTTTACAATGGTTTGGGGAAAAAAATTGTTAATTAAAAAATAATAATAAAAAAATACGGTTATCTAATAAGCATACATCCAATTCTGTGTACTAAACTCCTGAAACATTGGTGTGTTGTTGTTTTTTTTAAGAATATGATAGACAAGAAAATAAAAGGTAAGTGCTAGTATTAGTTGGTTAAGTGCTTGCGAAAAAGATACGTTTTTAATATTTTTTTTTATTAAATGAGTAAAGACTCAGCTGTTTGAATTGAGATTGGGAAGTCATTCCACCAGCTAGGAAAAAGTCCAGGAAAAGGTCTGTGAGAGTGATTTTTAACCTCTTTGGGATTGCACCACAAGTCGTCATGCACTTGCAGAGCGCAAACTTCTAGAGGGCACATAAGATTGAACAAGTGAGTTTAGGTATGTTGGTGCCGTGCCAGTGGTGGTCTTGTAGGCAAGCATCAGTACCTTGAATTTGATGCGAGCGGCTACTGGTAGCCAGTTTAACCTGATGAGGAGAGGAGTAACATTAGCTTTTTTGGCCCATTGAAGACAACCCTCGCTGCTGCATTCTGGATCAGTTGCAGAGGCTTGATAGTACATGCAGGAAGGCCTGCCAGGAGAGCATTACAATAGTCAAGTCTGGAGAGAACAAGAGCTTGGACAAGAATTTGGGTGGCTTGCTCTGACCAGAAGGGACTAATCTTCCTAATGTTGTATAAGGCAAATCTGCAGGACCGGGTCATTGTAGCAATATGGTCTGTGAAGCTTAACTGATGATCCATCACAACTCCTAGGTTTCTGGCTGTCCTGGAAGGAGTTATGGTTGACGAACCCAGCTGTATAGAGAAGTTGTGATGAAACGATGGGTTAGCTGGAACCACCAGCTGTGCTGTCCTAGTAAGGTTGAGCAGAAGGTGATGGTCATTCATCCAGCTAGAAATTTCACTCAGACAGGCTGAAATGTGAGCAACTACCGTCGGGTCATCTGGTTGGAATGAGAAGTAAACTTGAGTGTCATCAGTGTAGCAGTGATAAGAAAAGCCATACTTCTGAATGACAGATCCTAATGACGTCATGTAGATGGACAAGAGAAGTGGTCCAAGTACAAAGCCTTGAGGAGCCCCAGTAGAAAGTTGTTGTGACTTAGAAACATCACCCCTCCATGACACCCTGAAGGATCTATCAGATAGGTGGGACTTAAACCACAGGAGTGCGGTTCCAGAGATGCCCATCTTTCTGAGGGTGGACAGGAGAATCTTGTGATTAACTGTCAAAAGCAGCAGACAGGTCCAGCAAGATGAGTACTGAGGATTTTGAAGCTGCTCTTGCCAGTCGCAGGGTTTCAATAATCGAGAGCAGTGCAATCTCAGTTGAGTGGGCACTTTTGACGCCAGATAAATCGTTGTAAAGTTACCCTCAGTCTGCGGTGTGGAGAATTGGTCACTGATGGTTCTTGTCTTATTTGTGAAGAAAACTGCAAAGTTGTCAGCTGTAAGAGTCCATGGAGGAGGAGGTGGAGGCGGATTAACAAGAGAAGAGAAGGTTTTGAAGTGTCCGAGCATCACAACAGTTGCTAATTTTGTTGTGGTATTATGATATTTTAGCAGTGAAGACATTTGCAGAGAAGGAAGAGAGGAGAGACTGATACACACTGAGGTCAGTAGAGTTTCTTGATTTATGCCATTTCCTCTCTGCAGCCCTGAGTTTAGAGCGATGTTCACGGAGACCATCGGGCAGCCAGGGGGGAGATGGGGTGGTGTAAAGAGTGTCAGTAGCACTGTTTGTGTCCAGAGCTGAAAACTGAGAGAGTGAAGGAAGTGAGGATGAAACCACAGTGGATAGGCGAGATGAAGAGAGTGAGCGTAGGTTCTGTCGAAAGGTGACCTGCGTTGGAGTGTGTGCCACTTCAGGAGTAAGTGCTAGGTTAGCAGTAATGAGGAAATGGTCTGAGGTGTGCAGTGGAGCATCTAAAGAGTTGTCCACGGAGCAACAGCATGAGTAGATGAGGTCCAGTTGGTTGCCTGATTTGTGAGTCGATGTAGTAGACACTCGCTTGAGATCAAATGAGGCGAGCAGAGTGTTGAAGTCAGCAGTCTGAGGTTTATCTAGCTGGAGGTTGAAGTCATCAAGCAGTACCAGAGGAGTACCATCTTCAGGAAAGTTTGATAGCAGCACATCCAACTCCACCAAGAAATTCCAAATTGACCTGGGGGGCGATAAATGACCACAAAGTAGATTTTAACAGTCAAATCAAAAATTAAAAATTAACCATGCTTTTTTTTATAGTAAAAGTACAGTAACCATGTTTTATTTGTATTATTATTATTTTTATTAATAATGGATTACCATTTTATGTATTTTTAAATGAATTTATTCATAAATTAATTTTTAATTTGTGATTACTATGGGTTAATGATAGAAACCATTGTCCTTGGATTTATAGTAAAATCATATTCATTTTCAGAAGCTCCACCTAAACCTATTATCCTATTATAAAATATGAATATTTTTCTGCTAAATCACTACCTTAACATTACACTAGATAATAATGATGTCCTTTATACAATATTAATGAAATGGCAGGCTCCACCAACGGAATGGTCTTTGCTGTCTAGTTTTCGTGATGGCCTCAGTAAACCCAATCCTGCAGACTCCTTCCCTCATTTGTTTCTTTCTGTGAATGTAGAGGGTTTTTCTGGAATTTTTTAAAAGTCTGTTGAATCTTTGGATGTGGAGTTTT
This sequence comes from Carassius carassius, assembly GCF_963082965.1. NCBI lineage: Eukaryota > Metazoa > Chordata > Actinopteri > Cypriniformes > Cyprinidae > Carassius > Carassius carassius. The sequence continues at coordinate 11,948,473 of NC_081797.1, read as the reverse complement.
TATCTTGTATTGGGAAAACACTGTATAAGTACTTTTTACTTTTTATGTACTTCTCAGAAATGGGCTTTATGTACTCCTCAGAAATTACATTTAAATATACTTGACTTATACTTACAAAAAGTCTAAATATATTTGTTATACTCCTAGAATCCGTGTTTTCATTATTATACTGTAGAGGGCAATAGTACACATCTTCTGACATGAAACAGCATCAAAACTGTAACATTGTGGAATAAAATGTAGTCAGATGAAAAGGTAATAATTACAGTCAAGCTTTGGGGTGTTGATCGACTCCATATATGTTTTGATTATCATTCTGAATCCCATTCATAATCTTTTTTTTCAGCTTTTGGTTCAAAATGTTAGTTCTTAATTTTTTATGAAACACATTAAAGTGTTTAAGAAAATTATGCATGTAGCTAAAATAAAATGTTTTTGTTTGCAAGCAGATACCTGTTCTATCTTTTAGATGTTTTGTATGTTCAGATATTTTTACAACAAAATATATACACATTAAAACCTAAATAAGGACATAGTAGTATACTTAAAATATGATGTAAAGTTCACCTAAAGAAAACTTCTGAGTATACTTGCAGTATAAAACTACTAAACTAGTAGTTTACTGAGAGTATTCTTCAAAGTGTACAAAGTATTTAATTAGTAAACTATCAGTATACCTATAAGTTCACTTTTAGTATAATTGCAGTACAAACTATAAACTACAAACTATATACTGTTTGTACCTCTACAAACATAGAGGTAAACTAGTTGTGTACTCAAAGTTTACAATTGTTATACTTAAAGTATACTTAAAAGTATACTTTCATATACTAGAAAGTGGGCCAATTTAGTCCCAAGGAGTATTGAAACAGTAAAATTACAAGTATACTACAAGAACAATGATATATGTATACCTGCTACATGATTTATACTTAAAATATATACTTTACTTAAGTATACCCATGATGAGAATGAAAGTAAAGAACAGATTTAACAATTTTGTGTGGTACAATTATTTGAGCACGACAATGTTCTGAGGGGACTTGATTTGCATTGAAATTAGCTTACATTTGTGTGTATGTGCTTGTGCCTAGTACCTCCAGGGCAGGATTGTAAATATATTTTGAATGAATGACATTTCCTTCAACAGACGGGCAAATGTGACCATTCACGCATAGAGTTGTTGCTAGGGATTCTGGGATCTTTGGACAAGTAATTTCTTCATGTCCCCCTGGATGGAATTGTGTTTTTGTTTTATACACCATACCATATATACTAAAACTAATATAAAAATAATGAAGTCGGCCGCTAGCTGTATTTAATCACAAAATGGCCTCCCTTTCAGGAAGACTGTATTTGCATCAGTTTAAGGGTTAAGGGGGTGAGCTTGTGGGTTGTAGGTGTGGCACAAAACATGCTACTCATAATAGCAGCACATACTGGTATTTCCTGGTAGACAAAACATACTACAACTACAGGATGTTTATACCTGCAGCAATTTTCACATACAACAGTTTTAACTACTGATTCTTTTTCCAGTTGAACCAGCTGGCAATTTGTCCTCAAGGCATTATTTGTGATGGATCAGAATTGTTTTCTTTTTAAAAAATCTCTGCATCAGTACTTTTTAGAATTCTTTTTAACCAAACAAAATCAAGGACCCGAACTAACTTGTATAATTAAATGTAATAATTAAATGAAAATGGTAAATTTAAAAAAAATATATAATTCATTAACTCATCAAAAGTTAAGCAGATAGTTCAGGTGTGTTTAATTAAGGTTGGTGCTGAATACTGCAGTACACCAGTCCTCTAGGACTGAGTTTCAAGACTCCTGTCCCAAAGAACCCATAGTGCAATGTAGCCAAAAAATAAACCAAACAAGTCTGTGTAGCTGTCACTTATATGTTGTTTCTGTTTAGATTTCCCTGTGTTTCTGTTCTTCCTACTGGTGACATAGTTTTCCCGTATTCCCTGATTAGTTCATTAGTTTCTACCTGTGTTGATTAATCATCTCATTAGTTCCCTTTGTTTGGTTCTTGCTTATAAGTCCTCAGTTCTCACTTAGTCTTGGTCCATTCTCTGTTATGTTTGTTGTGTTATAACCATCTCCTGGTTCATGTGTTGTGAATTAAATTACTCCATGTTTGAATCACACCCTGATTCTTTTGTCCTGTTTCTAGTACACAGCAGTGTTGAGAAGGTTACTTTGGAAATGTAATAGGTTACAGATGACAAGTTACCCTACTAAAAATGTAATAGAAGTGTACATTTTTCAATTACTTTAATAAAGTAGCCATGCAGGGTTAACCTTACAATAGTGCTCAACACCTTCAGACTTCAAAATCCTTCATCTTTTGAATTACAATGATCAAATTTGAACACATCCACCACAAAATCAGACATTAGTACGGCCTTTTACTTTGAGATTTATCATAAGAAATTGTTTATTGATACAGTTTTTGAAACAAAATCTTTGCATAACTACAAAGAACACTGCATTTTACAATGGTTTGGGAAAAAAAATTGTTAATTAAAAAATAATAATAAAAAAAGCGTATACATCAACTCAAATACGGTTATCTAATAAGCATACATCCAATTCTGTGTACTAAACTCCTGAAACATTGGTGTGTTGTTGTTTTTTTTTTTACATTAGTGTTTCTTTGTATATAATATTATGATCGTTTTCTCAAAACAAGTGAAGTGTTCATGAAGTGACTCAAAGCAGTTCTAGAGATTACAAGTGCATTTCAATAAATTAGAACGTCATGGAAAATGTCATTTATTTCAGTAATTGAACTCAAATTGTAAAACTTGTGTATTAAATAAATTCAGTGCACACAGACTGAAGTAGTTTAAAGCCCTATTAAATGAAGCCCTATTAAATGTTGTGAATTAAATTACTCCATGTTTGAATCACACCCTGATTCTTTTGTCCTGTTTCTAGTACACAGCAGTGTTGAGAAGGTTACTTTGGAAATGTAATAGGTTACAGATGACAAGTTACCCTACTAAAAATGTAATAGAAGTGTACATTTTTCAATTACTTTAATAAAGTAGCTGTGGCGAGTGGGGCGGGGCCGAGGGACGTGGGAACAAGGAGGGAGGCCGGCAATGATTGGGAAAACAGTGACACCTGCGACCCACTGCCGGTCTTGAGTCCCACGTAGGAGATGGAAGGATATAAAACTGGAGCGACGACAGTGAAGGAGAGAGGACCAGGCCTGGGCTTTTAGTTGTGTTTTGGTTTTTATTTGAGTGCACCAGTCGTCCGTGAGGGGCTGGTGCGCTGTTTTGTGTTTATTTTTGTAATTAAAATGTTATTTGATTGTCCGCCGGTTCCCGCCTCCTTCTTCCCGATGATTAGGAAGTAGGGGTGCACCGAAATTTCGGCCGCCGAAATTTTCGGCCGAAATGGCATTATCGGTTTCAGGCCGAAATAAAAAAAACAGCCGAAAACGTAAACCGAAAATGAATGTCACCCGCCCCTCCCATCCGTGCACAAGCGCTAAGGTTTCACTCACGGTCGAGCTGTTATCACGCGTCTGCCTATCAAAGATTAAGCATGTCAAAGGGCTGTCACAATAAAAAAAAAAGCTTGTCACAAAAGCTGCACAATCGATCGGACCAACCAACACGAAAATAGGGAATCGATTTTAACGGCCTTCTCTCGGAGCGCGTCCAGCTCGCCACTATACGCTCGCAGCGAACGCGCGTCACACAGCAACTGCAGGTTCTGACACACACACACACACAGCCTATTAGTGCATAATATCAATGTAGCCTTCAGTAATGTTTTTCATTGATGTTATGGCAGTCCACATTGCTGACTTGTGTGCGTCTCCAGCGCCCTCTTTACGTTCGCCCTAATGCCTGTTTAGTTGTCGGTGGATTTGCCTATATTTGGCCTTGATAAACGGATCAACGCCAAATATAGGCAATTTACTAACGATTCAATGAACACTTTGCCTATGTCTCAAAAATCGAACAGGATTTTTTTTTCACAAAAGTGACAGCCCTATACGAGAGGACACCAAAGTTGCAATATGTAGCATTTGTTCTGCAAAATCTCCAAAATTGTGGATTTTTTTTGCACAATTTTTAAAAAATTATTTTATTTGATGGAACATAAAACTTGAAGAATAATTATTATTTATATTTATTGTTAAAAATAGTTTATGTTTTGTTATGTAACTGTTAATAAAAGTTTGATTATTATATTGTGATTTTTCAATTCAGATCCATTAAATCCAAGCAATATATATATATACGTTTTTAAAAGAAGCCATTTTCGGCTTCAGTTTCGGTTTTCGGCCAAGTGCATCCTAAATTTTCGGTTTCGGTTTCGGGCGCTGAATTTTCATTTCGGTGCATCACTATTAGGAAGTTTTTAATTCATTACAGTAGCCATGCAGGGTTAACCTTACAGTAGTGCTCAACACCTTCAGACTTCAAAATCCTTCATCTTTTGAATTACAATGATCAAATTTGAACACATCCACCACAAAATCAGACATTAGTACTGCCTTTTACTTTGAGATTTATCATAAGAAATTGTTTACTGATACAGTTTTTGAAACAAAATCTTTGCATAACTACAAAAAACACTGCATTTTACAATGGTTTGTGTCATAGAGAGTAGATATTTACATATGTTGATTGACAACCTAGCCTGATAATAGGATAGGTTGGGAGTAAGAGGGGGCGGGACTTGTATGCAGTAGCTAGAGACATATTGATACGGTGTCTGTTAAGACTGTGTCTGTCTGTTCCAAGCTGTGGAATAAATAAGTTCTTAGCAACAAAGTCGTTGTAAGTAAGACTTATTTGACATGGTGTCAGAAGTTGTGGAGTAGTAGAAATGGCGAAATTTGCTCCACCCACGAACTTCACCTTTGATAGACCTCAAGAATGGGCCGCATGGTGACAGCGCTTCACGAGGTACAGGATAGCCTCGAAGCTCACGGAGGAGGACGGCGAGGTACAAGTGAATACCCTTATATATGCCATGGGACCAGAGGCAGAAAACATATTCAGCTCGTTCACGTTTGAGAGAGACGAGCAGAAAAAAGAATTCGACACCGTGGTGAACAAGTTTAATGACTATTTCATCCCGAAAAAGAACATCATCCACGAGAGGGCGTGCTTTTACCAACGCATACAGAGGCCGGGGGAAAAGGCAGAGATGTTCATCCGTGCACTCTACGAATTAGCAGAGAGTTGTGAGTTCGGTGCTCAGAAAACAGAGAACATCAGAGATAAGCTTGTGGTTGGCATCCGAGATAAAGAGCTTTCAAGAAAGCTACAGCTGATGACAGATCTTACCTTAGACACGGCGGTGCTGATGGTGAGGCAGGCGGAGGACATCGCCCAGCAGGTGAGCCAACAGGAGGAAGGTGCACCAAGCAGTGTTCAGGAGGTTACACGCATACGACCTGAAAGGAAAGGAATATGGGATGAAAAGAGGCCAGCGAGAGGGAAAAATGATAGAATGGTCGGTGGCAGCAGGTGCGGAAAGTGTGGAAAAACGAAACATCACAACAAGGAAAAATGTCCCGCAGCAGATACTTAGTGTCGAAACTGTAAAAAGAAAGGACACTGGGAGCGTATGTGTTACTCAAGGACAGTTAACGAGGTAATAAGAGGCACACACACACACAGTCAAGTGATGACGATTCATATTACCTGGGAACGGTAAGCAAAACTGGGGCTGACGACACAGAGAACTGGTTTGTGAAATTGAACGTGCAGGGCTCGTGAGTAAAATTTAAAATTGATACCGGAGCTGACGTGACCATTATGAATGAAGAGACTTTTAACTCGCTTGGAAGTAAAGTGAAGCTGAGTCAAACACAGGCGTAATATGACAGCCCAGGTGGAAGGATAAATTGCTTGGGACAATTTGAAACGACCACGCAGTACAAGGATAAAAAGTTCAAGTTCACAATTCACGTCATGGAGGGCGACACTGTGAACAATTTGCTAAGCAGAGAACAAGCAGTAGATATGGGCTTAGTTAAAAGAATCGAGCAGGTCAGCGCAGCATTCGGTGAACAGGGAACAATGCGAACCGAACCAGTTAAAATAAATCTAAAATAGAATGTAGAGCCATACGCAGTCCACACCGCGAGAAGAGTGGCGTTACCATTACTTCCCAAAGTTAAGGCCGAACTCCAACGAATGGAGGAGAACGGAGTCATTGAAAAGATAACGCAACCCACGGACTGGTGCGCACCGATGGTACCAGTGATGAAACCTAACGGCAAAGTGCGCATCTGCGTAGACCTGAAAAAACTAAATGAAAATGTGAAAAGAGAACGGTTTATCCTACCCACGACTGACGAAATTCTTGCCAAACTCGCCGGGTCCAAAATATTCTCATCTTTGGATGCCGCAAGCGGCTTTTGGCAAATTCCCCTACATAGTGAGAGCAGTCTTCTCACTACGTTCATAACGCCGTTCGCTAGATATTGTTTTAAGCGCTTACCATTTGGCATTAGCATAGCGCCAGAAATATTCCAGCGCAAAATGAACAAACTACTAGGAGGCTTAGAAGGAGTTGCGGTCTACATGGACGATTTAATCGTTCATGGCGAAACCCAAGAACAGCACGACGAGCATCTGAGGCGCGTTCTGGAGAGGATCGAGCGCACAGGGCTCAAGCTCAACAAAGAGAAGTGTATCTTCAGACAGAAGAGCTTTATTTCCTGGGGCACGTCATAGACGAGAGAGGAGTCAGACCTGACCCGGGGAAAGTAAGGGCTATCTCAGAGCTGCAAGCCCCAGGAAATGTAAGTGAGCTGAAACGGGTCCTGGGGATGATAAACTACATGGGACGCTACATTCCAGACTTGGCGACAGTGGGCGGGCCGCTGTTTGATTTATTAAAAGGGACTGTAGCATGGACATGGGACCAGTCTCAAGAAAGCGCTTTTCAAAAGCTTAAAGAAACTTTAATGACTGCACCTGTTCTCGCGTACTACGATTCGGGGAAGGCCACGGCGGTGTCAGCAGACGCGAGTAGCTACGGCCTGGGAGGAGTCCTACTACAGCTGCACGGAGACAGCTGGAAGCCGGTGGCATATTGTTCGAGGAGGTTAAATGAGGCAGAAACCAGGTACGCAAAAATTGAAAAAGAATGTTTGGCAGGGGTTTGGGCGTGCGAGAGATTCGAGAAATATCTCATAGGCCTGGACAGATTTCGCCTTATTACAGACCACAAACCCCTCGTACCATTGATTAATAAAAAAGACTTGGACGCGGTACCAATACGCTGTCAAAGATTTTTAATGAGGCTAATGCGATTCGCAGTGACCGCGGAATACGCACCTGGGAAGACACTGGTAGTAGCCGATACACGAAATAGCCTGTTACGTTGACGCAGTTATAGCCGCCTTGCCCGTGTCACAGTCGAAGTTGAGCCTGATCGCAGCAGCAACTGAAAGAGATGAACAGTTACAACTAGTAAGTAAGTTCATTAGGCAAGGATGGCCAGAGCACATAAGAAACGTACCGGAAGGTATTAGAGACCTTTTCTCTGTGAAAGATGCGCTGTCAATAAGTGAAGGACTGATAATTCTGGGCAGACGCATTTGTATTCCAAGTGAACTGAGACAGGACATCCTTGAGCGCATCCACGAAGGCCATTTAGGGTTGACAAAGTGCAGAGAACGGGCAAATTCATCCATATGGTGGCCTGGTATATCATCGGATATAAATAACAAAATTGACTTGTGTATGTTCTGTCGCGAAAACAGGAAAACACAAAGGAAAGAGCCACTGAAGTCAACCCCCGCTACCTGACAGACCGTGGTAGCGCGTGGCTATAGACATTTGCGAGAACAAGGGCCAGATGTATCTGATTGTTTCGGATTATTACTCACGCTTCATAGAGATCCTTCATCTGCCAAAGACAACGACGGCGCAGGTGATAAACAGACTGCAAGCTACGTTTGCGAGATTCGGAATACCGGAGCAGATTATGAGTGATAACGGTCCACAGTTTACTAGTGAGGCATGGACCTCATTTGAGAAAAAATATGACTTTGAACATTGTCACATCGAGCCCGCACAACCCGCAAGCAAACGGGCATGCCGAGCACGCGGTCCAAGTAGCCAAACGCATCCTCAGACAGGACGACCCGCTCCTCGCTTTGATGTGTTACCGCGCAACACCACACTCATCTACAGGGGCAAGCCCTGCTGAATTGTTGATGGGCAAAAAAATCTGACAGACCGTGAAGAAAAACCTGCAGCCAAAGTGGCCAAATAGACTGTTGGTGAGAGAAAGAGACGCTTTGGCTAAAACACAACAAGCCTTCTACTTTAATCGGAGACACGGGGTGCGTGACTTACCTGAGTTGAAGCCAGGTTACTCGGTGCTGATGAAACTGGACAGGGAAAAGTCGTGGAAAGGTCCAGTGCAGGTCAGAGCGCAGGAGAGTGCACCGCGCTCGTTCGTGGTGCAGGCTCCGAAGGGGGAAGGTGAGATGAGGCGGAACCGCAGACATTTACAGAAATTGCCTGCGGAATGTTTAAAGGCTGATGACAATTGTGAAACAACAGCGAAGAGTCCGCAGATGCTTGGAAAGCTGCACATCAGCAACGCGGATCAGCCAGTGTCGCAGACACCGAGTGAAACACAAGGAGTGACTGTGACCAGGTCCGGCAGAGTAATAAAACCAACTGTTAAACTAGATTTATAGTTAAGAGTAAATTGAAAATCTGAGCACATTATTGTATAGTGGATGTGAGTTAAGCATCTTAAATGAATCCGACGTTAAATGTTTATTGATGCATGGGAAACTGTTAAATGTTAAAATATTCATTATAGTTAAAATGAATATGGTCAAGTGCTAGTTAGATAAAGAATTACGGTTACAATAACGGGTTTCTGTAGGACAAGTTAAAGGGGGAGGTGTCATAGAGAGTAGATATTTACATATGTTGATTGACAACCTAGCCTGATAATAGGATAGGTTGGGAGTAAGAGGGGGCGGGACTTGTATGCAGTAGCTAGAAACATATTGATACGGTGTCTGTCTGTTCCAAGCTGTGGAATAAATAAGTTCTTAGCAACAAAGTCGTTGTAAGTAAGACTTATTTGACAGTTTGGGAAAAAAATTGTTAATTAAAAAATAATAATAAAAAAAGCGTATAAATCACCTTAAATACGGTTATCTAATAAGCATACATCCAATTCTGTGTAATAAACTCCTGAAACATTGGTGTGTTTTTGTTTTTTTTACATTAGTGTCTCTTTGTATATAATATTATGATCGTTTTCTCAAAACAAGTGAAGTGTTCATGAAGTGACTCAAAGCAGTTCTAGAGATTACAAGTGCATTTCAATAAATTACAAACGTCATGGAAAAAGTCATTTATTTCAGTAATTGAACTCAAATTGTAAAACTTGTGTATTAAATAAATTCAGTGCACACAGACTGAAGTAGTTTAAAGCCCTATTCGGACAGGACTAGTTTTACAGGGGGTCGTTAGAGAAATATGTGTTTCACAGACGTACTTGGTGATTTTAATCCTGTCTGAATCTGCCACGTCTGTGTTTTTCTCACACAACCTCTGTGATAATTCCAGAGCAAATTACCTACTGTTTTTCAGCAAACTCAGTGATCCTCTGAGAAAACTAATCCTGTCCGAATGTGAATGTCTGTGATTGCCGCTGATATTTTATTTCACAACGCGTTTCCTTGTGTATTTTGGCCAACGTGAATTACCGTAGATGTTCTTATCGCGCGCATCATTCAGAATGAATGCAATGCCCAGATGCACAAATCAGACCCTCCCACCTCTGTAATAAACACGGAGATGTTAGTCCTGTCCGAATTGGTACATGAAAATCGCAGACGTCCGGTGGTAAGAATCGTAACTCAAACGTAGTTTAGAAAACTAGTCCCGTCCGAAAAGGGCTTAAGTCTTTGGTTCTTTTAATTGTGATGATTTTGGCTCACATTTAACAAAAACCCACCAATTCATTATCTCAACAAATTAGATAAATTTTGATAGACCTCAAGAATGGGCCGCATGGCGACAGCGCTTCACGAGGTACAGGATAGCCTCGAAGCTCACGGAGGAGGACGGCGAGGTACAAGTGAATACCCTTATATATGCCATGGGACCAGAGGCAGAAAACATATTCAGCTCGTTCACGTTTGAGAGAGACGAGCAGAAAAAAGAATTCGACACCGTGGTGAACAAGTTTAATGACTATTTCATCCCGAAAAAGAACATCATCCACGAGAGGGCGTGCTTTTACCAACGCATACAGAGGCCGGGGGAAAAGGCAGAGATGTTCATCCGTGCACTCTACGAATTAGCAGAGAGTTGTGAGTTCGGTGCTCAGAAAACAGAGAACATCAGAGATAAGCTTGTGGTTGGCATCCGAGATAAAGAGCTTTCAAGAAAGCTACAGCTGATGACAGATCTTACCTTAGACACGGCGGTGCTGATGGTGAGGCAGGCGGAGGACATCGCCCAGCAGGTGAGCCAACAGGAGGAAGGTGCACCAAGCAGTGTTCAGGAGGTTACACGCATACGACCTGAAAGGAAAGGAATATGGGATGAAAAGAGGCCAGCGAGAGGGAAAAATGATAGAATGGTCGGTGGCAGCAGGTGCGGAAAGTGTGGAAAAACGAAACATCACAACAAGGAAAAATGTCCCGCAGCAGATACTTAGTGTCGAAACTGTAAAAAGAAAGGACACTGGGAGCGTATGTGTTACTCAAGGACAGTTAACGAGGTAATAAGAGGCACACACACACAGTCAAGTGATGACGATTCATATTACCTGGGAACGGTAAGCAAAACTGGGGCTGACGACACAGAGAACTGGTTTGTGAAATTGAACGTGCAGGGCTCGTGAGTAAAATTTAAAATTGATACCGGAGCTGACGTGACCATTATGAATGAAGAGACTTTTAACTCGCTTGGAAGTAAAGTGAAGCTGAGTCAAACACAGGCGTAATATGACAGCCCAGGTGGAAGGATAAATTGCTTGGGACAATTTGAAACGACCACGCAGTACAAGGATAAAAAGTTCAAGTTCACAATTCACGTCATGGAGGGCGACACTGTGAACAATTTGCTAAGCAGAGAACAAGCAGTAGAGATGGGCTTAGTTAAAAGAATCGAGCAGGTCAGCGCAGCATTCGGTGAACAGGGAACAATGCGAACCGAACCAGTTAAAATAAATCTAAAATAGAATGTAGAGCCATACGCAGTCCACACCGCGAGAAGAGTGGCGTTACCATTACTTCCCAAAGTTAAGGCCGAACTCCAACGAATGGAGGAGAACGGAGTCATTGAAAAGATAACGCAACCCACGGACTGGTGCGCACCGATGGTACCAGTGATGAAACCTAACGGCAAAGTGCGCATCTGCGTAGACCTGAAAAAACTAAATGAAAATGTGAAAAGAGAACGGTTTATCCTACCCACGACTGACGAAATTCTTGCCAAACCCGCCGGGTCCAAAATATTCTCATCTTTGGATGCCGCAAGCGGCTTTTGGCAAATTCCCCTACATAGTGAGAGCAGTCTTCTCACTACGTTCATAACGCCGTTCGCTAGATATTGTTTTAAGCGCTTACCATTTGGCATTAGCATAGCGCCAGAAATATTCCAGCGCAAAATGAACAAACTACTAGGAGGCTTAGACGGAGTTGCGGTCTACATGGACGATTTAATCGTTCATGGCGAAACCCAAGAACAGCACGACGAGCATCTGAGGCGCGTTCTGGAGAGGATCGAGCGCGCAGGGCTCAAGCTCAACAAAGAGAAGTGTATCTTCAGACAGAAGAGCTTTATTTCCTGGGGCACGTCATAGACGAGAGAGGAGTCAGACCTGACCCGGGGAAAGTAAGGGCTATCTCAGAGCTGCAAGCCCCAGGAAATGTAAGTGAGCTGAAACGGGTCCTGGGGATGATAAACTACATGGGACGCTACATTCCAGACTTGGCGACAGTGGGCGGGCCGCTGTTTGATTTATTAAAAGGGACTGTAGCATGGACATGGGACCAGTCTCAAGAAAGCGCTTTTCAAAAGCTTAAAGAAACTTTAATGACTGCACCTGTTCTCGCGTACTACGATTCGGGGAAGGCCACGGCGGTGTCAGCAGACGCGAGTAGCTACGGCCTGGGAGGAGTCCTACTACAGCTGCACGGAGACAGCTGGAAGCCGGTGGCATATTGTTCGAGGAGGTTAAATGAGGCAGAAACCAGGTACGCAAAAATTGAAAAAGAATGTTTGGCAGGGGTTTGGGCGTGCGAGAGATTCGAGAAATATCTCATAGGCCTGGACAGATTTCGCCTTATTACAGACCACAAACCCCTCGTACCATTGATTAATAAAAAAGACTTGGACGCGGTACCAATACGTTGTCAAAGATTTTTAATGAGGCTAATGCGATTCGCAGTGACCGCGGAATACGCACCTGGGAAGACACTGGTAGTAGCCGATACACGAAATAGCCTGTTACGTTGACGCAGTTATAGCCGCCTTGCCCGTGTCACAGTCGAAGTTGAGCCTGATCGCAGCAGCAACTGAAAGAGATGAACAGTTACAACTAGTAAGTAAGTTCATTAGGCAAGGATGGCCAGAGCACATAAGAAACGTACCGGAAGGTATTAGAGACTTTTTCTCTGTGAAAGATGCGCTGTCAATAAGTGAAGGACTGATAATTCTGGGCAGACGCATTTGTATTCCAAGTGAACTGAGACAGGACATCCTTGAGCGCATCCACGAAGGCCATTTAGGGTTGACAAAGTGCAGAGAACGGGCAAATTCATCCATATGGTGGCCTGGTATATCATCGGATATAAATAACAAAATTGACTTGTGTATGTTCTGTCGCGAAAACAGGAAAACACAAAGGAAAGAGCCACTGAAGTCAACCCCCGCTACCTGACAGACCGTGGTAGCGCGTGGCTATAGACATTTGCGAGAACAAGGGCCAGATGTATCTGATTGTTTCGGATTATTACTCGCGCTTCATAGAGATCCTTCCTCTGCCAAAGACAACGACGGCGCAGGTGATAAACAGACTGCAAGCTACGTTTGCGAGATTCGGAATACCGGAGCAGATTATGAGTGATAACGGTCCACAGTTTACTAGTGAGGCATGGACCTCATTTGAGAAAAAATATGACTTTGAACATTGTCACATCGAGCCCGCACAACCCGCAAGCAAACGGGCATGCCGAGCACGCGGTCCAAGTAGCCAAACGCATCCTCAGACAGGACGACCCGCTCCTCGCTTTGATGTGTTACCGCGCAACACCACACTCATCTACAGGGGCAAGCCCTGCTGAATTGTTGATGGGCAAAAAAATCTGACAGACCGTGAAGAAAAACCTGCAGCCAAAGTGGCCAAATAGACTGTTGGTGAGAGAAAGAGACGCTTTGGCTAAAACACAACAAGCCTTCTACTTTAATCGGAGACACGGGGTGCGTGACTTACCTGAGTTGAAGCCAGGTTACTCGGTGCTGATGAAACTGGACAGGGAAAAGTCGTGGAAAGGTCCAGTGCAGGTCAGAGCGCAGGAGAGTGCACCGCGCTCGTTCGTGGTGCAGGCTCCGAAGGGGGAAGGTGAGATGAGGCGGAACCGCAGACATTTACAGAAATTGCCTGCGGAATGTTTAAAGGCTGATGACAATTGTGAAACAACAGCGAAGAGTCCGCAGATGCTTGGAAAGCTGCACATCAGCAACGCGGATCAGCCAGTGTCGCAGACACCGAGTGAAACACAAGGAGTGACTGTGACCAGGTCCGGCAGAGTAATAAAACCAACTGTTAAACTAGATTTATAGTTAAGAGTAAATTGAAAATCTGAGCACATTATTGTATAGTGGATGTGAGTTAAGCATCTTAAATGAATCCGACGTTAAATGTTTATTGATGCATGGGAAACTGTTAAATGTTAAAATATTCATTATAGTTAAAATGAATATGGTCAAGTGCTAGTTAGATAAAGAATTACGGTTACAATAACGGGTTTCTGTAGGACAAGTTAAAGGGGGAGGTGTCATAGAGAGTAGATATTTACATATGTTGATTGACAACCTAGCCTGATAATAGGATAGGTTGGGAGTAAGAGGGGGCGGGACTTGTATGCAGTAGCTAGAGACATATTGATACGGTGTCTGTCTGTTCCAAGCTGTGGAATAAATAAGTTCTTAGCAACAAAGTCGTTGTAAGTAAGACTTATTTGACAGTTTGGGAAAAAAATTGTTAATTAAAAAATAATAATAAAAAAAGCGTATACATCACCTTAAATACGGTTATCTAATAAGCATACATCCAATTCTGTGTACTAAACTCCTGAAACATTGGTGTGTTTTTGTTTTTTTTACAGTAGTGTCTCTTTGTATATAATATTATGATCGTTTTCTCAAAACAAGTGAAGTGTTCATGAAGTGACTCAAAGCAGTTCTAGAGATTACAAGTGCATTTCAATAAATTACAAACGTCATGGAAAAAGTCATTTATTTCAGTAATTGAACTCAAATTGTAAAACTTGTGTATTAAATAAATTCAGTGCACACAGACTGAAGTAGTTTAAAGCCCTATTCGGACGGGACTAGTTTTACAGGGGGTCGTTAGAGAAATATGTGTTTCACAGACGTACTTGGTGATTTTAATCCTGTCTGAATCTGCCACGTCTGTGTTTTTCTCACACAACCTCTGTGATAATTCCAGAGCAAATTACCTACTGTTTTTCAGCAAACTCAGTGATCCTCTGAGAAAACTAATCCTGTCCGAATGTGAATGTCTGTGATTGCCGCTGATATTTTATTTCACAACGCGTTTCATTGTGTGTTTTGGCCAACGTGAATTACCGTAGATGTTCTTATCGCGCGCATCATTCAGAATGAATGCAATGCCCAGATGCACAAATCAGACCCTCCCACCTCTGTAATAAACACGGAGATGTTAGTCCTGTCCGAATTGGTACATGAAAATCGCAGACGTCAGGTGGTAAGAATCGAAACTCAAACGTAGTTTAGAAAACTAGTCCCATCCGAAAAGGGCTTAAGTCTTTGGTTCTTTTAATTGTGATGATTTTGGCTCACATTTAACAAAAACCCACCAATTCATTATCTCAACAAATTAGAATATGGTGACATGCCAATCAGTTAATCAACTCAAAACACCTGCAAAGTTTTCCTGAGCCTTCAAAATGTTCTCTCAGTTTAGTTCACTGGGCTACACAAATATTGGGGAAGACTGCTGATCTGACAGTTGTCCAGAAGACAATCATTGACACCCTTCACAAGGAGGGTAAGCCACAAACATTTATTGCCAAATAAGCTGGCTGTTATAACAGAGTGCTGTATCCTAGTATGTTAACAGAAAGTTGAGTGGAAGGAAATAGTGTGGAAGTAAGGGTGCACAACCAACCGAGAGAAACGCAGCCTTATGAGGACTGAAAAACAAAATAAATTCAAGAATTTGAGTGAACTTCACAAGGAATGGACTGAGGCTGGGGTCAAGGCATCAAGAGCTACCACACACAGACGTATCAAGCAATTAGCTGAACCACAGACAACATCAAAGGGATCTTACCTGGATTAAGGAGAAGAAGAACTGGACTGTTGCCCAGTGGTCCAAAATCATCTTTTCAGATAAGAGCAAGTTTTGTATTTCATTTGGAAACCAAGGTCCGAGAGTCTGGAGGAAGGGTAGAGAAGCTCATAGCCCAAGCTGCTTGAAGTCCAGTGTTAAGTTTCCATTGTGTTTTTTGAAAACCAAAGTCACTGCACCCAATTTGAAATTTTGAAGCACTTCATGCTTCCTTCTGCTGACCAGCTTGTTGAAAATGCTGATTTCATTTTCCGGCAGGATTTTGCAACTGCAGACATTTCCAAAAGCACCAAAAGTTGGTTAAATGACCATGGTGTTGCTGTGCTTGACTGGCTAGCAAACTTACCAGACCTGAAGCTTATAGAGAATCTATGGGGTATTGTCAAGGGCAAAATGAAATACAAGAGACCAAAAAAACTGCAGATAAGCTGAAGGCCACTGTTAAAGAAACCAGAGCTTCCATACCACCTCAGCAGTTCCACAAACTGATCACCTCCATGCCACGCCGAATTGAGGCAGTAATTAAAGCAAAAGTAGCTCCTACCAAGTATTGGGTACATGTACAGCATTTGGACATACTTTCCAGAAGACCAACAATTCACTATTATTTTTTATTTTATTTTTTTTATTGGTCTTATGAAGTATTCTAATTTGTTGTGAATTGGTGGGTTTTTGTTCAATGTTAGCCAAAATCATCCCAACTAAAAGAACCAAAGACTTAAACTACTTCGGTCTGTCTGCATTGAATTTATTTAGTACACGAGTTTTACATTTTGAGTTGAATTACTGAAATAAATTAACTTTTCCACCACATTCTAATTTATTCAGATGAACCTGTATGTTTATGTATTCATGTACTCATATATTGGTGGCAGAGACCTGGGAAATCTTTCAGGGGGGAAAAATGGGGAAATCTCAAACACATACAAACAAATTCTGAAACATGTACAAGCCTATTTTTTTGTATGGACCTGGCATACAAAAGGTTTAAATCTTTAGGTTGGGGACATGATTTTTAAATAGATTTTAAAAAATACTATACTTTCTAAATTGCTTACTTGTCAAAATTAGTACATCACTACAATAACTTCATATAAAAATCCTAATACTGAACATGAGTCATGTTTTCCCCTTATAAACATTTACATTTCATCATTTATAAGATGCTTCTATCCAAAGCGACTTACAAATTAGAACAATAGAAGCAATCAGACCAACAAGAGCACAAACAACAGTATACAAGTGCCATAACCAGTCTCAGTTAGTTTAGAACAGAAAATGTAGCCAGGTTGGTTGTGTTTTTTTTTTTTTTTTTTTAGAATATGATAGACGAGAAAAGGTAAGTGCTAGTATTAGTTGGTTAAGTGCTGGCGAAAAAGATAATTCTTTAGATTTTATTTTGAAAATGAGTAAAAACTCAGCTGTTTGAATTGAGATTGGGAAGTCATTACACCAGCTGGGAACAGTCCAGGAAGAGGTCCGTGAGAGTGATTTTGACCTTCTTTGGGATTGCACCACAAGGCGTCATGCAGAGCGCAAACTTCTAGAGGGAACATAAGATTGAACAAGTGAGTTTAGGTATGTTGGTGCTGTGCCAGTGGTCGTCTTGTAGGCAGTCATCAGTAGCTTGAATTTGATGCGAGTGGTTACTGGTAGCCAGTGTTACTGGTGGAACCACCAGCAGTTCTGTCTTAGCTAGGTTGAGCAGAAGGTGATGGTCATTCATCCAGCTAGAAATGTCACTCAGACAGGCTGAAATGCGAGCAACTACCGTTGGGTCATCTGGTTGGAATGAGATGTAGAGTTGAGTGTCATCAGCGTAGCAGTGATAAGAAAAGCCATGCTTCTAAATGGACAAGAGAAGTGGTCCAAGTACAGAGCCTTGAGGAGCCCCAGTAGCAAGTTGTTGTGACTTAGAAACATCATCCCTACATGACACCCTGAAGGATCTATCAGAGAGGTAGGATTTAAACCGCAGGAGTGCGGTTCCAGAGATGCCCATCTTTCTGAGGGTGGACAGGAGAATCTGGTGATTAACGGTGTCAAAAGCAGCAGACAGGTCCAGCAAGATGAGTACTGAGGATTTTGAAGCTGCTCTTGCCAGTCGCAGAGTTTCAGTAACTGAGAGCAGGGCAGTCTCAGTTGAGTGGGTGCTTTTGAAGCCAGATAAGTCGTTGTGAAGTTATCCTCAGTCTGCGGTGTGGAGAATTGGTCACTGATGGTTCTTGTCTTATTTGTGAAGAAGACTGCAAAGTCGTCAGCTGTAAGAGTCGATGGAGGAGGAGGAGGTGGAGGCGAATTAACAAGAGAAGAGAAAGTTTTGAAGTGTCCGAGCATCACAACAGTTGCTAATTTTATTGTGGTAGTATGATATTTTAGCAGTGAAGACATTTGCAGAGAAGGAAGAGTGGAGAGACTGATACACACTGAGGTCGGTAGAGTTTTCTTGATTTATGCCATTTCCTCTCTGCAGCCCTGAGTTTAGAGCGATGTTCACGGAGACCATCGGGCAGCCAGGGGGAAGATGGGGTGGTGCGTGCTGGTCTAGACGACAGTGGGCAAAAGTTGAGGATGAAGTGAGGATGAAACCACAGAGGATAGGCGAGATGGAGAGAGTGAGCGTAGCTTCCGTTGAAAGGTGACCTGTGTTGGAGTGTGTGCCGCTTCAGGAGTAAGTGCTAGGTTAGCAGTAATGAGGAAGTGGTCTGAGGTCTTGGGGAAGTCGTGGCCTAATGGTTAGAGAGTCGGACTCCCAATCGAAAGGTTGTGAGTTCGAGTCCCGTGCTGGCAGGAATTGTGGGTGGGGGGAGTGCATGTACAGTTCTCTCTCCACCTTCAATACCACAACTTAGGTGCCCTTGAGCAAGGCATCGAACCCCCAACTGCTCCCCGGGCGCCGCAGCATAAATGGCTGCCCACTGCTCCGGGTGTGTGCTCACAGTGTGTGTGTGTGTGTTCACTGCTCTGTGTGTGTGCATTTCGGATGGGTTAAATGGTTGCCTGATTCGTGAGCCGCTATAGTAGACACTCGCTTGAGATCAAATGAGGCGAGCAGAGTGTTGAAGTCAGCAGCCTGAGGTTTATCTAGCTGGAGGTTGAAGTCATCAAGCAGTACCAGAGGAGTACCATCTTCAGGAAAGTTTGATAGCAGCACATCCAACTCCTCCAAGAAGATTCCCAATTGACCTGGGGTACGATAAATAACCACAAAGTGGATTTTAACAGGGTGGGTTACAGTAATTGCATGTGATCAAATCAAATTTCCATTCTTTTGATATAAGGAGACCAGTACATCCACCCCTCCCAGTCGTACGAGGAGTGTGGGAACAAATAAAATTAGTGGAGAGCATGGTTAATAAAAATTAACCATGCTTTTTTTTTGTAAAAGTACAGTAACCATGTTTTATTTGTATTATTATTATTATTATTATTATTATTATTAATGGATTACCATTTGTATGTATTTTTAAATGAATTTATTCGTAAATTAATTTTTAATTTGTGATTACTATGGGTTTAACGATAGAAACCATTGTCTTTGGATTTATAGTAAAATCATATTAATTTTCGTAAGCTCCCCCTAAACCTATTATCCTATTATAAAATATAAATATTTTTCTGCTAAATCACTACCTTAACATTACAATAGATAATAATGATGTCCTTTATACCATATAAATGAAGTTGCAGTTTTAACAGAGAGATGTGAAAAGTGGGGTGTATCCGGAATTGAGTGGGTAGACGGAGTCGGTAAGTAACGGGGTTTATCTGTTGCTCCACTGGAAAAGGTCCTATGTATTTAGGGCTCAGTTTTCGGCAGGGTTGTTTTAACCAGATGTCCCGTTTTGAGAGCCAAACTGCTATTCAGTGGGCGAAGGGCCTAAGGCTGACCGAGAGGGCCCAAGGCTGACCGAGAGGGCCCATGAAGCCTACGACTGGAGATTTGAGACTCAGGACAACGGACGTCAGGGTCCTCTCGGTTTGGCAGATAAAAAGCTTTGGGCTGGCCGACAAGGAGGACTCTGGCGACATCCGAAGGGAGATCCCGACTCACAGCATCGGATGGATTAGACTCGCTTGCAGCCGGCAAGTATAGAAACCCAACCGGGAGAACTCTCGCCAGACGTCTGAAGGGAGCACACGCATCAGACGGGTAAGCCTCGCCGGACGGGGAGAGTGAAAAGGAAAACCCGACTGGGAGGACTCTCACGGCATCCGATGGGGCATCATACTCAGAACATCGAATGGGTAAGCCTCGCCAGGCAGGGTTAAAAGATGTGAGGATAGCTGAGAGATTTTTTTTTTTTGCAGGATTTGGCGAGAGGTCGAGACTCGTAGCGTTGTACGGTTAAGCCTCGCCTACCGTCAAATGGAAAGGTAAGTTGCGTGGCCGGGAGACTCTTACTGACGTCCGAAGGGTGCACACGCATCGAACGGGTAAGTCTCGCCGACCGTAGACTGGAAAGGTAAAGGTTGTCTGGCCAGGAGGCACTCGCCTGCATCCGAAGGGAGCACGCGCATCGAACGGGTAAGCCTCTCTGGATGTGTGACAGAAGAGGTAACATTAGTAGCCAGGGGGCTCTCGCCAGCAGTTTTGCCTCACTGATGTGTTAGATTTGATGGCTTCAGTCAGGGAAAATGAAAGAAAAACACTGTAGTTAAAATATTTAATATTTAATATCCACAGACGAAAGTTTGGTACTTATGAAGTTATGTGCATTTCTTAGAACGAATTTAAGCAGGATAAATGTCAAGCCTGTGCCTGAACCTGTGATTATATTTTCTCTAATCTACATGTTATTAAACCATATTTTAGATTTGACACATTTAAAAGGTGTGCAGTATTATTTATATTATATTAATTATGCGTTATATTATTCAAAAGAAATTGTGGTTTACTTTACATCGGAGCATTAAAAGTTGTAGCCTGTTTTAGGGGGGTTGGCTACATGGATTAATATGCAAAATGTCAATATTTTCATATATTATGCCTATATTTTAATTTATATTTTCAATATAAATATATTTTTTCCTTTAATAAAACAACATGCATTTTTGTTATTCGTTACCTGTCCTTTAACTTGTTGGGGAAAAAACATTTGTCTGTAAACTGATTAAGAAATTGTTGCATGTTTAAACATGAAGCACTGTATAATTTCGTTCCCATTATTTAGGCCTAATTGGCCTAAAACAAGAAACGAATAAAATTAAACCTGCATGATTAAATCTTTGAAACTCTAATAAATGGACGGATTAATAAACTGTCCTCACGATTAAACTCAAGTTCTCTCATTATAATCAACAAAATACACACAATGTAAAAAAGAGCTTCATTAACTGACTACATAAGTGATTTTAAAGGGAGCCTTCTTTACTTGCTTTTAGTGCTGGGCGATAGCATATGGCCTAAAAAAAATCTGATTTATGATTTAAATCGATTTTAAAATCAATATTCAAATGACAAAGAAATTTTTCAAAACAAGTTTTAATATAGTTATAAACGTATAACTGAGACAAGATGATAAAACAACTGTGATGTTATTACCTTAATGCTGGAAAGACCTTTATTTTATTTTATTATTATTATTTACTATATATTATTTTTTATTATTATTTATTTTTTGTTAATACTAGCCCATCAGCTGTGCAAATTTTGTTTGTGAGGAAAATAACAGTACATTTTTGTCAGTTATTTTATCTAAACAGATCGATTAATTTCTTCAAGATTTCAAAATCAAATAGACTACTGATAATGTAGTAGCACTGTAAGATTACATTTGTTTGAATGCATTATTGCTAAAGCGATTGCGTGTGAATGTGCTTTATCTGTTTAAATCATGCTTTAACCCGAAAATAATCAGTAAAAGAAACAGACAAACTCATATAGACTATTGCAGTCATTATAACCTGATCAAGCCATAGCTAAATATGTTTAACATGAATACTTGCTGAATATGCAGTTATATCACGGGCTCCAGTCAGAATCACACCGCTCAGCTCATCCTCTGCTCGGCGGCGTGTCTCTGTCAGACTCGCGGGGGAGGGTTGAGTCACTCTGAACTACGGGAGCCTGAGTGGTGCGTCGGTGGATGTTAAAAAGAAAACCGATTTTCATTCAAACAAACCGATGTAAATTACAAATTCGAGTTAATTGATAAAATCGATTTATCACCCAGCCCTACTTGCTTTCATATTATTTAATGAAAAAAAAAAAAAATGCAGCTGCATTTAAATGCAGGTGTGTAAAATATGTGAAAGATTTGCACTGCACGTGTGATGGTAGGTCTGCAGCTTTTATTCTTATTTATTTTATCTTCATTACTAATCTTGTTTGGTTTCATTTTGGATAATTGCATGTAAAAATAATTAATTATTATTCATATTCATATTAATATTCATATGCAAGTATTTGTGCAAAAATTATTAATTTGCATTAATGACAGGGCGCATTAATATTCAACATTCAACAATCTGTGAATGTTGCATTTCTCTGTCGGAGAGAGCCAGCACTGTGAATTTCATCTTGCAGCAGACAAGAAAACATTTGTTTATTAATAAATAATTAAAATGTCTCATTTTTCACAATTATTAGGCTACTTCATGTACTTTGTGGCAAACTTAATGGATGTGCTTGAGCGCGGAATATATTAAGATTTGATTATATAAATTTTATATAAACCTCTGATTAGTTGAATATAACAAATGAACGACTAGAACTAGAAAAATCTTACTTGGGGACAGACCATTTTTTGTCTAACCAAAACAACAGTCCTATATAAACCGGTTCAGCAACTTTGAAAGCCTCATAAGACACTGTCCATATGAAAGAGCAATTCACACCTTTATCTCGACCCCCACACATAACTAACCCCAAAAACCCAACCCCCTCCAGCTGAACAGAATTCGGTCTGTGTTTTGGCTCTGAGGAACGGTGTGTTACTGGGCTGAAACATGCCTGCACTCAGCAGCACTACTCTTTGTATTCATTATATTCTCGCAGCTCATATTATTATAGAATAATATAATTTTTACATTTATATATCAAACATAGTTTGCTGCATGTTTTTTTTTTAACACGCTAAAAAATAAATCAGAGTTTGTGAGAGGAAAAATTTAAGCCAGGTATAAGTAGGGATGTGTACCGAAACCCGGTATTAAACTGGCCCCGGTTCTCGGTTATTCCCTGGTTATCGGTTCTGCTTTTGGTACTGGAACAAGGGAAAAAAAATAATGTACTATGTATTTTTGCTTAATAATGTTATCATGCACATCTTATCTCACTAAACATATCTAATGTGCGATTATATTAAGACGTTTGTCTGTGAGATCTGCGATATCTGTATAATGCGTGCCGCGGAGGCTGTCTGTCAGTCACACACACACACACACCACAACGAGCGCGGAGCACACACACGCATTAACTGTACGTAAACTCCTGCTTAATAATAAAGAGTGACGATGGCGAAGAGATTTGCTTAATGTTATCGTGCACATTTTATCTCACCAAACATTTCTAATGTGCGATCATATTAAGACATTCGTCTGCGATTTATTAAAATAATAAAACCTATATTTCCCTCAAGACTAGTCATGTTTTTGTGGTTGTTTTAATTTAAACATGTTTGCTTCTATTTTAGCCCATTTATTTTCAATAAACTAAACAAAAATAATAATAAAAAAGGAAAACGAATACAGCTTGTTATCAGACTGTAAAAAAAAAATACGATGAAAAAGTCATGACAACACATTTTTAAGGTTGGCTACTTTAACTTATAGAAATAATTTAAGCAATTGAACTGAATTTTAAATCGCATGGAATTTTAAGTTTAAATGGGTGAAAATGCCACAGTGAATATTAAATATAGCCTATAACAGAAGACCTTGATTGCATGTTACCATGAAACTAACAGAATAATTCGATTTTTTTTTTAATTAACAAATTCATGTTTAAAATGGGACAGCAACCTTTATATCAAACACTTTTATGTCGTCCACAATTGAGCAACGCGAAAGGAAGGTATTGTTCAAGAGCGCACAAGTGAATGTGAAGAGAATTTTTAGGGGATAGGAGGGATTTTTTTATTCTTAAATTTTCATATGCAATGAAAAAAAATACAATAAACACGAAATAAATAAATAAAATAAAAGTAAATAAAATAAATTGATATACAGTATATCCACTTAGCTTACCTGTTGGGTTTACCTCTCTCATTCTGGACACATCCATATGTTTCTATATTCGTGATGTTGCGTATTTGCAGCTAAACTATTATTTATTAGGTAAAATAGGCTTTGTGGTTCACGTGTGTTTCAGTATCGACGGAAAAATATTATAATGAGCAAAAATATGCCACAGTAGACCGCTGCTCATGCTGCTCGCATTTTACAATGAACATGTGCGCGTGAGGCACCAGCGCATAAAACAGCTGAAATATACCATACTCAATTTTTGCTCACACAGTTAAGGCATAATTGGAGACAGTTTGAAAAATCAAGAACAATAGCAGTTAATAAGAATTATTGCTGTTAGTGCGGTCGTAATGCTGGACCGTTCTCATTTCGTTCCTCATATGGAACTTGAAGGATTTTATTTATTTATTTTTGCTAAGAGCAAACCAGAATGTGCGTGTGTTCACATATATATATATATATATATATATATATATATATATATATATATATATATATATAAATATATATATATAGGAACACACACACGGATTAGAACATTTAATATTTTTATTCTGGTTTATATATATATATATATATATATATATATATATATATATATGTAATGACTGTTTAATGACAATAGCATGCAGTAAGGCTTTGTGTAAAGGTCTTTCTTTTACATTTTTACTGCAGCCTAAAACTATCCCACGTTTTTAAATTAACTCTTACTTTAAATTTTATAATGGTTTTTAAGGATGTTAAAATGTTATAATGTAATGCTATTGATGCTTTACTTGTCCTTTCATCTTCGTTTACAAACCCTCATTTTATTATTACAGTCAGTTCAAAATTCGTCCCTTTGTGGCACCTGGCGGTAGTTAAGCGAATTATTTTAACACACGACTGAATTCAGTTCGGCGGTATGCGCGTCGGTAATGCCCAAATAGGCTGTCAACCTACTGTACTTGCGGCATCAGACGAATTGCATATTGGATAGATCGGTTTTGCGACCTAAACAACATGGAATGGTAATGGTTGTCTGGCCAGGAGGCTCTCGCCGGCGTCCGATGGGAGCACACGCATCGAACGGGTAAGCCTCGCCAACCATAGGATAGAAAAGGTGAGGTTATCTAGCCGGGAGGCTATTGCCGGCATCTGGTGGGAGTTTTAAAAACTTACGACACCGGATGGGTAAGTCTCTCCAACCATCAGAGGGAAAATTTAAGATTGTTTTAGCTGCGAAGCACTCTTTGGTGTTCTTAAAGCTTAATGTTGCGGTATTTGATGGGTGCGTCTCGCCGACTGAAGGGATATATATATATGTATATATTTATATATATATCGGGTTAATCGGGCATTAATTGGGTAAGCTTCACTGGTGGTCGGATGGAAAGGCCAAGATTGCTTAAGCAGGAAAGCACTTGCAGCATCTGACGGGAGTTTAATACTCGCAATGTCATACGAGTAAGCTTTGCTGGTAGTTGAATGGAGAAGGCAAAGGTTGGCTCAACCATGAGGACTCTTGCAGCACCTGACAGGGAGTCATTGTCGAATCGTCATATTGTCGGCGCGTGAGATCGATGGTACATATTGACGATGTAATCGTGCATGGGTGGAGTAAGAGAAAGATTCTTTATTCTTGTCATAGCTTACTATTTGCCATTTTAACCATGCAGGTGCACGAAAAAGAGCCTATGGAATCACAGGTAGTCGAAAAATATACTTTCAGGCATACTGATAAAATGGCATCAAATATAAAATACTATATTTAAAACAGCTAGTTCATGTAGTGAGCACTACTGTCATCTCGCTTGTCCTGTGACAAATTTGCTGCATCTGCGCACGGAAGTTATCATGCTTAAATGTTCTGCAAAATCGGTCGACGGTGCAAAACAATAGTAGATTTCATTTAAAGTCCAACGATTTAACCCTAATATGGACGTAAACGAATGCCTTAAATATAAGGTATTCAAAACAGGTAAGTTCATATATTTGGAGTGAGTTCGGTTGAACTGATGCCTTGGTCGTACGCACTCCGGACCACGTGCCTTATGATGAGACCGACGTGCCGCTACAGAAACAAGAATGAGATGCATTCTAACGTAACTGTGGCATTAAACTCCATTAGTGAGAGCTTGTTTAAAATATGGCATATTCCGCAACCTAGGGTGCATGGCATAACTTTGAAGCGGCATAACTTTGAGGTGATGTCGATGTGATGTGTGTGTTTTTTTTGTTTGTTTTTTTTTCGGGAGCGGCCGTGAGAAAATACAGAAAAGGCTGCTGCGGGGGCAGACACTGCTGTGGCAGTGAGGAGGTACAGAAAAGGCTCCTGTGGGAGCAGACATTGCAGAAGAAGTCGGGAGATGAAGAAAACAGAGAAGTAAAGGGGAGCATGAGAAGAGGAGGAGAGATGGGATTGACACAGAAGGTTGAGGAAGAACCGAACTCACCACTAATCGTGGAGGACGAGATGGACAGGTGCGTATAAAGTGTTCACAACTTCCGCAGTATAAGCACAGTCTGAGCTCCCGCTGATGGTTTCGCTCTTCGAGGGGATATATGTTGGGAATCTACTTGCATCTTTTCCGGCTGTGGTTCAGGGGTTTTCTCAGGTAGGTTTCGGCGAGGAGCAGTATCTGGGGTGTGCGCATCCAGATAACAGGACTGGGATCTCAGGTGAAATCGAAGGGCTTGTTGCATGAATTTCTCTAACCCCAGATTGTCATCATATATGGCGAGTTGTAGTCGGAGTGCAGGGTTTAGTCCTCGTCGATACACTGTCAGAAGAGCTTTTTCATTCCATCCACTCGCTGTGGCCAGAGACTGTCTTTTTACCTTGGCGCAGGTTTAAGAGTTGATCGCTGACCGAAGAATCTCCCACAGGGCGCCCAAACACTTCCTTGAAGTGGCTGATGAAATTCTGTAAGGAGGAGGTGATCGTGGATTCCTGAAACCACAGAGCTTCGGCCAATCTCAATGCTGGTCCGGATAGTTTGCTGTATAATGAATGAGATTTTCCATCTCTCCGTAGGGTATTGGTGTGCATGTTGCTCAAGTGTGAGTGAACATTGTAATAAAAACCCGTTGCAGTCTTCCTCCCGACCGGAGAAGGGCACTGGTCGTGAGACTGAGCTTGCAATATACACCAATGTGGACGTGGGATTTGTGGAAGCGCTGTCCTCGGGCTGTTCTGAATTGATTTTTCGGTGTGGGTCAAGCCTTCTGTCAGGATATGCACGGGAAACAAAGGTAGGTGAATTCAGTACACAGTGTTTATTAGTGATTAAAGTGCTCTGTGATTACTTCGTGTTTCTAGTGCGGGCAGTGCTATGAACACAGGCGACTGGATCGTAGACAGGTGAGTACGTTTGTTTCAAGAATGTCACAGCCACAGATAGCTCATATTTGTTCTCTTCCCTTACAGATGCCGAAGTTAATTCCAGCTCGGGATAAACACAGGAGACTACAGAGACCATTGGATCACAGGTAGCGATAGAATGCTGCGGGGTCCAGGGGGCAGTAGAACAAGAACACAGGTTAGTGTTTCAAAAGGGGTGAGTATAAGTTTCGTCAGGTTGGCAGTGATGTGTCAGGAGCTCAGGTGACAACTGCATATGATCTGTCCCTTTTGGAGGCTTGACGGAGAAGTTGGGGTGAGTGTCTTATAGTGCCTTGATGAGATTATTAATGCGGAGCAGGTGTGGGTGGTTAGAACTCAGGGGAACGTGAGCATTGTGGATTGGCTCTGACCGGGCTTGCCTGATTCCTGACAATTAAAGTGTAAAAATTATGCATGTAGCTAAAATAAAATGTTTTTGTTTACAAGCAGATATCTGTTCTTTCTTTAGATGTTTTGTATGTTCAGTTATTCATCTAACAAAATATATACACATTAAAACCTAAATAAGGACATAGTATTATACTTAAAATATGATGTAAAGTTCACTTAAAGAAAACTTATGAGTATACTTGCAGTATAAAACTACTAAACTAGTAGTTTACTGAGAGTATACTTCAAAGTGTACAAAGTATTTAATTAGTAAACTATCAGTATACCTATAAGTTCACTTTTAGTATAATTGCAGTACAAACTATAAACATAGAGGTAAACTAGTTGTGTACTCAAAGTTTACAATTGTTATACTTAAAGGATACTTAAAAGTATACTTTTATATACTAGAAAGTGGGCCAATTTAGGCCCAAGGAGTATTGAAACAGTACAATTACAAGTATACTACTAGAACACTGATATATTTATACCTGCTACATGAAATTTACTTAAGTATACTTAGTAAAACAACCTTGAAGTATATTACTTTTCTTCGTAAGGGACACCCATGATGAGAATGAAAGTAAAGAACAGATTTAACATAATTTTGTGTGGTATAATTATTTGAGCCTGACAATGTTCTGAGGGGACTTGATTTGCATTGAAATTAGATTACATTTGTGTGTATGTGGTTGTGCCTAGTACCTCCAGGACAGGATTGCAAATATTTTGAATGAATGACATTTCCTTCAACAGACGGGCAACTGTGACCAGTCACGCATAGAGTTGTTGCTAGGGATTCTGGGATCTTTGGACAAGTAATTTCTTCAGGTCTCCATGGATGGAATTGTGTTTTTGTTTTATACACCATATATACTAAAACTACTATAAAAATAATGCAGTCGGCAGCTAGCTCTATTTAATCACAAAATGGCCTACCTTTCAGGAAGACTGTATTTGCATTAGTCTATGGGTTAAGGGGGTGAGCTTGAGGGTTGTAGGGCTGTCAACGAATATTCTAAATTCGAATATGTATTCGAATAGTTTTAAAAAAACGAATTTCGAAGGTGACAAATTAATATTCGAATAAAAAAAATGTGGAAAAAAAGGCCCGCGGTAGTAGAGGCGTGGATGTCTGCTTTGCGAGTGGTCGCGCTAGCGTGCCTGAGGGTTCAGGGACAGGTCACAGCCTCACAGGAGTCGCACTGTCTGGCACAGCATCACTGCTGAAAGTTGACACGTCTTCATGGAAGATGCCAGCAAGTGCAGAGCCCAACTCAACTGCAGCAGAGAAAATGAGGTAAAATTTTTGACCCGCGAGATAAAGTTGTATGCAAGCTATTTAAGATACAGTTAGCATACCATTCGACCACTAGCAACATGAGGTCACATCTCAAAAATGTGCACCCAAATGAGCATGGCATAATGTGTGGAACTCCAGCTAAACAGTCACGTCTTGACACTTAACGTTACTTTGCATCGCCCGCCGCAAGCACTTTGTCTGCAACACGACAAGAGGCCATAACGGGTAAAATAATTTCGTTCATTTTTAAGGACATGAGACCGATCAGTATCACGGATGGGGCACGTTCGGGGAGTTCTGTCAAGCAATGGATCCGAGGTTTGATTATTTATCGTTTCATGTCAAGGAAAAGTTTCATGTTTACCACAGCACAGCTCGCTCGGAGCATTCAATGTCAGTTCTATATGCTGTAAAACTTCAATTAATATTAATAATATTTGATTCAATCACTGAATGAAGCCTGCTATATTTGGGACAACAGTCGCGACCTTAAATTGCATGCACAAAAATTTGTTTGTTGATTTAAACCATTATGCGCAGAGAATGTGAGGGTGTGAGAGCGTGAGGTCTGCAGTCTTGGCCATTAGTTGATTTCCTTGTTTTTGTGTAGGTAATACGTTATCATATATGTTTAAACTTAAATAGACTATCTATACAACTAGTTATGTGTCTTTGTATTTTTTTTTGCCTGTTATTGATGTAATGCGCGTCATTGACAACATGCGCAACCAAATGTTCGAATAGTTCGAATATTCGTGTATTTTTTAGAGGGAATATTCGAACGTCAATTTTGAGCAATTTGACAGCCCTAGTGGCTTGTAGGTGTGGCACAAAACATGCTACTCATAATAGCAGCACATACTGGTATTTCCTGGTAGACAAAACATACTACAACTACAAGATGTTTATACCTGTTGCAATTTTCACATACAACAGTTTTAACTACTGATTCTTTTTCCAGTTGAACCAGCTGGCAATTTGTACTCAAGGCATTATTTGTGATGGATCAGAATTTTTTTCTTTTTTAAAAAAGCTCTGCATCAGTACTTTTTAGAATTCTTTTTAACCAAACAAAATCAAGGACCTGAACTAACTTGTATAATTAAAAGTAATAATTAAATGAAAATGTTAAATAAATAAAAATAATTCATTAACTCATCAAAAGTTAAGCAGATAGTTCAGGTGTGTTTAATTAGGGTTGGTGCTGAATATTGTAGGAAACCAGTCCTCCAGGACTGAGTTTCAAGACTCCTGTGCTAAAGAATCCATAGTGCAATGTAGCCAACAAATAAACCAAACAAGGCTGTGTAGCTGTCACTTCTATGTTGTTTCTGTTTAGATTTCCCTGTGTTTCTGTTCTTACTACTGGTGACATAGTTTTCCCGTATTCCCTGATTAGTTCATTAGTTTCTACCTGTGTTGATTAATCATCTCATTAGTTCCCTTTGTTTGGTTCTTGCTTATAAGCCCTCAGTTCTCACTTAGTCTTGGTCCATTCTCTGTTATGTTTGTTGTGTTATCACCATCTCCTGGTTCATGTGTTGTGAATTAAAGTATTCCATGTTTGAATTACACCCTGATTCTCCTGTGCTGTTTCTGGTACACTGCAGTGTTGGGAAAGTTAATTTGGAAATGTAATAGGTTACAGATAACAAGTTACCCTATTTAAAATGTAATAGAAGTGTAAATTTTTAAATTACTTTATTAAAGTAATGTAACTGATTACTTTTGATTAATTTTTGATTCCTTTTCTAAATTTCTAATGAGTGTTTATTTTCAACTGTTAATCATTTTCAAACATTTACACCATGCAGGGTTAACCTAACAGTAGTGCTCAACACCCTCAGACTTCAAAATCCTTCATCTTTTGAATTACAATGATCAAATTTGAACACATCCACCACAAAATCAGACATTGGTACTGCCTTTTACTTTGAGATTGATTATAAGAAATTGTTTACTGATACGGTTTTTGAAACCAAATCTTTGCATAACTACAACAAACACTGCATCTTACAATGGTTTGGAAAAAAAATACAAATAGTTAATTAAACAATAATAATAAAAAAAGCGTATACATCACCTCAAATACGGTTATCTAATAAGCATACATCCAATTCTGTGTGCTAAACTCCTGAAACATTGGTGTGTTGTTGTTTTTTTTACATTAGTGCCTCTTTGTATATAATATTATGATCGTTTTCTCAAAAGAAGTGAAGTATTCATGAAGTGACTCAAAGCAGTTCTAGAGATTACAAGTAAATTTCAATAAATTAGAACGTCATGGAAAATGTCATTTATTTCAGTAATTGAACTCAAATTGTAAAACTTGTGTATTAAATAAATTCAGTGCACACAGACTGAAGTAGTTTAAAGCCCTATTCGGACGGGACTAGTTTTACAGGGGATCGTTAGAGAAATATGTGTTTCACAGACGTACTTGGTGATTTTAATCCTGTCTGAATCTGCCACGTCTGTGTTTTTCTCACACAACCTCTGTGATAATTCCAGAGCAAATTACCTACTGTTTTTCAGCAAACTCAGTGATCCTCTGAGAAAACTAATCCCGTCTGAATGTGAATGTCTGTGATTGCCGCTGATATTTTATTTCACAACGCGTTTCCTTGTGTGTTTTGGCCAATGTGAATTACCGTAGATGCTCTTACCGTGCGCATGTTTGATATATTTGCGTACCAGCAAAGAAATAATAATAAAAAAAATTAATAAAATCAAGAGCAAGATCACGTAAACTGTTAATACCGGCCATTGTAATATCAGCATCAGGTAAGATTACTCACGTTCATTTATCCACTCAGTTACATAATGTTTTACTTACATATGTACCTTTATGAAAATTAAACATATGGTAGGTTTAGCCTACTACACACAAAAAAAAAAAAGGAAACCAAGTTAAACTAAAGGAACCACACATTAACATGGTTTTGCTATACTAGCCATTTAGTATTTCTTGTATAATAATACTAATGGCAATCATTCAGAATGAATGCAATGCACGCATACATAGCGTGTGATCTCTGTGATGCCCAGATGCACAAATCAGACCCTCCCACCTCTGTAATAAACACGGAGATGTTAGTCCCGTCCGAATTGCTACATGAAAATCGCAGACGTCAGGTGGTAAGAATCGAAACTCAAACGTAGTTTAGAAAACTAGTCCCGTCTGAAAAGGGCTTAAGTCTTTGGTTCGTTTAATTGTGATGATTTTGGCTCACATTTAACAAATACCCACCAATTAATTATCTCAACCAATTAGAATATGGTGACATGCCAATCAGTTACTCAACTCAAAACACCTGCAAAGTTTTCCTTAGCCTTCAAAAAAAACCAAGTTGGAAGTTTTCCATTTGGAAACCAAGGTCATAGCCCAAGCTGCTTGAAGTCCAGTGTTAAGTTTCCACAGTCTGTGATGATTTGGGGTGCAATGTCATCTGCTTGTGTTGGTCCATTGTGTTTTTTTGAAAACCAAAGTCACTACAACCATTTTGAAATTTTGAAGCACTTCATGCTTCCTTCTGCTGACCAGCTTTTTGAAAATGCTGATTTCATTTTCCAGCAGGATTTGGCAACTGCCCACACTGCCAAAAGCACCAAAAGTCAGTAAAAAGACCATGGTGTTTCTGTGCTTGACTGGCTAGCAAACTCACCAGACCTGAAGCTTATAGAGAATCTATGGGGTATTGTCAAGGGCAAAATGAAATACAAAAGACCAAAAAACTGCAGATGAGCTGAAGGCCACTGTTAAAGAAACCAGAGCTTCCATACCACCTCAGCAGTGCCACAATCTGATCACCTCCATGCCACGCCGAATTGAGGCAGTAATTAAAGCAAAAGTAGCTCCTACCAAGTATTGGGTGCATGTACAGTATACGGACATACTTTCCAGAAGGCCAACAATTCACTTTTTTTTTTATTGGTCTTATGAAGTATTCTAATTTGTTGTGAATTGGTGGGATTTTGTTCAATGTTAGCCAAAATCATCCCAACTAAAAGAACCAAAAACTTAAACTACAACCCGAATTCCGGAAAAGTTGGGACGTTTTTTAAATTCTAATAAAATGAAAACTAAAGGAATTTCAAATCACATGAGCCAATATTTTATTCACAATAGAACATAGATAACGTAGCAAATGTTTAAACTGAGAAATTTTACACTTTTATCCACTTAATTAGCTCATTTAAAATTTAATGCCTGCTACAGGTCTCAAAAAAGTTGGCACGGGGGCAACAAATGGCTAAAAAAGCAAGCAGTTTTGAAAAGATTCAGCTGGGAAAACATCTAGTGATTAATTAAGTTAATTGATATCAGGTCTGTAACATGATTAGCTATAAAAGCTTTGTCTTAGAGAAGCAGAGTCTCTCAGAAGTAAAGATGGGCAGAGGCTCTCCAATCTATCAAAGACTGCGTAAAAAAATTGTGGAAAACTTTAAAAACAATGTTCCTCAACGTCAAATTGCAAAGGCTTTGCAAATCTCATCATCTACAGTGCATAACATCATCAAAAGATTCAGAGAAACTGGAGAAATCTCTGTGCGTAAGGGACAAGGCCGGAGACCTTTATTGGATGCCCGTGGTCTTCGGGCTCTCAGACGACACTGCATCACTCATCGGCATGATTGTGTCAATGACATTACTAAATGGGCCCAGGAATACTTTCAGAAACCACTGTCGGTAAACACAATCTGCCGTGCCATCAGCAGATGCCAACTAAAGCTCTATCATGCAAAAAGGAAGCCATATGTGAACATGGTCCAGAAGCGCCGTCGTGTCCTGAGGGCCAAGGCTCATTTAAAATGGACTATTTCAAAGTGGAATAGTGTTTTATGGTCAGACGAGTCCAAATTTGACATTCTTGTTGGAAATCACGGACGCCGTGTCCTCCGGGCTAAAGAGGAGGGAGACCTTCCAGCATGTTATCAGCGTTCAGTTCAAAAGCCAGCATCTCTGATGGTATGGGGGTGCATAAGTGCATACGGTATGGGCAGCTTGCATGTTTTGGAAGGCTCTGTGAATGCTGAAAGGTATATAAAGGTTTTAGAGCAACATATGCTTCCCTCCAAACAACGTCTATTTCAGGGAAGGCCTTGTTTATTTCAGCAGGACAATGCAAAACCACATACTGCAGCTATAACAACAGCATGGCTTCGTCGTAGAAGAGTCCGGGTGCTAACCTGGCCTGCCTGCAGTCCAGATCTTTCACCTATAGAGAACATTTGGCGCATCATTAAACGAAAAATACATCAAAGACGACCACAAACTCTTCAGCAGCTGGAAATCTATATAAGGCAAGAATGGGACCAAATTCCAACAGCAAAACTCCAGCAACTCATAGCCTCAATGCCCAGACGTCTTCAAACTGTTTTGAAAAGAAAAGGAGATGCTACACCATGGTAAACATGCCCCGTCCCAACTATTTTGAGACCTGTAGCAGAAATCAACATTGAAATGAGCTCATTTTGTGCATAAAATTGTAAACTTTCTCAGTTTAAACATTTGCTATGTTATCTATGTTCTATTGTGAATAAAATATTGGCTCATGTGATTTGAAAGTCTTTTAGTTTTCATTTTATTCAAATTTAAAAAACGTCCCAACTTTTCCGGAATTCGGGTTGTACTTCAGTCTGTGCATTGAATGTATTGAACACACGAGTTTCACATTTTGAGTTGAATTACTGAAATAAATTAACTTTTCCACGACATTCTAATTTATTGAGTGTGTTTATGTATTCATGTACTCAAATATTGAGGCAGCAGAGACCTGGAAAATTTTTAATGGGGAAAAAATGGGGAAATCCCAAACTCACACAAACAAATTCTGAAACATGTACATCCCTATGTTTTTGTATGGACCTGCCATACAAAAGGTTTAAATCTTTAGGTTGAGGACATGAAAAAAATTATTAAAATTTCTCTACTGAATTGCACCTCCAAATCCATTTTTCTTTTCAGTCTCTTTATTTTGGCCTGATATCTATCTCTCTCTTGATTTTAAAACTTAAGATTTAAAAAAACTATACTTTCTAAATTGCCTACTTGTCAAAATTAGTTCATCACTACAATAACTTTATATAAAAATCCTAATACTGAACATGAGTCATGTTTTCCCCTTATAAACATTTACATTTCATCATTTATAAGATGCTTCTATCCAA
This sequence comes from Carassius carassius, assembly GCF_963082965.1. Taxonomy (NCBI): domain Eukaryota; kingdom Metazoa; phylum Chordata; class Actinopteri; order Cypriniformes; family Cyprinidae; genus Carassius; species Carassius carassius. Next base: position 11,913,455 of record NC_081797.1, on the reverse strand, counting down.
AGCGACTTACAAATTAGAACAATAGAAGCAGTCAGACCAGCAAGGGCACAAACAACAATATATAAGTGCCATAACAAATCTCAGTTAGTCTAGTACAGAACATGTAGCCAGGTTGTTTTTTTTTTGTTGTTTTTTTTAAGAAAATGATAGACAAGAAAAGAAAAGGTAAGTGCTAGTATTAATTGGTTAAGTGCTGGCGAAAAAGATACGTTTTTAAAAAAAAATTTGAAAATGAGTAAAGACTCAGCTGTTTGAATTGAGATTGGGAAGTCATTCCACCAGCTGGAAACAGTCCAGGAAAAGGTCTGTGAGAGTGATTTTAAACCTCTTTGGGATTGCACCACAAGTCGTCGTGCACTTGCAGAGCGCAAACTTCTAGAGGGCACATATATGGAGCCAAAAGAGTCTCAATAAAGATAAATGCACACACTACATTCACATATGCACACATAGGATTCATACATGCACACACATAATTCATAAATACACACACAGGATACACAAATGCGCACAAAATTCACAAATGCACAAACAAAATTTAAAAAGCACAGAAGATTCACAAATGCATACAATATTCAGAAATGCACACAAAATTCAGAAATACACAAACAATTCAGAAATGCAAACAACATTTACAAATGCGCTCAAGATTCACAAATGCACAGGAAAGATTCAGAAATGTATTTCTGATGCACACAAACATCTTGATTTACAAACTGCTTGCGGTCTGTGAACTTCACTGCATTTGTGTGTGAATTTTGAGACTCCCCTGACTTGGCTCGACACACAAATGCCTTTTTTTAAACAGGGAATGATCTGCAACCAATCAGATATCTCCCTTCTTTTAGCCAATCACAAGTGGGGGATTGTTTACTTATAAGCCAATCAGCGAACGACTCACTTTCCTCAGCGAACAACTCACTTTCCTCACGCAGCGAACGACTCACTTTCCTCAGCGAACGACTCACTTACCTCACTTAGCCGGCGACCCACTTTGCGCAGCCGGACACCCACTTTGCGCAGCAGGACACCCACTTTGCGCAGCAGGAGACTCACTTTCTGCAGCCGGAGAGTCACTTTCCTCTCGCAGCGAAAGACTCACTTTCCTCACGCAGCGAACAACTCACTTTCCTCTCGCAGCGAACGACTCATTTTCCTCAAGCCTGGTTCACACGGCAGGATGATTAGGCCGATTTTAGCCCCGATTGACACCTTCCGACAATCTTAAGGATGCTCCGATTATCGTAAAATAATCTGATCAAATATTTCTGCCGTGTGTGGTGTGTTAAGACTGCTCTCCTCTGCTCGGAAGGACGTCGGGACCGCTCCGATCTCAAATCGGGGATATCCAACATGTTGGATTTATTTGGCCCGATTTCTTCTTGTGTGTGGTGTCCCCCAAGGACAAACGATCATGCAGCCTGTGGACAAACAAACAAAGCACAAACTATGGCCACTGCATCCTCTTCGTCCGCCATAATTGTTTACTCTGAAGTCACATTTGATCTTGAGGGATTTTGCGAGATTTCCCGTCTGACCTGGGAATGCTCGGGAGTCGAATCGGTTCGTGTGTGATGTGTTGATTTTGCCGTGTGGCTGCACACCACACACTGTACGACCAAAACTGTTTGACCCGTGATTTTTTATCGCCGTGTGTGGGGTCTCTCAGGTTTGGAAAATCTGCCGACAATTTTTACATCGTCCCGTGTGAACCAGGCTTCACGCAGCGAATGATTCACTTTCCTCACGAGTCACGCAGCGAACGACTCACTTTCCTCACGCAGAGAGCAACTCACTTTCCTCAGCGGACGATTCACTTTCCTCACGCAGCGATCAACTCACTTTCCTAAGCGAATGACTCACTTACCTCACGCAGCCGGAGACCCACTTTTCGCAGTCGGAGAGTCACTTTCCTCTCGCAGCGGACCACTGACTCTCTCTTCATGTAGGGACCGAATATTATAATTAAAGTGACTTCTATATTGCATCCAAAAGAATATTTAGATATATTTAAATATTCAAAAAGGTGTAAAATTTTTTTTTACTTTCATTAAAATATTTCAATAAAATGAAATAATTGCCTATTGCAAATATATGAATCCATGGTTAACTTATTTTCTGCAGTCACTGGGCTATATGTATTGAGACATTTTAAAATTTAAATTTTGTAAAAAATAATAAAAAATAAACCTGAATTGTAATCTAAACATCTGTATTTTCATACAATTTCATAAATAAGTAGGCTATAATATGCCGCACCACAGGCATATCGCGCTGTGTGAACGCGTTCATGTGATTGGCTTATAAGTAAACAATCCCCCACGTGGAGTGCGTTCTTGTGATTGGCTAAAAGAAGGGAGATATCTAATTGGTTGCAGATCATTCCCTGTTTAAAAGCCTAGTCAGGGGAGTCTCAAAATTCACACACAAATGCAGTGAAGTTCACAGACCGCAAGCAGTTTGTAAATCAAGATATATGTGTGTGTGCATCAGAAATACATTTCTGAATCTTGTCCTGTGCATTTGTGAATCTTGAGTGCATTTGTAAATGTTGTTTGCATTTCTGAATTGTGTATTTCTGAATTTTGTGTGCATTTCTGAATTTTGTATGCATTTGTGAATCTTCTGTGCTTTTTAGATTTTGTGTGTGCATTTGTAAATTTTGTGCGCATTTGTGTATCCTGTGTTTGTATTTATGAATCATGTGTGTGCATATAAGAATCCTGTGTGTGCATATGTGAATGTAGTGTGTGCATTTATCTTTATTGAGACTCTTTTGGCTCCATACACATAAGATTGAACAAGTGAGTTTAGGTATGTTGGTGCCGTGCCAGTGGTGGTCTTCTAAGCAAGCATCAGTACCTTGAATTTGATGCGAGCAACAGCGGAAGTTATCATGTTTAAATGTTCTGCAAAATCGGTCGACGGTGCAAAACAATAGTAGATTTCATTTAAAGTCCAACGATTTAACCCTAATATGGAGGTAAACGAATGCCTTAAATATAAGGGATTCAAAACAGGTAAGTTCACATATTTGGAGTGAGTTCGGTTGAACTGATGCCTTAGTCGTACGCACTCCGGACCACGTGCCTTATGATGAGACCGATGCGCTGCCACAGAAACAAGAATGAGATGCATTCTAACGTAACTGTGGCATTAAACTCCGTTAGTGAGAGCTTGTTTAAAATATGGCATATTCCGCAACCTAGGGTGCATGGCATAACTTTGAAGCGGCATAACTTTGAGGTGATGTCGATGTGATGTGTGTTTTTTTTTTTTTTTTTTCGGGAGCGGCAGTGAGAAAATACCGAAAAGGCTCACTTCAAAGTTTACGGTTCAGGAATCTGAATCATTTTCCTGACATAAATTACTAAATAACTGTCACTGCAACAATGTTTAATCAAAACATTGGTCAAATATCAAAGTTAGAGTCTTTAAACTTTCAATTAATGCACAGTTTGTCACCTTTATTTATATAGCGCTTTAAACAAAATACATTGCATCAAAGCAACTGAACAACATTCATTAGGAAAACAGTGTCAATAATGCAAAATGATAGTTAAAGGAAGTTCATCATTGGATTCAGTTATGTCATCTCTGTTCAGTTAAATAGTGTCTGTGCATTTATTTGCAATCAAGTCAATGATATCGCTGTAGATGAAGTGTCCCCAACTAAGCAAGCCAGAGGCGACAGCGGCAAGGAACCGAAACTCCATCGGTGACAGAATGGAGAAAAAAACCTTGGGAGAACCCAGGCTCAGTTGGGGGGCAAGTTCTCCTCTGACCAGACGAAACCAGTAGTTCAATTCCAGGCTGCAGCAAAGTCAGATTGTGCAGAAGAATCATCTGTTTCCTGTGGTCTTGTCCTGGTGCTCCTCTCAGACAAGGTCTTTACAGGGGATCTGTATCTGGGGCTCTAGTTATCCTGGTCTCCGCTGTCTTTCAGGGCAGTAGAGGTCCTTTCTAGGTGCTGATCCACCATCTGGTCTGGATACGTACTGGATCCGGGTGACTGCAGTGACCCTCTGATTTGGACACAGACTGGATCTGGTGGCCACGGTGACCTCGGAACAAGAGAGAAATAGACCAATATTAGCGTAGATGCCATTCTTCTAATGATGTAGCAAGTACATAGGGTGTTATGGGAAGTGTTTCCGGTTCCGGTTTACCTAATTAATGCAGCCTAAAAATCCTTTAACGGATTTGGATATTAAAAGCATATTAGTATGTTATGTGTATGCCAGGTTAAAGAGATGGGTCTTTAATCTAGATTTAAACTGCAAGAGTGTGTCTGCCTCCCGAACAATGTTAGGTAGGTTATTCCAGAGTTTAGGCGCCAAATAGGAAAAGGATCTGCCGCCCGCAGTTGATTTTGATATTCTAGATATTATCAAATTGCCTGAGTTTTGAGAACGTAGTGGACGTCGAGGATTATAATGTAAAAGGAGCTCATTCAAATACTGAGGTGCTAAACCATTCAGGGCTGTATAAGTCATAAGCAATATTTTAAAATCTATACGATGTTTGATAGGGAGCCAGTGCAGTGTTGACAGGACCGGTCTAATATGGTCATACTTCCTGGTTCTAGTAAGAACTCTTGCTGCTGCATTTTGGACTAGCTGTAGTTTGTTAACCAAGCGTGCAGAACAACCACCCAATAAAGCATTACAATAATCTATCCTTGAGGTCATAAATGCATGGATTAACATTTCTGCATTTGACATTGAGAGCATAGGCCGTAATTTAGATATATTTTTGAGATGGAAAAATGCAGTTTTACAAATGCTAGAAACGTGGCTTTCTAAGTAAAGATTGCGATCAAATAGCACACCTAGGTTCCTAACGGATGACGAAGAATTGACAGAGCAACCATCGAGTCTTAGACAGTGTTCTAGGTTATTACAAGCGGAGTTTTTAGGTCCTATAATTAACACCTCTGTTTTTCAGAATTTAGCAGTAAGAAATGACTCGTCATCCAGTTTTTTATATCGACTATGCAATCCATAAGTTTTTCAAATTGGTGTGTTCACCGGGCCGCGAAGAAATATAGAGCTGAGTATCATCAGCATAACAGTGAAAGCTAACACCATGTTTCCTGATGATATCTCCCAAGGGTAACATATAAAGCGTGAAGAGTAGCGGCCCTAGTACTGGGCCTTGAGGTACTCATTACTGCACTTCATTCACTTCATTCTTCATTCACTGCTACAAACTGATGGCGGTCATATAAGTACGATTTAAACCATGCTAATGCACTTCCACTTGCCAAAGTGTTCAAGTCTATGCAAAAGAATGTTGTGGTCAATTGTGTCAAACGCAGCACTAAGATCCAATAAAACTAATAGGGAGATACACCCACGATCAGATGATAAGAGTAGATCATTTGTAACTCTAAGGAGAGCAGTCTCAGTACTATGATACGATCTAAATCCTGACTGGAAATCCTCACATATACCATTTTTCTCTAAGAAGGAATATAATTGTGAGGATACCACCTTTTCTAGTATCTTGGACAGAAAAGGGAGATTCGAGATTGGTCTATAATTAACTAGTTCTTTGGGGTCAAGTTGTGGTTTTTTGATGAGAGGCTTAATAACAGCCAGTTTGAAGGTTTTGGGGACATATCCTAATGACAATGAGGAATTAATAATATTCAGAAAAGGATCTATGACTTCTGGAAGCACCTCTTTTAGGAGCTTAGATGGTATAGGGTCTAACATACATGTTGTTGGTTTAGATGATTTAACAAGTTTATACAATTCTTCCTTTCCTATGGTAGAGAATGAGTGGAACTGTTCCTCAGGGGGTATATAGTGCACTGTCTGATGTGATACTGTATCTGTCGGCTGAATGGTTGCAATTTTATCTCTAATAGTATCGATTTTAGAAGTAAAGTAATTCATAAAGTCATTACTGCTGTGGTGTTGGGAAATGTCAACACTTGTTGAGGCTTTATTTTTCGTTAATTTAGCCACTGTATTGAATAAATTCCTGGGGTTATGTTTGTTTTCTTCTAAAAGAGAAGAAAAGTAATCGGATCTAGCAGTTTTTAATGCTTTTCTGTAGGATGTGTTACTTTCCCGCCAAGCAATACGAAATACCTCTAGTTTTGTTTTCCTCCAGCTGCACTCCATTTTTCGGGCTGCTCTCTTTAGGGTGCGAGTATGCTCATTATACCATGATGTCAAACGGTTTTCCTTAACCTTCCTTAAGCGTAAAGGAGCAACTTTATTTAAAGTGCTAGAAAAGAGAGAGTCCATAGTTTCTGTTACATCATCAAGTTGTTCTGAGGTTTTGGATATGCTAAGGAATTTGGATACATCAGGAAGATAACTTAAAAAGCAGTCTTTTGTGGTAGAAGTGATGGTTCTTCCATACTTGTAACAAGAAGTATAATTTACAATTTTGGCTATATGAGGTTTGCACAGAACTAAATAATGATCTGAGATATCATCACTTGGCTGAATAATTTCAACACCATCAACATCAATTCCATGTGACAGTATTAAATCTAGAGTATGATTTTGACAATGAGTAGGTCCTGAAACGTGTTGTCTAACCCCAATGGAGTTCAGAATGTCTATAAATGCTGATCCCAATGCATCTTTTTCATTATCAACATGGATATTAAAATCACCAACTATTAAAACTTTATCTGCAGCCAGAACTAACTCGGATGTAAAATCCCCAAACTCTTTAATAAAGTCTGTATGGTGCCCTGGTGGCCTGTATACAGTAGCCAGTACAAACATAACAGGGGATTTATCATTAACATTTGTTTCTCTGGATAATGTTATATGAAGCACCATTACTTCAAACGAGTTATACTTGAAGCCTGCCCTCTGAGAAATCCTGAAAAAGTTGTTATAAACTGAAGCAACACCTCCACCTTTTAGACGCGGCTCATATTTATAACAGTGATCTTGGGGGGTGGACTCATTTAAAATAATGTAATCATCAGGTTTTAGCCAGGTTTCTGTCAAACACAGTACATTGATTTTATGATCAGTGATCATATTATTTACAAAAAGTGTTTTCGTAGAAAGGGATCTGATATTCAATAAGCCAAGCTTTATCATTTGTTTATCCATATTGCTTCTGTTTTTTTATTTGTTGAACCTCAATTAAATTGTTAATCTTAACTTGGTTTGGACGTTTTTTGTATTTTCTAGTTCGGAGAACAGACACAGTCTCTATAGTGTGATATCTAGGCAGAGATGTATAGTAACGAAGTAGAACTACTTCACTACTGTACTTAAGTACTAAAAGGCGGTATCTGTACTTTAGAGTATTATTTTTTTCTCCTACTTCCACTTTTACGAGTTTAATACTTTTACTCCGATATTTTTTTTTTATGGGCTGCATCGTTACAATTATAAAAATGTTACGAATCATTCCATTACAAACAGAACTGTAGATGGCAGGTTTGATGAAGCTGGCACATCATTGAGCGAATCAAGCGATTAAGAAGACTGCGCATGCTGACTGAACTGCTGTGAAGAGAGAGATGAACACCGAGCCGAGCCAGATAATGACTCGTTCACGAGTCAAGAACCGGTTGCATCGGTTTTCGAATCACCAGTAGTTCTTTCTGACAGTTCGATTCAATAAACCAGTTGAAGAAAACAGTTCACCGGTTCTTTTGCGCTCTACGTAATGGCGTCATTGGCGTTGACTGAAAGCCTTCGGTTTACCAGCGCTCATAACATTAGCACAGAATCAGTTCAGAATCAATCACCAAAAGAATCAGTTCAGTTCAGAAGCTCTGTGTGTCGGTTTGCTTTCACGCTGAATCACACATGCGCAGTATCATCAGCTCCTCGGTTCTCGAATCGGACACGTCTGACAGAAACGGTTCTTGACCACTGATCTATAATATAAGTTATATATATATAGATCAGTGTTCTTGACTCGTGAACGAGTCAGTCTGTTGTTCGTTATCTGGCTCGGCTCGGTGTTCATCTTCAGTTCTCTCTTCACATCAGTTCAGTCAGTGTACTGTTTGAGTAAATTAATTACTCCGGAATATTGGTTTGTTTTAACTCAGAGGGAGTGTCAGCCACATTAAAAAGTTAACAGCTTAAGTCATTTGTGGATTAATGCTTAATGGAGACGCGAACAGTTTAAAATGATTCAGTTCGATTTGGTGAACGGTTTCAAAAAGATCCGGTTACATCGAATGATTCGTTCGCGAACCGGATATCACAAACTGATTTGTTTTGAACTGTCTTACAACAGACACGGAAGAGTAGACAATGCTGAATAAAGTCGTAGTTTTTGCCATTTTTGGACCAAAATGTATTTTCGATGCTTCAAAAAATTCTAACTGACCCTCTCACATGGACTACTTTGATAATGTTTTTCGTACCTTTCTGGACAATGGAGGGACTGAGAGCTCTCGGACTAAATCGAAAATATCTTAAACTGTGTTCCAAAAATAAACGGAGGTCTTACGGGTTTGAAACAACATGAGGGTAAGTTAAATTACATAATTTAGCAAATTGGGCGAACTAATCCTTTAATCTGTTTTTTGTTTACAAAAAGTTACAGTCAAAAGGAATTGTGATTGTCCTTTAGGTTAATCATTTGAAATAGTAAAAACAATATGTTCAAACTTTTGACTACTTTCTTTAATAACTACATAACACAATACTTGTACTTTTACTTTCAGTACTGGAGTAGTAAATTTTCAAATAGACTACTTGCAATACTTAAGTACAAAAAATGTTGAATACTTTAGTACTTCTACTTAAGTGTGGTGCTTAAAGAGCACTTCAACTCAAGTCATTTTTTTTTGATAGAGCACTTGTACTTTTACTCAAGTCTGGGTCTCTAGTACTTCATACATCTCTGTATCTAAGTGAAAAAGTCTCTATGTGCTGAGAATTAACTGACCTCTGTGACGGGAGGCAGCTAGCAGACGGTCGGTTTAGCCAGTCTGTCTGCTTCCTGACCTGGGCCCCAGTTAGTCAAGTATAAACACTAAGACTATTTGCCATATTTCTAGAGAGAAGAGTGGCGCCACCCCAGGAGGGATGAAGACCATCTCTTTTAAACAGGTCAGGTCTGCCCTAAAAGCTCATCCAATTGTTTATGAAACCTATGTTATTCTGTGGGCACCACTTAGACATCCAGCCATTGAGTGATGACAATCTGCTATGCATCTCATCACCACGGTAAGCAGGGAGGGGACCAGAGCATATTACAGTGTCTGACATCGTGTTTGCAAGTTCACACACCTCTTTAATGTTATTTTTAGTGATCTCCGACTGGCGAAGTCGAACATCATTAGCGCCGGCATGAATAACAATCTTACTGTATTTACGTCTAGCATTAGCCAGCACTTTTAAATTTGCCAAGATGTCAGGCGCTCTGGCTCCCAGTAAACATTTGACTATGGTGGCTGGTGTCTCTATATTCACGTTCCGTACAATAGAATCACCAATAACTAGAGCACTTTCATCAGGTTTCTCAATGGGTGCATCACTGAGTGGGGAGAACCTGTTTAATGTTTTGATCGGAACAGAAGAGCTGGGTTTTGACCCACGACTACCCTGCCTCACCGTCACCCAGTTGCTCTGCTGCGGGGGCTCTGTTTCCGGAACCGAACAATGTACAGGAATCCCTGAGCTAGACGCATCCAAAGCCGTATCTAGAGCCCTAACATTCTTACTGTCCTCAATTAAAGTTTGGATGCGTGTCTCTAATTCTGAAATCTTCTCTGTCAGCCTAACTATTTCCCTGCATTTTAAACTGCACATGTGGCAAGAGGTGCAAGTAACAATAACAGGAGAAGCCATTACTCACCGTGCTTGATGAAATATTCTTTCTGCGGCTGTTTGATGAACTTGTGAAAAACTGGAGCGAGAGAGAGGAGAAAAGAAAAACAGCGATAGGTTCGAATGAAAACGCTAATGACAAGCTAACGAGTGCTAACGCTTTGCAGGTGTATTGCACTCACGGTTATAAAATAAAAGTGAACGATCAAAGTTAATCTGATAAGATTGATCGATAATATCAGAAATATGGTGTGAATTAAGTTATATTTTACCACTTTAAAAAAAACAGAGTGATAGTAAGATAAAGATTCTAGAGAAAAAATAAAATAAAAACAGCTACACGGAGCTACGATTTGCTACAGAAGGCCAACAGGAAGTAGAGAAAACACTGTCCAACAGCGACACCCGCAGGCAAGAGTCTCAGAAGGCAGGAGTCTCCAGATCAAGTAAGAGAGTGATGTTTAACGTGCGGTGAACGTGAAACAATAATAAACTGGGGCCGTCGGCATTGCTTGCAAGCAAAGGGGTTAATTTCAGTTATGTGCTATTCAATTCCAAGTGGTTTCTAAAGATATTTATTTGCCTGCTTTTTCGTATTACGGTCCTAAAAAGGGAACAGAAATTTTACTCACACTTGCTGTCCTGCGTCAAAACACGAGGGCAGTTGCGTTTTAGATGAATTTTTTGTGATCACGCCAGTGAATGGTGAAATTGGTCCTGCAAGAATAATTGCATGAAATTTATATCTGTATGATCTCAGTGAGGTTTAAACGTGCACGGTAAGGCAAATGTAATGTCTTTGGATATTTCAGTATGGATGAAGACTCTGGAAATAATGCCTTGGCTTCATGGTTAAAAGTCGCATCGTCATCTTATTGGTTTGGTCATGACGTCATTTAACAAACTTTAGCTGCGAACCTGCTTTTAGCGTCTTTGCCTGAAATTTTTTTGATTTACGACACGTGGTCTGCGCCGCTAGACGAAGCGGCCTCAAACTGCACCTCGACCAGAAAAGCCGCGGAGAAAGGCTTACACGGTCTATTGGCCACGACGTGTAGCTTGGCGAGAAAAGCAGCTGTCGCGATGACGCTTAATGGTGCTCAACAGCCGTGTTTGGCTGGGTAGGAATGATCGCGGGTCCGGCAAAAGCAGCAGATCTGAAAAATCCCTGGTATAGATCTCTTCGTTGGTAGAAAAATTGGGTCTGTGATAAGATGACAGACCCTCATTCCCTGAAATGAAATTGCCAGCCGATCCGGAGTCAACAATGGCGGTAGCTTCAACATCGAGACCTTGTAACCTCAAATTCACACATATGGTTAGTGGGATTGACACAGAAGGTTGAGGAAGAACCGAACTCACCACTAACCATGGAGGACGAGATGGACAGGTGCGTATAAAGTGTTCACCACTTCCGCAGTATAAGCACAGTCTGAGCTCCCGCTGACGGTTTCGCTCTTTAAGGGGATATATGTTGGGAATCTACTTGCATCTTTTCCGGCTGTGGTTCAGGGGTTTTCTCAGGTACGTTTTGGCGAGGATCAGTATCTGGGATGTGCGCATCCCGATAACAGGTCTGGGATCTCAGGTGAACTCGAAGGGCTTGTTGCATGAATTTCTCTAACCCCAGATTGTCATCGTATATGGCGAGTTGTAGTCGGAGTGCAGGGTTTAGTCCTCAACGATACACTGTCAGAAGAGCTTTTTCATTCCATCCACTCGCTGTGGCCAGAGTCTTTTTACCTTGGCGCAGGTTTGAGAGTTGATCGCTGACTGAAGAATCTCCCACAGGGCACCCAAACACTTCCTTGAAGTGGCTGATGAAATTCTGTAAGGAGGAGGTGATCGTGGATTCCTGAAACCACAGAGCCTGGGCCAATCTCAATGCTGGTCCGGATAGTTGCTGTATAATGAATGAGATTTTCGATCTCTCCGTAGGGTATTGGTGTGCGTGTTGCTCAAGTGTGAGTGAACATTGTAATAAAAACCCGTTGCAGTCTTCCTCCCGACTGGAGAAGGACACTGGTCGTGAGACTGAGCTTGCCATATACACCAATGTGGAAGCGGGATTTGTGGAAGCGCTGTCCTCGGGCTGTTCTGAATTGATTTTCGGTGTGGGTCAAGCCTTCTGTCAGGATATGCACGGGAAACAAAGGTAGGTGAATTCAGTACACAGTGTTTATTAGTGATTAAAGTGCTCTGTGATTACTTCGTGTTTCTAGTGCGGGCAGTGCTATGAACACAGGCGACTGGATCGTAGACAGGTGAGTACGTTTGTTTCAAGAATGTCACAGCCACAGACAGCTCATTTTCGTTCTCTTCCCTTACAGATGCCGAAGTTAATTCCAGCTCGGGATAAACACAGGAGACTACAGAGACCGTTGGATCACAGGTAGCGATAGAATGCTGCGGGGTCCTGGGGGCAGTAGAACAAGAACACAGGTTAGTGTTTCAAAAGGGGTGAGTATACGTTACGAGGCTTGACGGAAAACTGATATTGGGGTGAGTGTCTTATAGTGCCTTGATGAGATCATTAATGCGGAGCAGGTGTGGGTGGTTAGAACTCAGGGGAACGTGAGCATTGTGGATTGGCTGAGACCGGGCTTGCCTGATTACTGACAATTAAAGTGTTAAAAAAATTATGCATGTAGCTAAAATAAAATGTTTTTGTTTACAAGCAGATACCTGTTCTTTCTTTAGATGTTTTGTATGTTCAGTTATTCACCTAACAAAATACATACACATTAAAACCTAAATAAGGACATAGTAGTATACTTAAAATATGATGTAAAGTTCACTTAAAGAAAACTTATGAGTATACTTGCAGTATAAAACTACTAAACTAGTAGTTTACTGAGAGTATACTTGTGTGCAAAGTGTACAAAGTATTTAATTAGTAAACTATCAGTATACCTATAAGTTCACTTTTAGTATAATTGCAGTATAAACTATAAACATAGAGGTAAACTAGTTGTGTACTCAAAGTTTACAATTGTTATACTTAAAGGATACTTAAAAGTATACTTTTATATACCAGAAAGTGGGCCAATTTAGGCCCAATGAGTATTTTAACAGTACAATTACAAGTATACTACTAGAACACTGATATATTTATACCTGCTACGTACATGGAATTAACTTAAGTATACTTAGTAAAACAACCTTGAAGTATACTACTTTTCTTCGTAAGGGACACCCATGGTGAGAATGAAAGTAAAGAACAGATTTAACATAATTTTGTGTGGTATAATTGTTTGAGGCCGACAATGTTCTGAGGGGACTTGATTTGCATTGAAATTAGCTTACATTTGTGTGTATGTGGTTGTGCCTAGTACCTCCAGGGCAGGATTGTAAATATATTTTGAATGAATGACATTTCCTTCAACAGACAACAGTCACGCATAGAGTTGTTGCTAGGGATTCTGGGATCTTTGGACAAGTAATTTCTTCAGGTCCCCATGGATGGAATTGTGTTTTTGTTTTATACACTGTATATACTAAAACTAATATAAAAATAATGCAGTCGGCAGCTAGCTGTATTTAATCACAAAATGGCCTACCTTTCAGGAAGACTGTATTTGCATTAGTTTTTGGGTTAAGGGGGTGAGCTTGTAGGTTGTAGGTTTGGCACAAAACATGCTACTCATAATAGCAGCACATACTGGTATTTCCTGGTAGACAAAACATACTACAATTACAAGATGTTTATACCTGTTGCAATTTTCACTTACAACAGTTTTAACTACTGATTCTTTTTCCAGTTGAACCAGCTCGCAATTTGTACTCAAGGCATTATTTGTGATGGATCAGAATTTTTTTCTTTTTAAAAAAGCTCTGCATCAGTACTCTTTAGAATTCTTTTTAACCAAACAAAATCAAGGACCCGAACTAACTTGTATAATTAAAAGTAATAATTAAATGAAAATGGTAAATTTAAAAAAATAATTCATTAACTCATCAAAAGTTATGCAGATAGTTCAGGTGTGTTTAATTAGGGTTGGTGCTGAATACTGCAGGACACCAGTCCTCTAGGACTGAGTTTCAAGACAGTCATGCTAAAGAATCCATAGTGCAATGTAGCCAACAAATAAACCAAACAAGGCTGTGTAGCTGTCACTTCTATGTTGTTTCTGTTTAGATTTCCCTGTGTTTCTGTTCTTACTACTGGTGACATAGTTTTCCTGTATTCCCTAATTAGTTCATTAGTATCTACCTGTGTTGATTAATCATCTCATTAGTTCCCTTTGTTTGGTTCTTGCTTATAAGCCCTCAGTATGGTGTACATTTTAGGACATCCTCAGACCTAAGTCATTAAATGAAAGGGCGTCATGCCTCAGACTAAAAGGCTTCAGTCATCGGACAAAACGGCATCGCGCCTCTGACTGAAAAGCTTCAGGTCTCAGGAAAAACGACGTCAGGTGTCAGGTCTCATACAATTAACGTTGAATTGTGAAAACCGACTCGGACAAAAAGTCATCAGATGAAACTGACTCAGACAAAAAGTCATCAGACGAAACAGACTCAGGTGGAATATAGCGTTGCCCCGGCCCATGTGACGTCACACGCACGCCGTTCACAGGAAGTGGTATATCATGGTTGATTGATGGCAAAAGGAGGTAAGCAGCGTCTGATATTTTATATTTTAACAGTTTTATTCAAATGTTACACTAAGTTATATAGGGAATAGAACATGCTTTTCGAGAGTCTTGTGTGCACGTTTAAAAAGCTAGTTAGCCATATTGCAACTAGCGAGCTTTTATTTTTGACAAGTAGTAAAATTACCCTTACGAAAACTTGTTTTACTATCAAAAAACAAATGGTCGATATAGTTAAATCATGGTATCCACAGATTAACCATGGTTTTGCTACACTAACCATAGTTTAACCATGGTGTTTGTAGTAAAATTGTGGTTATACAAATGGTACGTTAATCATTACACTAAAAAAAACATGTTAGGCTACTACACTTTTACTATAATAAAACCATGGTCACTTTTACGTCTGGGTAAAGCGAATTCTTTCAAGCTATTAGATTGAAATCTTGGTTTAATTATAACATACGTGTATGAGTCTAACACTAGTTGTTGAATTAAATGATTTTGTAAAAACAATGGTTCTGTCTTATAATTAAATATATATTTGTTTGTTTCAGTCAATCAAGTTATCGCTGACATTTTCTGGGTAAGCGTTGCCATGCTGAGCAGGACCATTACCTGGATCCAGTACCCATTTAGATGTCCAGGCAACAAATAAGCTCCTCCATGCCAGAGGATTACCATTTGTTCAATCCAAACCTGCATGTCATCCTGGACTGTACAGAAATCTGCTGTGAAAGCCCTACATCACTGAAACTCCACTCTGAAGTTATAAGTGCACTATCACATTCAAAGGTCTGGTTGGGGTAGCTCTGTGTGGTGCAGTGGAGCTGTGGTCATGGCAGACAAGCGGTTCACTATTGAAGATATGCTCTCCAGTGTTGGTGCTAGACGGATCATTCCATCTTTCAAATGTGCCAAGCAGTTCAGCAAACAGGACTGTGAAAAAACACAGGCCACTGCACGCCTCAGACTTCTGGTGGAAAGGGTGATTAGAAGGGTCAAGGAAATACACATATGGGATTCTGTTGTGCCACTCACCTTGTCAGGAAGAATTAATCAGATCTGGCATAATTGCTGTTTTATGGTTTATTATAAGGGACCAATGTTTCTTGAGCAGTGAATGTATATTAGATTTTTAAGAATGACTGTGATTATTACAATAGTAGTGTTACAGTGTTAACATTTGATAGTAGTTTTTTTTTTTTTTTTTTAATTGGAATGTAAAATTTTATATTTTGTATAATGAAATTATTTAAATAATGTCCCTGAAAATAATTTGACAGACACAATTAAATAGTTGACAATGAAAAGTATTTTTATATTAAAATATTATTTTTATATTATGTTATATCATACAATGTATCAAATGTAAATATACACAACTAGTAAAAGAATATGCATATCATATACATTACAGAAGATTTAATACAAAACAAAGTATTCACCTCGGTATGTACATATTTCTAATTAATAGCAAGTAAAATATATATTTATTGTTATATTTTGTGATGTATCTAATATGTTACAAAAAATCTACTACAAAATATTCTACATACTACTCAACTACATAAAGTATATATTTACTATGAATGTAAAAATAAATCTTAGGTTCATACTATAATATGAACAGAATCTGTCCATTCATACCACTGAAAGATACACATCCAGGTAAACGTTGTAATAGTACTTTCATTGATGCTATGAAGGCATCATCTCACCAGATCATCTGTATTATGAAATCTGATTTTGTGTCAGTCACAAAGTCACACCAGTGTAGACCAGTGACTGCAGTCTGACCTTGTACCTGCCAGTAGTACTTCTGGGTCTCTTTAAGTTTGGCTAGTCCTCTTTGAATTTTCATAAATGGAACCTGAGCAATGTTTTCAGCAGAGGTGCTTTTTACCTTCACTAGTCCAAACTGGAATGTTTCAGATGGATCATGCACTCGTCCGCCTGGACTATTTTTAAATTACAGCCAAACTGAAAACCAAGCACAGGTAGTGGGGGAAAATTAACATCAGGAACACCTGCAGCAATAGGGTGACATTGGTATGAAAGTGGACTGCCAAGAGGTACAACTCTACTTTTGACATGCCCTCAAGTATGTGTGGCAGCAAAGGCTTGGGATTAATCTGATTTAGTTTTGCACCAGAAGCCAAGACATCAGCATCTGGAAGGGGACCTAAAGAAATGAACACAAATGATGAGTCGTGAAGACATTAAGCTATAGCTGTGCGCACACACACACACAGAGTTGTGAATTACCCGTGTAAGCCTTTTATGGGGTAGAATTGATTCCATTCTTCCCAACTGATTCTGGTTTCAGGACACAAAGTTCACTCACTGCCTCTGGATGAACTCCCTTAATATAAAACGAATACAGCAATAGTTAAAGATCGTTTACTGATCTTGGGTGGTTTTAATTTATATATTTGTTACTTAATCGGCACTCTTGTTCATTATTAGTCTATGATGTTTAAATGTATACATATACTTTCTTTGAGTTAATAGTGTTCTTACCAATGCAGAAAAGAAAAATACATGCCTGTGCTCTTGGACGATGCCATCTCTGTGGCTAACTTGATTTTATTCATCTTCTTAGATGCGTTTCACTGCAAGATAAAAGCATTAGATGCTGTAAACATTTTTTTTTTCATTTGTACAAGGATATTGTATAACATCAGTGAAAAAGTACATTATCGATTAAACTTAACGGTAACACTTCATATGAAGCCCGTATTTAAAAATAATTATAAGAGTATTCTTATGGCATTATAATGAATGCATAATGTATTAGAAAAAAAACTTTGTAATATGTCATATAATCTCATGAGTAATCATAACAACAGTTTTAATGTGTTATAATGTAAGTATAATTTACTTATTTGTGGTTATAGCATTTAAGATTATGATTTATAATACGCAATGAATATAATGCATCCACTTAACTTACAATAGAATGTTTCCCTTAGATATAATACAAGTCTCATATCTTGGCATTGTTGTTTTGTTACTTTACTCAAATCAGGCAAAGACCACTATAAATAACTACAACAATAATAATGAAAATAAAAATATTATTTTTAATACTTTTGATTTTAACCAAGTTTATTGTAATATCAATAAGATAGTAAGATACTGTATATATTTTAAATAATGTCAAGATATAAGACTTATAAACCATTATAAATCATGTGGATTTAGCATGGTGTTTATTGCGTGTTATACATAATCATACTCATAAAAGTTACATCCACAAATAAGTAAGTTCTCTTACGAGAGCTCTCTCATACTGCGTCTTAGCTAAGACACTACGGGAAAAGTCTCTTTTCACGAAATACTGAAGCAAAAAATTATCCTTAATTTTGTATTTTTGTAAAGCGCATTTGCAGCAGTACACAGCCATAGGCGAGACGGCTCGCTCACTCATTGGCTGTTCTGCGGCAACTGCACAGCCTATCGAGCGCAGGCTGATGCAACATCAGACCAATAAGGGCGCTTCGCTCCCTTCTTGCCACTTCCCGCCGAAACGGGTGTGGCCCAACCTATAAAAGGAGCTCAAAAAGGCTGACTCACGAAGGAAGCAAGCGCCGTCTGATAAGCATCTCAGCAGGACGAGCCACTTCTGAAGCTGCTGGCCTTCGCCGCCTTCCACTGCCGTTCCTGCTGCGCTCTCCGGCGCACATATCCTTTCAATTCTGTTATATCCAACTGTTCTTTATGTGTGTGTGTGTGTTCGCCCCTGCGACACACACTCGTAAAAGAGCTTGCGTCTTTTTAAGATGCCTTCCTGCAGCTCGTCAGAGCCCCACTCAGCGAGGGAGACCGGTACGTCATCTGTGTCTCCTGCCTGGGTGAAGATCATGCAGCGCTCGCGCTCATTGACAGCGGATGCCCTCACTGCGAGCTGTTGCCATGGTGACTCTGAGGACTCGCTTGGCCTTTTTTTTCTGAGCCTACATTCTCCGCTGCGCTGAGGCGCCGCTTCCAGCGGATTCCAGAACCGTCTTCAGCTCAACCGAGCTCGCCGGTTCACCCTGCTTCACCGGCCTCCCCTGCATCGCTTCCCGATGGGCGGCGCCCGCTGTTTGCCGCCGCGTCGTCCGAGGAAGTCGATCTCAGGGCCGCGTCGGGGGAAGAGGACACGCGCACTCTGCTAGCTTCGGGCAGTGAGGGCTGGGCGAGCTCCGAGGATCTCGCGCCTTCTGCTCAGAAGCCCAGCAAACGAGCTGACATCGAGAAGGAGCCGAGGCGAGTGCTCACGCTGGCCGCGACGAGTCTCGGCCTCGAGTGGTCTGCACCAGCGCCCCCCCTCTCGTTCCCGGCTGGATGGTAGTTTCCTTTCGGATGAGCGTACTTCTCAAAGCTGCCTCATTTCTTCCTGAGCTTCACGAAGAGGTGGCAAAGTCACCTCTGCTCGCGCGAATCTTTTCTGCTGCTGAGCAGGCTGCGTCTGCACTACACACGATGGCTGCTTCATCGAAGCGCCGGTGTACGAGTTCCGCTGTGGCCGAGCTCTCACCCAAGTGCGCCGCTGTTTCAGTTCCAGGAATTGTGACTGTCTCAGCGTTTTCTGCAACACGCAAGCCTGCACAGTTGCCCGCTTGCCTGCACACAAAAGCCGTTATCACAACAGCTTCAGCCACGCAGCTCGAGTACCCCGTTCTCGCTCTACCGGCCGTCGCCCCGCGCCGCGGGGACCGCGGCAGAGGATTACAGTGAGGCCGGGAGCCCCGAAGCCATCCTAGGAAAGCGCCGGTGTACGAGTCGCCCCGGCCGAACTCTCACCTAAGCGCGCCGCTGCGCGTTCCAGGGATTGTGACTGTTTCAGCGTCTTTTGCAATGCGCAAGCCTGTACAGTTGCCCGCTTGCCTGCACACAAAAACCGTTATCACGGCTACCCAGATATTTCCCGGAAAAGGTGTAATTTCTGGTATCCCAGCCACGGCCTATGGTGCTATAAATGTAGTGACGATGCCCACTGATCAGTGCCCATCTCCACATATAAGCACAGCCCTTCACACAGGGCTCGCGCCCATAAAAGCGACTCAAGTCGATCGCGCGCATCTGCATAGTAAGCGTTCCCACTCCTCAGTGCCCACAATCACTATGTCACACGCGTCATGTGGTTTCTGTAAAAACGAAACCCGTGCACGTTCGTCCGGCCACGGCCGATGGTGCTATAAATGTAGTGACGATGCCCACTCCTCAGTGCTCATCTCCACATGTAAGCACAGCCCTGCACACAGGGCTCGCGCACATAAGATCGACTCAGGTGGGTCACGCGCGCCACATAGTAAACGTGCCCACTCCTCAGTGCCCACATACACTATGTCACACACGGCGCGTGGTTTCTGTAAAAACGAAACCCGTGCACGTACGCTCTGCCCAGGCAGACAGCGAGTCGAAAGTGGTAAATGTGCACACTTGCAGCCCACAGTTACTCGCAGACATCACGAGTCCCACGGGACCCGCTCAGCCCTCCTCCAATCGGTTAAGCACCGGGACGGGGTCGAGGAGGAGTGATCTGCCCGCTGTGATCAGCGCGCTCCCCGCCTCAAATGCCACAGGCGTAACGCCCATGGTGCAGGGCACCCAAGCGCCGCCGTTGCCCAGTCAACTGAGTATGCTTCGCATCCAGCCCTTAGCCATTCATGCAGATGCATGGTCAGCGCTTCCAGGGGTTTCGGATTGGGTGCTAGGCATTATAAAGAGAGGCTACTCGCTACAGTTTTTTCGACGCCCTCCGCTCTTTTTAGTGCGCGTCGAAAATACGGTCAAAACAGAAGTAGCACACATACTTCGGGCCGAAATATCAAAACTGTTGAGCAAAGGGGGCTGTAGAGCCTGTGTCTCGAGCTCAAAGCTGAACTATTTGGACGACTGGCAGATTCTGGCTCAATCACGAGCGGAGCTCGTGGAGCACAGGGCTGTTTTACTCGATCACCTCGAGAAGCTCGATCTCAGTGTCAATTGGACGAAGAGTTCGCTGAACCCCAGTCAGACGATACTGTTTTTGGGTATAGCTCTGAGCTCATGTTCCATGACGGCGCGGCTGTTGGGCATTCAGCGCGCAGCGAGTTCTCTCCGCTGCGGCGCGACCGTTTCGCTCAGACATTGTCAGAAGATGCTGGGTCTCATGGCCTCAGCATCTCCGGTTCTGTGGCTGGGCCTGCTCCGCATGCGCCCCCTGCAGCTCTGGCTGAAAGCGCGGGTACCGCGCAGAGCGTGGGTATCTGGCCGACTGCGTCTCAAGGTCGATCAGGGCTGCGTCACAGCCCTGAAACCCTGGACAGCAAACGGCTGGTACCAATCAGGTGTAAGCCTGGGGACTTCCTCGAATGTGAAGATGGTGTCGACGGACGCCTCCACTTCGGGATGGGGAGCGCTGCTCGAGGGCAGACCGTCCTTTGGCCTGTGGTCAGAACGGGGAAAGCTCCATCATATCAACTGTCTGGAAATGCTGGCAGTGGAGAACGCGCTGACGCGCTTTGTCCCCGAATCAAGGGCCGCCATGTCTTAGTCTGTTCGGACGACATGTCTGTGGTGTCCTACATAAATCGCCAGGGAGGTCTCGGGTCCCGAAACCTGTACAGGCTGGCGGAACGCCTCCTGGTTTGGGCTCGGCGCAACTTGCGCTCGCTGAGGGCAGTTCATGTGCCTGGGCTACAGAATCTGGGTCCAGACAGGCTGTCCAAAGACAATGTTCCCACGGGCGAATGGTCTCTACACCCACAAACAGTCCGGCTGTTGTGGGAGAGATTTGGCAGGGCGGAGGTGGACCTCTTCGCGTGCCACGAAAATGCTCACTGCCCCGCGTTCTTTTCCAAGAACGAAAGCGCGCTGTCACGGAAATGGCCGTGCTGCCCGCTTTATGCTTTCCCTCCCGTCTCCCTCCTTCAGCAGGTGATAGAACGGGTGAGAGAAACGAGATGTTCAATACTGCTTGTAGCACCTTTTTGGAAGAACCAACCATGGTTCCCAGATTTGATACAGTTAGCAGATGTCGCCCCGTGGCCGGTGACGTTGAGGAGGGACCTCCTCTCGCAGGCCAGGGGTTCGATTTGGCACCCTCAACCGGAGTTGTGGTCCCTCCATGTGTGGGCGCTCAACGGTTACCCGCTGATCTTGCAGTGGGAGTGCTAAATACCATCACTCAGGCTAGAGCTCCGTCGACACGACGTCTGTATGCCTCGAGGTGGTCGGTGCTCTCCAGCTGGTGCACAGCTCGGAGATGTTCACCCCTTAGTTGTGAGGTGACGGAGGTTCTCTCCTTCCTACAGGAGCTGTTGGATAAGGGCAGAGCCCCATCCACACTCAAAGTTTATGTGGCGGCCATCGCAGCATTTTCTGAAACAGCGCTCGGTCAGTCAATAGGAAGGAACGATTTGGTCATCCGTTTCCTTAGAGGAGCTAGGAGGCTGAATCCTCCCAGACCTCCGTCAGTCCCTATGTGGGACCTCGTGGCGGTTTTGGAGGCCATGAAGAGTCCCCCTTTTGAGCCTATCCAATCAATTAGCCTCCAGCATCTGTCGTTCAAGTCAGTATTCTTGTTGGCTCTCGCTTCAGTGAAGCGTGTGGGTGACCTGCACGCGCTCTCGGTGAACCAGTCGTGCTTGGAGTTTGGGTCTAATGACTCAAGGGTCATACTCAAACCTAGGCACGGTTATGTGCTGAAGTCCCTCAACACGCCGTTTCGGGCTCAGGTTATTGCCCTGTCTGCCCTGTCGGTGTCAGGAGAGGATAGAGACTCGAGTCTTCTTTGCCCTATTAGGGTTTTAAGAGCTTATGTGTCTCGCTCCGCTGTCTTTCGACAGACTGAGCAGCTGTTTGACTCATTCAGTGGACGTTCCAAGGGAATGGCTGTGTCGAGACAGACTCTATCCAGATGGATAGTTGACGCCATAGCATTAGCTTATGCTTCCAGGGGCCTTCAGTGCCCACTGGGCGTCGGAGCACACTCCACAAGGGGCGTCGCCTCGTCGTGGGCGTGGTCTACTGGGATCTCCTTGCAGGATATATGTATGGCGGCAGGTTGGGCCTCGCCGTCTACATTTATCAGGTTCTATAACCTGGAGGTTCCCGCCTTGCAAGCAAGGCTGCTGTCGGTATAGTCGAATCAGGGCCCTGAGGGGAACTCTGAGTTCGTGAGCGTTATGCACTGCCGACTGTTGTGTGATGTCATATTGCCGCATCTGCGGATGCTGCTAGATATGGGACGGAGGGCTTTCCCCCTTCCTGTCCTGGACTCTCTGTGAGTCCCTCGGGTGACTGTGCACTGTAAATCCTTGGCGTTGCTTCAGGTTTATTGGTGTGTGATCCCTGCGCGCACGGCGTTTTACATAGGGTTCCCGTAGCGTCTTAGCTAAGACGCAGTACGAGAGAGCTCTCGTAAGAGAACATACTCGGTTACTAATGTAACCTCGGTTCTCTCTAGAAGAGCGAACGAGTACTGCGTTCTCTGCCGTGCGTACGATTCACTCTGGTTCGCTTCGGCGATGAAATAAATCAGGTGAGTCAGCCTTTTCGAGCTCCTTTTATAGGTTTGGCCACACCCGTTTCGGCGGGAAGTGGCAAGAAGGGAGTGAAGCGCCCTTATTGGTCTGATGTTGCATCAGCCTGTGCTCGATAGGCTGTGCAGTTGCCGCAGAACAGCCAATGAGTGAGCGAGCCGTCTCGCCTATGGCTGTGTACTGCAGCAAATGCGCTTTACAGAAATACAAAATTAAGTATAATTTTTTGCTTCAGTATTTCGTGAAGAGTCTTTTCCCGTAGCGTCTTAGCTAAGACGCAGTACTCGTTCGCTCTTCTAGAGAGAACCGAGGTTACGTTAGTAACCGAGTACGTTTTATATGTATAATTGTTATGATTATTTATGAGATGAAACAACAAAGTTTTTCTATATATAATGCATTGTGGTTTTATTATAGTAAAACTGTAGTAACGTTTTTTTTGTGTAATGATTAACGTACCATTTGTATAACTACAGTTTTACTACAAACACCATGGTTAAACTATGGTTAGTAGCAAAACCATGGTTAATCTGTGGATACCATGATTTAACTATATCGACCATTTGTTTTTTGTTTGTTTTTGATAGTAAAACCATGGTTATTTTTCGTAAGGGTAACTTTACTACTTGGCCAAAATAAAAGCTTGCAAGTTGCAATATGGCTAACCCCCTAAACGTGCACACGAGACTCTCTAAAAGCATGTTCTCTTCCCTATATAACTTAATTAAATTAACTTAAATAAAATATCAGACGCTGCTTACCTCCTTTAGCCATCAATCAACCATGATATACCACTTCCTGTGAACGGCGTGCATGTGACGTCACATGGGGCGGGGCAACGCTATATTCCACCTGAGTCCGTTTCGTCTGATGACTTTTTGCCTGAGTCCGTTTCATCTGATGACTTTTTGTCTGAGTCTGTTTCGTCTGATGACTTTTTGCCTGGGTCCGTTTCGTCTGATACCTAACATTAATTGTATGAGACCTGACACCTGACGTCGTTTTTCCTGAGACCTGAAGCTTTTCAGTCAGAGGCGCGATGCCGTTTTTTTCGATGACTGAAGCCTTTTAGTCTGATGCATGACGCCTTTTCATCTGATGATTGAGGTCTGAGGATGTCCTAAAATGTACACCGTACCTCAGTTCTCACTTAGTCTTGGTCCATTCTCTGTTATGTTTGTTGTGTTATCACCATCTCCTGGTTCATGTGTTGTGAATTAAAGTATCCCATGTTTGAATTACACCCTGATTCTCCTGTGCTGTTTCTGGTGAAGTGTTGGGAAAGTTACTTTGGAAATGTAATAGGTTTCAGATAACAAGTTACCCTATTTAAAATGTAATAGTCAATTTTTAAATGTCAAATTTTAAATTACTTTATTAAAGTAATGTAACTGATTACTTTTGATTAATTTTTGATTCCTTTTCTAAATTTCTAATGAGTGTTTATTTTCAACTGTTAATCATTTTCAAACATTTACACCATGCAGGGTTAACCTAACAGTAGTGCTCAACACCGTCAGACTTCAATATCCTTCATCTTTTGAATTACAATGATCAAATTTGAACACATCCACCACAAAATCAGACATTAGTACTGCCTTTTACTTTTTGTGATTGATTATAAGAAATTTTTACTGATACAGCTTTTGAAACCAAATCTTTGCATAACTACAACAAACACTGCATCTTACAATGGTTTGGAAAAAAAATAAAAATAGTTAATTAAACAATAATAATAAAAAAAAGCGTATACATCACCTCAAATACGGTTATCTGATAAGCATACATCCAATTCTGTGTACTAAACTCCTGAAACATTGGTGTGTTGTTGCTGTTTTTTTACATTAGTGTCTCTTTGTATATTATATTATGATCGTTTTCTCAAAACACGTGAAGTGTTCATGAAGTGACTCAAAGCAGTTCTAGAGATTACAAGTGCATTTCAATAAATTAGAACGTCATGGAAAATGTCATTTATTTCAGTAATTGAACTCAAATTGTAAAACTTGTGGATTAAATAAATTCAGTGCACACAGACTGAAGTAGTTTAAAGCCCTATTCGGACGGGACTAGTTTTACAGGGGATCGTTAGAGAAATATGTGTTTCACAGACGTACTTGGTGATTTTAATCCTGTCCGAATCTGCCACGTCTGTGTTTTTCTCACACAACCTCTGTGATAATTCCAGAGCAAATTACCTACTGTTTTTCAGCAAACTCAGTGATCCTCTGAGAAAACTAATCCCGTCCGAATGTGAATGTCTGTGATTGCCGCTGATATTTTATTTCACAACGAGTTTCCTTGTGTGTTTTGGCCAGTGGTGGACAGTAAAGAAGTAGCTTTACTTCGTTACTGTACTTAAGTAAATTTTTCAAGTATCTGTACTTTACTGGAGTAGTTTTATTTTGAGTAACTTTTACTTTTACTTCACTACATTCCAAAGCATAAAATCGTACTTTTAACTTCACTACATTTCATAAAACATATCGTTACTCCCTATAATATATCACGTGCTCCGACACGCAGAAGTGGTGTTTGATTCATCATGAACGAACTGAGTCTTTTCAAAATAAACTTAAATCAGATCGCAAATCGCACCAAACGATTCGTTTACGAATTAGAATGATCCGATTGCAGCGTACTGTCTATGGATTGCAGCTGTTCTGGAGTCGACCACTCACTGATTCAAATGAACCGTTTAGTGCGAGTCTACAGAAGTAAGAACCGGGAGATCTTGTGAGCGCGCGTACGTCTGATGTTGCTAAAAGTAAGTTACTAATGTCGAAATTTTGGATTAATTATTGTAACTGAAAATCATATTTAGGTCAAAATTGTCAGTTGTTTGGGAACTAAATCCGCTGTAAAGAGTGATCTATTTAAGCCCACTGAAATGCTCGAGTGCAGACGATGCAGACACATCAATTTTAGGAAGAAATAACAACAACAAAATAAATAAAAAACAAACATTAAAATTACACAGATTAAATACAATAACTCATGCACGTTCAAATTCCCCGCTGCCGTAATGTTAACAGTTTTATTAAAATGCTACCATCCCTATGTGACGTTTGTTTTTATATTGTTTATCAACAGTAACGTTTGGATTAACTAGACGAGTAGACAGACATGAATGTTTATTCATAACCGTACTGAAAATAAGTAAATATTGTCAGCTGATGCTAACTGTCTAGCTAACAAGCTTGCTTGCTGGTGCTAAGTTGAGGTAATTTTTATAAATAATGTCCAAATATTTTTATTCAACCCCCTATATATATATATATATATATATATATATATATATATATATATATATATATATATATATATATATATATATATATATATATATATATATATAGATTACATCTGGGTAGAAAAGAAAGGATGTGATGTTCAGAACATGGTAACTACAGTAATTGAGTAGCCTACATGCGACGAACAACCGTATAAGTCCAAAAAAACAAAAATTGAGATAACCATGTGACTTCAATGTATGTGTGCCACTTTGTATACAGAATCACTTTGGGGGCTGTTCGCGCGACCAAAACTCTGAATTTAAAATTTTAAAATAGTCTCACGCGGAAAAAACCGTTTATGTCCACTAACGAAAAATGGAGACGCCGGTTGCTTTCATGTCCGCTGCGGACATTAATAGACGAAACGTCGGTAAAAAAAGGAGAGCGAACATGAATGAATGGAAGGACAGAGCAAGGAAGTCTTTGAGGGATGCTGGGAAACCATATGTGAACCGGAGAGGAGAGCAAAAACGAGGAAAATGTCCACCAAAAGAGGTGAGTGAAAAACCGTATACAAAGTATCTACATAAAGTTAGCGGTTACAGTCAGAGGGGCGTGTAGGCTACTGGGCGTCGTCTACTACAGTTCATTCATATAGCTCACTCTGTTTAAGGCTCAAGTCATGAATGGGTCGATATGAAAGCTGAGAAAATTAGGATTCAGGGGACGTTTTAAACATGTCTCTAAGTTACTCCTTATAACCACGGAGAAATTAATCGAAACGCTTTAGGTGCAGCCCAGCTGCGTCTAATGTTAGGCTTGAATGTTTTTTTTTTTTTTTTTTTTTTTTTACCATTCATTGATTGTGTGTTATAAGGACTGCTGGCAGAATTTTATATACATAAACAAACATATGTAAATTCATCCCCAATCTTTAAGATGTTTAGAGTAGAATTTGATTGCTTTATGTCTTCACTGAAATTGGTAAAAAAAAAAAAAAAAAGTCATTGACGTGTTTAAAATATTTTGATATAATTTTTGGATCCCTGTTACCATTGAATGCAACACTTTGTTTTTGTAATATTGTATGCTATGCTATGTTTGTTACTTGTTATTTAATAAATAATAAAAATAAATAAAAAAAGGTAATAAAAAAAAATGCATTGATTGTGTAAGCTGTTATATATTCTAGCTAGTAACCTTAATAGCTGCTAATAGCTCTAGTGTTTTATAGCTCAAAAAAAACAAAAAAACGCTAATGTGACTTTGTTTCTGTTAAGGCAAAGGCGTGCAAGGAGACATGTCCCAGGCAGTGTTCAAGCCTAACAGACCAAAGAAAACTCCAGCTCTTCACAGAGTTTTATGCTGTCTCTTATGAGAGGCAGCAGGCTATCATTCTCTCTGGTTTAGAGCAGGTATGCTAACTTAAGCAATTCATGACCATATCATGTCAACAGTATGCAATGCATTACAATGTAGGCCCATGAAATAACCAGTGAATTGAATACTACTGTATGCCTTTAATTCACTAAGACTGCATATGTGCCTGATCACTGATCATC
Source organism: Carassius carassius (assembly GCF_963082965.1). Taxonomy (NCBI): domain Eukaryota; kingdom Metazoa; phylum Chordata; class Actinopteri; order Cypriniformes; family Cyprinidae; genus Carassius; species Carassius carassius. The sequence continues at coordinate 11,885,767 of NC_081797.1, read as the reverse complement.
CCAATATGTCTTTTTACTTCTAGCACAAGGTGAGTCGCAGACGACCACGTGGGCCCGACACTGAGAATACAAAGAGGAAGTACACCTTCAAGTACCATGTGCAACAAGGAGGCCAAAGACTTGCTGTTTGTAAGCTCACATTTATGTCAGTCTTTCAACTGACCAACAGTCGCCTACAGGCAAGTTTTATACAGCTTTTTCCATTTGTTAACTTTTTATTACATGCATGATTTTAATTAGATACATTGTCCATAACATATTTATTTAAAGTTACTTATCTTTGAAAAGGTTATTCAAGAAAAGTTAGGCAGTCAGTCTGAGGGAACAGAGCAGGTAGTCAGGTCTCCATTAGAGGACTTCAGAGGAAAACATAAGAACAGGTAAAAAAAAAAAAAATCTTGAAGGACCTCATGCTCTCGTCCTGTTAGTTTTTAAAGCTGCACCAATGTCAGCATCAGTTGCCCTACAACATTGCCTGATCTAATGGTGCACTGGACGCTGGCATTATAGGGCGTCGGGTGCCTTGCCACCCTATAACGCCAGCATGCACAAACTGTAATGGATAGGATTCAGCTCACTGTTGTTGCCCAGTCAGGAAACATATTCTTGCACTTTGAGATCGATATCAGAGGTAAAGTGCTATGCAAATGTAATGTATGATCCCAGGATTTCGAGATCGGCCAAAATGTCCGGGATTCGCTTTTGCGTTCTACAGTTGCCATTCACTGTGTTTATTGTGGCGAGCAGGACGAGACTGAGGGCTGCGGGAGAACGGCGCGAGGCTGGTGGCGTGATTACTGGTGAGCAACACCTGTGAGACGCACCGGTCTCGTGTCTCTCACAGAGGAGCGGGAATTTTCTTAGCAATGCTAAAACGCACACATCAATCAATCACATGTTTAGCGTTCATGTAAACATAACATTTAGATTCACCAATCAGAATGAATTCAGTTAGATTGAAACAAAAGGTGTGCATGTAAACAATGACAATTTTTGCATCATCTGAGGATTTTTTCCAGACAAAAAATACATAAATCTCTCATCTCAGGGGGATATGAGGGAAGAAAGCATGGTAATTCGAAAATACTACTGGTTTTCTACTAATACAAAGCTAAATGCTAAATCCTGAAGTATCCCTTTAATGATTGTTTGTGAAAAACAAAATCCTATAGTTTAGAGAAAAGTTTACAATTATATTAAATTTTATTGTCACAGAAACGATGCAATTGTGCAAAACAGACCAGTTTATTATATTTCCCTTGTTCATGAGTTGTGTTGTTTATTTTTTAGGCCTCATAGCATTCATCCTGCAGTGAGAGAGGGGATAAGAGAGCACATCCTGAGCTTCCCACGCCAACTGAACCACTACTCACGGATGAAGGGAGATGTGGAGAGGGAGTACCTGAGCCCTGATTTAAACCTGCTCCGCATGTTCCGCCTATACAAGGAAAACAATCCAGCATCCACTGCAAAGTTCTGGCTCTATAGGGACATCTTCAAGCAGCAAAACCTCAGTTTTGGGCAGCCAAGAAGTGATACTTGTGCAAAATGTGACGCCCTGTTCTCAAAATTAGTAGCTGCTACAACAGATGGAGAAAGGTTGAAGATCGCAGCCGAGAGTGAGCTTCACCACCGGAAAGCCGAAAAAGCGTACACCCAGTTGCAGGCTGACACAGAGTGGGCCAAAACCAATGATGACTGCCATGTCATTTGCATCGACATGCAGGGGGTAGTGTTCACGCCAAACCTGACACACTCCAACGTGTACTATCAACGGCAGCTGGCCAACTACAACCTCTGTATCCAGGAGATGGGCATTGACAAACCTCCTACAATGTGCCTCTGGCATGAGGGCATCGCTCGCAGAGGTTCCATCGAGGTGGCAAGCTGTCTTTTAAAGTGGGCAGAAACATCTTTCGCTCCCCTAGTCCAGGCAAAGGAACGGAAGCTCATCATCTATAGTGACCGATGCTGTGGGCAGAACAACAACTGGCGAGTCCTAAACCTCATGGCCCTACTCGTATCTAGAGGGTACTTCAGTCAGATAGAGCAGAAGTTCATGGTGTCTGGTCACTCCTTCCTTCCCTGTGACCGTTCATTTGCCACGCTGGACAAGAGGCGTAAGGTGTCCACACTCCACACCCCCAGCGATGTCGCCGAGATGATCCGTGGAGCCAGGCAGCTGCATCCATTTAAAGTAATTGAGATGAAATGTGCGGACTTCAGGCAGCTCCCTGATGCAACATTAAAGCATCCACCTGGCTTCCTAATCACATCCATGATGTGGTTGAAAGTGACAGGTAAAAAACTAAAGAACTAAAGAACTAGACAAAAACTAAACTGGTTTTCTGAGATTAACAGTGTTGGGGATATGTGCGTGAAGGAAGAATCTTTATTGAATTTCTTGTTGAATCATGATTTCAGCTACTGATCCATGGTGTGTCCACACAAAAGGGAGCCACAGCCTCTACGAGGGATGGAAGCATTGGCTGATCACCAAACAGAGGAAGAATCAACCACCTCCAGCTCCCTTGTTTTCCACCACGTATGCTCGTGCTTATGAGGACCCTCTGCCCATCAAGAAGGAGAAGCACCGTGACCTTATGAAAATGCTAGCCTACATGCCAGCGGAGGCCCAAGCATTTTATGGGACACTAGAATGTGAAGAGTAGCCTGGTATGTGTAGGTCATGTGCAGGGAAAGGTGGGATATATTGTGTATATTGTGTGAAATGAATCATAAAAGTAGCTGTAGCTTATCTTGTATGCCTTATCTTATGTTGTATAATAGTAATATATAGGTATTTATTTTATTTTATTTAGAACCAAAAAAAGGAAGACATATATGGTAAACTAGCATATGGAACCAGCATGGAATGAAGATGATGTATGTCTGTATTGTAAATATGTATTGTTTACCGTTATTACTGTTTATTGTTTGTATGTATTGTTTATTGTAAGTATGTACGGTTTGTTTGTACTGACGTTTATTTTCTGTACTATAAGTAGGCCTTTGTATTGTTCATTGTTCGTACCGTATTGTCCGCGTTTTTGTTCTGTGATTTACGTTGGCAAAAAATAAAAGAAATTGAAAGAAATAAATGCTTAATATTTTCTTTAAGGTTCTGTTACTGTATTAAAACTAAGATAAAAGAATTAAATCTCCAGTGGTTTAAATTGATATGATTAATTGGACTTATACTGTTATTCCACATTAACTGGACATATACTGTTCTTCCACATTCCAGAAATGTAAATTACTCTAACTTTTTATTTTTAAGATTGATACTAAAAAATCCTATCTCATTAGAATTGGGAAGCTTTTGTTGTCTATCTTCAATTAAAAAAAAAAAAGTAATATAATATTCAGAGTCCAAATTAAAAAAAAATGTATTATTCAAAAATTGAAAATATGGACTTATATGGTTCTTCGTCTGAAGCCCTCAATTATCAAAGTGGGAAGAGATGCACCCTGTTTGGCCAGGGGTGTTTTTACACCACAGACAAGGTTTGAGAAGGAAAAAATCCAGGGGCGTAGCCATCTTTTTAGAAATGAGGGGGACAGAAATTATATATATATATATATATATATATATAGGCTATATATGTAGGCTATATAACATTTCTTTAATCTATATATCTTACCAATCAACAGTTTTTGAACAGTAATATTTTTATGTTTTTAAAGAATTATCTTCTGCTCACTAAGCCTGCGTTTATTTGATCCAAAGTACAGCAAAAAACAATAATATTGTGAAATATTTTTATATTTAAAATAACTTTTTTCCCTATTTGAATGTATTTTAAATTGTAATTTATTCCTGTGATCAAAGCTGTATTTTCACCATCATTACTCCAGTCTTTAGTGTCACATCCTTCAGAAATCATTCTAATATGCTGATTTGCTGATTATCAATGTTTAAAACATGAGTATTTTTTTCAGTATTTTTTGATGAATATAAGGATCCAAAAATTAGCATTTATGTGAAATAAAAAGCTTTTGCAACATTGTACACTATATATCATTCAAAAGCTTACACTCAATATAATTTTTGTTTTTTGGAAAATAAATTATAGAAATGAGCACTTCTACTGAGCAAGGACTCTTTTGTGGTTTCGAGTCTCAGGCCGGCAACACCATGACTAAGGTTCTCTTGAGCAAGGCACCGAACCCCCAACTGCTCCCCAGGCACCGCAGCATAAATGATGCCCACTGCTCCGGGTGTGTGTTCTCGGTGTGTGTGTTCACTGCTGTGTGTGTGCACTTTGGATGGGTTAAATACAGAGCACGAATTCTGAGTATGGGTCACCATACTTGGCTGAATGTCACGTCACTTCACTTTAAATTGATCTAAAGTGATTATAAAGACATAATTTTCTATTTCAGATTATTCCAGATTTCTATTTCAAAATAACTTTCTATTCATCAAAGAAACCTTTTTTATTATTATTATTTCTGAAGGATTGTCTGACTGGAGTTATGATGCTTAAAATTCAGCTTTGAAATTTCAACAAATTACATTTTGAAATATATCGAAATAAAAAACAGTTAATATAAATAGGTTAGTAAAAATATTTCACAATTTTTCTGTTTTGCTGTACTTTGGATCAAATAAATGCAGACTTGGTGAACAGAGGAGACTTCTTTAAAAAATATTAACAAGCTTACTGTTCAAAAACTGTTGACTGGTAGTGGATACAAAAGGCAATTTAAATTTATCTCAAATTTCTAACTTTTAATTGGCTTAGAAATCTATAACTGCTGGACAATAACAAATAATAATGATTTGTTTATATACTACAAAATGTTTTTGTCAATTAGCACTGCATTATTCATACTTTATTTATCACCTGCTGAAGATGACTTGAAAAACCATATATTGTTGCAATCGTATGTTTAATGTCTTTGTGTTTCCAAAAGTTTCTGGCCTTTTTTTCTCTGTGTAAAAACTGTTTTCATACAGCGATAGCTGGACGCTTTTGCCCATATTAGGAATTTCCTGATATGACTTTATGCACGAGAAAATATGAAAATATAATTATATTTTCCTTTAAAATGTTCTTCCTAACTTCCGGCCTTATTATCATGTCATATATAGTCCTAACTGTGATGTTCTGTAAAACAACAAACTTTAAAATACTTTGTTCTTACTGAAATCAGATGGTTATCTCTGTTTTCTCTCATGTACATCACAGTGTAAGCTTTCACAGTGAACATCACTCTCATCAGCGTAGTCCATATCAACAACAAAAATATATCTTGACTCCATATAGTGGTTATTTTGGAAAAGATCCCAGGTATTTTGAGCAGTAGGATTATTAAAAATATGTGCGAATATAAAATTTAATTAAGTAGCTTATATATAAAATTTCAGTACTTTTTTACTTAAGTACATAAAAAATCGAGTACTTTTGTACTTTCACTTGAGTAAAATTGAAAAAGGAGTACTTTTACTCTTACTGGAGTAATATTTTATTATATGTATCTGTACTTTTACTCAAGTACTTGATTTGTGTACTTCGTCCACCACTGGTTTTGGCCAATGTGAATTACCGTAGATGCTCTTACTGCGCGCATGTTTGATATATTTGCTTACCAGCAAAGAAATATTAATAAAAAAAAATTATAAAATCAAGAGCAAGATCACGTAAACTGTTAATACTGGCTATTGTAATATCAGCATCAGGTAAGATTACTCACGTTCATTTATCCACTCAGTTACATAATGTTTTAATTACATATGTACCTTAATGAAAATTAAACATATGGTAGGTTTAGCCTACTACACACACACAAAAAAAGGAAACCAAGTTAAACTAAAGGAACCATACATTAACATGGTTTTGCTATACTAGCCATTTAGTATTTCTTGTCTAATAATACTAATGGCAATCATTCAGAATGAATGCAATGCACGCATACAGAGCGTGTGATCTCTGTGACGCCCAGATGCACAAATCAGACCCTCCCACCTCTGTAATAAACACGGAGATGTTAGTCCCGTCCGAATTGCTACATGAAAATCGCAGACATCAGGTGGTAGGAATCGAAACTCAAACGTAGTTTAGAAAACTAGTCCCGTCCGAATAGGGCTTAAGTCTTTGGTTCTTTTAATTGTGATGATTTTGGCTCACATTTAACAAATACCCACCAATTAATTATCTCAATATCAGAATATGGTGACATGCCAATCAGTTAATCAACTCAAAACACCTGTAAGTTTTCCTGAGCCTTCAAAATGGTCTCTCTGTTTGGTTCACTGGGCTACACAATCATGGGGAAGACTGCTGATCTGACAGTTGTCCAGAAGACAATCATTGACACCCTTCACAAGGAGAGTAAGCCACAAATATTTATTGCTAAATAAGCTGGCTGTTAACAGAGTGCTGTATCCTAGTATGTTAACAGAAAGTTGAGTGGAAGGAAATAGTGTGGAAGAAAAAGATGCACAACCAACTGAGAGAAACGCAGCCTTATGAGGACTGTCAAACTAAATAAATTCAAGAATTTGAGTGAACTTCACAAGGAATGGACTGAGGCTGGGGTCAAGGCATCAAGAGCTACCACACACAGACGTATCAAGGAATTAGCTGAACCACAGACAACATCAGAGGTGTCTTACCTGGGTTAAGGAGAAGAAGAACTGGACTGTTGCCCAGTGGTCCAAAATCATCTTTTCAGATAAGAGCAAGTTTTGTATTTCATTTGGAAACCAAGGTCATAGCCCAAGCTGCTTGAAGTCCAGTGTTAAGTTTCCACAGTATGTGATGATTTGGGGTGCAATGTCATCTGCTGGTGTTGGTCCATTGTGAAATTTTGAAGCACTTCATGCTTCCTTCTGCTGACCAGCTTTTTGAAAATGCTGATTTCATTTTCCAGCAGGATTTGGCAACTGCGCACACTGCCAAAAGCACCAAAAGTCAGTAAAAAGACCATGGTGTTGCTGTGCTTGACTGGCTAGCAAACTCACCAGACCTGAAGCTTATAGAGAATTTATGGGGTATTGTCAAGGGCAAAATGAAATACAAAAGACCAAAAAACTGCAGATGAGCTGAATGCCACTGTTAAAGAAACCAGAGCTTCCATACCACCTCAGCAGTGCCAAAATCTGATCATCTCCATGCCACGCCGAATTGAGGCAGTAATTAAAGCAAAAGTAGCTCCTACCAAGTATTGGTTGCATGTACAGTATACAAGTCAAGTCAACTCATTTTATTTTTTATAGCACATTTAACCGAACAACAGTTGACCCAAAGTGTTTTACAAATTAAAACAGGGAAGGCGGAAACAATATGCCTTGACAATACATAAAAATGAGTACAAGACTCCTTGAATACACTTAAATAATTGAATAAAACATAAACATAAATTATAAGGCTATAGAATATAACATATATATATATATATATATATATATATATATATATATATATATATATATATATATATATATATATATATATATATATATAAAAAGAATTAAAAGCAAGAGAGTAAAAGTGTGTTTTCAGATTTGTCTTAAAACTGACAATTGTATTACAGGACTTAATATGAAGTGGGAGGGAGTTCAAGAGTTTAGGACAGTGGTCTCCAACATGGTGCCCGCGGGCACCTGGTAGCCCACGTGGAGTCTCTGAGTCGCCCGCCGAGCACGTTCTATAAATAGCCTGAATTGTAATCTGTCATTTTTTTTTTTTTTTTTTTTTTTATGATAAAGGCATAAAATGAGAAAATAACTATTGGTGACATTTCATATACCATTAAAACATAATAAAATAATTCAATAATTTAAAATATTTAGAATCTGCACGTCGAGTCAACGTACGTTGACATAGGCTACATTACGTTGTGCAAAAAAAAAAAACGTCACTAGCAGATGGTACATACATGAGATAAATTTAACTATAAAAAAGAAAAAAAGATTAATTATGGCTGATGATGCAAGTCATGCAAAAAAGAAGAAGACTTATTATTTCAACGAGGAGTGGGAGACAGAATTCCTCTTCACCAACGTTAAAGATAAAGCTGTATGCCTCATCTGTGGAGCTAGCATTGCGGTTGCCAAGAGACACAATGCGGAGAGTAGGGGTGTAACGGTACGTGTATTCGTACCGGACCGTTTCGGTATAGGGCTTTCGGTACGGTGCACGTGTGTACCGAATGACCTAATGCAATATTTTGTATGCGGAACATATACATTTTAGTGTTTCCAAACAAACATATTAAGTGGCGGAAGTCTCCACGTTCAGCGCAAATCCTGCCCTGCAGCTGATTCTAAGGCCGGTGACACACTGGCTGCGTGGCGTGAGCGTGCGTTTCTGCTGAGTGTCAGTTGCGTGACAGCTGCTTCACGTTTTCTGTGTCTTTACCATCTTTACACACCAGAATCGTGCCTGACGCGGCGCTGGCACCCTGCTGCTACTGTAGGTGACATAGAGGGAGACCACCGACAGACCAGGATCTTGTCTTCACGACAGCAATATCTATACTTCATGTTTAGCATAAATATAAAGCCTACTGATAAAGGACACCGTCAACAGTATTGACGGCAAAATAGACTATGTTTGACAGGTGCAATATGCCAGTGTGTCACCGGCCTAAGGTTTTCAAAAGGCATCACGCGAGTGTGAACATCACTACAACTAGGAAAAAAACGATTGTAATTCAGACGCAGCTCCCGTCGGCATTTAAACAGACCTTTGCTCTTAATTCCGATCGGTCCAACGCAATAACGAAGTCTGAGCAGGTCTAAAAACTTAAACGGTTGATGCTGCACTTTACACTTAGTTATATATATTTTAAAAACATGAGCAGGCCTACAAGCTGGGATTGGTAATGCTGCACTGTAATCTTAGTTATTTATTTTTATTTTTCATTATATTTTATTATATGATATTGGTTTGAGACTGAGAGTATTTTATTTAGTGGAGAACTTTGCAGCAGTATTTTATTTCCTATTCTTTTTTTATTTTATATTTTATTAAAAAGTATTTTAAAAAAGTGTAAACAAATTGTTAAAAAAAAGTTTATAGTAATAAACAACCTGCAGTTTAATGTTTGCATTTCTTTCCCTTACTGTACCGAAAATTAACCGAACTGTGACTTTAAAACCGAGGTACGTACCGAACCGTGATTTTTGCGTACAGTTACACCCCTAGCAGAGAGACATTTCACCACAACCCACAAGACCTTCAATGTTTGTTATCCACCAGGTACATCACTTAGAAAAGAAAAAGTTAGTGAGATGAAAACAACATTAAGCAGGCAGCAATCCTTTTTTACAAAACCCGCCAAAAAGTCACAGGCTGCAACCGAAGCTTCATTTAGAGTTGCTCATTTTTTAACGAAACACAAAAAACCTTTCTCTGATGGTGAAATTGTCAAGGGAGCAATGACTGTGATAACCAACACTCTGTTTAAAGATCACAAGAATGGAAATGAAATAATGTCCTCAGTGTCCGGTGTTCAACTCGGGGCTAACACTATTGCGAGACGAGTCTCGGCTATGTCAGCAAACGTAACGGAGCAGCTGGAGAAAGACTTGGGTTCGTGCAAATGGTTCTCCATCCAGTGTGATGAATCTGTGGATTCTAGTAGTACAGCGCAGCTCATGGTTTTCATCAGAATGGTATTCAGTGATTTGTCAGTTAAAGAGGAATTTTTAACATCACTGCCCCTCAAGACAACAACGAGGGGTGTTGATATTTATGATGCAGTGAAGAAGTACTTCATGGAAAAGAACGTGCCATTTGAAAAGTTGGTAACGGTAACAACTGATGGAGCCCCTGCAATGACTGGCCAGCATGCAGGCTTTGTTGCGCTATGCAGAGGAGACCCAGATTTCCCAAAGTTTCTACATTACCACTGCATTATACACCAACAGGCACTGTGCGCCAAAGTGATGGGATTTGATCACGTCATGACTCCAGTCGTAAAATCATTAACAGCATCCGGTCCAAAGCGAAACAGCACAGGTCATTCAAGGTACTTCTGGAGGAGCTTTCAGCTGAGTATGGTGACCTATTGCTTCACACTGAAATTCGATGGCTGAGCAGAGGAAGGATTTTGCAACGTTTTTTATTACTTTTGTCTGAAATCAAAGTGTTCATGGAATCCAGAGGGGAGGACACCGCCATGCTTCATGACACTGAGTGGCTACTGGACCTTAGATTAGATTAGATTAGATTCAACTTTATTGTCATTATGCAGAGTACAAGTACAGAGCTAATGAAATACAGTTAGCATCTAACCAGAAGTGCAAGAATATAGTGTTTTATATACATAAAAGTGCAGAGTAAGTGAAGCTATGATATACAGAATGTACAGTGGAGTTGCTATATACAGTATTGAGCAGAGTATGTACAGAATATAAATAGGAATGCAAATGTAGGGATTGTATGTACATTATGAACAGAGCAATGTAGGATTATATATACATTATGAACAGCAGCATTGTGAGAACAGTGAATATAAATACAGTTGGATGAGTGTGTAAAAGTATTGTTAAACAATGTATTACAGTATATACAGAATAACAGTAGTGCAATTATGTTTTTATAGAAATAGTTTACTGTGCTTTGTACAGTAACAGCTTTAGACAGTTTACAGTAATGGCTAGAACAGTGTGCAGTTTGTGCAAAATATGATTAGTGCAAATGCATGTGTGTAAAGTACTGTGACCAGTGCAGTAAAAGAGCAGGTGCAGGCTAGATTGGTGGGGTGGTGTTCAGAAGTGTCACAGCCTCAGGAAAGAAGCTCTTCTTGAGCCTACTAGTGCGAGAGCGTAGGCTCCTGTAACGCCTGCCGGATGGAAGGAGGGTGAAATGTCCATGGTTAGGGTGAGAGGCATCCTTAATGATGTTCCTTGCCCTGCCCAGACAGCGCTTCTGAAAAATGTTCTCAATGCATGTTAACTGGGTGCCGGTGATCCGTTGAGCAGTTTTCACCACCCGCTGGAGTGCTTTGTGGTCAGATGCAGAGCAATTGCTGTACCATACTGAGATGCAGTTCGTGAGTACGCTCTCAATGGTACAGCGGTAGAATTCAGAAAGGATCCTGGAACTCAGGTGAACTTTCTTAAGGCTCCGTAAGAAGTAAAGGCGCTGCTGTGCCTTTTTGACCAGTGTGGAGGTGTTATGGGACCAGGTTAGGTCATCAGAGATGTGGATGCCAAGGAACTTGAAACTCGACACACGCTCCACTACAGCTCCGTTGATGTAGATGGGTGTGTGTGCATGACTCCTAGTCCGCCTGAAGTCCACAATCATCTCCTTAGTCTTCTGGGTGTTTAGTTCCAGGTTGTTGGTGGCACACCACACAGCCAGGTGCTGGACCTCATCCCTGTAGGCTGACTCATCGTCATCCTTGATCAGACCGATCACCGTGGTGTCATCTGCAAATTTTATTATGGTGTTGGAGCCATAAACAGGAAAGCAGTCATGGGTGAATAGGGAGTACAGGAGAGGGCTTAGTACACAGCCCTGTGGCACGCCGGTGTTCAGGGTGATGATGGAGGATGAGAGGTTATCTAACTTAACAGCCTGAGGTCTGTTCGTCAGAAAGTCTAGAATCCAGTTGCAGATGGGCGTGCTGAATCCAAGCTGGCTGAGCTTGGAGATCAGCTTGGAGGGGATTACTGTATTAAATGCAGAACTGAAGTCTTTGAACAGCATTCTCACATGTGTATTTTGACTGTCCAGGTGGGTGAGGGCAGAGTGAAGTGCCGTTGAGATGGCGTCCTCTGTTGACCTATTGTGGCGATAGGCAAATTGGAATGGGTCTAGTGAAGCAGGGAGACAGGATTTTAAGTGGGATGCAACCAGTTTCTCAAAGCACTTGGCAATGATGGGGGTGAGTGCAACAGGACGGAAATCGTTAGGGACCGAGGCAGTGGAGTGTTTCGGTACTGGAACGATGGTGGAGGTTTTGAAGATAGTGGGGACAGTTGTTTGGGCCAGGGACAGATTGAAAATGTCCGTGAAGACCTCGGCCAGCTGCTCCGCACAGGCTTTAAGCACACGACCAGGTATTCCATCAGGGCCAGCTGCTGTCCGTGCATTCACCTTACACAGAGTGGAGTAAACATCTGAGGTGGAGAGTGTGAGAGGCAGTTCACTGGGTTGATGCTCAGCTTTGAGTGAGATCTCCTTATTATTTTGATCAAAACGAGCATAAAAGTGATTGAGCTCGTCTGGGAGGGAGGCAGAGCTGGAGGGGGGCACAGAGTTAGGTGGTTTGTAGTCTGTGATAGTTTGTATGCCTTGCCACATACGCCGGGGGTCTGAAGATTTAAAGTGTTCTTCAATCCTCTGTTTGTGTGCGAGTTTGGCCTGGCAGATACCCTTCCTCAGGTTGGCTCTGGCTGAGCTGTAAGCCTCTCGGTCTCCAGACCTGAAGGCTGCATCTCTTGTTTTGAGCAGGAGGCAAACCTCTCTGTTCATCCAGGGCTTCTGATTGGGGAAAATTTTTATTTTTTTGTGTGTGGTTACTCTGCCCACACATCTGTTTATGTGCTCCAAGACAGAGTTGGTGTAAGTGTCAATGTTGATCTGAGAGTTTGTGGTGGCCGGGGCAGCAAACTGACTCCAGTCTGTGTGCTGGAATTGATGTTGGAGAGAGGAGTCAGCACCTTCCAGCCAGATTTTAACAGTCCTTATTGTAGGTTTCACACGTTTGATGACCGGGGTATACTTGGGGAGCAGGAACAAAGAGAGGTGATCAGACTGACCCAGGTGGGGGAGGGGTGTGACTTTATAGGCATCAGTCACATTAGTATAAACGTGGTCCAATGTTTTATGTCCCCTTGTAGTGCAGGAGACATTCTGATGAAATTTAGGGAGAACAGATCTTAAAGTGCAGTGGTTGAAGTCCCCAGCAACAATAAAGGCTCCATCCGGGTGCAGGGTTTGTAATTTGCTAATAGCAGCACAAAGTTCTTTCATAGCCATGTTAGCATTAGCGTCCGGAGGTACATAAACTGCAGCAGCAACAATGCAAGTAAACTCACGTGGTAGATAGAATGGCCTGCACTTGATAATCAGGAACTCCAGATCAACAGAGCAGTAGGTATCAACAATGACAGAGTCTTTACACCATGATTTGTTTACACAAATGCATACTCCACCACCTTTGTTTTTACCAGAGGTTGCTGCTACTCTGTCAGCCCTGAAGAAAGAGCGCCCATCCATATGCACCACGCTGTTTGCGACATTGTTGCAGAGCCATGTTTCAGTAAAAAACATAACATTGCAGTTCATAAGCCATTTCTGTGTGAGGGTCCAGATCTTTAGTTCGTCCATCTTGTTCATCAGAGACCGTACATTGGCAAGGAAGATGCTGGGCAGAGCTGGTCGATGTGGGTTTAGCCTTAGCTTAGCACGCAGCCCTCCACGCTTTCCCCGTCTTGGTTTACGGTCTCGACGCTGACGCCGAGCACTTCCGGTCGGTACGAGTGATCCGCTTGTCCGCGGTGACCTCAGTAGCTCCGGCGGGAGTTCGCTGAAGTCGAAAGGAGGATCTAAAACTATGTTGGAACACCGTTTGTTGATGTCCAAAAGTGACTGTTTACTATAGCTGTACTTCGCACAACTGAATCGCGCGAACACGAATGAAATAACCAGGTAAATTAACACTATTTTCTGAAATCTGGTAAGACGCTGAGCCTTGCGATGTGTTCGCGCCGCCATCTTGGTCTAAGACCTTGCCTACCTAACTGACATCACTGTGAAACTGAATAATTTGAACTGTGAACTGCTAGGCAAAAATAAGACAATCCATGAGATGATCAGTGCTGTAAATGCTTTCAAAGCCAAGATTAGCCTTTTCTCCACGTACTTGCAGAGGAAGAAATTGTATCACTTTTCATCCTTGCAGTCGATGCTAAGTAACAATGATTCTGCATCTGAGGTCTTTGACAGAGCAAAACACAATTACTTTGAACTCCTGAAAAGGCTTGGACAAGAATTTGAGGACAGATTCAATGACTTTTGATAGTCTGGAACCATGCAAGTCATTCATTGCAAATCCTTTCATGCAAGTGGACATTTTGCACATTTCTGAAAAATTAAGTGATGCGTTTAACCTGGTTTCTAGTGAGGTTGAGATGGAGATTCTCACTCTGCAGAGTGACATTAACCTCAAAGCCCTTCAGGGGGCAACAGAATTTTGGAATCTTGTTGACCCAGAGAAATACATTAACATTTCCACAGCAGCGATGAAAGTTGCCTGTCTTTTTGGCTCAACTTACCTGTGTGAATCTGCATTTTCAGATATGAATTTTATTAAGAACAAACACAGAACACGCCTTACTGATGGACATTTGGAGGACTCAATTTGAGTTACAGTGTCGGGTTATACTCCCGATTATAGGGCACTTGTGGACATTATGCCGTGCCAAGCTTCCCATTAAAAGGTGGTTGTTTTTTTGCCCATAAAAGCAGGCTGATTTGGCCTATTTATTGTTGTAAGTATTACATACCTCCCCAGTCTAGGGGATGGGAGGAAGTAACAAAGAAAATGGTGGAAAAATGGAGGGAGTTTTTCCCCTTCTACTGACAGATTAGAATTTATTAAACACAAGTAAGCAAATATAACTTCAGGAGGGGTCCAGGCCAACATAACAAACAAAACCTACTAACTCCCAAAAACAAACCTAACTAACCTACAAAATAAAAAGAAAAGAAAATAGAAAAGATTACCCTAACTCCCTAACTGATCTTAAACAGGAGAAAAAGTATAATCAAAATAAATAGCAACCACCTCCCTACAGCTTCCCATGAAAACAAAAGAAAACAAAAATAAACCTTAGTTCTAACAACAAAAGAAAATAACTCACGTATGGGCTGAATAAATTCTCCCACAAGAGGACTACTAGAAACTCATCAACAAACTTCTAATCACAACAAATCAGCTACAAACTCTAGTGACATCAGCAGAAGGTACTCTCGCTCCAAATTCCCACACTCCAGACATCGCAACTCTGTCTTTTATCTTCAAGCATTTCCTCTTGTGGGCCAATCAGGATAGGGCAGTCATCAGAAGAATCATCCACTAATTGGTCTTCACCTGTTAGTCCTTGTCAGCACTTGAGAGGGCGAGAAAAAGGAACACACAAGGCACATACACAAGAGACAGTCCCAATTAAGGAGGCCCTGGGACGTAACACCCCCACCACGAGATTTCAAACTAACCAAAAAGTTTTTAAACAACCCCCAACCCACTAATACACTTAGTTTTCCACTGAATGGACCCTGGACAGGGCATCGGCCACAACATTCTCCAAGCCTTTCTTATGGCGAATATCCAGATGGTATCCCTGCACCATCAAGGACCACCGCATCAACCTCTGGTTGGAATTAGCCATTTGGGACAGGAAAACCAGGGGGTTATGGTCAGTGTAAATGATGACCGGGTTACAGTGATCTCCCAAGTACACTTCAAAGTGCTGCAAGGCTAGTAACAGTGCCAATGCCTCCTTTTCAATAGTGCTATACCTCTACTGGCACTTTGAAAACTTCTTTGAGTAATAGCACACGGGGTGATCAATTCCATCACGGTCCTCCTGTAACGAAATGCTCCAGCTCCAACAGTGCTTGCATCCACCTGTAATTTAAACGGGAGGGCGAAATTTGGAGCAGACAACACTAGTGCATTACACTAAATATCCTTCGCAGCATTAAAAGCAAGAGCACATTCTGGAGTCCAAACAAATTTCTTAGAGGTACTAAGAAGGTCTGTAAGTGGAGAAACTACAGAGGCAAAGATTTTACAAAAACCCCTATAGTATCCGGTCATCCCCAGAAATCTACGTAGTTCTCTTTTGGTGGTAGGAATAGGAAATTCAACAACGGCAGATATTTTTTCCTCCACAGGACATACCTGTCCCTGCCCAACCTTTTTGCCTAAATAGGTAACAACAGCTTTGGCAAAATCACATTTGGCCAGGTTTAAAGTTAAATTGGCAGCAGCCAACCTATCAAACACACAGTTCAACTTTTCCACATGATGCCTCCATGTAGGTGAAAAGATGACAATATCATCTAAGTAGGCTTCACAATCTGAAACCCCGGACAATACTTCCTGCATAAGCCTCTGAAATGTAGCTGGTGCATTTCGCATACCAAAGGCCATGACTTTATACTGCAGAAAGCTGTCAGGAGTAACAAAGGCAGAAATCTCTGATGCTCGAGCCGTCAAAGGAACTTGCCAGTAACCTTTGAGGAGATCCAACTTGGTGACAAACTGCGATGAACCCACCCGGTCAACACAATCCTCTAACCTTGATAAGGGGAAAGAGTCAGGCTTAGTGATGGCATTTACCTTGCGGTAATCTGTACAAAACCGCAAGGAAGAATCTGCCTTTGGCACCAATAAACAAGGAGAACTCCAGGGACTCTTGCTAGGTTCCGCCAGTCCATGGTGCAACAGATACTCCACCTCCAAACCCATAACTTCTCTCTTCTTGGGGTTAACCCTGTAAGGATGTTGCTTAACCCTTTCGAGTCGATTAACGCGGATACACGTTTTGAGTCATTTTGTCCTGATAACCCCGAAAAAACCTTAAATTACATTTTCAGTTTTAATCGTACAGATAAGAGCAATACATCAATCGAATCTGTAAAGGGTCTACTTTTTTTTGGATACAGACATAATAACAACAAAACTTTGTGCACTTATAAAATAAAGATAACAAACAAGGTGTGCTGTCTGCAGCCTTTGTCTGCGCTTATCTTCATTTACAAACAAGTC
The DNA here is from genome assembly GCF_963082965.1 of Carassius carassius. NCBI lineage: Eukaryota > Metazoa > Chordata > Actinopteri > Cypriniformes > Cyprinidae > Carassius > Carassius carassius. The sequence continues at coordinate 11,869,021 of NC_081797.1, read as the reverse complement.
ATTAAAATGAACTGTAACTCCGTGAATACTCAACGAAAATACATGGGGGAGATATCTATAGAAAGCTTGACATGTCTATTTTTTAACTAAACAAGTGCCGCCGAAAACAGATATTCTGTGATAAAGTAATCCATATGAAAACAACGCGATGTCTGTTTTTCAAGTCTCCCTTCATTATATCTAATGTGACCACGCCCCCGCGCTGAACGCGCTATTCAGATTCAAACTGAAGCGCGCGGCTTGAATACGCCCATAACAGAAGAAAAAGCAGCGAGCCTGTTCTTCAAGTGTTTATTTTACTGTTTGCTTCGCGATGAGAGGAATAAGACATAATTCACCCCAAAAAGATGTGATGTGGTTGAGGATTTGAGAAATGGATTTCCTCAGAAAAAAAGAATGCAGCACTTTATTCAGCAGAGATCATAAACATGAGTAAGTCTCTTTTTATTTATTTATATACTTGTACTAGTTTTCACATAACGTGTAAACATTTTACTAGTTAGACTTTTTCCAAATACTTTTTCCAAACTATAATTCCTGACTAAATGTATAGTAATCAAGTGAAACATTATGAAGTTTCAATAACAATCTACAATACTATACCATTCAAAAGCTTGATGTAAATAATATAAATGTAACAAACAGATAACGGTCACAAATGTAAAAACATGCTTTTCTTTCAATTTATTCCCCCTAAAAACCCAGAAAAATATTCTCAGCTCTTTTCAACATTAATAATAATGATAATAATAATAACAATAAATGTTTTTTTTGTAGAAAATAAGATTGTTAAAAGGATTCTGAAGGATTGTGTGACTGGAGTAAGGATGCCAAACAATTTGTTTGAAAGTCAGCTTTGATTGTTTCTAATAAACTGTTTAACTGCACCCCCAAGTGGATATTAAATTATGTTGTGGGATAATTAAATATATTCTAAATAAACTACAAACATAAAATTATATAGATTTATTTTGTTCTCACATTCTCTCTTGTAACTCCTCACTCACAGTGGCACAGATGACTGAATGGCTCATTATGCAGCTCATTATGCAGGCCTTTGTCTTCTCAGGAGTAAATCACAATAATATTCATGGTAGTTGACGCCTACTCGCATATGACTTTTACCAACAAAAAGTGTCTTAGAAAATTTAAATCAATATATTGTTCTCTGTGAGTGAGTAAACAAGATGATTTTCACATCATTTAGAAAGAAAAATTCTAGGCTACAAGCTCCAGTTCTCAAAAATCCCGGGAACCATTGTTCTTTATGTGTTTTTCTGCCTTATTCAAGTGTTTTAACATTTTTAGTTTTTCACTAACCACGCATAATATTTTTTTTCTCAAAAACACAATCATGTACATACATGCATTTCTTATATTATTATAGCCCAGTTTGTGATGATTACAGTGAGATTAGTCTTTACCCATTTAGATATTTATAAGAAACTGAAAAAAGCACAAATGTCAGGGCATGACAAAACTTCTCCAGGCCCCAAAAATACCCTTAGACTCCAGAGGGTTAATAGGGACAGCCGTTCCTACATCGATATCATGAGTTAACACGGTGGTTTGTTGTGGTACATCTGAAAATAAAGTAGGATGTTCTCCAAGCAGTTTAACAATATCCCTACTTTGCTCCTTAGAAAGGTGTACAAGATGAACCTCAAGGTTATTTAATACATCAGAATTCTTCAGGCCAATACATGACATCGGAGCACCATTTACTACCAACCCATCTTGCTCAGGGCAGTAAGCAAGAGGCATAACCGGATTAACAATTTCAACAGGAGAAACAACATGTACAGACTTGGATGACTTTGACTCATTCCGTTCAACATATTGACATGACACACCCGAGTCTTTCGTCTCCGATCAGGAGTTCGGATCACATAATTGGTTTCACTTAGCTGCCTATCAACAATGTAAGGTCCAACAAACTTAGTTTGCAACGCAGACCCCGGCACAGTGAGTAGAACCATCACTGAATCTCCAGACTGAAATTTACGAGAAACACTTTTCTGGTCATAACGAACCTTCATTCTAGCCTGAGTGGCAGCCAGATGTTCTTTAGCCACTTCACAAACCTTCTGAAGACGTACACGGAAAGAGCTGACATATTCCTGCACGGTCACTGGTAATGAAGGTTTAAAGACCAACTGCTCACTGAGCAATTTTAAGGGTCCACGAACTGTGTGACCAAAAACAAGTTCAGCTGGGCTAAACCCTAGTGACTCTTGCACAGACTCACGTGCTGCGAACATTAACAAAGGCAGCCCTTCCACCAGGTCTTTGCCAGAAGCAAGGCAATATGCATGAAGCAAGGACTTGAGCGTTTGGTGAAACCGCTCAAGTGCACCTTGTGACTGGGGGTGGTAGGCACTTGAGGTTTGATGACTTACTCCAAGTTCGGTCAATAGGCCTTTAAACAACTCCGAGGTAAAATTAGTCCCCAAATCAGTCTGTATGATTCTTGGCAAACCGAAGACAGAGAAGAACCTTACTAACTCCCTGGCAACAATGTTGGCTTTAAGTGATCTCAGGGGAACAGCTTCAGGGAACCGTATCGCCGCACACATCATAGTCAGAATATACTGATGACCCAATTTGGCCCTCGGCAAAGGGCTGACACAATCAAGAATCAATCTCTGAAATGGTTCTCCCATCACCGGAATTGGTTGTAATGGTGCTGGGGAATCATTGCTTTAGATTTCCCAGCCACCTGACATACATGACAAGACCGACAAAATTCTGAAACTGTGGATTTCATGCTCGGCCACAAGAAAAACCTTGAAACCCTCTTGAAAGTTTTAGTAATACCCAGATGACCTGCGAACACGTTCTCTTGAGCCAATTTTAAAACCTGGTTTCGATAACCAGAGGGTAAAACTATCTGAAATTGTGTATTCCAGCTAGCCTCATCACTGGAAATACTAGACTTCCACCGTCACATCAAAATACCATCATCCCAAAAAAACACAACCCTAGCTTCAGGCTTATCTACTTGATCAACTGCTGCATCAGCACAGTTCCTCAAGCTCTGATCAGACTTTTGGGCAGCCGCCAACTGTTCCCTTCCAACTCTTAGAGGACCCAGTTCACTGGTTTGATTGAATTCAGTACCTGGACTCAAATTACTCGGAGTAACAAATAACTTGCATTCCTCAAGTTCTAGAGAAGAATTCATAAATGATTTAGACAAGTCAATAACATCCTCAAACTTCCTGCTCTGAGCAAGAGTCACTACACATGCAGGAAAAACCGAGGGGAACAAACTAGCAACATCAGACGTTGAAGATACAGGCTTCTCAATAACCAGTGGGCTAGAAAAAACCTTACCACCAGCCAAGTCATTACCCAGCACAAGACCAACTCCCTCCACAGGCAGCTCTGAGCGCACTCCGAGCTCAACATCTCCTGAAACAAGATCAGAGGTTAGACAAACGGTGTGCAGAGGTAACCTAACACATCCCAGTTCAATGCCACGTACTAAAATATCAGAGCCAGTATATGTTGCAGCAGAAAATGGCAATACACTCTCCAATATAATAGACTGGGCGGCACCTGTGTCCCTGAGAATTGTAATTGGTCTTAACTCAGAATCAGCAGATAACGAGACAAAACCCGACATGAGAAACGGCTGGTACACTGAAGCAGCACTCATGCTTTCACTAACCTCAGAAGGGTTGACAAAAGCAACACTTTTAGCTTTCCTAGACAAATTTTTCTTCTTCCAAGACCGGCACTCAGAAATCAAATGACCTGGGTCAAGACAATAAAAACACACACCTTTGTCACCCATACGTTTTGAATCATACTTGTGAGAACTCTCAGATTTTGGCTGATCTGCCCGAACCAAATCAGTAACCGTATCCTCAGCAAGAGATCGGTTTCTACTCTGGCGCACGGAAGGAAAAACACTTCTGTGCGTTAGCACAAATTCATCGGTGACCACAGCAGCATCCGACAGCTTAGTTACCTTCTTCTCATTTAAGTGCACAACAATATTCTCCGGCAAACAACCTTTAAAATCTTCCACCAGAACCAGCTCTCGAAGTTGTTCAAATGTGGACACTTTACTGGAACAACACCATTTGTCAAAGAGATTCCCCCTTCTCTCTGGCAAATTCTACAAATGTTTGTTTGGCTGCTTTTACATAGCCCCGAAACCTCTGCCGGTATGCCTCAGGTACCAATTCATAAGCTCTAAGCACAGCAATTTTAACAATGTCATAATCTAATGACTGTTCTATAGGCAATGAAGAACAAACTTCCTGGGCTTTACCCTCCAAATTACATTGTAGGAGTAAGGCCCACATATCCTTTGGCCACCTAAGTTTCATAGCCACACGTTCAAATGTAGTGAAATAGGAATCTACTTCAGTTTCACAGAATTTTGGAACTAACCTGATATACCTGCTAACGTCAAAATCTGCTTCCCCTGCTCCCTCACCCGGAGTCGAAGTAGCTGGAGCAGACAGAGATGTAACCGGAGACCTCCCAGACAAAGGAAAAGTAGTAACTGGAACATTATCAGACAAAATGTTATATAATGTTGTTTTCTCCCATGAAAAAAAAAGAAAACAAAAAAAAAAAACCTTAGTTCTAACAACAAAAGAAAATAACTCACGTTTGGGCTGAATAAATCCTCCCACAAGAGGACTACTAGAAACTCATCAACAAATTTCTAATCACAACAAATCAGCTACAAACTCTAGTGACATCAGCAGAAGGTACTCTCGCTCCAAATTCCCACACTCCAGACATCGCAACTCTGTCTTTTATCTTCAAGCATTTCCTCTTGTGGGCCAATCAGGATAGGGCAGTCATCAGAAGAATCATCCACTAATTGGTCTTCACCTGTTAGTCCTTGTCAGCACTTGAGAGGGCGAGAAAAAGGAACACACAAGGCACATACCCAAGAGACAGTCCCAATTAAGGAGGCCCTGGGACATAACATAAGTGTGACAAATAACTCTTGACATTTTGTATTTAAATTGTGTTCCAATGTGTAAATGTGTTCAGTGTAATGGGATCTAAAGAGAGAAAATTATAAATACAATTATAAATGTAAATTTTTTCTATATAAATTCCTATAAATAGGATTGATAATAAATAATTTTATTAAATAATAATTATTAAATAAAAAATAATTTAATTATTAATAATAATTTAAAATGCTTGTGAGAAGTGATTTACATATTAAGCCATGATGTCAATATTCATTTCATTACATAGACATATTTTGGTGATTAAAAATGTGAAAAAGTGCCACAGTGTTTGTTTATTTTAGGACATGTTTTAAAATTGTTAATTTTATATATTAAAAAAATTGCATCTCTTCCTTTTTTGCTCTATCGAAAACGTACCGAACCGTGTCACTACTGTATCGTATTGAACCAACCCATGAATTTTGTGAACCGTTACACCCCTAATATATACCCGACTATAAGACGACCCTGAATATAAGACGACCCCCCCCCCCCTTTCCCTGACGTATTTTTGGGACAAAAACAGATTTTTGTAGAAAAAAATCTGGTTTTCAACAGAAAATAATTTTATTTGAAAATTGCAGTGATACTTTATTCTCTCTCTTCCAGCGCACACATGCGCACCTTTCTCTCTCCCCCTCTCTCTCTCTCTCTCTCTCTCTCTCTCTCTCTCTCGGGTGTGTTGCATGCTGGGAAGCGAGAGTGTGGCGTGGGGTGTGAGAGGCACGTGCGAGAGCGTGAAGTTTCTTAAGGTTTTTCTTATAGTTAAAACAATTTTTTCCATAGGTTTTACTTATCTTCTTTTATTATTTTCTTTTTTTCTTTTTCCTCACTTCTTTGGGTCACCGATTATTTTATTCAAGTTTGTGAGGCGTTTTCTAGTCAATCGGGATGGCCCCTCTCCCTGTGGGGGAAGAGCCATCTCTCTCACTTCGGAATGGTTTCAGGTGTGTTCCTGAAGCAGGAACAGCGATTGAGGAGGTGCTATTAGCAACAGGAGAACAGGTAGGCCATGAAAACATTGTTTCTGCATCTCGTATGAACAAGGCAGTTATCGTATTTTTAAAAAACTAACAACTAGTAATCAGGATAATTGAAAGCGGCATTTGGGTGAAAGAAACCATTGTACCCGTTAAACCTCTTTTTGCTCCAGCTACAAAAGTGACAATTTCCAATGTACCTCCTTTCATTAAAGATGACGCGATCTTGCGAGAATTGACACGGTTCGGAAAGATGGCTAGTGCTGTGAAAATGATCAGAAAACATCAGCTGTAGCTGAGTTAAATGAACAAGCTAAAACGTAAGAAGGGGGAGGGACAGAGAGAGGACTGTAGCTAGAAAATTCAAGTTCAATCAGAAAGTGATCGGAGATAGCAACATTAGTGATATCAAGTTTGTCGACTGATATCCCTGATGACAGAACAAGGTCCAATGTGTGTCCCTTGATATGAGTTGAACCACAAATTGATTGAGTGAGGTTAAAAGAGTCGAGTAGCGCTTAAAAATTCATTCACCATCGGCTTAGTTGGGCAACAGACATGAATATTAAAATCACCAAGAATCAGCTTCTTGTCAGACTGAATGGCCAAGGCAGAAAGAAGGTCAGAGAAATCATGTATGAAGCAGCCAGTAGCTTTAGGTGATCTGTAGACCAGTGCACATAACAGGGGTGTTTGCAGACAATTTGCAAGTATAAACAGCTGAACTTCAAAAGAGGGGTCGTTTTTTACAGGAAGGATTTTGCATTTGAATATATTTTTAAAAACTGTAGCTAGGCCACCACCACGGCCAGAGATCCTTGGGGAATTTAGGAGACCCCACTGAGGAGGACGTAATTCGGTGAAAGGGGATAAATCACCAGTACAAAGCCAAGTTTCAGTCACAAATAAAATGTCCAACTCATGCGATGTGATAATGTCATTTAGAATGAATGTCTTATTAGCTACAGAACGGGCATTTATGAGAGCAAATTTAACTGGCAAAGATCGAGTTGTTGAACTAGTAGAGACATGTCCATTAAAACAAAGTGAACAGAGACACGCCGAATCCACTCCACCAGGGGAAAGGACGGTTTTGGCCAAGATGGAACGAGAAGCCAAGCGCACAGGAATCTGTGTCACTGGAAGTTCGCAAACAGGCGACGAAAGCAGGATAAGATTCCGATAGTCGATACTTCCAGCAGAGCGATGCCTAGGCGAGGAGCCAGCAGGCCGCATAGAGACAACTGTGGGGATGGTAACATCAGAGTTACCGGGATTTGTAAAGAAAATGCGACGGCTTCCTCGATGCACATAACGGGGTCGCGGGCGAGAAATGCCCAGGGCGGTGCACAGCTTGTACACCTTAGCAGGCAGACGAAGAGATGGCGACATAAAGTCACGGAGTTCTTTCATAGAGTATATTAGAGACATATTCTGCTGCGACATATTAAAAAAAAAAAACACACACAAGTGGAAGTAACAATCCACACTATCCATAGAATGGTGAGAGTCGGAAACGGATGCATTTATACTCCACATGAACCTCGGGCACCCCGGGACTCACAGCCAGATTGAAAACATCAGTAGCCAATTGCCCAAACAGAAAAACCACAGCGTACAGCAGTGAGGAAGGGGAAACTTACACACGCACACGCCGAGGGAAGATCTGCTCATCGGGCAATCGATGGCTCGAGTTGGGCTGGGCAAAAAAAGTACGCCCGGGCTTTCCAAGATTGTAGGTGAGTGAGAACAGTACCTTCGGGAGATTAACTATTCAGTCGGGAGCAACGTCCATGCACGTTATAACCACAAGTCGTCGTGCACTTGCAGAGAGCAAACTTCTAGAGGGCACATAAGATTGAACAAGTGAGTTTAGGTATGTTGGTGCCGTGCCAGTGGTGGTCTTGTAAGTTGTTACCTTGAATTTGATAACAGGAAGGGACTAATCTTCCTAATGTTGTATAAGGCAAATCTGCAGGACCGGGTCATTGTAGCAATATCGTCTGTGAAGCTTAACTGATGATCCATCACAACTCCTAGGTTTCTGGCTGTCCTGGAAGGAGTTATGGTTGACGAACCCAGCTGTATAGAGAAGTTGTGATGAAACGATGGGTTAGCTGGAACCACCAGCAGTTCTGTCATTGTAAGGTTGAGCAGAAGGTGATGGTCATTCATCCAGCTAGAAATGTCACTCAGACAGGCTGAAATGCGAGCAACTTCCGTCAGGTCATCTGGTTGAAATGAGAAGTAGAGTTGAGTGTCATCAGCGTAGCAGTGATAAGAAAAGCCATGCTTCTGAATGACAGATCCTAATGACATCATGTAGATGGAGTAGAGAAGTGGTCCAAGTACAGAGCCTTGAGGAGCCCCAGTAGCAAGTTGTTGTGACTTAGAAACATCACCCCTCCATGACACCCTGAAGGATCTATCAGAGAGGTAAGACTTAAACCACAGGAGTGCGGTTCCAGAGATGCCCATTTTTCTGAGGTTGGACAGGAGAATCTGGTATATAGTGAAAACACTACAAATTAGCACAGTAACAAGATTGGCAGTTTAACTTGTAAGCACAAAACACAAGATACTTCTCTTTTCAGTATGAATAAGGCTTTATTAGATAAATCTAATACATATAAACTAATCTGACACATAAGCACACGCACTCACACATTCATACAAGCTGCAGGAAGATAGAAAGTTAGGGAAGAATGAGTTTAAGAGAATGTAAATGTGGAATCCCAAGTTTTTAGCAATACGTGAAATTACATAGACATGAACAGCCATCAATCACTTAATTAAACCTTGCATTTTAATTAATTGAGTTCCTCAATGAGGTTAAAATTATATTAGATACACCAGCATAGATCTGAGTCTGGAGATACTTGTGTTGCCTGTGTAAAGCAGGATTTGATTGTGTCCTGAGTATTTAAACTGGCCTTTTGGCCACGCCTCAAATGTTGTCTTGACCAATTAGATATTGTCTTTGCTCTGGGTATCATAAAACATATGTTATCTTATCAAGCACAGGGTCTAATTTTGGACATGATTCCTATAACAAGAATATGATACATTTGACAAATAACTGATGGTCAGGAATGTTTCAAGCTAACGGATTCAAACACATACATACTAAACATGAATATGAATCCTTAAGCTATCCAATAGTTATTAAAAGACATACACAATAAGTGATTATAAACATGATAGTCAAATGTGTGGGTTACATAGAAATTAATATAGAGTTAAGCAATAGACTGATATTCATTTATAAGTCTTTTTAAGTTCATTCAAAGACAGTTCTTGTCCCATTCTCTGACAAAAGATGTTCCCCATGAGACCTCAGCTCTCTGTCCTTAAGCCAATTTCCAACTGGCTTTTATACTGCCTCCTCACGCCAATCACTGCAACGAGACCTAGGTGTTAGTTATTTTGCACTTGACCCATTTACCAGTCGTCTACTCACTCTCTCTCCCATCGCAGACCTCGCTGAACCACACCTCCCCTGCCACAAGCCGGCTGCCAGGCCACCGGGAATTGTCCCGGTTCTTCCGATGGCCAGTCCGTGCCTGATTTCCACAGACAGACAGAACATACAGGATTCATATATTGTCTTTCTGCGGCTTAATATTCACGGACACTAGTCCATATCGCATTTTGATTCAAGTGTACGACCTACTTTTGATGTATTCTTCCAAAATGTGCCATATCGTCCACTTTAGGCTATACGAATTCCCTTTTTATGACTGGATTCTACGAACCAGACTGGGTTTTCTGCATCGCGGAAATTATAGGGCCGCATGTCTCAAAATAGTTAGTGCAATTTGGGAAAGAAATCAAATAAATCTGTATGTGGATGGGTGTAAAAAATAAAATGTAAATTTTCATAAGTAACTGCAATTTAATTACACATTTTTCTTATTAACTGTAACTGATTATAGTTACATGTATTTTGTAATTAAATGATGCTTCTATACAATATGTTGTCATATTTATTTATTTTTCAATTATGGTTTTAATGTATTAATACTATATATTTACTGAAAAAAGTTAGCCTAAAACTAGATTATCTGCAAATAATAAATAAGTATAAATAAGTATTAAGCAAATAATCAACCAGAATTTTTTTTTAAAACAAAACAAAAAAGATTGTGGATTAACAATGTAAAATCTGTCTCTTTAGAGAATCTGTCAAATCCATGATGCAAATCTTGCATCTGTGCATAATGGAAAACGATCTCCTGCTGAGCCTGGCACCTTCTGACATACGTTTTTGGGTTGCCGTTCAGGATGGTGAACAAGTAAGTTGTTCTGCCTTTTATTTATTTTTTAAAGATGACATAAGTATGGACTATTGCTTTTTAGTCTTTAAAGATGTGATGAAGTATTAAACACTCAATAATTACCCTCTTTTTGTAGTCTGAGTACTTTGTAATGACTCTCTTCACTCATTAGGAAGGACAGTGGATTTGGAGTGATGGAAGTCCCTTTGACTACACCAGCTGGTGCTCTGGAGAACCTAACAATTCAGGAAATACAGAGAACTGCCTGGGGCTGGCCTGGAGCTGTAAGAAAGCACTGGTTCTATTAATACTTTCAATAATACTTCTCAACTTTTAATGTCATATACAGTAACATAAAATGGCTTATTTGGATACCACAAAATGCCTTAAGTTGAAAATTTTATTTTATTTTTACTCTCACACCACTATAATGATCAGAATAACTTTATTAATTTTTCCACCCTACAGCTAACCATTGCTGGAACGATTTGACAAATTCAGTACAACTTGTTTGTGCTAAAAACCTGAGATCACATGCAGTCATCCTTCTCCACATTTACGTGATTGTGCTACATACATTTACATTTTCTGATCTTATCCTTTATAAAACATGTTCATCTAAAATTAAACTTGCATCTTTTCTCAGTATCCTTTCCAAAACATTACTCTAATCAATAAAACATTGATAAAGCATATATTCTGTGTTGTGGAGTTTCATTAACTTTCATTGACTTGCAGATAAAAATCTTATGAACAGTTACTTAGTTTCAAAAAATATATACATATACAAAATACTAAATCAGACTTCAGCAGCCTTTCCACAGATATGTTTCTCAGACAATTACTTTCATTTATATAGATTTTTATTTTTTAATTTACAGCGTTTATACAAGAAAAAAAACATTGATTCACCTGTATAGAATTACTGATCATCAGCATCCAACTACAATGTAATACTCTTTACATAATTCATATTTTTGTATAGAAGCATATTATTTAACAAAAATGTATATGTCATGAGTCCGGACCCAGTGTTTCTCCCTCTCACCACCAGACGGCGCGATTTCCCATTCTCCTGGACTCATTTACCTTTACTTCACACACCTGTTCACCCACTCACTCGCGCACACACACATACACCTGGTGCCCATTGTCGCGGACTATAAATTCTCCCCTCAATTACCACTCCGCCTGACTGAAATAATTGCTAATTGTGTATTTGTATTTTGAGTGTTACTTGTATTCCTAGGTTTATGCATGTGATATAGTTGGGCTGGAATTGTTCCTGAACTTCTTATGTTTTGCCCTGTTGGCCTTTTCAGTTTATTAAAGAGTTAGTTTCCTGCACTTGGACCCAGACCCTGTTTTTTCTACGGTGCTCTCTACTGTGCTGTGACAGAATTCAGCCAACAAGCATGGGTCCAGCAGGAAAGTTTCTCAATGTCCACCAAGGAGATCGGAGCATTGAGGATTACACCAGGGACTTCGTGGGGTTGGCTCGGTTGTCGGCTTTGGGGAAGACCTGCCTAATGGTCTGTTTCTGGGGAGGCCTACCCGAGCCTTTCAAGTCCCGTATACCATTCTGGCACCCTGAGGAGAGGCTGGAGGACTACATCAACCTGGCTCTTCAGTTGAGCGGTTCACCCATCAGAGTGGGGTTAGATGCAGAGTCTGCTCAAAGCTCTCCTGAAGTGTCAATCCAGGAGTCATCAGAGGCCTCATCTGCTGTACCCAGTACCTCACGTACGCTCCCAGAGCATCGTGGGTTGTTACGAAGCATGCAGGAATCACTGCTGATGTTGGTGCGAGCAGCATGGTCAGCTCGCAAAGCTCCTGAGGTGGCAGTGGCCGCTCGCAGTTCCCCCAAGGCAGCGGAGTTCACTTCTGGCCTTCCCAAGGAACTATATTCTCCTCTCACTCACCACTCTGCCTGACTAGATTAATTGTTAATTATGTATTTGTATTTTGAGTGTTGTATTCCTAGGTTTATCCGTGTGATCTAGTTGGGCTGGAATCATTCCTGAACTCGTTTTGTTTTGCCTGGTTGGCCTTTTCAGTTTATTCACAACTGATGCTGCTGGCTCACACAACTGGTCAGATGTAGTTGGCTTGGGCTCCAAGGTGATCTGTGGACTAAAGAGTTATTTTCCTGCACTTGGACCCTGACTCTGTTTTTTCCATGGTGCACTCTAATGTGCCATGACAGTATATTGATTTATTTGATTAAGAGAGTTGATGTTTTAACAGTGTGTTCCTAATTTTTCACCACACCTATGAACCTGTCCTTAACATAACAACATATAAAAATGAATCACAGTAAAGTCTTGCCAGTGGCATTTAAGCTTCCCCACCATTCAAGGCAATTGAGATTTTTTATTTGGCAGACGACCCTTTGTGTTCTTTTTGGTCAGCAGTGGCTTTTGCCTTGGAACTCTCCCATTGATGCCATTTTTCCCAGTTTCTTTCTTATTGTTGAATCATGAACACTGAACATAACTGAGGCCTGCAGTTCTTTTGATGTTGTTCTGGGTTTTTTATGACCTCCTGGAGTCGTTGTTGCACTCTTGGAGTAATTTTGGAAGGCCAGCCACTCCTGGGAAGGTTTACCACTGTTTCAAGTTTTCTCCATTTGTGGATAATAGCTCTGACCGTGGTTCGCTGTATTCCCAAAGCCTTAGAAATGGCTTTATAACCCTTTCCAGACTGATATGTGTCAACTATTTTGTTTCTCATCTGTTCTTGAATTTCTCTAGATTGCGACATGATGTGCTTGATGATGCTTTTAAACCTCTAACCCTAAAAAGAGCTAGAATTGACCAAAGCCCATTAGCAAATGCCAATTGCCTAAAACCATTGTCCTAGAAATCCTAGAAATTTGGGAAACACAGAAATGACCAGTTTCTCATGTCTAGGGATGGGAACCGAAAACCGGTTCTTATTCGGAACCAGTTTTGTTCTTTGAAAAGAACTGGAACCGTGAGCAATTTCTAAGTTTCGGTTCAGAAAACGGTTCTGGTGCAACACGTGACCTAGCGCTGTGAGCAGCCTTGCGCCGGTGTTCTGAATATTCGGCGTTTCCCGTAAAGCAACGGTTCTCAATTGCAGTCCTCGTGCCCCACTGCTCTACACATTTTGAACGTTTCTCTTAGCGCTTCAGACATTTGTTCTATTCCAACATAAGTGCCCTGCGAAGTGGACATCACAGGATATTCAGCCATGATTCCAGTTCGAAGCGAACGTAGCTATATGTTCCAATCAAAGTGCATTGAAGTGTGCAAGACGTGAATTTACATTGTATTGATTTACAGAGGTATATGATGTCACAGTTGTCCATGTTTAAAGGCGCTGCACAGCACAAATCAGTGAATGCATGTTTCGATGTGATGTAAACTTCAACAGATTTCCCCTGCTCATGCGCGGCGCATCCACAAACTCGTTGCGCTGTCCCGTCTTTAATTGCCGAACACATTGTTTCCCACGACTGTATGTGCACTCACGCCTTTGATAACTGCACATCGTTTTGTCTGACTGTACATCTAATGGCAGCGCGCTGCACCTGCCGCCACTAAATTGCATTATATTTGTCTAATATTGTCATTAATATACATACTGGCTTCAACTTGGACCACTAAATAAATAGACTGCTATTGTTATGCAAGTACAGTATGAGGGTTAGATTATTTATTGTACAGGTCATTTCAAGAGTGATAAACAAAGTAATAGAAAATATTTATTTTAATGCATTTTAAATGTTTAAAAATGTGGAAACCACTCATTGCATCACACCATCTCCTGACTGCATTATTATTTGTAAAATAGGGACTTTATGGAGAGTGTGAACCGTTATATTTCATTAATTAAGGGAAATTAACAAGTGTCTCAGCCCTCAAAGGACTATTTGGCCAACAAGCTTATTCCTGCTTGAAAAGCAAAACGTTATTGATAGTGTAAAAAACATCAACTTTGAAACACATGCTGATTGATGGACTAGCATTACTCAACATTACTTACTACCTTCCAGCAACGCTACATTCCGTGAAGGTAAAATAGTAAAAAAACATAGTTCATTTAAATGAAACCAGGAGCCGAACCAGAAAATTTCTAAAAATACCCCACCCTACTTATGAAGATCTTTACACTGTAATATGTTGCATTTTGACATTGCCAACCTTTAAATTAAATTGACAGTAAGTAATAAACAGTATTGAGCATTGAGTAGTTGAGTATTGTGCATTTTTCCTTACCACTATTTCTTAATAATTGTTTAATGATTTTAATGGAACCAAAATCAGAACTGGAACCGTTAGGTGGAACCGGAACCAGAATCGGAACCGGAAAATTTCTAACGATTCCCAACCCTACTCATGTCATTGAACCTTTGTAAAATAACATGATGAAATCGCTTCCTCTCAGAGCCTGAGACAAGATGATCATTTCCCACTCAGCTGTGAAAAACAATGGGTAAAAGATTTCAATTTCCCAAATTCAAGATCTGGATTCACAGTAGATTTCAGGCTTGCAATCTTTGCTCATGCTTAATCTTTTGCAGTAATCGTAGTAATGATAATAATTAAACAATGAAATTAGTGTTGGTATTCCATCTAAACCTATAAAAGGTTTTTAATTCTTCCTGAGTTACACATACACATACTTCGTAGAACCCAAAAACAAACTTCTTTGGAGACATTCCCAAGCAAGTCCTGTGCAGTGCTGCTGAATGATGTGTGCTGATCGGTGCAATCTTTCTCTCGCTCTGGGCTGTGTTTCCCAAAAGCATTGTAAGCTTAAAGAGAAGATCATATTTTTTGAAAAATTAAAAATATCTCATTTGCAGTTTATAACTGTAATGCCACACCAGCAGAGGGAGCCTGTTTACCGCTCCCTCTGCTTCTTCTTTCATTTTATGTTGGACAGTATTTAACACAAGTCAGCATGTTTGCTCATTGCGAAGTATTGCCAGTTTACATGCCTTACAAAGCGTTTCCCGTAGTTATTCTGCCTGCCTGTTCTGTGTATGATTCTGCCTATCTTCACGTTTACGATTGTTGGATTGCCCCATTTGATTTATAGCCTGATTGGACTGATGTTTGTGTTTGACCCCATCACCTGCCTACTCGTATCTGCCTTGTTGATTCCCCTTGTGTATGCTGAAAGATCGGACTGCTATTACAGTACTGACTCTCTGTCTGGTTTAACGATTCTGTCTTTGAGATCTTTTCCTAATAAACTTCTGCAAATGGATTTGAATGCCACCTCAGCCTCCATGTTACAGAATACTTTGCCTCAGCTGAATCCAGCAGAAGTTACTAACCTGCAAGCAGTGTTCGCTTACCAAAGTTAGGTTTTAAAGGGTTACCAAGATCAGTTGGATAAACTCCAGTCCGTCAATGAGCAACTGACTAACTACTTTCAGTCTCTTCCATCAACCATGCTGAAAGCGGTTTCGTACTACCTGATAAATTAGATGGATCTACCGACCGATGTAGAGGCTTCGTTTGGCAAGTGAGAATTTACTTTGATAACCAGGAAGACAAATTTGACACTGATTACAAGAAATGTGATTTCATGATGTCTTTGTTATATGGCAAGTTGATCAACTGGGCTGCGGCTGTTTGGGAAACGGATATGCAATTTCAAAGATTGTTCGATTACTTCATTCAACAACTGCAATAAGTGTTTGAATATTCCACAGGGGGCAAGGATAGATCAACCCAGCTTTTGCAATTGTCATAAGGTAACAGTACAGCCACTGAATACACCATAGAGAGAGTCCTGGGTGCCTTGTCTCCAAAAATTTGATTGATGAGGGTCATAAAAGCCATCTGTTCTGGACACCTGTTTGGAACCCCCCCCCCCCCCCTCCCCTCCCTGTACAGCCTAGTGTGACCTCACTTTTGTGTGACTTTATGAACTTAAGAGGAATTTCGGTGGGAGGGAAAAATGTTTTGAGTGTGTGTGGGAACTATGTACTTTTTAAACTTTAAAATGTGAAAACGTGAAAATGGTATAAGGGAAGGTTTTACATACACAGTGCATTTCAAGAAAACGGTTATAAACATAGAAGAAATAGAAACAATGTAATTATCTTTTTTTTGTACTTGGAAAAGTGTAAAAATGGTGTTAAAGTTGTTACAAATTAAATAAAAAAAACTAGGTTACTGGTTATTCATCTAAAACCACTAAACAAGTCAAAAACTATCAGATACGTTCGTTAAGCAACATGTGAGAGCATGTAGCATTGCAAGGTGTTTTGTTTCCAGCTAGAAAAGAAAACTAGGTTATATAGTTTATAGCATTTGTACCTTACCTCAAAAAAAGCAATGTTACAAACCAAGAAAGTTGGCGTTTGTCACACCGGGTGAAAAGTTAAAACAAAAGAAAAAAGATGGTATGCATTTACGTGGATCTAAAATAATATACATCAGACAAGATACTTTTCTAATCTATGCTGTACTCTACCACTAACTACAATTTTAAAAATTGAGACTGTTACTGACAGAGAGTTATACAAAAGAAAAAAAGATCTCCCAGAAGGTGTTACGACGTCTCCGGTAGATCGACCTCACAGCACCACTGACACACTCAGAATGCTTACGTCTGGTCCCACTCAAACCCAGTGTTGCCAGATTGGAAATGTCCAAGTATTGTACCAGAAGTTCAAAATTATCGTGTTTGGAAGAAAATTATTGTACACGGGTCAAAAGAGTTATTTATCTATTCTAAACCAACAACATTTTGACACGACCTGCAAATTACCACAATAGATAACAAGGCGTAGGCTCTTGTTGGACGGAAGCAGTGAGACAAAACAGTATCCTATTAGTTTCAGTGACTGTCTGCGTCGCGGCGCATATTAAAACATATTGAAATGATTTTTAGCACTTGCTTTGTCGCGTCGAGTGAAGAAGGAATTTAGCTGTTGCTGCGTGGTGCAGTTAACATCTGAGCTGCTGTCACCGGAAGACTGCATGTTGCCAGAAGTTGGCAAATAGGAAATAATGATATGTCTTTAACTCCTGAAACATCTGGCTCATATTTTAGAGTAGTCAATGTAGTTCATGAAATATATCAATTAAATCTGTACGTGTGTGAAAAATATTCAGATGTAACATTTTCATAATTAACTGCAAATTAATCATTTTTTCTCAGTGAGTGTATCTGATTACATTTATTTTTGTAATCAAATTATATAATTTAGCTATATGTAACTAGTTGACCCCTAACACTGATTATGCATTCCAACATCAATAAATGGTGAAAGAGTTCATTAACCTCTTCAACTTTAAAAATGTGGATAATGTCGCTTAACACTCGTTTGGCAAACAAGGGTTTGCTCATAAAACAACCCCCCACAGACCCCCTGACTTGAAAGCTCTGTAACAAGTATAGCCATTGCAGAAATTTATTATAGAAATACAGGAGGATAAAACTCTGGAGGGGCGATTAGAGATGCGAACCGTTTAAAACGATTCAGTTCGATTTGGTGAACTGAATGATTCGTTCGCAAACCGGATATCCAGCTGCTTTGTTTTGAACTCTCTCTCACAAGAGACACGGAAGAGAAGACAATGCTGAATAAAGTCGTAATTTTTGCTATTTTTGGACCAAAATGTATTTTCCATGCTTCAAAAAATTCTAACCGACCCTCTGATGTCACATGGACTACTTTGATGATGTTTTTCATACCTTTCTGGACATGGACAGTATACCGTACACACAACTTCAATGGAGGGACTAAGAGCTCTCGGACTAAATCTAAAATATCTTAAACTGTGTGCCAAAGATAAACGGAGGTTTTACGGGTTTGGAACAACATCAGGGTAAGTTATGACTGCAGTGACCCTCTGATCTGGATACAGACTGGATCTGGTGGCTACGGTGACCTCGGAATAAGAGAGAAGCACACTAATATTAGCGTAGATGCCATTCTTCTAATGATGTAGCAAGTACATCGGATGTTATGGGAAGTGTTCCCAGTTCCATTTTACCTAATTAATGCAGCCTAAAAATCTTTTAACGGATTTGTATATTAAAAGCAGGTTAAAGAGATGGGTCTTTAATCTAGATTTAAACTGCAAGAGTGTGTCTGCCTCCCAAACAATGTTAGGTAGGTTATTCCAGAGTTTAGGCGCCAAATAGGAAAAGGATCTGCCGCCTGCAGTTGATTTAGATATTCTAGGTATTATCAAATTGAGTTTTGAGAACGTAGCAGACTTAGAGGATTATAATGTAAAAGGAGCTCATTCAAATAGTGAGGTGCTAAACCATTCAGCAATATTTTCAAATCTATACGATGTTTGATAGGGAGCCAGTGCAGTGTTGACAGAACCGGGCTAATATGGTCATACTTCCTGGTTCTAGTAAGAACTCTTGCTGCTGCATTTTGGACTAGCTGTAGTTTGTTTACTAAGCATGCAGAACAACCACCCAATAAAGCATTACAATAATCTAACCTTAAAGTCATAAATGCATGGATTAACATTTCTGCATTTGACATTGAGAACATAGGCCGTAATTTAGATATATTTTTGAGATGGAAAAATGCAGTTTTACAAATGCTAGAAACGTGGCTTTCTAAGGAAAGATTGCTATCAAATAGCACACCTAGGTTCCTAACTGATGATGAAGAATTGACAGAGCAGCCATCAAGTCTTAGACAGTGTTCTAGGTTATTACATGCAGAGTTTTTAGGTCCTATAATTAACACCTCTGTTTTTTTTTCAGAATTTAGCAATAAGAAGTTACTCGTCATTCAGTTTTTCATTTCGACCATGCATTCCATTAGTTTTTCAAATTGGTGTGTTTCACCGGGCGAGATATAGAACTGAGTATCATCAGCATAACAGTGAAAACTAACACCATGTTTCCTGATGATATCTCCCAAGGGTAACATATAAAGCATGAAGAGTAGCGGCCCTAGTACTGAGCCTTGAGGTACTCCATACTGCACTTGTGATTGATATTATACCTCTTCATTCACTGCTACGAACTGATGGTGGTCATATAAGTATGATTTAAACCATGCTAATGCACTTCCATTAATGCCAACAAAGTGTTCAAGTCTATGCAAAAGAATGTTGTGGTCAATTGTGTCAAACGTAGCACTAAGATCCAATAGAACCAATAGAGAGATACAACCACAATCAGATGATAAGAGCAGGTCATTAGTAACTCTAAGGAGAGCAGTCTCAGTATTATGATATGGTCTAAACCCTGACTGGAAGTCCTCACATATACCATTTTTCTCTAAGAAGGAATATTATTGTGAGGATACCACCTTTTCTAGTATCTTGGACAGAAAATGGAGATTTGAGATTGGTCTATAATTAACTAGTTATTTGGGGTCAAGTTGTGGTTTTTTGATGAGAGGCTTAATAACAGCCAGTTTGAACGTTTTGGGGACATATCCTAATGACAATGAGTAATTAATAATAGTCAGAAGAGGATCTATGACTTCTGGAAGCACCTCTTTTGGGAGCTTAGATGGTATAGGGTCTAACATACATGTTGTTGGTTTAGATGATTTAACAAGTTTAAACAATTCTTCCTCTCCTATGGTAGAGATTGAGTGGAACTGTTCCTCAGGGGGTCTATAGTGCACTGTCTGATGCGCGTCCTGATATTGCTGAGTTAGATGTGTTCCTAGGTCAACATATTTTGTTGATCCTGGAACAACATTTTACTCAAAAAAAATTAGTCTTGACCATATCCCTACACCTAAACCTAACCTTAACCATGAGTGATCCTTAAAATCAGAGGAAATTATAGAGGAATGACACTGATGTACAAGCACCTAACAGTGATTGTAAGCGTAAACTTCACAAAATCTATAAACATGTTCTTCAAATCTGATTGGTTAATCACAATGTTGTTCCAGGGTCAACAAAGATGTTGTCCCAGGAACATGTCTCACTTGGTAAAATCAGGTTCTGCCTGATGCGATACTGTAGGTGATGGCTGAATGGTTACAATTTTATCTCTAATAGTGTCAATTTTAGAAGTAGTTCATAAAGTCATTACTGCTGTGATGTTGGGAAATGTCAACACTTGTTGAAGCTTTATTTTTTCATTAATTTAGCCACTGTATTGAATAAATACCTGGGGTTATGTTTGTTTTCTTCTAAAAGAGAAGAAAAGTAATCGGATCTAGCCGTTTTTAATGCTTTTCTGTAGGATAGGTTACTTTCTCGCCAAGCAATACGAAATACCTCTAGCTTTGTTTTACTCCAGCTGCGCTCCATTTTTCAGGCTGCTCTCTTTAGGGTGCGAGTATGCTCATTATACCATGGTGTCATACTGGTCTCCTTAACCTTCCTTAAGCTTAAAGGAGCAACTGTATTTAAAATGCTAAAAAAGAGAGAGTCCATAGTTTGTGTTACATCATCAAGTTGTTCTGAGGTTTTGGATATGCTAAGGAATTTGGATACATCAGGAAGATAACAGTATTTTGTGGTAGAATTGATGGTTCTTCCATACTTGTAACAAGAATAAGAATTTACAATTTTGGCTATATGAAGTTTGCACAAAACTAAATAATGATCTGAGATATCATCACTTGGCTGCATAATTTCAACACTGTCAACATCAATTCCATATGACAGTATTAAATCTAGAGTATGATTTCGACAATGAGTAGGTCCTTAAACGTGTTGTCTAACCCCAATAGAGTTCAGAATGTCTATAAATGCTGATCACAATGCATCTTTTTCATTATCAACATGGATATTAAAATCACCAACTATTAAAACTTTATCTCCAGCCAGAACTAACTCGGATGTAAAATCCCCAAACTCTTTTGGTGCCCTGGTGGCCTGTATACAGTAGCCAGTACAAACATAACAGGGGATTTATCATTAACATTTGTTTCTATGGATAATGTTATATGAAGCACCATTACTTCAAACATTATACTTGAAGCCTGTCCTCTGAAAAATTCCTGAAAACGTTGTTATAAATTGAAGCAACACCTCCCCCTTTGTCTTTTAGATGCGGCTCATGTTTATAACAGTAATCTTGGGGGGTGGACTCATTTAAAATAATGTAATCATCAGGTTTTAGCCAGGTTTATGTCAAACAGAGCACATCTAGATTATGATCAGTGATCATATTATTTACAAAAAGTGTTTTCGTAGAAAGGGATCTGATATTCAATAAGCCAAGCTTTATCATTTGTTTATCCATATTGTATCTGTTTTCTATTTGTTGAACCTCAATTAAATTGTTAATCTTAACTTGGTTTGGATGTTTTTTGTATTTTCTAGTTCGCGGAACAGACACAGTCTCTATTGTGTGATATCTAGGTGAAAGAGTCTCTATGTGCTGAGAATTAACTGACCTCTGTGACATGAGACAGCTAGCAGACGGTCAGTTTAGCCAGTCTGTCTGCTTCCTGACCTGGGCCCCAGTTAGTCAAGTATAAACTCTAAAACTATTTGCCATATTTCTAGAGAGAAGAGCGGCACCACCCCAGGAGGGATGAAGACCATCTCTTTTCAACAGGTCAGGTCTGCCCCAAAAGCTCATCCAATTGTCTATGAAACCTATGTTGTTCTGTGGGCACCACTTAGACATCCAGCCATTGAGTGATGACAATCTGCTATGAATCTCATCACCACGGTAAGCAGGGAGAGGACCAGAGCATATTACAGTGTCCGACATCATGCTTGCAAGTTCACACACCTCTTTAATGTTATTTTTAGTGATCTCCGACTGGCGAAGTCGAACATCATTAGCGCCGGCATGAATAACAATATTACTGTATTTACATTTAGCATTATCCAGCACTTTTAAATTTGCCAAGATGTCAGGTGCTCTGGCTCCCGGTAAACATTTGACTATGGTGGCGGGTGTCTCTATATTCACGTTCTGTTCAATAGAATCCCCAATAACTAGAGCACTTTCATCAGGTTTCTCAGTGGGTGCATCACTGAGTGGGGAGAACCTGTTTAATGTTTTGATCGGAACAGAAGAGCAGTGTTTTGACCCACGACTATGCTGCCTCACTGTCACCCAGTTGCCCTGCTGCAGGGGCTCTGTTGCCGGAACCGAACAATGAAATCCCTGAGCTAGACGCATCCAAAGCCGTATCTAGAGCCCTAACATTCTTACTTTCCTCAGTTAAAGTTTGGATGCGTGCCTCTAATTCTGAAATCTTCTCTGTCAACCTAACTATTTCCCTGCATTTCTCACATGTGAATCCCTCATCTGCGACAGAGATAGATAAACTGTACATGTGGCAAGAGGTGCAAATAACAATAGCAGGAGAAGCCATTACTCACCGTGCTTGATGAAATATTCTTACCACAGTTGTTTGATGAACTTGTGAAAAACTAGAGCGAGAGAGAGGAGAAAAGAAAACAGCGATAGGTTCGAATGAAAACAAACGTGTCAACTTTTTGTGGAGTATACGCTCCTTCCATGTTGGGATGTTACAATCCCTTTTTTTCACATATTGGTGGTTATTGTCTTTTGTTCATTTAAGTTAATGTTGAATCTTTTAAATAAAGTTAACTTTGTGAACACATATTGGTGGTTATTATCTTTTGTTCATTTAAGTTAATGATGTTTGTGGACGCAGTTTTAGGCACCGATCCTTTGTCGTTTGTTTAGCTTAAATATCAGTTTTTAGTCAGTTACAAAAGTGTCAGACATTAAGTTTATTTGTATTTCTAATTACGATAGAGTTACAGGTTTCGGGTATTTTTTGGGTAGTGTAAGCGGTGAAAACTTAAATGTGACCGTAAATGTGACAGATGAGTGCATTAGCTACTCAAACAGTCAACCTCATCATCTTTTAAGAAAATATTCCGGCGAAAAACACTAAGACAAATTGTGTAAGTGTTCATTAAGATACCAAAATCAAAATAAGCGTACAAATATTCATAATGACAGTGAGTACAATATACCCTAACAGCACAATATAACTGCTAAGTACACCTAAAATTTGCTAGAGTTGTGAGATATAAACCGCAATGTTTTTCATAGCTTTACACTTTGAATCCAGAACGACATGTTTCCATTACTTTGTTAGCTCTTTCTGTTTGAATCTGATTACCGCAGTTTCACCATCCTAATTGTAATGGTTTGGTCTTGCGCTTAGGGCCTTATACAACTTGTTTTCCTAGTTTTTGCTCTCATGTTAGCGGGGCCTCTTTGTTCATACAAAGCAATATTTCTGTGAATTTGGGTATTCAAATAATAGGAGTTAAAGACATATGCTTATTTCCTATTTGGCTGATGTATATTTATTTGTTAAATTGAACAGTTTTACCAACCCGTTATTAGATGCCGTGGCATTCCCCTTCATAGGCGTGCAAAAACTTGATTTTTATTTTCATAGCTATTAAACTTTCTTGTTGTGTTTTTAAATATGTATTTAATCTCAGAACAATCTCCAAGCAAATCTGATTTTGTGGTGGTTGTGCTTTAAAATGAAATGATCACAATCCTAATTTAAGTGATGAAGGATTTTGAAAAAGTCTGACAGTCATTAGCTGTTGAGTTCTCTAATGTTAATCATGTTTCAAAAGATTAACGGTTGAAACATTACATATTTAGAAAAGTCTTAAAACATGTAAGCAAATGTTATCAGTCACATTACTTTTTTAAAGAAATTGAAATAGTTACACTACCTTTTAGATTTTAAATAGGGTAATTTGTAATCTATAAACAGAGCTAGGTAGATTACTTATGAATTGTTATCGGTTACTGATTACAGTTTACATTAAAACATTTGTAATCAGTAATATAATCTCCTAAATTACACATTTTTGGTAACGTAATCTGATTACTTTTGGATTACATTTAGATTACATTTTTGCTAACCCTTATTTTATATCACATATATTTAGTTAGCTTTATCTTGTACACTTTTGAAAATGTATTTAAAAATATATATATTTAATTCCCCAAAAGTGCAATATATGGACAGTCAATGCTTACAAAATACTAACACTAATCTGCCTTGCTGTTAGAGTTTGCTAGTAACACTGAGAAAAAAAAACAAAATCACATCTTATGATTTTAAAGCATATTTACTTATAATTAAGTAAATTTTGAAAACCAGTTTTGAATAACATGAAATTCACAGCAATATCACTATTAGGTAAAATATATAATCTAAAAAAAAACACTAGAAGTGAATAAGACTGTATCAATGAAAAACATCAACAAAGCTACATTGCGAACATGAATTTTGAAAAAGACTAAACTCACACAGCGATGGCATTTCTATCCATCTCAAACCATTTTAACCATTCAACAATTTACAAAAATTAATATTAAAGAGGATGAAACTCACAGCATTGCTAATATAGGACTCGACTATGGGCTGAAATATGTGCCACTAGAAACTGAATTTGAATTGCTAAACTTGAATAATTGCATTGAATAACTGAATTTGAATAACATAATTTGAAAGTGTATTGTTTAATTTGAATCATTGCATTGAAAATCTGAATCTGAATTGTATAATTTGAAATTGTATTTATTCAAAAACAGAATCTGAATTGTGGTCGAATAAAATTTGTCCAACAAAATTTGATCCTCACTTAAAGTTAAACTCTCTATATATCTTCACATTCACTTCTCACAATTCAGATTCAGTTCTCAAATTCAATTTCAAGTTACTGAGACAGACATCCGGGTAGTTGGAGGATGAAGGAAGAGCAATCCAGCCCAGATCGATAGATCGCGTTCATTGGCGCACAGGAGCCAATCAGCACCTACGTTTTGAAGCAAAGTACGTACCCACCATGAAACAAGGAAGAAGTGCTTGCCTTGCCGACTGACTTGACAACCATGGGTCCGCCTGGGACAAATATGGTAATGACAATTTTTTTTTTCACGATCTAACGATCTTTAGTTTAATGGTGTAGCTGTTTTGTAGAAACGGGGGAAATTACATCTTTCTCGATGTGTTGCAAACACAGTAGCTATTATCCCACGTTTTTGTGGTTATGTACTAGCTCTGGTAACAACATCTTTGCTTGGCGTTTATTATTTCTAAGCATTTGCCTCTTCCTCCGGTGAAAATGTTGTTGCCGCCAAGTAGACTGGTCATGTCTTCAGCGTGATTATTTACGATAACTACTCCTCGTGATTGTCATTGTCAGGGTACTGCTTACTAAGAGGGAGAGAGAGAGTAGTAAGCCTGTATGTCTCACTATGTTTTGACAAGGAGACAACTCAGAAGTAGTCAATTCAACATATTTGCTCACAGATGCAATACCTTCCCATGGTCCTGTTGGGCCCAGTGCCCAACATCAAACTTTAGTATATTTTTTTAGTCAATAAAAAAAGTCAATATATTGTCGCATTTTAGTTAGATCTATCCCTCCAAGCATCCGTCTCCCCACCAGTGGATTAATGCATTGACCAGTTAGATTTAATGCTTTTTAAATTGACTGAGCTGTTACCATAAAGGCTCACTGTGCTGTGTGATGTACATTTATTTTCAACAGTACAAAGGTTTTTTTTTTGGTTGTCACTGTTCCCATATGATTATTATTGATTAGTTTGTCCTGACCATAGCAAAGTTACTTTCTCTCAAAAGTCCACCTTTTAACTTAAACTTTTATATGTGGCTTCTGTACTGAGTTTATTGTACACATTTTTACATTTTAATTTTACATTATATTTCATTCTTGTGTTTTGTCATTTCAGCAAAGCTGACTTAATTCCTTCAACTTCAAAACAAAAGTGAGCATTTCTAGGTTTGTACGCTTCTATATTCTCCTTCAAATGTAAATAACCTAAGACTCTTAAACTTTTGGGGCCAAGTACCTCATATCATGTCAAAGAATCCAGGGATCACCTGTAAGCGATGACCCTACAGAAGCAACAAAAAAGTAAATGGCAAAAATATGCAAATACTAACACACAAGAGAAAGAATAATTCACGTACATACACCACAGTTTCTGAGAAACAAGAGGAAGGTGAAAGAATTTAAAGCAATGTTTGAATGCAAAATAGACTGAGTTGAACAGATTACATTTATGTCTGTTTAATTGTTTTTATAACAACATACACATAAATCATAACTTGATTTTGAAAGATTTGTAAACCTATGCTCTACGGTTAACAATGATTTTTGATGATTCCTGCTTCTGATGTCTTCTGACCCCGTTCTGCATGATGTCAAGAAAGTCTTCCAGCAGACTGTACTGTATATTACACCGGCAGAGTGGAAATAATTATTGTTATTATATTACAGTTCCTAAACATTTTTATATTTTTCTTTACCACAGAAGCTCTGTCCCGAGACACTCTGGAGCTAGTTGAGACTGATGATTCCCCAATCTTCCTCAATGGACTTCACATAGGATGAACTGTTTCCAGTTTCAGCAAAACAGCAAGAATTCATTGATGGATGACTGCACCTTAGAACTCTTCACTAACACTGCCTGCATCACCTGGGCCACAGAGAAAACAATGTTACTGCCTGTACATAGCACAATTAACCTTTAACCTTACAGCTGAATCAATGCAGTAACACTGTTAACTACTATTGACATTGTACCAAATGTTCAAACTGAATATACAGAGGAGAACTGGTCCCCAGTGTTTTTGATTAGTCTGGTTTCTCCAAAGGTTTTTTACTCCATTATCTACATCTTGCAGATTTTTCTTTATTAACCACTGTTGCCTATGGCTTGCTTGCTGTATGTATGAAGACTAAAGCATTTAGCACCAACTATTAAAATAGTGAGGGTGTTTTTGACCATATAGACACAACAGTATGTCTTTCTGTAAAGATTCTTTGAAATGTTATGTATTTCGAAAACTGTATAAATGGGTTACATTGATAGTGTGCATATTGCTTGAACATTTATATGTAAAAAAAAAAAAAATCAGTAGAATTATTATTATAATGTCCTTTTTATGTACTGTGTTATATGTGTTAAACTCAATTACAATTGTAATTTCTGTCATCATAATTTAAATAGTGTGATAATTACTGTATGATAGTTTCTTAAATAATAGACAATCAGTAATTACAGTACATTAACTGCCTGTAAGCAAAACCATATATAACAACGTAATTAATTATTACACTTATTACGACCACTGGCATGGCACCAACATACCAAAACTCACTGGTTAAATCTTATGTGCCCTCCAGAAGTTTGCGCTTTGCAAGTGAACGACACCTCGTGGTGCCATCCCAAAGAAGTTCAAAATCACTCTCACTGACCTTTTCCTAGACTGTGCCCAGCTGGTGGAATGACCTCGTGATCTCTTATCACACCGGATCCATGGTGGTCAAGTCAGTCGGCAAGGCAAGCACTTCTTCCTTGTTTCATGGTGGGTACGTACTATGCTTCAAAACGTAGGTTCTGATTGGCTCCTGTGCGCCAATGAACGCGATCTATCGATCTGTGCTCGATTGCTCTTCCTTCATCCTCCAACTACCCGGATGTCTGTCTCAGTAACTTGAAATTGAATTTGAGAACTGAATCTGAATTGTGAGAAGTGAATGTGAAGATATATAGAGAGTTTATTTTTAAGTGAGGATCAAATTTTATTGGACAAATTTTATTCGGCTACAATTCAGATTCAGTTTTTGAATAAATACAATTTCAAATTATACAATTCAGATTCAGATTTTCAATGCAATGATTCAAATTAAACAATACACTTTCAAATTAGGTTATTCAAATTCAGTTATTCAATGCAATTATTCAAGTTTAGCAATTCAAATTCAGTTTCTGGTGGCACATATTTCAGCCCATACTCGACATTAAGCTTTTACACAAGCTTGTCCTTCTGTAAATCAATCAATCATTCACTTGTCCGAGTAAAAAAGTTACTTGTCCGGGGAAAAAAGTGTTTGTTTTTCTTGGCACAAATGTAATTTATTCCGAAGCAGTCTAATCAGTGCTCTATCAGTATATTTTTATATTTACCTTAAATTGATTGCTGTTACACTTTTTAACTTAGAATAATAAGACATTATGGTTGTTATTATTAAAATGAAATCATTATCAAACTCCATATGTCCAAATGCATAAATAATGTTATTAGATTAACGTTTTACTTTTTTGACATACAAAATATGAAATGTTGGGAAAAGATTTAATGATACTTTAAAATATGATATTAAACCACCAGTAGGTGGTGACAAGTCATAATGTCTTAATGAGTGAATCGCTGATTCAACAGATTCATTGAAACGCCTGATTCATTCAACAAATGAAGCAATTAACGGTTTTTATAAATGGCTCACTGAATCATTGACTCATTTAAAAATGAATCATTTAGTAAAGACTGTTTCTAGCAGATGCGCGACTTCTGCTTTGGCTTTGCTTAGAACTTTTTTTTTTTTTATGGAACAAAAACGATCCATAATGTGTCTAAAATGTAAGTCAGTTAATATTACATGTTTATTTAACTGAAGATGTATAAAAACCAATATCAAATTTGCAATCGAGCTTAAAGTCGGAAAAACATCACTCCTGGTCGTGTGATTTTGCACATATTATACAGAATGTTTATATTTCTTCTACCGAAATATGTTTGTTTCTTTGTGTGTGCTGTTCTTATAGTTTTTATTTCTCCGCGAGTCGGACCAGCTGCACGAGTCAACCCCATAACATTGTGTTCAAATATCGATACACAGTAAAAAACGTTGAGTTGTTTTTTTAACCTAACCGTTGGGTTACACATATTGGGTCAATGTGTTGGGTTATCTTAAAATTATTTGGGTAATTTTTTTTCGTCGTTGGGTTATTTTTAGTTATAACCCAACTATTGGGTTAAATATGTTTCCCGCTTCACTCCGGTTCAAATTTTAACGGTCCACTCAGAGACTCAGCAGACATCAGTGGCAGCCTGCATGATTATGAAGGGTAAGTAACTGTTATTATAATCGTATGATGTATATAACTGTTATAACATTAAGTAATGTGTCTGATACGTTAATTATTATTTTTTTATATGTTAAAAATGTTTTTATTCCCTTTAGTCCATTTGTTTTCCCCAGAGAATCAGATCGGTTGTAAATGAATGCTATTCGTGTTTGTTCACCAGCATCAATACATTAAAAGATTAGCTGCAAAACTTTTTAGACAAGTATTACTTAAAGTTAATAAAAATGTCTGGTGAAATGTGAAAGTTTGACGAAATCATTAGAATTAAGATAAAAAAGCCGCACGGACCATTTATCGGATCGGACCAGTGAAAGAAGCTGCTCGAGCAAGCTGAGCTCACAGCCTCACATACATCAGTCATGCGACAGACAACAGACTCCGTGAGAATCGTTTGAATGAACCTGCAATTTTCTGTTATAAAAGTTCAAAACCCAGACGAAAGAAAAGCGTGCAGTCGTGAGGCAATCCGCTCTTTCAGTGGAAATTTATACCAGTGCCCCAAATTTACATAACGTTACTCCTACAACCAACCTTTAAGAAGGGAGCATAAAACAGAAGTCATATTCGTCTAAGCGCACCAGAACTAATTAATTGTACAGTAAAAGTGTTTTTATGGTTTATTCATGTTGAATATTGTTATGCATCTATAAGAATACCCTATAATTACAGCAATTTCTCTTATGAAGCTAGATTGATTGACATGTTTTTTTAAATGTTGTAAACTAAATGTGTTTATACTTATGTTTTAGACAATGGACTTTTTCGTGAAGGAAAAATTGCAACAATAGAATTTCTGCCTGTTAATTGAAACATTTCAAGGTAAGTAACCTATTTAAATTAATGATACATGAGTTTTCAATGTTACTTAGACCTATGACTTTCAAAAATTATGAAAAAAGACAAATGAGGTGAAATAAGTGTTGCCGTATTCCGTCCAACAAAGATTCCTTTCATTTACAGTGTACTTTTGTTCCTCCCTACAAGTCCAAATCAGTTAAAGGGTGGTAAAATTTACTCACATTAGCCGCAAATATTGCCACAAATTTTCTGGAGGGAGTGAAAACTGGTTTAGTCTGTCTCTAAGTGCAAATGATAGTAGATCACCACAAAGACTGTAAAAATGTAAACTGTAAGCTTAGTTGTTTTTTTTTTTTACTTGTGCTTTCTCTGTACTTTTGTCATTTAAAGGCCTTCGTGCAGAAATTGTCTTTAAAACCCTTCCTGCCATCTGCAGCATACCACAAAAACTGGAAAAATGGTGTGCACATCATACACGGAAGTTAAGCAGTCCTTCATTGACATTCAACCTGTAAGTAAAAGTAACACTTAAAATTACAGTGCCCTGTGTAGTCAAGTCACCTTTATTGACTTTTGTATAAGACACGTTGTACAAAACAAATCGTTCCAAGAAGATATAAAAAAAAAAAAAAAAAAAAAAAAAAAAAGACAGAATTTAATTTTTTGGGTGAATTATCACTTTAACCAATTTAAATTCGCTATTGTCACAATCATTAGCTGGAGTGTCCACGAACTTCAGTAGAGGGCACTCCACTCCACCCATCAACCACCGGATGTCACCATATCATCACCATATCATCACTTGGACACTAGCACCTCTCATACTGTTGCACCACACCCGAACTTCATCTCCTATGAGTCTCTGCATCACAATCACCTTGCCACACCTGCACCTCATTTACACCACAATCACTCTCACTCACTGCGAAGTCTTGTTTAGCCAGTCTGACGTTACCTAGTCATAGGTATCACTATCACTAGTTTTATTTTGATCTCCCAGGTCCGCTATTAAATTTTTTTTTTGTTTGTTTTTTTTTTTTTTTAGCTTATAGCCCGTTAGCATCGGCAGCATGGTTGCTGCTAACCACGCTTTCTTTACTAATACTCTATTCGCACACATTACCATTGCTTTTGCTCATTGTTACTTGCTTTAATGGCGGATGAATGTCTACCTTTGATTGCAGGTGAAGACACATTCGAGCTGGAGGCCATGAAGCAGATTCGCGACCTGGAGGTGAGGCAGGCCCAGCTGAGAGAGCAGAGAGCCACGCTGGATTCCTCCCGGGCTGACGCTCACAAGCCCGGGGTAAGTATACAGCGTGCTGCTAACAGTCCCACCACGTCTACTCCGTGTGTTTCTCTGCACAGGCCCGGTGCACCCAGGATGCGATCTACCCAGATGTCCTTCACTCCGGCGCCGGGACACCATGGACCCTGGGTGCATCCACAGCAGAGGATGCGAGCCAGGCCCCGGGTGATGACTTCTCCCCCTCAAGTCTTCGAGATCTCCACCCGGAACCACTTCGTTCCCCTCCTCGAGACGGTTCACAGCACTGATCGATGATCATCGTGTCAGGACCACTGCCCACTTATCGAGGAGGACACGAAAGGTTCAGTAGACTTGTTTCTTTAAATGAATGGTTGTTGTCATTGTGTGAAGAACCGAAACTGATATTTGTTAATAATTGGAATCTTTTCTGGGAGTGTCCTAGGCTTTTTCGCGCTGATGGCCTGCACCCCAGCAGAGTCAGAGCAGAGCTGCTCTCTGACAACATCTCCAGGACACTTCGCTCCATATGACTAGTAAGCCAATTCTCAAATAACTATTTTGATTACTTTTGTTCCACACGCTTAAATGATAAAAGTACTTGTGCTGTACAATCTATTAAGACTGTGTCTGTTCCCCGATTAGTGAGGTCAAAATCTAAATTGAATGTAGAATCTATAAATAATCTTATCGTGATTAAACCAGAAAAATGTAAAGTAAATGAACAAAAACAATTTTTAAAGTTTGGGCTCACACCCAAAGCAGTTATTGTAAATGAAATGATAACAAATAATGGTTTAGATTTACTCTGCTTGACGGAAACCTGGCTAAAAACAAAAGTCTACTCCACTGAACTACTGTTATAAGCATGAGCCCCATCATACTGGTTGTGGCAGAGGTGTTGTAATAATATATAGTGATATTTTCAATGTTACCCAGAAAACAGGATACAGGTTTAACTCATTCGAAATATTTCTGCGTAATGTTATGCAAAAGAAATCTTATGTGTCTCTTGCTCTGGCTACTGTGTATAGACCACCAGGGCCGTATACAGAATTCTTAAAAGAATTTGCTGACTTCTGGTTACAGTTGATAAAGCTCTAATCATATATATATATATATATATATACACACACACACAATTGCATAATAAATGAAATTTTATTAATAAGATTAACCAGATAACCTTACCTTTTTCTATTTTATGGCCGGCAAGGCTTCTCTCTTCGATGCCAGGAGCTCGAGCTCCCATCGGATGCTGACGAGAGCCTCCCGGCCAGACAACCTCACCTTTTCCATTCTGCGGCCAGCAAGGCTTACCCGTTCGTTGCCAGGAGCTCACACTCCCTTCGGACGTAGGTGAAAGCCCCCGACTACCCTTTTGCCATTCTGTCTTACGTACGGAGAGGTTTACCCATCCAATGCATGGAGTCAAGGCTCCCATTGGATGTAGGTGAGAGCTTCCCGGCTAGACAACCTTACCTTTTCTGTCCTTTGGCCAGCGAGGCTTAACCGTTCGATTCCTGGAGCTAAGCTCCTATCGGACGTCGGTCAGAGCCTCCCGGCTAGACAACCTGACCTTTTCCATCCTTGGCCAGCGAGGCTCACCCGTTCGATGCGAGTGCTCCCATCGGACGCTGGCGAAAGCATCCTGGCCAGCCAACCACGACCATTCCACGTGGTTTAGGTTGCAAAACCTACAAGCAAGCCGTTCG
Organism: Carassius carassius; assembly: GCF_963082965.1. Lineage (NCBI taxonomy): Eukaryota > Metazoa > Chordata > Actinopteri > Cypriniformes > Cyprinidae > Carassius > Carassius carassius. The sequence continues at coordinate 11,836,126 of NC_081797.1, read as the reverse complement.
ATGCCGCAGGTACCAAACACACAAATAAACCCTCCCTCCTTCCTACGGTCGTCAAGGCTTACCCGTCTCTTGCCGTGAGTAGCAAACTCCCATAAGACACAGACGACAGCCTAACGACCACACAATCTTACCTTTTCCATCCTACGGCCTGCGAGGCTCACCCAGTTGTTTTTGGGGAACAGGAAGTCCCCATTGGATGCTGGCAAGAGCCTCCTGGCCACCTATCGTTACCTTTTCTGTTCCACATCCGGAGAGGCTTACCCGTTTGATGCGCGTGCTCCCTTCGGACGTCGGCGAGAGCCTCCCGGTTAGACAACCTTACCTTTTCCTTTTCTATGGTCAGCGAGGCTTACCCGTTCGATGCGCGTGCTCCCTTCGGACGCTGGCGAGAGCCTCCTGGACAGACTTCCTTTACGTTTCCACTCTACGGTCGGCGAGGCTTACCCGTTCGATGCGTGTGCTCCCTTCGGACGTCGGTAAAAGTCTCTCGGCCACACAACTTACCTTTCAATTTGACGGTAGGCGAGGCTTAACCGTCCGATGCTACGAGTCTCGTCCTCTCGCCAAATCCTGCAAAAAAAAAAAACCCAACAACTCTCAGCTACCCTCAGCTACCCTCACATCTTTTAACCCCACCTGGCGAGGCTTACCCGTTCAATGTTCTGAGTTTAATGCCCCATCGGATGCCGCGAGAGTCCTCCCAGTAGGGTTTTCCTTTCCACTCTCCCCGTCCGGCGAGGCATACCCGTCTGATGCGTGTGCTCCCTTCAGACATCTGGCGAGAGTTCTCCCGGTCGGGCCTATGCTTGCCGGCCGCAAGTGAGTCTCATCCATCCGATGCCGTGAGTCGGGATCTCCCTTCGGATGTCGCCAGAGTCCTCCTTGTCGGCCAGCCCAAAGCTTTTTATCTGCCAAACCGAGAGGACCCAGACATCCGTCATCCTGAGTCTCAATCCCCTGTCGGAGGCTTCATGGGCCCTCTCGGTCAGCATTAGGCCCTTCACCCACTGAATAGCAGGGGCTATCAGCACGTAGGGCCTGTACGCCGACACCTTGACCTATTCCGGTCGAGGCAACTCGGGTCCTCCCGGTCGGGCACCACAACCACGCTGCTCCTCCACATCAGCCGGTAGGGCTCACCGTTCCAACGCCACAAGCTCCAGTTGAGCATCGGCTCGAGCCCTATCGACCGGGCGCCAACAACTATGTAGTTCACTAGCTGCAGCCGGTAGGGCCTACTCTCCCAACGCCCAAGTCGCTCCCTCTGGAGTACGTAGGCCCTTCCAGCCTGCCAACGAGACGACATCTCAGGAAACCAAATCAGCCCCCGCCAGTACTCTATGCTTTTTGGGGGGGGGGCATTTTTTAAACTGGCGGCTGTCCTCTTGTACATTTGCTTTTTGGGGGGTACTCTAGGTTCGGGCCATTCCCGAGCTCGGAGCCCTTCCCCGGACAGCACGCCAAATACGCATACCATACCTCAGCTAATTATATGTAAGCGTGAACTAGTGAAATGAAATTTTATTAATAAGATTCGGGAGGAGCGCGTCAGATACTTAGCCTAATCAACACAGGTGGACCATAATCAAGTAATCAATCCCATAGTATAAATATCGCTGACTTCCCTCTATCCATTGACGGTTTATCAGCATCCCTCCTCCACCCCATCTCCTCACTTCGAGTTCACTTTATAAATAGACGGGGAAGGGGAGGTACTCTAGGTTCGGGCCATTCCCAAGCTCGGAGCCCTTCCCCGGACAGCACGCCAAATACGCATACCATACCTCAGCTAATTATATGTAAGTGTGAACTAGTGAAATGAAAAGAAAATAGAATACAAAAAGATTAGAAAGGTAGTTTTTTTTTAAAGAATAGAATTAGAATAGTGAGTGTAAAAGTTAGAGGGTCAAATAAAGATGGAAGAGATGGGTTTTAAGCTGATTCTTGAAGATGGCTAAGGGCTCGGCTGCTCGGATTGAGTTGGGGAGGTCATTCCACCAGGAGGGAACATTTAATTTAAAAATGCTAGTATTAGTAGGTTAAGTGCTGGCAAAAAAAGATGAGTCTTTAGATGTTTCCTGAAAATTTAGATGTTTCGCAGTACGAATTGAGATTGGGAGGTCATTCCACCAGCTGGGCACAGTCCAGGAGAAGATCTGTGAGTGATTTTGAACCTCTTTGGGATGGCACCACAAGGCGTCGTTCACTTGCAGAGCGCAAACTTCTGGAGGGAAACACTTATTTAATGTATTCAGATGAAAATTTACAATATTAACAAATTATTCATAAGCAGTGTTTTCAGAGCCCCCAGTTACACTGTTTTAATCAGAACACTAGCAATACAGTGTAGTAAAACAAGTAAAATCTAATTTTTATTAAACTAAGTACAATCAAAACCTATCACAAAATGTCAGTGAATCTCTACCAGAAGTGACGGTGCAATGTAGCAGATGAACAATTTCTTACCAATGTTTCAAGAATAAGTTGGATCCTTGATGACTCTACAAGGGGAAAGAAGAAATGGTTTACTGAAAAGTTCTTAAAAAGCACACTGTGCTTACATACAGGTAAATGAAAACTTAGTTTAAATTAAAATGTAATTTTAAATGCAATTATGTAACAAGTTACATAACTGTACTGTACATTAACTGTAATGTACGGAGCCCCTTAAGTGTCATTGTGGTGGGAAAAAATCAGAGTGAAAGAGTGAGTGAAAAAATTTGGGGTGGGAAGGAACAACATTTTTTTAAAAATTTTGCGTTCTCTCACAAAACTTTTGCGTTCCCTCGAGAAACTTTGCGTTCCCTCGCAAAATGTTTGCGTTCTCTCACAAAATGTTTGCGTTCTCTCGCAAAGATATTTGCTTTCCCTCGCAAAACGTTTGCGTTCCCTCGCAAAGATATTTGCGTTCTCTCGCAAAACGTTTGCGTTCTCTCGCAAAAATGTTTGCGTTCTCTCGCAAAACCTGTTGCGTTCTCTCGCGTAAACGTGTGTTCTCGCGAGAGGCCTCTACGTGGTGCTTCCTGCTTTTGTTGGTTCTGCAGCATCACTTGAGTGATCTTGGATGTACGCAGCTGCGTTTGGGAAAAGTTGTCTGTCTTTAGCGGTAAGTTATCATATAAGTCGTTTTTTATTATTTATAAAGAAGAATAAACCAAACCTCCATTACACTCACCACCTTTCTTTAAAAATAATTGAAGCTCTGCGATGGAGGACGATCTGCAGGAGTTTTTAAGGTCACGAGATGTTCCAGAAGAAGACATCATCTTCATGAAAAGGGACAAGGTGTGTAATGTTTGTGTAATGTAATGGCCAATTGACCTATATTTAGCTAATATGTAAATGATAGCTACTTTTAATTATTCAACCAAAGGTGTTGACGTGTATCAATAGGTTACTGTCGTAACCCCGATTCTCTGAAACATCGAGTGAAACAGGTGGATCTCGAACACGAGATGTTGAAAGAGAACCCCGTATAACGTCTAACATTTAATACCCTATCTATAAAAAAGAGTCACATATAGGCCTAGACTGTTTTAATTATTGCTAGCCAGGGCAATCAGTAGCTGTCAGTATATAACCACATGACAGTTCTCCAATTTATCTTAGTGGCTAGGAGTATATAAGTGTGCAAAAATAAGAGATCATTTACATGGAACAATTTTAGAAATGTAAAATAGCATAATATAGCTATTTTACTTAACAGAATATATACTTGCATCTATTCCATAATAACAAAAATGAAAACTGAACAAAATGTGCATTCCCCTGGTTGTTTTTATAATGCTTGGCTTCCTGGATGATCATTGACTGTATTTTTTGTGCGCTGTTCATGAGTTCCTGCTTTGTCCTGAGACATAAAAGTGCTCACTGTTGTTAAGCAAAATCCTTGAACTACTGCACATTGTTTGGTTTCCCTGCATTTTATGCACATTTTAGTTGTGTCTTACATTGCCTATATGATCCTGAGAACCTGCTTTTTTACTAAGGGCAGTTTAAGGGACTCATAGAGAACTATAATGATAATGATAATCAAGAATTCAACACACTAGAGCCCCAATTATGTATTCTTTTGATCAAGTTATGACCTGTGTAAACTGTAATGAATGATGTGTAAAAATAAAGAATAAAACATTTAATCTAATATAAATTACACAGATCATATACTGAGGAAAGGTTTACTATAGTTTAATAAAGTTTGTTGTCTTCGTGAGCATCACTGGGTCCTTGAGTCCTTTAAATTAAATTGTGAAAAGCTGGATTCAAATCACTGTATGGAAGACTCTGTAAATGTACTTACAAAAACTTACAAAACTTACAAAATGAGACCCATTCAAGTAAATTGTCATAAGAGATGTATCATCAATATTTGAATTTCACAACTACAAGTTTGATTATCAGATAAATGATTATATATAGCGCATAAATAAAAATGAGAAGGAACAAGAGGGTTTCTAAATTGAAAATAAGTGCATTTACAAGCAGCTGAAGTTAAACCCGTAGACAGGCACAAGTAGGGGTGTGACGTGCAACTATCACAGAACATACAAACAGTTATTAGTCATCATCAAGCAGGCAACAGATCAAACCTGCATGTGGAATAGATGTAAATATATTCTACGTGAAAGAGCTTCATCAGGGCTTCAACATTTTCACTCAACTGTAATTACTAGTAGCTACTAAGCTTGTTAGATTATCTATACTTTCAAAGTTCATATACTGAACTCCACTGTAAAATCTGCATGGCATTTAAATGAATAGATGTGACTTTCACTGTTCTATGTTCTATGTAAATAGGAAATTGGTACAATAAAATAATAATAATAATTCAATTCAATTCAAGTTTATTTGTATAGCGCTTTTTACAATACAAATCGTTACAAAGCAACTTTACAGAAAATTATGTTTCTACAATATTTAGTAGTAGCTAGTAGTTTGTGCACGTTTGACAGGATTTTAGAAAAATAATAATAATAATAATACAAGGCGTAGTCAGCTAGATGATGAACTATCAATATTATTAATTAATAGTAATTATACGATGCAGTCACACATGTAGCAATAATTGTTAGTTCTGTTTGTTGATTCAAGGTTAGCATCATCTGGGGTCCTCTGAGGGTCAGCATCATCTCTTCTCAGGTGTTCTGGATCCAGACTGGAGCTTGTGTAAATCCTAGTTACCACGGGATGTAAATCCCGTGGCAAAACATAGAAACAAAATAGAGATATGATAATGATAATTTGTAACTGATACGGAACTTAATAGGTTGCCAGTGCAGAGACTGTAAAATTGGGGTAATATGATCATATTTTCTTGACCTGGTAAGGACTCTAGCTGCTGCATTTTGGACTACCTGTAGCTTGTTTATTGACGAAGCAGGACAACCACCTAGAAGTCCATTACAATAGTCCAGTCTAGAGGTCATGAAAGCATGAACTAGCTTTTCTGCATCAGAAACAGATAACATGTTTCGTAGCTTGGCAATGTTTCTAAGATGGAAGAATGCGGTTTTTGTAACATTGGAAATATGATTTTCAAAGGACAAATTGCTGTCCAATAGAACACCCAGATTTCTGACTGTAGAGGAAGTAACAGTACATCCGTCTAGCTGCAGATTGTAATCTACAAGATTCTGTGTGGTGTTTTTTGGTCCAATAATTAATATCTCTGTCTTATCCGAATTTAATTTGAGAAAATTATTTGTCATCCAATCTTTTACATTTTTAACACACTCTGTTAGCTTAGATAATTGGGAAGTTTCATCTGGTCTCGTTGAAATATGTAGCTGAGTATCATCAGCATAACAGTGGAAGCTAATTCCGTATTTTCTAATAATATTACCAAGGGGCAACATGTATATTGAAAATAGAAGGGGACCTAGGACGGATCCTTGTGGCACTCCATATTTTACTGATGATAAATGAGATGACACCCCATTTAAGTAAACAAAATGGTAGCGATCGGACAGGTAGGATCTAAACCATCTTAGAGCCTGCCCTTGAATACCTGTATAGTTTTGTAATCGATCTATGAGTATGTCATGATCTATGGTGTCGAACGCAGCACTAAGATCAAGTAAGACTAGAAATGAGATGCAGCCTTGATCTGACGCAAGAAGCAGGTCATTTGTAATTTTAACAAGTGCAGTTTCTGTGCTATGGTGGGGCCTAAAACCTGACTGAAATTCTTCATACAGATCATTTTTATGCAGGAAGGTGCTCAATTGAGCAGACACAACTTTTTCTAAAATTTTAGACATAAATGGAAGATTTGAAATAGGCCTATAATTTGCCAGTACACTAGGATCTAGTTTTGGTTTCTTAATAAGAGGCTTGATAACCGCCAGCTTGAATGGTTTTGGGACATGACCTAAAGATAACGACGAGTTAATGATATTGAGAAGCGGTTCTTCGGCTACAGGTAACAGCTCTTTTAGTAATTTAGTGGGTACAGGATCTAATAAACATGTTGTTGGTTTAGATACAGTGATAAGTTTATTTAGCTCTTCCTGTCCTATATTTGTAAAGCACTGCAGTTTATCTTTGGGTGCGATGGATGAAACTGAAGTGTTAGACGCTGTAGAATCTACATTCGCTATTGTATTTCTAATGTTATCTATTTTATCAGTGAAGAAATTCATAAAGTCATTACTATTTAACGTTGGTGGAATATTTGAATCAGGTGGCGTCTGGTAATTTGTTAATTTAGCCACTGTGCTAAATAAAAACCTTGGATTGTTTTGGTTATTTTCAATGAGTTTGTGGATATGCTCTGCCCTAGCAGTTTTTAGAGCCTGTCTATACCTGGACATACTGTTTTTCCATGCAATTTTAAAAACTTCCAAGTTAGTTTTTCTCCATTTGCGTTCAAGACTACGAGTTACTTTCTTGAGAGAGTGAGTATTACTGTTATACCATGGCACAGTACGTTTTTCTCTAACCTTTTTCAATTTGATGGGGGCAACAGCTTCTAATGTATTAGAGAAAATAGTGCCCATGTTGTCAGTAATTTCGTCTAATTCATATGTATTTTTGGGTACAAATAGCAGTTGAGATAGATCAGGCAGGTTATTTGCGAATCTGTCTTTGGTGGCTGGAACAATAGTTCTGCCCAGACGGTAATGCTGAGACATATAGTTAATATCAGTTATACGCAGCATGCACGATACAAGGAAATGGTCTGTAATATCATCACATTGGGGTACAATATCTATAGCAGTAATATCGATTCCATGCGATATAATTAGATCTAGTGTATGATTAAAACAATGAGTGGGCCCGGTGACATTTTGCTTGACTCCAAAGGAGTTTATTAGGTCAGTAAACGCAAGTCCCAATGTATCATTTGCATTATCAACGTGAATATTAAAATCTCCCATGATTAGCGCCTTATCAACTGTAACTAGAAGGTCTGAGAGGAAATCTGCAAATTCTTTTAGGAATTCTGTATACGGCCCTGGTGGTCTATACACAGTAGCCAGAGCAAGAGATACATTAGATTTCTTTTGCATGTCTGACAGTGTAACATTTAGCAGAAGTATTTCAAAAGAGTTAAACCTGTATCCTGTTTTCTGGGTAACATTGAGAATATCACTATATATTGTTGCAACACCTCCTCCACGACCAGTCTGACGGGGCTCATGCTTATAACAGTAGTTTGGTGGAGTAGACTCATTTAGACCAAAATAATCATTTGGTTTTAGCCAGGTTTCAGTCAAGCAGAGTACATCAACACTATTTTCTGTGATCATTTCATTTACAATAACTGCTTTGGGTGTGAGTGATCTAATATTTATGAGCCCAAACTTTAAAAATTGTTTTTGTTCATTTACTTTACATTTTTCTGGTTTAATTACGATAAGATTTTTTCTAGATCCTACATTATATTTTGACCTCACTATTCGGGGAACAGACACAGTCTTAATAGTTTTTACAGCACAAGTACTTTTATCATTTAAGCGGGTGGAACAAAAGTCATCATAATAGTTATTAGAGAATTGTCTTACTAGTCACATGGAGCGAAGTGTCCTGGAGATGTTGTCAGAGAGCAGCTCCGCTCCGATTCTGCTGGGGTGTAATCCATCAGCGCGAAACAGCCTAGGACGCTCCCAGAAAAGATTCCAGTTATTAACAAATAGCAGTTTCTGTTCTTTACACCATGACAACAACCATTCATTTAAAGCAAAAAGTCTACTGAACCTTTCGTGTCCTCGTCGATACGTGGGCAGTGGTCCTGACACGACGATCGTCGCCGCGGGCGTCGTGCTGCGAACCGTCTCAATCAGGCTGCTGAAGTCCCTCTTCAGCGTCTCCGTCTGCCGCAACGTTACCTTCGGCTAACGTAGCACTTACGTGTCGGACGATGGAGTCTCCGATGATCACAGCGTCGCGTCCTGTCTCGCGGAGGGGAGCGAAGCGGTTCCGGATGGAGATGTCGAAGGCAGGAGGGGGAGAAGTCGTCGCCCGGGACCCGGCTCGCGTCCTCCGCTGTGGATGCACCCAGGGTCCGTGGTGTCCCGGCGTCGCAGTGAAGGACATCTGGGAAGATCGCGTCCTGGGTGCACCGGGCCTGTGCAGAGAAACACACGGAGTAGACGTGGTGGGACTGTTAGCAGATCGCTGTATACTTACCCCGGACTTGTGAGCGTCAGCCCGGGATGATTCCAGCGCGGTTCTCCGCTCTCTCAGCTGGGCCTGCCTCACCTCCAGGTCGCGAATCTGCTTTCCCACGGCCTCGAGCTCGAGCTGCACAGAGTGGAGACATTCATCCGCCATTAAAGCAAGTAACAGTGAGTACAGCAGTGGTAATGTGTGTGAATAGAGTATTAGCAATGTTAGCGCAGTTAGCTGCAACCACGCCGCTGATGCTAATGGGCTAAAAGCTAATAGCGGACCCGGGAGATCAAAATAAAACTAGTGATAGCGAGGCGCTCTGATTGTTTTTGTTGTAGAATACAATAGAGGATATATTCACACGTTATATAAACGGAATCGATGATGTATAAAATTGATTTTTGAGTTAAAAATACTCAATGAAAAGAATATAGTGACGGAGCTCAAACGCAGTACAGCCGCCAACAACAAACAGGAAGTGTCTCAGGTTTTGAGGAAGTTTTTTTAATAAAAAAAAGGGGAAGTTGTGGCCTAATGGTTAGAGAGTCGGACTCCCAATCGAAAGGTTGTGAGTTCGAGTCCCGGGCCGGCAGGAATTGTGGGTGGGGGAAGTGCATGTACAGTTCTCTCTCCACCTTCAATACCACGACTTAGGTGCCCTTGAGCAAGGCATCGAACCCCCAACTGCTCCCCGGGCGCCGCAGCATAAATGGCTGCCCACTGCTCCGGGTGTGTGCTCACAGTGTGTGTGTGTGTTCACTGCTCTGTGTGTGTGCATTTCGGATGGGTTAAATGCAGAGCACAAATTCTGAGTATGGGTCACCATACTTGGCTGAATGTCACTTCACTTTAAAAAAAACACATTTGAATTAATACAGCCTGTTAATGTATTATGAATTAATGGGTGCATTTATGTTGTTTCAAAAACTAATCTATAAATTTAAATGTTCACTGCATTTTCAGATTGACAAGTCTGTGCTCTCTGTCATGACTGATGAGCAAATGGCAAAGTATATAAGTTCATATGGTGACCGACTAGCTGTCATCTCCTTCTGTCAACAAACAGCTGCCTGCTCTGATAAAGAATCTCTGTTACAACATTTGAGAGCTAAAATTGAAGCAAGGAAACTGGGATCAAAGTCCGCTAAAGCTTTGCATGGAAAAGCATGTGTCCTCCCTAAGGAAAATAATTTAATGGCAAGACACAAAAATGTATCTGCAGAAAGAACATCCAGGAGAATTGAAATTGGATGGCTTCACTTCGGCCGTAATGGATATCAACAAGTGAGGAGCAATAATGGTGGTGGCACTAGGCATTTGACAGTTCAAAAAAAGACAACTGTTTTACAAATAATGGAAATGGGAAAGAACCTTTTTTTCCCCAATGGAGAGTCACCAAAATGTCCAGAAACAGACTTCACCTTTCATGTTTGTGATTTTAAAAGAAACCACATTCCCATGGACAGCACTGTTGGAGATCTGTATGAACTAACCAAACTGAAATTGTTGAGATTTTACATTTGCACTAAACAAGAGGTGTGCCTCACAGATGTAGAATCTTTATCTGATGGTGATAAAGAAGAATATAATGAAAAATCATTACTACAGGATGGATTAGACAGTGATACTGAGAGACCTACTGCAAAAGTGTCTTGGCATGGACATGAAAGTGATCTTGATGATACAAGCACACATTTATTGGATGACAGACTTTCATATAACAAAGACACCAAGAGGAAGGTTAGTAAAATCATGAAGTCTCGGATTTTAATTTATTTGAATATATTTTGGGCTTCATTTGTAAATAAAATCACAGAGTTGTTCATTATCATTTAGGGCTAAAACAATAAGTCACCATTATCCACATAATAAATGATTATGTTATGGTTTACTGTTATCAAACATCCCAAATTGCTTTGGTTTCAATAATAAACTTTATTTATTATTGACAGTGTGCACAGCTATCGAAAAGACCACAGCATACACATGAGCTCTTTGATCTTCAGATAAGCTATGGAAATCATTGACTTGCCCAATCAGTTCTCTTACGAGAGTTCTCTCGTACTGCGTCTTAGCTAAGACGCTACGGGAAAAGTCTCTTTTCACGAAATACTGAAGCAAAAAATTATCCTTAATTTTGAATTTTTGTAAAGCGCATTTTCAGTAGCACACCGCCATAGGCGAGACGGCTCGCTCACTTATTGGCTGCTCTGCGGCAACTGCACAGCCTATCGAGCGCAGGCTGATGCAATATCAGACCAATAAGGGTGCTTCGCGCCCTTCATGCCACTTCCCGCCGAAACGGGTGTGGCCCAACCCTATAAAAGGAGCTCGAAAAGGCTGACTCACCTGATTTTTCATCTCTTCAGCGAAGCTCACGCATCGTTGGATCACGAAGGAAGCAAGCGCCGTCTGATAAGCATCTCAGCGGGACCAGCCACTTCTGAAGCTGCTGGCCTTCGCTGCCTTCCACTGCCGTTCCTGCTGCGCTCTCCGGCGCCTATATCCTTTTATATCCTTGTGTGTGTTCGCCCTGCGACGCACACTCGTAAAAGAGCTGCCTCTTTTTAAAGATGCCCTCGTGCGGCTCGTGCAGAGCCCCGCTCAGCGAAGGAGACCGTCACGTCATCTGTGTCTCCTGCCTGGGTGAGGATCATGCAGCGCTTGCGCTCGCTGACGGCGGCTGCCCTCACTGCGAGCTACTGTCAATGGTGACTTTGAGGACTCGCCTGGCATTCTTCTCCGAGCCTGCATCCTCCGCTGCGCCGCACCGCCGTAAAAAGCACCGCTCCCAGCGTTTACCAGAACCGCCCCCAGCTCAACCGAGCTCACCGGTTCTCCCCGCTTCACCGGCCTCCCCTGCATCGCTTCCCGATGGTCAGCGCCCGCTGTCTGCTGCCGCGTCCTCTGAGGAAGTGGATCTCAGGGCTGCGTCGGAGGAAGAGGACACGTGCTCTCTGCTAGCTTCGGGCAGTGAGGGTTGGGCGAGCTCCGCGGATCTCGCGCCTTCTGCTCAGAGGCCCAGCAGACGGGCTGATGTCGAGAAAGAGCTGATGCGAGTGCTCACGCTGGCCGCGGCGAGCCTCGGCCTCGAGTGGTCTGCACCAGCGCCCCCCTCTCATGCCCGGCTGGATGGTAGCTTTCTCCCGGATGTGCGTATTTCTCCCAGCTCGAAGCACGCCCCGTTTCTTCCTGAGCTTCATGAAGAAGTGGCGAAAGCTTGGAACGCTCCGTTCTCGGCGAGAACTCGTTTGTCTGTTTCGCCAGCATTCTCCACACTGGACGATGCTAAAAACAGAGGCTACCAGTCACTTCCGCCGGTGGAACAGGCTATAGCAACGCACCTTTGCCCGCCCTCTGCTGGACAGCGGATGAAAGCGGCGTTGCCATCGAAAGCCTGCCGCATGACGTCATTGCTGCTCGCACGGATCTTCTCTGCTGCTGGGCAGGCTGCGTCTGCGCTACACACCATGGCCACGCTGCAGATTTTCCAGGGCGATCTCCTCTGCAAGCTGGATGAGATGGGACCTGAAGCGATCTGTCTCGCGGATCTGAGGACTGCTTCGGATCTCTCCCTCCACGCTACTAAGTCCGCTGCACAGGCCATGGGACGGGTTATGGCTTCCGCTACGGTGGCTGAGAGACATTTGTGGCTAACGCTTTCGGACATGGCAGAGTCTGAGCGCGCTGCGTTCCTCGACGCCCCGCTGACTCCTGCTGGCCTCTTCGGATCGTCTTTCAACGAGTTTGTCGAGAGATTCGTCGAGGATCAGAAAGCGTAACAAGCGTTTAAGCACTTCTTGCCAAAGCGCTCCGGTTCTGCAGCGAGCCGCGCTAGACCGGCCCCACAAAGCTCTCAGTGACGCCCACCGCCTCCAGCTGCTTCATCGCGACAGCGTCAGCAACGCAGCTCGGGACCCCGTTCTCGCTCTTCCAGCCGTCGCCCCGCACTCACCCAAGCGCGCCGCTGTTCCAGTTCCAAGAACTGTGACTGTCTCAGCGTTTTCTGCAACGCGTAAGCCTGCACGAGTGCCCGCTTGCCTGCACACAAAAGCCGTTATCACGGCTACCCAGATATTTCCCGAAAAGAGTGTTATTTCTGGTGTTCCGGCCACGGCCGATGGTGCTATACATGTAGTGATGATGCCCACTCCTCATTGCCCATATCCACATGTAAGCACAGCCCTGCACACAGGGCTCGCGCCCATAAGATCGACTCAGGTTGATCGCGCGCGCTACATAGTAAACGTGCCCACTCCTCAGTGCCCACAAACACTATGTCACACACGGCGGGTGGTTTCTGTAAAAACGAAACTCGTGCACGTACGCTCTGCCCAGGCAGACAGCGAGTCGAAAGCGGTAAATGTGCACGCTTGCAGCCCACAGTTACGCGTTGGGCATTCTCCATCACTCAGGCTAGAGCTCCGTAGACACGACGGCTGTATGCTTCGTCCCCGAGCTGTATGCTGGTGCACAGCTCGGGGATGTTCACCCCTTAGTTGTGAGGTGACGGAGGTTCTCACCTTCCTACAGGAGCTGTTGGATAAGGGCAGAGCCCCATCCACGCTCAAAGTTTATGTGGCGGCCATCGCAGCGTTTTCTGATACAGCGCTCGGTCAGTCAATAGGAAGGAACGATTTGGTAATCCGCTTCCTTAGGGGAGCTAGGAGGCTGAATCCTCCCAGACCTCCGTCAGTCCCTATATGGGACCTCGCGACGGTTTTGGAGGCCATGAAGGCTCCCCCTTTTGAGCCTATCAAAACGATTAGCCTCCAGCATCTGTCGTTCAAGACAGTGTTCTTGTTGGCTCTCTCTTCAGGGAAGCGTGTGGGTGACCTGCACGCGCTCTCGGTGAGCCAGTCGTGCTTGGAGTTTGGGCCTAATGAATCAAGGGTCATACTCAAACCTAGGCACGGTTATGTGCCGAAATCCCTCAACATGCCTGTTGGGAATGGCTGTTTCGAGACAGACTCTATCCAGATGGATATTTGACGCCATAGCGTTAGCTTACGCTTCCAGGGGCCTTCAGTGCCCACTGAGTGTCAGAGCACACTCCACAAGGGGCGTCGCCTCGTTGTGGGCGTGGTCTACGGGGATCTCCTTGCAGGATATATGTTTGGCGGCAGGTTGGGCCTCGCCGTCTACATTTATCAGGTTCTAGAACCTGGAGGTATAGTCAAATCAGGGCCCTGATTGGAACTCTGAGATCGCGAGTGTTATGCGCTGCCGACTGTTATATGGGCAGTATTGCGTAAGACCCGCATTGCAACATTGGTCAGGCCTTGCCTCGACTGTGTGATGTCATATTGCCGCATCTATGGGTGCTGCTAGATATGGGATGGAGGGTCCCCCCCCCTCCTGTCCTGGACTCTGTGAGTCCCTCGGGTGACTGTGCACTGTAAATCCTGGGCGTTGCTTCCAGGTTTATTGGTGTGTGATCCCTGCGCGCACGGCGCTTTACATGGGGTTCCCGTAGCGTCTTAGCTAAGACGCAGTACGTGAGAACTCTCATAAGAGAACGTACTCGGTTACTAACTTAACCTCGGTTCTCTCTAGAAGAGGGAACGAGTACTGCGTTCTCTGCCGTGCGTACGATTCACTCTGGTTCGCTTCGGCGATGAAATAAATCAGGTGAGTCAGCCTTTTCGAGCTCCTTTTATAGGGTTGGGCCACACCCGTTTCGGCGGGAAGTGGCATGAAGGGCGCGAAGCGCCCTTATTGGTCTGATGATGCATCAGCCTGCGCTCGATAGGCTGTGCAGGTGCCGCAGAGCAGCAAATGAGCGAGTGAGCCGTCTCGCCTATGGCGGTGTGCTGCTGCAAATGCGCTTTACAAAAATTCAAAATTAAGGATAATTTTTTGCTTCAGTATTTGGTGAAAAGAGACTTTTCCCGTAGCGTCTTAGCTAAGACGCAGTACTCGTTCCCTCTTCTAGAGAGAACCGAGGTTACGTTAGTAACTGAGTACGATTCCTCGGGTACACAACAGCATAGTTCAAAATCTTGGAGATGATGATGATAAAGAACACACAGTTGAATGGAATGAAGGCGAAGAATTTTAACAAACAGATGAGGACCAAGATGTTAAAATAACATGGAATGAGAACATCATACAGGTAATGTGGTCCTAATGGACCGAATGCCACAGTATAGATTTGAAAAATAAATATTCAAACTACAAGAATTAAATGGAAATTATAAATCACCTTAAAACTACAATTTGCAAACTAATTACAATAGAAATTATCTTCAGGAGGATTTAAAGGTCAGAATACATCCAATGTCCCATTTGTGCTTCTTACTCACTCTAATTTTCTGTAAATTTATTGATCCTCCAGAATGCAGAGTTCAGTGAAGCTGAACATGGGGTGCCATCACCACCCTCAATTAATAGCAATCCTGCACTGCTGGTAAGAGAGACAAAATATGTTTTGCATGTGGAAGTCTTTAAGAGTTTAGATCAAAGATGATCAGTCCTACCTGCACAGTCAATTTAAAATAATTTTGTGCTAGACTTGGCTTTGTTTGTATACAAAGAAGATTAAGGAAGGGACAAAGTCTGTTTTGATCATATACATAATACATAAGAACAAACCTTTGAAACTTGAAACATGAATTTATAATTAAAAAAGTTCTTCACTGAGGTCCTAAATTAATCCGAGATTAAGATCAGAAAAGATTAAGTGATCAGAGAATCAAGCCGCTTCTATGATATTTGTGAACAAGCTCACACTCACATTACACAAGACTGAAGTTCCATGTAGAAAGTACCAAGTTTTATAGGAATAATGTTAGTTCTAAATGAAAATTCTGTTGCTCATGTCATTCCAAAGCTGTATTACTCTCTTCTTCTGTGGAATACAAATGGCGAGCTTGTCAAATATTTTTTTCAGTAAATTATTTCTTAAATCAATTTTATCAGAAATACATATATATATATAATATTATACATTATTATTATTGTTGCTTTCAATTTTACTTAATTGCACAGTGCAGTTTTACAGTGACACTAAAGAAAAGCCTGTTTAGAACAATATAAGGGTGGGAAAACTATTTTTGAAAAATTATTTAACTGACTAGAGGAAAAAGAATACACATTGTAAAGAAATCTCAGAATAATTGTATAAAATGTTTTTACCTTGCCTTTTCTAGATGGGTAGTGAAATGCCTTCACCACCAGAAGATTCGCCATCCCATACAGGAAACCATCTTTCTCTTAAAACTTCATATGGAAACTCAGAGAATGCAAAAGTTGTGCATGCTTTAATACATAGAGTTAAGGTTGTAGAAGATCTTTTGGCTGTGTTCATGGATAGCAGCATAATTCAATCTACTCTGAGGATGGAATTTGTAAATGAGAACGCTGTAGATGATGCTGGAGTGTCCAGAGAAGTTTACACTGCATTCTGGGATCAGTTCCTTGAACAGTGTGAAGGGGAAGATGAGCGGGTTCCTAGACTGAGACCAGACTTCTCTGAAGCTGAATGGGAGGCAGTAGGAAGGATCTGGGTAAAAGGATTACTTGACCTTGGTGTACTCCCAGTAAGGCTTTCCAGTGCTTTCATTTTAGCATGTATGCATGGAATTGACTCAGTCAATGATGATTTCCTGATGTCATCTTTCCACAACTACCTCTCTTTGACTGAATGAGCTGCCGTTGCAAAGGCTTGCCAAGGCACACTGGAGGAAAGTGATGAAGATGATTTGCTTGACCTCTTCACAAGAATGGGCTCCCATTGCATCCCTCAAAAAAACACCATGAAAGTTGCTATCCAAACAGTAGCTCACAAAGCAATTCTTCAAGAGCCCAAATATGTAATAGATTGTTTCTCCAGAGCCATGCCATTTGCACTGCTGAAAGTACCAGACCAGGAAAGTCTAGTGTCTCTGTATGACACAAAGAAGGCCACTGGCAAAAAAGTGGCACAGCTACTTCAAACAACACAGGTGATTTGCTCTCAGAAAGAACAGATGGTATTCAATCATCTGCAACGTTATATCAGAAGTGCTGACCAAAGCAAAGCGGAAAAATTTCTACGGTTCTGCACTGGTTCTTCTGTTATATGTGTTGATCAAATCAAGGTAAGCTTCAATGCAGAATCTGGCCTCAGCAGAAGACCAGTAGCTCATACCTGTGGAGCTACTCTTGATTTATCTTATAAATACAGTTCTTACCCAGACCTCCCCACAGAGTTTGACAACATTCTCTCTAGTGATTACTTTGAAATGGACATCCTGTGAATTTGATGCTGCTTAGGAATAGTTAAAAGTCATCCAAGTCACTTTTATGGAACTTGATTGTCTGTAGTTATAAACTTGTTGGTAACAATCTGTATGAAGGTATTTTTATGTACCTTTTCAAAAAGAACAGCACACTACAAACAGCAGCTCTTTTTGGATAACTATTCATTTAAATAGCCCCTATATTATTACTTTGATTTACATTTAACTGTCATAATATTAATTTTATTATTCAAAGTTTTCCAGCAAGTATTCAAGTTTGTTCTTATTGTCTTTTGTTTGCACAAAGGAAATTTCAATATATTTTGAAATATTTTTGCATCTGCAAAGTATTGAAACAGTCTTCATAGTATGCAACATTACTTTTGTTGTTAGTATGAAAAGTGCACTGAACCAAACTTTTTTTTTTTTTTTTTAATTACATAAAATGTAACCACATAATATGTGGTCAGGTTTATTTTGTTTTAAAATATATCCTTCAGCCATTAATATCGCAAAATTATTATATGATTCTTATGTTAATTCATTCTTATATTTTTTTTTCATAAAGTTTTCAGAAATTGTATTTTTTTTATTTCATGTTTTAACACAGTTTACATGTTGATTCAGGTTCAAATTTGGAAATGCACATTTCCTCTATAGCATTTCTTTCCAGTTATAAAGAACTTTGAAAACACAATTTTGCAAAAGTGTTTTCATTTTTAATGACTTCTATGTGTCAAGACTGTAGTCTGGTAAATTGTAATTCTTTATAAAAACTTTCCAACAATGTTGCAGGTTTCCCCTGGGAACAGTATTGTCTAGCGATTATTTAAACATTTCAGATAAAAATTACCTTGCCTTATTTCTTACTTACTTCTTATAGAGTAATGCCCTGATCACATCCCTTAAATGCATGTATAAGTTCACAGCTTGATACGGGTCTCTTGGAATGTTCAGCTGAGACTCAGAGATTATAACGTTACATAGTTAATTTACATCTGAATCACATGGTATGGGGCGTCGGAAAGTGCATTCGTTCTTGCACAATTGAACACTTTCAGTGTCGGCTGCGGTGAGGAAGTCTCTGGTGTGGTAAAGCTCAGGCAGTGCATACATCACACTGGGCCGACCACAGGGGCTACTGATGTTCTTTGATGGCCTAATGGTGTGTGCATTCCAAATCTGTGCAGTGTCATCCAGCTCATCCAGTGAAACAATAAAAATAAAATTGGGTAAAATTAGAAGTGGAGTACTCAAAACTAAATTCTAAGTGTCTTATTGTTTCAAACATCCAGACATTTGTGAAAACAAAAGGATGATGGATACTGCCCTGAATGTCTCTTTTTGTGCCCCACCCACAAAACAAACCATTTGGAACAATGGGGTAATGACAACATTTCCATTCTCTTCCTCCTCTTCACCCCCCCCCCCCCCCTCCAACTTCTATCCCATCCCCGTCCTCTACGTTCTCTCCCTCTCTTTCACACACACACAGGGAAGCATCAAAACATAATTTCAGATAAACTCACTTGGATGAGTCCCATGCAGCAGAACTGGATCAAACTTTTGTCCAAGAATCCTCCTACAACGCAGCCATTAATACAAAGGCCATATGGTTTCAATTTATCGTACGAGTCCAAATGCCAAATAAAGTTTGGTCCCTTGGCAAAGTAGTTGCGCCGTCTGAGACGTCTAGCTCTCCTCATTGAAACTCCTTCAGGATCCAATTCCTTCAGCACCAAGCACACATCTTCTTTTCTCACACGCAGACCCTTCTCTCTGCATTTCGTGTACATCCATCGATAGCCTACCCATGAAGTTGCCCAGAATACTGCAGCTGAAGGCCGATGAATTCAACAAGGTCCACTAAGGTCGAGTAACGTTTCCGTCGAAACAGTCCTTTTTCGCGTAATATCCTTTTCAGGTGTCTTTCACTGACGTCAAAACCATGCCTTGAACAAAGCACTGACCGTATCTCTTTATACTTCAGTCCAAGTTCAAAATAAAACTCAATGAACTGCTCCATTATGAATGTACGGAGCGGTCTGAACCACTGTAAGCGTAAACAGGAAGTGTTTGTCCAAACTCAACTGATTTGCGAGAGAACGCAAATATTTTTGCGTGAGAATGCAAAAGTTTTGCGAGAGAACGCAAATATCTTTGCGAGGGAACGCAAATATCTTTGCAAGGGAACGCAAAAGTTTTGCGAGAGAACGCAAATATCTTTGCGAGAGAACGCAAAAGTTTTGCGAGAGAACGCAAAAAATGAAAAAAATATTTTTTCCTCCCACCCCAAATTTTTTTACTCACTCTGATTTTTTTCCCACCTCAATGACCCTTTAGGGGGATCCGTAGATTTGCAAGCTTGCAAAATGTAAAAAAAAAAAATATATATATATATATATGCAAACTGTTAAGTTGTGCTACACTCATAGTTTCAGTTAGCGTTGCATTCGGGGGAAAAAGTGAACGATAGAGATGGATTATCTTTAGCCGTTCTTGGCATATTTATTTTTCTAGCTGCAGACACATCAGTCTCACGGTCATACAGCCATCAGTAAGAGAGAACCGTAAAACAAAAAGGGACAAACATAATAAATAATCGTCTGTATCTTACACTTTAGTGCCCCTTGTGGCATACACATATGCATAACACAGAAACCAGTACAGCATTACACAACTGAGGACATAATGAACATATTTTAACACCCCCACTTGTACTCAGGTTGCTATACAAACAAAATAGAATGTAGAATGAATGTGGACCCTTGTCATCATCTATACCTTCCAGTAACTGTTCTATGTATAAACACTCTTGTATGGTTGAAGCCAGTGCCATATATTCCGCCTCGCATGTGGATAGCGCCACAGTTGGCTGCTTTCTAGTCTTCCATGAGACTAGAGAGCTGTTTTGGCTTAGACTCACACAGTACCCCGTAGTGCTGCATCTGTCACAGGTATCAGCTGCCCAGTCAGCATCACTGTAGTCCTGTATACCTAGTTTCTCAGAATCGTTTCTCCTAAAACTTAACCCTTTCCCTGCTGTACCTTTGAGATACCTAAGTACGTGCTTCACAGTGACCCACTGTTCCTCTGTAGGTTCAGCAAAATACTGTGATAACCTGCTAACTACGAAACTCAAATCTGGTCTGGTACAAGTAGTCAGGTATATAAGGCTTCCCACAGCTTCTCTGTACATTCTGACATCTTTCAACTTTACTGCATTCTCAGTATACACTAACTTTTGCTCGCAGGGTGTTTCTCTGATCCTACAGTCTTGCATATTAAAACGCTGAAGTATCTTGTTAATGTACTTTTCCTGTGTCATTTTTACACACCCATCTGACTGATTGAATTCGATACCCAGAAAATTTTTCAGTTTGCCCAGATCTTTCATTTTAAATTTTTCTGCAAGCATCTCTTTCACTTCTTTTAGTTTCTCTTGATTGCTTGCTGCAATAATTAAATCATCGACCCATGTAATTATGATCACTTTGTCTCCTTTTGACTCTTTGGCATAAACAAAGTGGTCGGCTGGGTTTTGAGTGAATTCATTCTCAGTTAGACAGTCGTGTAAAACCTTATTCCAATTTCGCCCAGATTGTTTTAAGCCGTAAAGTGATTTCTCTAGCTTGTAAACTATACCCTCTTTCTCTTGGTAACCCTCTGGTGGATTGATGTAGATCTCATAGTCTATGGGAGCGTGCAGATACGCTGTTTGCACATCCATTTGATGCAGGAGTAAATTTTCCTGTGCTGCTTTTTGTAGCACCACCCTTACACTCGTCAAGTCTGCAGTGGGTGAAAATGTCTCCCCATAGTCTATTCCCATTCTCTGGTTGTAACCCTTAGCCACAAACCGCGCTTTGAACTTATCTCTTCCATCTACATCAGCCTTGATAGAGTAAACCCATCTACCCCCCACTGTTTTCTTGCCTATTGGCAGTATCGTCGGGGTAAACGTTTTGTTCTCATTTAGTGACTTGATTTCCTCATCCATGGCTTTTACCCATTCTTTAGTTAGCTGACCTCATTGCTCCCTCAAAAGTCTGTGGAATGCCACACACCGCTCTGCAGCAGTAGTCTACCGTGATATTAACCCCATCACTATCACTGTCTTCTGTTACAAAGTCATCCAAGTAACTCGGTGTTCTTCTCTCTTTAGTTGGATACCTCCTATTCTCTGGTTTATCACTTGTCACACTCTGCTGTGTCTGATTGTGGTCACTAGATCTCGTTACTTCATCTAGAATAGCACTATGGGTACTTCCACTCTGTATACTTGGCTCTGGAGCATTTTCTGTACTCCTACTCTGTGTGGTTTCACCAGTCTTGGGTTTCACACTGCCATAACCAGTGCTTAGATCTGGCTCACCTGTCTGTGTCTGTTTTTCCACTACTGACTTGCTCACAAACTTTACTAGCCTGTGTTTTTGTACTTTGTTTACATCTGGATGATAAACCAAATACGCCGAGCTGTTCTTGTCATAACCTACAAAACGACCCTGGTCACACCTGGAATCAAATTTTCCCTTGTCTTGTTTGTACGTGTAGCACACAGATCCAAACTTTTGCATTTTTGACACGTTTGGCTTCTTGTCTGTCAGTGACTCATAAGGAGTCTGCCCCAGGCACGTGCACACATAGACATGAAAGGGGGCTTGAGCACCTGCCCTTTTTATTCCTGGAGAGAAAGTGCCCTTTTTTCTGGGATGCTATTTTTTTTTTTTTTGAAAAATAATATATATTTCTGTTTGCACACAGCTTCCCTGTCAAACAAATATATTTATTGAAATATAGTATCTAAATATCAGGTCAGGAGTTCTGAAGCGCTCCCTCTCCCCCGATTGTTAAACCCGATTGTATTGCTTCCACTAAAGAAAATAGTCCGCTCCTTCTCTACAGTTAGAATCCTGTGAGTCCATAGCAACGCTCTGTTTTTCATGGCAACGGTCTGTTATACTCCGCACAGCGGTCTGTTGGTTATCGAATACTACATTGGAATTCAACCAAGCCATGTAATAAAATAAGTTAATAAAATAAGCATATATCACCACCAGGTGATATGCTTTAGTTATTTTGTTTATCCTATTTACCTGCATTTCCCTGTCAATTAGATGCAAATGTGCGCATTTTAACTAGTTGACGCCTAATTTGCATACAGAACGTCCCCAGTTATTGACTTACATCAAGAGTCTTTACCCCTGAAATTTAGAAATCTAAATTGGTGAATTTAGAAGAAATCTACAGATGCAAACAGATGGAGGATACACTCTAAAAAATGTAGTAAATCTGAGTAACTGCATCTGGTACATTAATAAATAAAACTGAGTAGAAATAAGTTAACATTAAACTTTAAAAATAACAATATTTATAAATTAATTATTTAAGTAATTTAACTTTTTTTATTTCCTCGAAACCTTTATAAAATAGTATTCCATACCACCACAAATACATACATGACATTGGCTTTTATTGAATTTTTACTCAATTATTTTGGTAAGTTTAATTTTAAAGTGTTATGTATTCTGATAACACCAAAATAATTAAAACGATGTAGTGCCTTGTGCAAAAATATACAAATTATTAGTAAAACACGCCCCTCTGTTTGATGCAGTTATTTAGGTTATTCTAAATATGAAGAGTTCAGATGAAAAATCCTCTAAGTGCCATCTGAAATTTCCTTCAATAATGATCATTTTTATCAAGCTTGTATGTTTATGTTCACTTATTTCTCATTACTGGCAATGAAAATTACCTATTAATTGTCATTTAAGTTAAATTACTGAACTTAAATACGAGCTTGAAAAAAAAAGCTCATAAGAAAATTTCAGATGGCACTTAGAGGCTTTTGCATCTGAACTCTTCATATATACTTGAAACTAGTAGCATAGAAAATGTTTTCAAAACATGCACATTGTGGAATGGTTTCCTTTGCTGCTCTATAAACCTAGTGAATACTAAGGAGACCATGGTTTCTGTGAACTGATTATTTTGTAGACATCTTTTGAAAATGAAACAATTGCGTGAGTTTGAGGAAGATAAAATTAACTTTTTAAATAATTTTTTTTTTTAAAGGAAGTCAGAGTTGTGTTTATATATATACAAACGGTACAAACAAAGCGTCTTTCAGCACCGCCTTGCGTTGCTGTCCTTTGCTGTCGATGAGCGAAACCTCAGCATTTCCCCTCCGCTGAGCGACCCCATTGCACCGAGTGCCATCTGCTAGCTCGACACTGTGCATTTCTGGCCTGAATCTGCTGTCGAAACTTTTGAACATGGTTATGTCCGTGATGATATGAGAGGTAGCCCCCGTGTCCACCGTTAGCCCCTTCTCCTGGATGCTGCATGTCGGCTGCCGCTGAGCACTGGTCCTTCCGTCTCTCATCTTGAACACGTAGTCCTCAACATCTTCTGAGGTTTTACTCGCACTGTCCTTTTTGTCTTTAATGTCCTTGTCCTTACGCCTACAGGTTGCGTCTTTGTGTGTGTCACTTCTGCAGATACTGCACCACGTTTTCTGTCGACATCCTCTAGCTCGATGGCCTTTGGTACCACATTTGAAGCAGACTATCTCTGTGTCATCTTTGACCCAGCCACGTGTGCTTGACTTTGCAGGCCGCCGTCCGGCTTTCCCTTGAGTCTTCATCACACTGTCGCTCGACTCAGCTGTTTTTATCTTTTCTGTTTCTTCAAAACTACGTAGTTTAGTCTTGAACTCTGCAAACTTAATTTATCATCTGTATGCCCCACATGTATTGCGAATGGCTTAAAACTTTCAGGCAGTCCCTTTAAGACCATAGCCACTAGCAGTCCGTCTCCTAACGTTTCACCTGCGTTTCGCAGTGCTGTGATGGCGGTCTCTGCTCTAATGATATAGTCCATTACACTTT
This sequence comes from Carassius carassius, assembly GCF_963082965.1. Classification (NCBI taxonomy): domain Eukaryota; kingdom Metazoa; phylum Chordata; class Actinopteri; order Cypriniformes; family Cyprinidae; genus Carassius; species Carassius carassius. The sequence continues at coordinate 11,812,398 of NC_081797.1, read as the reverse complement.
CATCGTTTGCCTTTTGAAGGGATGTCAACGTGGTGTACAAGCTGATTATGCGGGGTTTTCCCCTCCCTGCATAATATTCTCTCAATATTTCCAGAGCTTTTCTTCCGTTGTTGGGCGCATCCCTCATAACTAATGAGAGGCTTTTGTCATCTAATAATAAAATCAATTCAGCATATGCGTCAGCATTTTTCTTTGCATCCGCTGTTATCTCAGCTTCCGACTGCGGTTCTTTTAGCACCGTGTCCTTTAGCCCTGATAAATGAAAATGTCCCAACATTTTGGTTTCCCAAAGCTCATACTTAGTCTCATCTCCGTCGAACATCAGTCGAGGCAAACTGTATGTCCTCCGTTGTTCCGCCATGTCAGCACACGGTCCGTCGCGATTTTTAAAACGGTGGAAAACAACAAACTAATCCTCCGAACAACTCCTGGGCCCATAACCTGTTAATTTGTGCTACACTCATAGTTTCAGTTAGCGTTGCATTCGGGGGAAAAAGTGAACGATAGAGATGGATTATCTTAAGCCGTTCTTGGCATATTTATTTTTCTAGCTGCCGACACATCAGTCTCACGGTCATACAGCCATCAGTAAGAGAGAACCGTAAAACAAAAAGGGACAAACATAATAAAGCAAACGCGTCTTCTGTATCTTACACTTTAGTGCCCCCTTGTGGCATACACATATGCATAACACAGAAACCAGTACAGCATTACACAACTGAGGACATAATGAACATATTTTAACACAAACATTATGTTGTTTTTGAGATTTCCTTCTTCAGAACTGCAAAAAAAATTTACGATGTTGCGCAAAGAATTTTTCAGAGTTTCAAATTTGTCAGTGTTCTCCCACTGTATTAGATTGTTTTCCAGGTTTGAAACCTTGTAAATGGTGATCTGAAAACTGGTGTGCGAATGTGTGAATTTTTTTTTTTGAAACTCAGGGAAAACAGAGCTTTGCAAGCTGGCAAAGTGGTAAAAAAAATTACATCTCTTCAAACATAATTTTGTTTTTGAGTTTTCCCTCTTCAGAAGTGCAACACTCTTTTTTATGGTGTTGTGCAATCATTTTTTCAGAGTTTCAAATTTGTCACTGTTCTCCCAGTGTATAGTTTGCTTTCAAGATTTGAAACCTTGTAAATAGTGGTCTGAAAACTGGTGTGCCAATAGGTGAAAAAAAGTTTTGAAACTCTGAAAACTGAGGTTCGAAAGGGCGAAACTTATTACGTTACATTACATTTGCATTCCTATTGCAGACTATTTTTTTCAGAGCTGAGTTTACAACACCCACTTTGCGGAGATACAATCACAAGTCGTATTTACTGGAAAGTTGGGATTGACCGACTGCTCCGCCAATGACAAATGCGACTTGCCACTGAAATTCACCATACAATTGCCAGTAGCCAGTGTTGTGCCTGAACGCATTCATTGAACGATAGTTATGAACTCGTTCATATTTTGGGCGAACGTGAACTGTACGTGCTGTATTAGTGCCTGATGAACGTTACTGCCAGCAACTCGTTCATTCTGGTGTCTGGGAACGGCACGCTCTCTCAGGTTAACTTCGTTCAATAGGGTGCCAGATTTCTTTAGAGCCTTCCAGGCGAAAAACCGGTTAAAACCAAGCGGCAACATTCTGATCTGAAAAAGGAAGCCTACCCGGAAGTGCGAAAAACTGCAATACATCGAAACTCCGCCAGGGGAAGGTCCCAAAAGGGAGCAAATGTCCATAGCCCCCATGTTAAAATGTCCGTTTTCACAGCATAAATTCATGTTTTTACAAGTTGGTCCCATGGACTTTTATTGTATTTTTCGATAGCTTCCAAGTGCCTGACAACTGTGAGGGGGGTGATTTATTTTCTTACTCGTTAGATCGTATTTAGATATAAAATATATGACAATAAGGGTGTGGTTAACTTTGAGTGACAGCTTGATTGACAGCTGACAAGGCAGCGCCACGGAGAATGACAACAAGAAGCGACATTTTTTTATACAGTTGACATATAATACTACTGTTTCTGTATCATGAAATGTAGTTTTCAGAGGTTTTCAGGCGAGAATGTAGTTGTTTAAAGCTCAAATCTGTGGTTTATTTAAAGATTTATGAAAATTTTATCCAGTTGATCCAGCGATGACCGGGCGCTCGGCGTTCATGTACCCCGCCTGAAGCAGTCTTTCCTCGGCTAGACCTTCTAAAGTTTGCAGCCAATGCCGCGGACTCTGGCGTCTCTGTAGTGGTTAAACATGAGATATAATTCATCTTGTGTATATCTAATGGGCGATTTTTGGTCTCGTAAATCTATAATTTTTTCCCTGGGCAATCGTTTTGGCTGAGGGGAAGTTTCATAACTTTATAAGCTATTTAACTTTACCGATGTATGGTTAGACTAGAGCGCTGACTTTGTATGTTTAACTGAATTGTTTGCTTTATTTGTATAGCTTCTTATACCTTTTACTTATACTTTTATAATGGCTAATATTGATAAAACTGAAATATAACAAAAAGAGACTGGGTTGAGTTTTGTCATTTTAAATTTTAATACAACGAAGATGATCTGTAATGTTGTTTACTGCAAAATCTGTTGTTTAGTACAAATGCACATATTGCCTGGACCATAAAATGTTTAATATTTTTATATTATATTTAAAATGAAAAGAGGCAGGTTTGTGTTTTTTTCGTTTTGAACGTTTCGTTGCCTAAAATATACACAGAGATAACCGAATTTGCAGAGCGAGCTGAGTGAAGCGCGCTGCGTCAGAAGGTGGGCGGGGTTAGGATTTCCCAAGATTTTCCAAGATGCCGCAGCCCATACCCCCCATAAACTGCTTCAAACCCGTTCTTCAGAAAGTCTATGGGTGACGTCACAGACGCTTTGTCCATATTTTTTACAGTCTATGGTTAAAACACACCGTAAACGGGTCTTAATATGTAGCGGAAAAACACCCAATCTGGCAACACCACCAGTGTCGCACCGCCGCATGCGTGACCCGTCATCAAAAAAAAAAAAAAAAAGCATGGAGATGACAGCAGCATGTAGCAAGAAGGCGTATGATCATTTAAAATAATTTTATGATGTTTATGACAAGGTCGGTGAGAATGGGAGACAAAGCATTAAAGCAACAATGGGGAAATGCTGTCCCCTCAATGCTAATGTAAACCCTGGTTGGATAAGGATTCAAAATTGGATATGAAGATGAAATCTGACACATAGCTTCATTGTTAAAACTGATAAAATAATTGCTGTCTGTGATTCTATATGGGCTGTGGCAATAATTTTGAAAAATAATAGCTTGCAGCAACATATGGAAAAAAAGAACTATGAACTAGTTCATTTTTGGAACTTAGTGAACTTAGTTCAAAATTTAGTAGTTTGAACTATGAACTGAACTAGTTCATTTTAAATTTGTGAATTGAACTTTGAACTAGTTCATGTAGAAAGTGAACTTTCCCAACACTGCCAGTAGCCACTGAGTTTACCACTGATAGACCGGCGGTGCATCAGTATACACACTAACCTCACGCAGCGAACAACTAACTTTCCTCAACTCAGTTTCTTTTTTGGGGGGCGGGGGGTTGGTCCTGTAGCTAATTTCACATAATGATTACAATGATTTTTTTTTGTGCTGGTAGTAGGCTAGTGCTTGCACCTTGTCTGGTTTAAATAATGATGACAATAAAACGCCAGTAGGGGACTGCAAAACCATGGTTTTAAGTAGGCTATTTATTGAATCGTTCAAATCAAAATTTTCGTTCAAAACGGCTGATTCTATTAGAAAGGAAACAAAAGAGTCCATTTGAATGGACTGTTGAATCAGTGGCTCACTTGATTCGTTGAAAATCTGATGAATTCAAGGAACAAAACACCGTGTTAAGGGCCGTTCACATGTCGCGCCTAAAAACGCGTGGAAAACGCGTCGCTTTTTCCTTTCCAAAGCGCTCGGGCAGTTGCGTTCCTATGAACTGTTGTAGCTATAAAATTAATAGCACATTTGTGCTCACGCACATGCTGATACTCAATAATTAATGTTCAATGAATATAAAAACGTGCACCATTTTTTTCATGGCTTAAATTATAAGGACATTCTAACTGTATTTATTCATTCTAACAGGCTTCATTGCAAAGTGAATGCTTTTGGACTCTTAGGACGTGTTTTTGTTGGGTTTTTGCAAAGTCGGTGACTCAAAATGTCAGCTCTATCCTCTCTCAGTCCGTCACAAACAGCGTATGAGGACAATGGAAGCAATAAAAAACAACAAATATACAAGTTCTATAACAAGTCTCAGTTAGCTTACATGTAACAAAGGCTTTTAAATAATATAATAAAGAAATACTGATAACAGATAGAATAGAAAAAGAATAGAGCAAGCTAGAGTTAGAGGTCTTTTTTTTGCCTTTGTTAATTGTATAATAAAAGAAAACCGATAGAATACAAAAGAATAGAAAGCTTAATATTATTTTATTTTTTTTAAGAATAGTGAGTGTTAAAGTTAGAAGGTCAAATACATTTGGAAGAGATGTGTTTTAAGCTGATTCATGAAGATGGATAAGGATTGAGTACAGACAATTCAGTAAAGATTTACCCAAACGAAGGTCTGAGACTACAGAATATCCTCAATGCTGAAAGCACTCTCTTTCACACACACACACACACACACACACACACACACACACACACAGTATCAATTTTAGTGATGTGTTGGAGAACAAATAGTTTATCATATGTTTTAAACATTATATATTTATTAGCCTACTTATTTATGTTTTATATATATATATATATATATATATATATATATATATATATATATATATATACATACTACCAGGGGCGTCGGACTGGGGGGGTAAAGGGCCCGAGGCAGGGGGGATGGGGGGGGGAATCAGTTGATGAGACAGGAGCTGGAGTGAGCCGTGAAGAGTCATGTCTCTCCTTAAGAAAGGAAAATCAGGGGCTCAAAAACGAAAAGAGAAGCAGAATAAAGAGAGAAGGGCAAATGAGGGCAAGCAGTTGCTCACAAATTTTTTTGAAAAGAGAGGTGAGCTCCAAATGCATCATCAAGCATTGACATTGTTTTAACATAAATATCTACTCCCGGTAGAATAGCATACATTTATGTTTGCATTTATGAATAATATACCAATACTTTATAGTATCACACCCTTCATAGTGAGCAAACAATGTTTCTGATTATTACATGGCTTGGCTGAATTCCAATGTAGAATGCGGTCTGTTATTTCTTGATAACAGACCGCTGCGAAGTATAACAGACCGTTGCCATGAAAAACAGCGCGTTGCTATGGACGCGGAACGGACTATTTTCTTTGGCGGAAGCAATACAATCGTTTTTAAATCAATAAACTCCTTTTTAAATCAATAATTCGTGGCAAATTATTTATTTATTTTGTGGGTAGCCATGTAATAAGCGGGATAATGTATAGAGAGGCGGTCGTTATAGCGAATAACAACCCCGACAGGCTGAACAGGACCCCGACACGAAGCGGAGGATAATGTAATCTAACGTTATACATTATCCCTTACGTAAATAACAGGGAGTGAGAAGCAGACGGAGCTCAACACATTGCCACTCCAGGCAGCTGCCTAAACGCTTGTCTCCTCTTCTGCTGCAGTTCTCCCCACTCTCAGAGTCAGAAGTTTACATGAAAACACTGTATATTTCCCTCCATTGTCAAAATCTAACACCCGCGAAAACACAGATCGTTAGCGCCTATTTTACCGCATTGGTATTGTGACAATAAAGGATATTTTAGCAACCATTTGAAGCCATATATTTCAGTTTCAGAGTCAGACCCTGCAGCAGCAGGCCCCTCATCATGGCTAGGTGAAAGCAGTGACAGTGAGGTGGATGTGAGTGTGACAGTGAGACAAGGTGAGCTTTTTAACACTTAGTAATTAGTAATTAAGTGTTAAGAGGAAATAAGCTAAATTAGTACATTGTTATTGTACACATTTAAACTTTAAAGTGTAATTACTAATTACAGTTTAAAGTTTACAGTTTAAAGTTTAAATGTGTACAATAACAATGTACCCATTTTGCTTATTTCCTCTTGTAGCAGAGGCAGAAATAGAAGATGAGGTTGATATTCATATAAGTGATCAGAGGGAAAGTGAAGAATGTGATGAAGGTAGTCAGGAGCAGGAGGACAGAGCTGAAGAGGAAAGAGAAGAGAATGAGAGACTTAGGGATACTGGAGAGGGATTGTCAGAGGACCCAGGATTATGGCCAACAACTCTTACTGATAAGCACAGGAAAACTATTGTTCAAATGCTAGCAAAAAACTGGACTTTAAAGACCTGATCAGCAAATTTGCGCATGCAAAGACCCGTCAATGGGCATTTAGTAAAAACTGACATTATTTAGTTTGTGTTTCAGACCAAAGTTTTTCTCATTTGGTATGGTCATTTTCAGAACTGCTTTACAGTATATTTGATTAAGTCCAGGTTTGGACCTGCTAGACCTTTTGTCATCTCAGTAAGTAGTACTTTCGACAATAAAACAAAAATATATTAATCAGAGTGTGGCCTATTTTGTTTACATTTTAAGTGTTTTTATGATAAAAATGCAATACCTTACCCATTGGTATCACTATGGTATTGGGGGCCCAGCAAGATGGTTTGTACCCAGGGCCCAAAATTTGGTGCTACGCCCCTGCATACTACTTATATAATATATGAAACTACAGATGTTTAGATTATAATTCAGGTTTATTTTTTATTATTTTTACAAAATATAGGTTTTAAAATGTCTCAATACATATAGCCTATAGTGACTGCAGAAAAAAGTTAACCATGCATTCATAAATTTGTAATAGGCAATTATTTATAATTTTACTGAAATATTTTAATAAAAGTAAAAAACTGTACAACTTTCTGAATATTTAAATATAATATCTAAATATTCTTTTGGATGCACTATAGAAGTCACTTTAATTGTAATATTCGGTCTCTACATGAAGAGAGAGTCAGTGGTCCACTGCGTGAGGAAAGTGAGTCGCCAGCTGAGGAAAGTGAGGTGAGAGTGTACATACTGATGCACCGCCGGTCTATCAGTGGTAAACTCAGTGGGTACTGGCAATTGTATGGTGAATTTCAGCGACAAGTGGGTAACCTTTATTTTAGAACTGGACTGCGACGGGACCGCCTTGTGGCCAGAAATCTGTGCATCCTCTGTTTGCGTATCCTGTGCGCTTTTGTCATTGGCGGAGCAGGCGGTCAATCCCACCTTTCCAGTAAATACGACTTGTGATTGGACTGTACGTCAGCAGAAAGCAAAGCATTGGCCAAGAGCAGAAGGCCCTCCCTCCAGGCTTTTTTTTTTTAGTTGCAAGGTTGCAAAGCTTCATTTTCTCTCAGTCTGAGTTTCAGAGTTTCAGAGCAGAGCTGCGTGAAAACGCTGCCACAAATCACGAGTCGCAAGCTCGCAACTGTGTGGGCGTATCTCCGCAAAGTGGGTGTTGTAAACTCAGCTCTGAAAAAAATAGTCTGCAATAGGAATGCAAATGTAATGTAACGTAATAAGTTTCGCCCTTTCGAACCTCAGTTTTCAGAGTTTCAAAACTTTTTTTCACCTATTTGCACACCAGTTTTCAGATCACTATTTACAAGGTTTCAAATCTTGAAAGCAAACTATACACTGGGAGAACAGTGACAAATTCGAAACTCTGAAAAAATGATTGCACATCACCATAAAAAAGAGTGTTGCACTTCTGAAGAGGGAAAACTCAAAAACAAAATTACGTTTGAAGAGATGTAATTTTTTTTACCACTTTGCAAGCCTGCAAAGCTCTGTTTTCAGAGTTTCAAAAAAAAAAAATTCACACATTCGCACACCAGTTTTCAGATCACCATTTACAAGGTTTCAAACCTGGAAAACAATCTAATACAGTGGGAGAACACTGACAAATTTGAAACTCTGAAAAATTATTTGCGCAACATCGTAAAAAAAATGTTGCAGTTCTGAAGAAGGAAATCTCAAAAACAACATAATGTTTGCAGAGATATTTTTATTTTTTTTACATTTTGAAAACTTGCAAATCTTATTTTTCGATCTTGCAAAACTTTTTTTTGTAAGATTTTGAGTTTTCGAACACTTAGTTTCAACCTTTCAGAACTGTATTTTCAGTTTTGAATCATGGCAGGATTTAAATCCCATACATTTATCCTCGAAGCCGGAGGGCGCTCTCATGCAGAAAGTCATATCAGGAAATACCTAATATGGGCAAAAGCGTCCAGCTATTGCTGTATGAAAACAGTTTTTACACAGAAAAAAAAGGCCAGAAACTTTTGGAAACACGAAGACATTAAACATACGATTGCAACAATATATGGTTTTTCAAGTCATCTTCAGCAGGTGATAAATAAAGTATGAACAATGCAGTGATAATTGACAAAAACATTTTGTAGTATATAAACAAAACATTATTATTTGTTATTGTCCAGCAGTTATAAATTTCTAAGCCAATGAAAAGATAGAAATTTGAGAAAAATTTAAATTGCCTATTGTATCCACTACCAGTCAACAGTTTTTGAACAGTAAGCTTGTTAATATTTTTTAAAGAAGTCTCTTCTGTTCACCAAGTCTGCATTTATTTGATCCAAAGTACAGCAAAACAGAAAAATTTTGAAATATTTTTACTAACCTATTTATATTAACTGTTTTTTACTTGGATATATTTCAAAATGTAATTTATTGAAATTTCAAAGCTGAATTTTAAGCATCAATACTCCAGTCAGACAATCCTTCAGAAATAATTAAAAAATAAGGTTTCTTTGATGAATAGAAAGTTAAGAAGAATAGCATTTATTTTGAAATAGAAATCTGGAATAATCTGAAATAGAAAATTATGTCTTTATCATCACTTTTGATCAATTTAAAGTGAAGTGACGTGACATACAGCCAAGTATGGTGACCCATACTCAGAATTCGTGCTCTGTATTTAACCCATCCAAAGTGCACACACACAGCAGTGAACACACACACACACACCGAGAACACACACCCGGAGCAGTGGGCATCATTTATGCTGCGGCGCCTGGGGAGCAGTTGGGAGTTCGGTGTCTTGCTCAAGAGAACCTTAGTCATGGTGTTGCCGGCCTGAGACTCGAACCCACAAAAGAGTCCTTGCTCAGTAGAAGTGCTCATTTCTATAATTTATTTTCCAAAAAACAAAAATTATATTGACTGTAAGCTTTTGAATGATATAGTGTACAATGTTGCAAAAGCTTTTTATTTCACATAAATGCTAATTTTTGGATCCTTATATTCATCAAAGAATACTGAAAAAAATACTCATGTTTTAAACATTGATAATCAGCAAATCAGCGTATTAGAAGGATTTCTGAAGGATGTGACACTAAAGACTGGAGTAATGATGCTGAAAATACAGCTTTGATCACAGGAATAAATTACATTTTAAAATACATTCAAATAGGGGAAAAAGAAATTTTAAATATAAAAATATTTCACAATATTACAGTTTTTTTGCTGAAATTTGGATCAAATAAATGCAGGCTTGGTGAGCAGAAGATACTTCTTTAAAAACATAAAAATCTTACTGTTCAAAAACTGTTGATTGGTAAGATATATAGATTAAAGAAATGTTATATAGCCTATATATATAGCCTATATATATATATATATATATATATATATATATAATTTCTGTCCCCCTCAAGATGGCTGACTACGCCCCTGGATTTTGTCTGTGGTGCATCTCTTCCCACTTTGATAATTACTGTAGTTACCATGTTCCGAACATCACATCCTTTCTTTTCTCCCCAGATGTAATCTATATATATATATATATATATATATATATATATAGGTGGTTGAATAAAAATATTTGGACATTATTTATAAAAATTACCTCAACTTAGCACCAGCAAGCTTGTTAGCTAGACAGTTAGCATCAGCTAACAATATTTACTTATTTTCAGTACGGTTATGAATAAACATTCATGTCTGTCTACTCGTCTAGTTAATCCAAACGTTACTGTTGATAAACAATATAAAAACAGACGTCACATAGGACATGGATGGTAGCATTTTAATAAAACTGTTAACATTACGGCAGCGGGGAATTTGAACGTGCATGAGTTATTGTATTTAATCTGTGTTATTTTAATGTTTGTTTTTTTATTTATTTTGTTTTGTTTTTTTTTTTTTACCTAAAATTGATGTGTCTGCATCGTCTGCACTCGAGCATTTCAGTGGGCTAAAATAGATCACTCTTTACAACGGATTTAGTTCCCAAACAACTGACAATTCTGACCTAAATATGATTTTCAGTTACAATAATTAATCCAAAATTTCGACATTAGTAACTTACTTTTAGCAATATCAGACGCACACGTGCTCACAAGATCTCCCGGTTCTTACCTCTGTAGACTCGCACTAAACGGTTCATTTGAATCAGTGAGTGGTCGACTCCAGAACAGCTGCAATCGGATCATTCTAATTCGTAAACGAATCGTGTGGTGCGATTTGCAATCCGATTTAAGCCTTTTACTGTCTATGGATTTAAGTTTATTTTGAAAAGACTCAGTTCGTTCATGATGAATCAGACATCGCTTCTGCGTGTCGGAGCACGTGATATATTATAGGGAGTAACGATATGTTTTATGAAATGTAGTGAAGTTAAAAGTACGATTTTATGCTTTGGAATGTAGTGAAGTAAAAGTAAAAGTTACTCAAAATAAAACTACTCCAGTAAGGTACAGATACTTGAAAAATGTACTTAAGTACAGTAACGAAGTAAAGCTACTCCGTTACTGTCCACCACTGCTTGAGGGTGAGTAAACCATAGGGTAATTTTCATTTTTGGGTGAACTATCACTTTAAGTCATGAATAAGAGCAGGACTCTTTCTAGAGCTTCACAAAATCTTTATTGAAATTCTGAAGGCAACGATCTGAAAACCAAGGTGAGTTTCTATGACATTTCCATGACAGAACACACATTATTCCAAAAGTATCACATCCTTGTGACTTAAATACGCTTGATATTTAGTGAAGAGTAAAAGAAGAGCACTTTAACTTATTACTGTTGAAAGTTATGGGAAGCAGAAGAAATTCGAAACATCAGCCATACCACAATGAATCAATGTGAGCTTTACATCTCAGTTTAACATATTTATTATATGTTTTGATCTATCAAGTGTCTACCAGGCATTCTCCACTACCACAACATTTATACATTAAACACATTTTTTTTTATCTAATAGTTTATATACAACCCCAATTTTGTAAAATGCAATAAAATCAAGAACCTGTGATTTGTTCATTCTCTTTAACTTTTATTTAATTGACAAAAGTATGAAATAAATATCCAACACACTACAAAAAAATTTGGAAAGAGGCATGTTTAACACTGTGTCACATCAATCTTCCTTTCAATTATGTTTCATTGTTTGGGAATTGAGGGTACTAATTGTTAAAGTTTTGCAAGCAAATTTTCTTTAGTCTCGCTTGATACAAAACTTCAGAAGCTCAGCAGTCTGTAATCATCGTTGTCTGATTGCCATTTTCATGACTGGTCATGCATTTTCAATTGGAGACCAATCTGGACTTCAGGTAGGCTAACACATTCACTCTGTCTCTATGAAACCACGTTGTTGTAGCACATGCAGAATGAGAGATGGCATTGTCTTGATCTAGCCATGGACGTCCCATGAAAGGAATCACCTAGATGCTAACATTATTCTTTTCTGTAAAATACACTGTCTAGCACTCTGTAAGGTATTTGTTGTCTTAATCATATGCTTTTGTCTTTGTTATTTCTTATATGAGATAAGTATTACGACTTAAGTCTCTCCTGTTGCGTAGACCATTTTCGCAAAGAGGTCATCTCGCGGTACTTTGATCTCACACACCGATCGGTCTGTGCAGCACCACTTCAAAGCCAACGCATATGCCAATAGTTCAATGCGCCAAATGGTTCATCAAATTCATTCGAAACATGGATTAAGAAATAAAATGCTGCTGTGTGTTGCTCGGAGAGAAGACTTCTGCTTAGTCTTTATCTTCTTGTTGGCAAAATTGAGCAAAATTGAGCCCCATATCTTGAATTTTAGGGACATTTTCTAGGCTCCATCATGCAGTAAGTTGTTGCCCTGCCTCATAATATTAGTCATCAATCGACGGTATAAAATGGCAGATGATCCACATAGGTCTGGGGTGGGGCAAGTGTGTCAAATGCATTTATAATTTTAACACGTTACTTTTCTCCATAATTAATTAATCTAATTAAAGCGTTAAATTACCAGCCCTAGTTTTTACCCTTTCCGCATAAAACTTAACTACTAGTAAAAGTAATAAAACTTAATCTCCAGACTGGTCTCTTTCTGTGGCCTGTCTTTCCTGGCCATCCCCTCTGTTACCTATCTTGTGGTGTTTATTGGTCTATTTACATGGCCTTCCTCTCTGTGCCTACCGAAGCATTTCATTATACAGCCTCTTGGCTTTCTCACTATGGCCCATCTAGGCCATTTCTCTGCGGTGGAGACCGTTCCCATTGTGCCCTGCCAGGGCCATTCCATCTTCTGTGGCCCATCAGGGCCGTTCCCACTGGGGCCTGTCGGGGCCTTCTGTGGCCTATCTCTCATTATAGCCTATCTGGCCTCTTGCACTGTCTGGCCTATCGTGGCACTATCCAGCCTATCATGGCCTCTATCAGTCACCATCCAGCCTATCGTGGCCCCTATCTATCACCATCCGGCCTATCGTGGCCCCCGTCACCATCCGTTGTATCGTGCCCATCTCCTCCACTCTATAAGCTAATACTTTAAGCTATAATCTGATACATTCTTAAATGCTTTTTATAATCACTTTAATTATGACTAATTAAATCTTATATTTTTTGTCCATATATTCTAGGATCTTGTATGAAGTATTTAGTTTGGTGGGTATTTAATTTTCTTTCTTTTGGGGAATGCACCGCCCTGCCTTCATCTTCGACAGGAATAGCTGGAATCTATTACATCTATTTAAAAATACAGATGGGGCCTATGCCAAAATAATTCTGTTATTTTTATTGGCTTTATGAATAAATACATGAGTTTTATCTTCAACCCTTTTTGAGTCTTTTTGGTAGAACTTTAGTTGTATTTTTACCTTTAACTTACAGGCAAACCAAATACCAACCTAGCTGAAAAAGAAACTCCTGGCTTCAAATCGTGAAATAAAATATTTGTTATGGTTAGCTGATGTAACATTAACTTTTAGTTAAGTTCACTCAAAAATTAAATCTGTTGTTCAAAGGCCACATGATCTTTGTTTTGGGGGTTAAACTATCTCTTTAATTCATAAAAAATATCAACTGATATTCTTACTAAATATTACATGTGACGTCAATGAATTTGACTAGTACTGTGTGTTGGAAGTTAAGCAGCAATACCACTGATTAATTTCAGAGTCATTTATTTGTACAGGTTAATTATATTCACTAGTTTTCATTTTAATGTTGGAGTGGCAAATAACATTTTAGTTTCTTAACTTTGATTATTTCTGCTGATTTTACTGATTTAACACTTATTTGTCAAACCCTCCTTAAGTACCTAAGTTAAAGCAGATTAATTTAAATATAAATATGACTGCATATTTCATAGTTTTCTAAGTACTGGCTAGTCTTACTCAATGATCCAATATTTGTAATTTAGACAGTCCTCCACAATATAAGATAACAGGGCATCAATAAGTGTTTGATGACCCTTTTACTTGACCGATCACATTTCCATGATAGAACACACATTATTACAAGAGAATTATATCCTGTATCATCCTTGTGACTTAAACATACTTAATGTTAAATAAAATAGAAAACCAGGGTTCTTTCTGAAGCTTCACAAAATCTTCGTAGAAATTCTTAAGGCAATGACAAGAATTAATGATTATTTATATCAATTATGTATCCAGTGTCACTGTACAGTATAATATATAGGAAGCCTAAACTTAATACTGTTGACAGGGAAAAGAATTTCGAAACATCATCCATACCACAATGAATACGTGTTAGCTCTACATCTCTTGTGATGTTTTCCTCTAACCATCAGTGTCTTTTCAAGGAATCCTCCACTTGCACATCTTTAATAACAGAGTTTTTAATCAATTAATTAAAAATATTTAACATGGCTAGCTGTTGTAACCATGGGGGGGGGGGGGGGGTTAGAATGGTTCATAGTTGTTCACAGTGTTAAAGAGATGGATTCTCATGTTAAACATGGCCAAAATCTTACTTCCGGGTTGTTACAAGTTTCGGCAGTTTTTTTTCGATTGTGGATTTAATGACGTATACGATGGTGGAGCTCCTTATATGAGCATTTCTCAGACAAAGAACCCAGCGTTACATGAACAGTGGATGCAGTTTTTCCGGAGCAGCAACGGTGTATCAAGTGCATTTGTGTGTTCTCGTCATTTCAGTGACAAATGTTTTATAAACAAGGCCCAGGTCGATGCTGGATTTGTACATATTTGCTATTAAAAATAGAGTGGTCCCAGTGATAAAAAACATTCATGTTCTGTAAGTACAACTTCATCATATTTCTGTATTTTGTTGAAAATTAGCACATAAGAATATATGTTAATGGTAACAACTCGAAACATCAGTATTATAGCTCCACCCACGATACGCCTCCAGGATCTCGGCTTTTCTCGGAGAGAATCGGAAAGCTGTATTTTTCTTTTATAAATATGATAAAACTAAAGCCTTTTTGGAGATATGAAGGATGCAGCACTACTCTATAGGTACTCAAGATTAACATGAGATTAGGTGAAACTGTGTATGGTAGTGTAGGGTAGTTCACTCAAAAATGAAAATTCAGGCTTTATGTCCTGAGATAATTGCAACAGAACAGAAGCTTAAAAATATCAGAAACAAATATTCTTACTACAGTACGTAGTATATGCCACATCAAAGAATTGACTGGTACTGTGTGTTGGAGGTCAAGAGGGCAAAGATACCACAAATTAATTTCAGAGTCATATATTTGTTGTTTAATTTTATTTACTTCTTTTTATTTTAATGTTAGGGGGAAAATCAAAAATGTAGCTTTTTAACTTTAGCGTTGATTAAAGATGACGTCATCATTTAAAAAGCCAAGAAACTCTATGATATGCCATTTTCAGCATTAGAAGTACATCTCAGTCACAGACAGCCACTCTAAATGGGCTCTTTCTGAATGCATAATAAATAAAAAATTTTTTCAAATACCAGCTCATATTACCCAGTGATCCAATATTTGAATTTACACTGTCCTCCACAGATTCAAGATAGCAGATCATCGATATAGGTGTTTCATTACCTAGTGACTTGAACGATCACATTTCTGTGGAAGAAAACGTTTATTGCCAAAGACTCACATCCTGTATCATCCTCGTGACTTAAACTCACTTGACATTAAGTTACATATAAAAGAAAGACCCTTTCTAGAGCTTCTCAAAATCTTCACTGAAAGTCTGAAGGCAACGATCTAAAACCAAGGTGAGTTTTTGACACATCGACCTGCTGAATCACTATTATACTTAAAGCTTCTTTATGATAAATCAAGAATCCACTGTTCAGAATATGACTTTTAAAGCTTTTCCGGCGTATTAATTTTAGGGTTCATTATGGCAGTGCTGAGAAGTCTTCTGCTTCTTTTCATCATGTATTCTGTGGTGAATGCAAATGGTAAGCAATATATTTATTTACCATTGTGAAAACACCTTTTTTTTATTCCAGATTAAGATATTTAAAGTCATCGTCAAGTCTAGTCACCTTTAAGTAAAGCTTTATACTTATACAGTATAATTATAGAAATGTATATATAGAACAGATGGTGGAAACAAAATTCATTTCTGCTGTAAAGCAGCTCTAAAAAGATTGTTTTCTGCCAAATCTTTGGACAGGAAATTTATAATATGATTGAACTGAATTTTGTAATGATTAATGAGGTTTCTGCAGTGTGTAAAGACTTTATACTGTGTTTATTACAAGAACCTTAAAGTTTATGTATTGTTTAGATGAAAAATGCCCCAATGGATGGACAAATTTTGGAGTCAGATGCTACAAGTACTTCCCTCAGTCAGTTAACTGGGTCACTGCGGAGGTAATGTGTTGTAAAGCTGCAATAGTTTTTTTTTTAATTACTTAATCAATTGATTGATTGCTCAAACTGATTTTTGCTATGCATATGCTTCCATACAAATACATTGTCATATTAATTTTTTTTTCAGAAAACCTTTTTAAGGTATTAATATATTTACTGAAAAAAACTTTAGCCTAAACTAGATTTTCTCCAAATAATAAATAATTATAAATAAGTATTAAGCAAATAATCAACCAGACATTAAAAAAATAAAAAGATTGTGGATAAACAATGTAACAATGTCTCTTTAGAGAATCTGTCAAACTTATGATGCAAACCTTGCATCTGTGCATAATAAACTGGAAAATGATCTCCTACTGAGCCTGGTGCCTTCCACACGTTTTTGGGTTGGCGCTCAGGATGGTGAACAAGTAAGTTGTTCTGCCTTTTATTTATTTTTTAATGATATGGTTAGATTGCTTTTTATTCTTTAAACATGAGGTAAAGTAAACACTCAATAATTACTTTCTTTTTGTAGTCTGAGTATGTTGTAATGACTCTCTTCACTCATTAGGAAGGACAGTGGATTTGGAGTGATGGAAGTCCCTTTGACTACACCAGCTGGTGCTCTGGAGAACCGAACAATGGAAGAAATGCAGAGAACTGCCTGGAGCTGGCCTATAGCTGTAAGAAAGCACTGATTTTATTAATACTTTCAATAATTATTCACATCCTATAATCAATCCTTTAATGTCATATACAGTAACATAAAATGGCTTATTTGGATATCACAAAATGCCTTAATTTGAACATTTTATTTTATTTTGACTCTCATACATAGTTATCAGAATAACTAAATTTTTCCACCCTACAGCTAACCGTTGCTGGAACGATATGACATGTTCAGCACAAATTGCCTTTGTTTGTGCTAAAAACCTGTGAGATCACATGCAGTCATCCTGCTCCACATTTACGTGATTGTGCTACATACATTTTCTTTTTTCTGATCTTATCCTTTATAAAACATGTTAATCTGAACTTAAACTTGCATCTTTTCTCAGTATCTTTTCTAAAACACTACTCTAATCAATAAAAGCATTGACAAAGCATGTATTGTGTGTTGTGGAGTTTCATTGAAATCATGTATGAAAATATAAGAATATTGTGCAGCAAAAATTGAGAATATGGTTATTAGAATGTCACTGTATGGTGTCGTCATCGGGCTTACAAATATGTTTGTGTTCCAGTGACTTGCAAACAAAAATCTTATGAACAGTTACTAAGTTTCAAAAAATATATACATATACAGAAGACTAAATCAGACTTCAGCAGATTTCCACAGATATGTTTCTCAGACATCTACGTAAGTGTTTTTTTACAATGTTGATAACAGAAAGAAAAAAAAATGCACCACTCCTGGGAAGGTCTACCACTGTTTCAAATTTCTCCATTTGTGGATAATGGCTCTGACTGTGATTCACTGTAGTCCCAAAGCCTTAGAAATGGCTTTATAACCCTTTCCAGACTGATACGTGTCAACTATTTTGTTTCTCATCTGTTCTTGAATTTCTTTAGATCGCGACATGATGTGTTACTTTTTAAACCCTAAAAAGAGCTAGTATTGACCAAAGTCCATTAGCAATTGGCAATTGCTAAAAACCTATGTCCTCAAAATCCTAGAAATTTCAAATGACCAGTTTCTCATGTCATTGAACCTTTGTAAAATAACATGACGAAATAACTTCCTCTCAGAGCCTGAGACAAGATGATGAGACAAGATTTCAATTTTCCAAATTCAAGATCAGGATTCATAATAAAACCAGTCTAACTGGGTGCCCCTGAATCGACTACATATCAACTTGACCACCTGGCGTCATTAGAGCATGTCTGCTGCATGATTGAGCTTCCACTTAAACTGAATTCAGTATTTCCAGCAACTCAAGGCAACTGATATGCCACTACAGTCGAGGTCCTTTCCAGGAGCCCTCCTGCCCATAGAAAAAAAAGAAATCACTGTAATGCAGCAGGTGTACTGCACACTATTTGTATAAAATGGCTTCACATTTATTATTCTGACAAAACTAAAACAAACAGGTCAATCATGAAAATGTTATTTAATCATTTAACAAATCACACACTATAGTTGAAGCACTGAACAAATCTAATATCTGATTTGGCTTGGATACAAAGTACAGCATTAGTAAGCAACATGTTAACAATAAAACAGCATAAGATGCAGGTTAATTCAATTGCAAGGCTAAAAGTTATTCATAATTTAGAAATGGTTACAGGGAGTTTCAGAAATGTAAAATCTAGCAAAATATCAAGACTCAAAGATTCAAAACATTGTCAAATCTAGCAAACCTCAATAAAACAGTTGTCAGATACATTATAAAATAATATTATTATTGCAGACTTGATGTAATTTCATATAATATCCTCTAGTCAACAGAGCTCTCAAATAAACTCAGTAAGTGCTGTCTGAGCAGCAGTCAGACGATCCAAGCGAGCTCGTAGATCTTTGCGTCTTTTGCTGACATCAGAGTCCTCAAAGAGGAGCTCATTCACATTTGCCCCATCCAATAAACCTAAAATGTCAGTAGACAAGAGCTCAGCAGTTTCCTTCAGCATGAAAAGGGAAATCATCATGGGCAGTTGGTCAGCCATCCTCTGCACTACAATCTGAAAGAAAACAATGAGATATGAGATCTTAAGTTACTTCCACACATCACAAGGACTGCATTGTAATTTGTTACAGAAACCTTGGCATATCTACCTCATAATGTGCCTCCAGCATATGACTGTACTTGCATTTTTTGTCAAACATAGGTAACTGTTCTTCTGAGAACTGATCATTGGCAATCTCACTCAAGATCTTCAGGAAAATGGGATCTTGAGTGTAGATCAAGTTTTCCATTTCAAACTGCTCTGAGATCCTCTGCTCTGCCTTCTCTTGCTGGCTTGACAGAATGTTTTCGATTTTACTCTATAGAGACAAGTGAAAGACAGAGTAAAGAAAACTCAATCAAACTGTATTAAAAGTGGGCAATATTTGCTATTAATCATGAGAAATATATACCACAGTTATGTTTTTAAGGACAGGGTAGTTCCGGAAACAATGATTGACCACGTCAAGTAAATGTTTGAGGGTGATGCCTTCAGGAGAAATGCATAAATCAAGAAAACAAACAGCCACATGTGCTAAAATTATTAAAGTTATTCAGAACCAGAACATCTTTAAACACATAGTTTTGTTGTACCTTTCATGCTTCTGAGTAAGTCACTGGCTGGTTCCTTAAGTTTGACCACATGTTTCTGAAGGACAGTCTCAAACACTTTGTAGTTGCTGAAGCCAGGCAGTTCCCTCCCTCTGTTTTGCTGGCTAACCGCCTTTGCATTAGAAACTTTTTTGAAAACCAGATGATTTCTTATGAAATGAATTACTCACTTTTTCCATTTTCATTAGAACTTAAAGCAAAACTACAGTGAAATTACACTTATGTTTCTTCAAATTTAAAATACACTCACAGGATGTCTTTAAACGTTTAAGATGCTCATTCCAATCTTTGAATACAGCACGAAGCTGTGCAAACAAATTTTCCTCCAAGATCAGCTCTCCTAATGATAAGGAGTTGATTTGATCATTGAATCTTTTTAAGGTCTGTGAGGGGAAAAATGACATTTGTTTTATGATTCTGTTATGTTAACATCAAACAGCAAAAGCATACATTATCAGCATAGTTTAAAAGAAACTCTAGACAGAAGGCCTACCATAAACAGAGAAACTGTAGCATAGTAAAGTTGCATGGTTTATCCTGCAAATTCTATAGTAGCTTTGCAGTACCCAAACTTCAAAATAAACATGGTGCCAAAATATTTTCAAACAGTTGCACCATAAAGCCCGAGACTTAATATTCTCACATATGTTTGGGGAGGCAGTGGCTCGGTGGTTCATGTAGGTTGTCTACAAACCGGAAGGTTGCTGGTTCAATCCCCGGCTCCACCTAACCAAGTGTCGAGGTGTCCTTGAGCAAGACACCTAACCCCAGCTGCTCCCGACGAGCTGGATGGCGCCTTGAATGGCTGACACCGCAGTCGGTGTGTGAATGGGTGAATGTGAGGCAACTTGTAAAGCGCTTTGGATGGCCATGTGGTCTTTTGAAAGCGCTATATAAATGCAGTCCATTTTTTACCATTTTCCTTCCATAGATCATCTCCCTATAGAAGAGTTAAATGACTCCCAAGACCCCCTCAGTGAACACCCCAACTGTTTTGTGCAATACTCTGTAAATTCACCACTGATCTATATAATGAGTAGGGCTGCATTCCAGTTCACTTTTAGAAATGCACTAGCAAACTTCCTTAATCACTTAACCTCGGGGGAATCTCTGCAGCCATTTTGAAGTGCATTCCACTTCGTCAAGTGGATGAGGAAAGTTTACATGGACATACCCTCGAACCCTCGATTTTGACAGAGGGAGCGAGTCTGGTTTATATACACACTTCAGGCCACTCTATAGACCACAATGCAACACAACTATGACATCATCGAAGAATGAGTTTAATTAATCCCCACCCCAACAACTCTATAATATATAAATGATTCTTTTATTTTATTTTTTATATTTATAACAGAACAAAGTATACCTATATATATATAGAAGGCTACACCAAACAAATTTGTAAGGGGAAAAATGTAAACAATAAACCAACTCCATAAGTTATCAAAGGGTTAGGATGTTCCAATTCAGCCAATTCCAAGGGTTCCGCCAGTAGTGGGCACTCATGCAATGTAATCAATTAAGTACATCTGCGTTAACGAGATGGAGATTGCTTATTGCATTATAAACTACCCTTAGATGGTGAGGCCACTGCAAGTGTTCGAGAGGCCATATTGTTATTAATTCATATAGCATCATGAACAATCTTTATAGATCAGTAAAATTCACTCATATTCATTCATTTTATTACCCATAACACTATAAATATGTAAATGATCTTTATATATATATTTTTTATATTTGACTTTGACTTGATTTTTATTCTTACATTTTTATTGTTCTATATGTGTATATTGGAAGCATCATTACTAAGAAAAAAAAATGTGTGCACTTGGCAATAAGCTCTTTCTGAGATTGACACTGAATTTATAACTTTGATTCAAATTAAATTTGGGTGGTACAAAGCATTCATTCAGTTCTCTTTAATAATGAAGGCTAAAAGATTTTAGCAAGAATGCTTTGTAATGTAGCAAAAAAGTAAAGAAATTTATATATACATTCAAACCTATGAAAATGTTTTGTATTATTTTCTATATTTATTGTAATGATCAGAAATTTAGACAAAATTACAGTATTGTGTCAACTCTATAAACACTCTATTAAAAAGGTGCTTCACGATGCCATAGAAGAACCTTTTTAAAAGCATGTTTTAGGAGTTTAGCACTACTGAATGCTGTATTTTTTTTTTAATTGCATGTAAATGTAACGGTTACAAATGGCTTTGCTAATGTAAATATTTAATTTGTAATGCCAATAAAAGTTGTTCATGTATACATGAACATGGGAGAAAAATTTAGCTTTAGCCTGAACTCAAAAACGGGGTAGAAGCTCCAAAAGGGGCTGGGATATGTTATATAAACTAAAAGGGAGCAGGTCTGTTAGAGTCTTCTCTAATAGAGTTCTTCTCCCCAAACAGAGAAATACAGAAGGAGGCGAAAATCAGAACAAATAGAGTGGGAATTCAGCTTGAACACACTAACTCAGAGAAACAAGCAGATTTGAAGAAGTCATGAGCATGAAGTGATGATGTGAGATCCTACTTGAGTAAGGAATTGTTTGGCTCCCTTAGGGTCTTGTGGAGGGCCACCCTCATACTCCTTGAGCTTATTCCTTGTGTCCCACAGATGCTTTTTTACCTGTTTATCAATCTGTGGCAGGGATTTCTGAAAAAGATGGGTAAGATTTAATTTAGTACAAGTCTCTCAATTCATCCTGACACAATGTTCACTATACAACTAAATTCATGCAAATTGAAAAGACTTGAGAAATTTAGAACTTTTAGAAATTTAGAACTTACTTTAATATGATCAACAAGTTCCTGAGTAAGTTTAATGGCAAGACATTTAATAGTTGCTTTCTCTTCTTTCAAGAGGCATCTGTAAAAAAATAAATAAAAAAGTAACTTTTATTAAACATCAACCAAAATGAGTGACACAAAAACCATAATAAAAGCCATTTTAAGGGTCCATTAGCTGAGACAAACATTTGCTATGGGCTCAGTGCAAATTCAGTTGTCAACTGCCATTCAGTTTAATGACAAATATGTATTTCTTTATATTTAATGTAAATAAATGTGTTTTTTTATTAATTAATTAATTAATAATTTTAGGGAGTCATTACACATCATTTTATAATCTTAACTAACTTTTCATAAAAATACCAAAATGATCTGATTTTTGGTAAGATTATTCACTCTGATTTTCACCTGTATGCAGGTTTTGGCACATGACATCTCACTTTGACAAAAGTTTGAAAATTATGTTTCCAAAATGAAGCTTAAATTTTGTTGAAATACTTTTTTCTATAAAATACTAATAAAACATGACACCAAAGTACTAATGGGAGTAACTGGGAAATTAATTTATGAAATGTTAGTTCAGAAAAGAAAAAGTAACAGCAAACTAAGGGAACAAAAAGTTATTGTCTTCCGATGGTAACCTGAAATAATCATGGTTTTGGAAGAAATCTCTCTCAATTCGTGTGGCATCCTCAAGAGGAATATCATCATCGATCTGCTGTTGTCCTCTACACTTCACCATGATATAACCTTTGTGGAGAGGAATTACGTTGTTGTTGACAATAGCCAAAACACTCTTTTCTGTTCCCTTGTCTATGAGATCTGGCTTGGTCAGAATGGCTGTGAGAATGAAAAATAGTTATTTCATACTGTATAATGTGTATTCGCTAACAAAAATCAGATATTTGGTGAGATATTAGTTGTTAAGTGGATAATCTATTTCATTACCAACAGTTCTTTTGCCTTCAGGATCTACTTCTTGTGCCATTTTTAATGCTTCTGTTGTTGCAATGTCAATGTTACAAGGGACCACAACCAGGTTTATAGTCTCCTTCTTCTCAATAAATTTAATGATCAACTGTTTAATCTACAAGAAATACACATAGTTTTAAAACTGGACTGATATTAGCTTGATATTTAATATGAAGCCCAAAATCAGATCATACTGCCTACCTGCTCTCCAATGTCATCTGGCTGTCCGTTTAATGGGACTCTGGCGATTCCAGGCAGATCGATCAGTGTGAGGTCACATACACCTGGTGACATGACCTCTAAAGTGATGAGGTCATCAGATATTCCTACCCCTTTTCCTGCCAGTTCATTCTGGGCTGTAACACATACACATAATTAACTATAAGAAAAATGTATTTTAACAGTGAAAACAATGATATTGATCTTCAAGTATTAAAGGGTAAGCTCACCCAAAAATTATGCCATAAATTACTCACCCTCAAGGAATCCTATGTGTATATGAGTATATATATATATATATATATATATATATATATATATATATATATATATATATATATATATATATATATATATATATATATTGTCCTTGATCTTTCAAGGTTCTTTGATTGTTCTCAGCGGGTGTTGCTGTGCTTTAGTCCAAAAGAATTGAAATAAAAAGCACAAATCCTTAAAAAAAAAAAAAATGTCTTGAATGTCTCCGGGGGTGGAATAAAGGCCTCCCGAAATGAATCGATGCATTTTTGTAAGAGAAATAATCATATTCAAAATGTAATAATCAATTTAATCTAGCTTGCGCTCCATGCTGTACACAGAAGCGGTCACTTATTAAAATACAAAACAAGAATTTGTAAAGAAGAATATTGGAGGATTTCGATATATAAGCCAAGAGGAGACTGGTTTTCCTCTGCTAAAGTAAGGAAACTTTGCTTCCTTTGCTCCTGTTAACATAAGTTGGTCTTCACGAGACTCATCAGTTCATGCAGAACGCCGACCTCACACGTCATCCACCCGGAGCTGCTTCCATGTACAACTGTTAGCGCAAGCTAGGTTAAAGTGATTATTAAGTTTTGAATACGGATATTTTTCTTACAAAAAACACATCGATTCTCTACAGGAGGCCTTTGTTCAATGCACAGAGCTATGTGAGACACTTTTTTTAATGGATGGGCGCTTTTTATTTACTTCTTTTGGACTGAAGCACTGCAACACCCACTGAGTGCCATCAAACAGTTTGAAAGATCAAAGACAACTTTTAATATAACTCCAATTTGACTGAAAGAGAAAAGTCATAAACACCTAGGATAACTTGAGGGTAAGTAATTTATGGCCAAATTTTCATTTTTGGGTGAACTAACCCTTTACGATTCTCTTTAGCACTATTCATTGACTATGTTTACATGGACATAAGTAATCTAATTATTTACTTTATTCTAAATAACCCAATATTATGATTGTGTTTACACAAGTTGCTTTTAGAATATTCTTTTTATGTTCCTGTTTTACATGTGTCATGCTGTCTAGTCTCTGTTTCCCTGGGTGTCCACTAGTGGGCTCACTTTCCCTTAGGCACTTCACCGTAGGCACTACAATTCCCACTAGCCTTGTCCCTTCATCACAGTAATTGCACTCCTGCTAATTGCACCAGGTGCCTTCACTTAATTGTCATTAGTCTCCCTATATTTACCAGTCCTTTCCTGTTGTCTGGATGGAGTCCTTACCTTTCGTGATCCCAGTCTTCTCGTCCTCTGAGTTTCCTCGTCTTCCTGTTCCCTTTCCTGTTCCTTCCCTGTTTGTTTTATTTTGGAATGTTTTCTGGTTTTGACCCGGCTTGTTGGATTATTCTTTGGATTACCCTAAATAAACATACCTGCATTTGGATCTCTCTCTCCCTGTGTCTTACTGGATCGCGATCGTCACAGGAGGACTCCATCAAGACAAGATCCAGCGGTATGTTTGTTGGTGTTTCCTCCCCAGCCAGTATGGTGGAGTGGAGGTCAAAATATTTAAAGTTGATCACCCTCCGCCAAGAGGGCAATGAGGTGGGTGCCATGGCACGGGTTTTCTGGTCCCTGGCCGAGGGCATGGGATATAATGATGCGGCCCTTAAAGACACTTTCAATATCGGGCTGGATGACCCGGTTCCTCAAATTGAGATGAATCAGTTGGACGCCTATAATTTCTGGGAATTTGTTTTTTACTTACGTCATTGATCTCCGTGGAATACCCCAGCCACACCTGTCTCTCCCGGTGGGATGGCCAATTCTAGACCGGGGTCTACAGACAGGAGGACCGCCAGCCCAGCGCCACAGCACAAGATGGCCGCCAGCCCAGCGTCACGACGCAAGATGGCCGTCAGCCCAGCGCCCCTGCCCAAGATGGCGTCAGCCCATTGCCATTGCCCAAGATGGCAGCCGGCCCAGCGCCACTGCCCAAGATGGCCGCCAGTCCAGAGTAATGGACCAAGATGGCTGCTTGTCCAGCACCTCTGTACAGGATGACAGCCACAGTTGACCCCTCCAGAGTCGAGTCAGGCTCCCGTTGACCCTCCAGAGTCGAGTCAGGTTCCCGTTGACCCTCCAGAGTTGAGTCAGGTTCCCGTTGACTCTCCAGAGTCGAGTCAGATCACCGTTGACCTTCCAGAATCAGGGCTAGTCACGGTTGATACTCCGGAGTCAAGCCAAGTCACCGGTGAAATTCATGGACAAAGGCAAGTCACCAATGATCTTCATGGGCAAAGTCCAGGCACCAGTATTCTTCATGAACAAAGGCAAGTCACCAATGACCTTCATGAACAAATGCAAGTCACCAATGATCTTAATGAGCAGAGTCAGGCCACCAATGATCTTCATAAGCAGAGTCAAGTTAGCATTGATCTTCTGGAATCCAGTCTAAACACCATGTGATTACCAGAGTCTCTCCACGTCTCTGTGGAACTACCAGAGCCTCCCCTTGTCTCTGCTGGACTAACAGAGCCTTTCCACGCCTCTGCGGAACTACCAGAGCCTCTCCACGTCTCTGCTGAACTACTAGAGCCTCTCCTCGTCTCGGCTGAACTACCAGAGTCTCTCCTCACCTCTGCAGAACTTCCAGAGCCTCGTCACGTCTCAGCCGAACTCTCTGAGCGCTCGACTGATCCTGTCGTGGCCACGGAGGCTACCCTTGTTCATGTTCTCTGTTTCAGACTTGCCTAACCAGACTTGCTCTCCTATATCATCGATCCCACTGTGGTGGGCTTCTGTCTCGACCGCACGGATGTGGTGGTCTTCTGCGCAGCCCTGGTGGGCACCGTAGAAGACCGCACGGATGTGGTGGTCTTCTGCGCAGCCCTGGTGGGCACCGTAGGCACTACAATTCCCACTAGCCTTGTCCCTTCATCACAGTAATTGCACTCCTGCTAATTGCACCAGGTGCCTTCACTTAATTGTCATTAGTCTCCCTATATTTACCAGTCCTTTCCTATTGTCTGGATGGAGTCCTTACCTTTCGTGATCCCAGTCTTCTCGTCCTTCGAGATTCCTCGCCTTCCTGTTCCCTTTCCTGTTTGTTTTATTTTGGATTGTTTTCTGGTTTTGACCCGGCTTGTTGGATTATTCTTTGGATTACCCTAAATAAACATACCTGCATTTGGATCTCTCTCTCCCTGTGTCTTACTGGATCGCGATCGTCACAACATGTTATAGTACATAGTTGGCACATGTCATTATGTACCCACGCCATGCAATCCTACGTGCCCTCCAGAATATCACATATAAACATATAATTAGTCTTTGTGATGATGCCATGTACAGTATGGGGTGTTTCATTTTTCATTTTATGAAAGCTTCAAGTGCACTTAATTATTTGTACATGCATACAGATGACAGCGTTGTTGAAGCTCTTTTATTTGCAGTCAAATGGTTGACTACTGCCGTGTGTGTATCCTGTTGCAATATGCAACAAAAAGTCCTACACGACAGTAATAATTTGATTAATGTGTGTACATGTCTATACTACCTTTTTGTAATGCGACTAAAATAGGAATACTCGACATCTTAATGAACACAAAGATTTAAAATGTTGTAAGCCTGGAAGAACCTGAGATAGACAATAGATACTCAACATATTAACATACAGGCATCTGTTTCGCTGAGAGAATGTCATGTTATGGACCAACTGTGCGTTCCATTTGGATGGGCTCATCTCTATGCCCTGATCCCTTTAAAGGGTTTACCATTCATGGTGAGAGCTTCAAAGGGCTGAAGGGTGTAGGGAACCAAACAACTGTTTCTTGAAGTCCACTTCTGTGTCATCATCATGTGCCCACTTGGAGGCGCCGTCATCATGCAAAGTATCTACACAAAGCATCATGGGAGTCTGAGGTGTCCATCAGTTGTACCCTTCGAAATCCTGCATTCCTAAGGGCCCTTTGAAGTAGCCAGTTATGAGCACTTAAGTTTGGAATGACCCTTCAATATGGCGGCAATGATTTTTTTCACTCCAAAGTGCCCTTCAGTGGGCGACATATATCCTGTTTGGAACACACCGCTTGTTTCTGTGTTTTCCTGTCTTCTGTTCTGGTTTAGTTCATTTGTGCCCATATCTGGTTCCTGGCCTTGTTTAGTTAACAACCATCACCTGTGTCTAGTTAATTATCCTTATTTGTCTATGTATTTAAGTTGCTCCTTCACAGACACTCTTTGTCCAGTCACTGTTTACGTAGATGTGTCTTTTCCTGCTGTTTGAGTTATCTCTTGTGCAGCTTGTGATTAAACTTTGTGTTGGAATTTATTTTCTCTTCATCATGTTTTCATCAACACATCGTGACCGTGAAGATGTGGGAAAGCTTTGTCACTTATCTTCCCTTCACATTTGTCCCTTTCCCCACCACTTCCTTCCCTTCACAAAGTTCACTCAGAATGTTCATTTGCAAAATATAGTGTTCTACACGAATGCTAGTGATATTCATTCATGTCTGGTATCATTTTAAATGTCTTAGTGTGACTGGTACAATGGTCTAATTCCCAGAAGAAATAAACTAAAAGGTAATGAAGATTGTAGGCATTATTTTATTTACTGTAGAGGTTTGTTCTCATAACCAATGTCGTTAATGCAATTTACCATCTTCCCCAAAAGGTGTAAACTCCCCATGTCCAGCCCTTGATCAATGCAAATTCCAATTGTTAGTTTCTGCCTCCATGTGGAAAATGTTTTTTTTTTTTTTTTTTTTCTCAAAGCAAGAAAAGTTTAAATGGTTTGGATACATATATCGTTTTACCCATATAGTATTTACCCATTATTTGTGTTCTGTATTTGTGCAAATGTATGAGATTTGTTTAATTTTTATAATTATTCAAATATCACACTAGCTGTTAGCTTTGCAACATGCAGTTTTACTAACCTGTTGCAACATGTCTTTCAACTAAAGAAGGATCTTCAAATACTAATTTCTTCTCATAGCGAGTTGACCATGCTGCTTGTCCACTTGCCTGTCTGCTGGCTTTAACAGGCCCTGCAACATGGTTAAAATTTTGAGCCAACTGCAAGAAACCCCTCAAGTTAAGAAAAGCGATTGCAAGCAGTTAATCTTATGCAACTGATGTTGAATCCATAAATCAGTTTTCTTCTTACAGTAAGTTAAAACAGCCTTCCAGTTGACTCCGGTTACCTTCTTCAGCCTCAGCTCTAATGGACATCTGGTCACAATTCCTATCAAACACAATTGAGTTAGCAATCAAAAGAAAACTAGCAACGGAAAATTACTGAACAAGTGCTTTATATATGCAATAAAAATAAAACAAATCTTAAAATTAGCATTCAGCTTAAATTTACACTTAGTGTGGTACTGCTAACTGATGCAAATATCTAATCAACAGTCAAGATGTTAAGTTTATTCAGATCAAAACAGAGGAATGGGTAAGAATTGAAGTGAAGCTGATAAATGGATTAAAACAAAGGGTGTGACAGGTTTCATTTTGGGGTGAACTAACCCTTTAATACCAGCTAAATCTGACAAATTTTAAGTACAATTTTCAAGTAAAACGAAACATTTAAGAGGATTGTTTATTGCCACATTGGTTCTATAAATAACTTAATCCCGTCCAAAATGTCTGATTTCTGATATTACATTTGATATTACAAGTGTGTAATTAATGTGGATAAAAAATATATATACTCTGAACACAATGTAAGTTACACAAACTGAGAAAGTCACAAAGGGTTAGGTTGTTCCCCCACTCTCCGCTACAAATGGAATGGATCATCAGACCATCTCTGGTAGTGCAAAAATTGTAAATTAGCATCTCTTCATAAAGCTAGGCTAAAGCCCGATTCAGACAGTAATTGTTTCTCGGGGGGACAAAAGGGATTTTTTTCAACATTTACAGGGGGTAGATGCTGATTTTAATGCCATCCGAATCCAATATGTCAGTATTTGTCTTTCATCACCAATCTAAAAATCACCATCAATCTAAAAATACTGTTTTTTGACACACATCAAGGTCATGTGTTAATTTAATTGCCGTCCAAATCCACATCTCTGAGTTTACAAAAAGAAATTGATTTAAAATTCTTTGCTTAAACCCTTTTTTGAGCACTCCTGAAGACTGTAAGGTAACTGTTGTGCTTCGGTGTAATTTGTATGCATATTTATGAAATGCTGGAAAGTATTTAGAAGAGCAATATTTTATAACTGCTCCACCACAGTGAGTGGGAGCAGCAAGAGAAGAAAAGCACGTAAACATTAGAAATGGGTCTTTAGTATGGCAGCAGCTGCAGTACAGTTTTAAAATGTGTATTATATACAGTTACATACACACTCGACTTTATCATGTAAAATTATACTAATTAAACTTTATAAAAATTATATGTTTTTTAAATAAAAATCTATAGTGCATCTATTTTCCTAATTTTAAACAACAGATTTAAATAATCAAATAATAAATAGGATTATTTATTATAAAGTATGCTTGGAATAATAACAATACATTTTACATAAGTATTTTTTAACACGTTTTACACAATAAGAATACATTTGTAAATAAAATCAATTTTATTTACAGAAGACATTCATGTGACTGGCCATGTGAGGACATAGCATGTTCCTGGGTTTGCAAAATTACTGAACTTGCTCCTTCACTGTGAATAAATCACGATCCAAATCCGTGAGTTTTGTCACTGAGGTGGTATGTACATTTATTTTCATAGACGTCCATATGAGAAAAAGAAATTACAGTCCAAATAGGGCTTAAGTTGTAGTTTATGCACAGCTGGTGCAATCAGACCCTGGTGAATTGTGGGACTGAAAAAAGTTCAGTTCTTCACTTGCACTATACCATCCATGTCCAAACCTGTTCCTGGAGGGCCACTGACCTACAAAATTTAGCTCCAACTCTAATTAAACACTTGAAGCAGCTAACTAAGGTCTTCGGAAACATGCAGGCAGGTATGTTGAAGCTGGTTGGAGCTAAATTCTTTTGGACATCACATCACTCTAGTTACTTAGTTTCTGCATTGGAGATAGTAGAACAGAAATGTTGCTGGTGTGAATGCACAACTCAATGAGAGTAAAACCAGTCCTCACCTTTCCCTCTTGGTAATGCAACTCCAGACAGTGCTTCCAACACAGAGCTTTTTCCAGAACTCTGGTCTCCAACCACTACAATAGTTGGTAACGCCAAGTCCTTTTGAATGCCAACTGACCGCAGAGTGTCAATCACATCAATATATGGACGAATGTTCTCCTCTAAATGACTGTGAACCTCTCCCTTCGTGTTGTGACTATAAAGATAAAATGAACATTTTATTTGTAAAGCGTCACTGTTTGCACTATATTTTTTAATTCAGTTTATGTCCTTCTACATACACTTTCTCTTAAATATTTTAATCCATTGAGAAATCTCCAACAGTAAAACAGCCAATCAGAATCCATCCTGCCTTAAAAAGCTTCAGCATTTAAAATAAATGACAAAATCACAGGAGGTGTTTATAATTTACCCATCACCTCATGTAATGATCTATATGTATGTATCTTTAAAGCTGTTTGATTCACTAAACAGCTGTTTGACAGTTCACTAAAACACTGAATAATTTCCAGCTGTTTTCATACCAAGATAGTTCAGACAGGAACACTTTGGCAAGTTACTTGATTTTATTGAACACAATTTATCTTTGGCGGTATGGTTCTTTATGGGGGTTCTTGCTCCCAAATTATTTGAACATACAAGAACTTAAACATTAACCCCCCGGAACCATAAGCTATAAGATCTGAAACAAAGAGACGACAACCAGAAGGTGCACAGTAATGTGCTCATGCTTATAATGGGGAGGGAGGGTTGCAAGCCATTTGAGCATAGTTACAATTTGAGCAGTAGTGCCACGTATATATGTCCCATGTCTAATAGGAGAATGTTAGTGATTGGAGCTATTTGACAGCTGACCACATTAGCTGGTCGCAGCCTATGCCTCCGTGGCCTGACTGAACTAACGTTGCACTTGAACTAAGGCTGCACTTGATTAAGTGATATTTTGTGACACAGAAAACAAAAAGATCACTGGATGAAATATTTGGATACATAGCTACTTATAATACATAATAACTTAAAAATGTCTTCTTTAATTTGTCAAGCATTTATATCCAAGTATCCACATATAAAAGAGTATCAAAATATGGGTACAGAAAATGGGTTCAAATATATATATATATATAAAAAAAACACATGTTGGTAATGTATTTGAATAATCATAGCGGTCTTCTGAGGGCGATATGTCCTTTTATTATATATTTCTCAGCACAAAACTTTTCCACAAAATGTTGTGGAATATGTCACTTTATGATGTAATAGTGTGGCTAAACTCCACCTCCTCAGAAGAACATCAAGACCTACTTCTACACCACTATCTGTTTAGCCCTGCGCACCAATTCGCATGTATTGTAATCAACAAGAGGCAAACGCAGGTCTATTCAGAAATCAAATGATAAAGATGCCTCCGAAGACAACAAGATGCTGTGCAGTGCCAAGCTATCAGAAAATAGTATTTGCATTGATTTCCTTCTGATCCCAACATTAGGAAAGATTGGATGAACTTTATTTTTAATGAAGATACAGACCTCATTAATAAGAACTTGAGCCCGGTTCCCTGCTAACGCTCACTCTTAGCGCACTAAGAAGACTCGAAAGATATATCTTACCAAAGTTGGTTATGTTCCTAAGTGTGTTCCCCGAAGTGTACCTTAGGAAGCTTCTTAACACGCTGCCTCTTACGTTCAACATTACAAAGGTGCTGTCCCAAGTGAAGGTGCTGAATTAGTTGGCATCGATTGCTCAGGAATCGATTTTCCACTTGACGCGAAGGTGCAGTACGGTGTTAAGAAAGACAACATTTTCTATGCAAATGAAACATTCCTCAAATTATTCCAGTAACATATATTTTAATATAGTTTAGGTTATCAGTAAAATATAGACTATTAATTAAATTATCAAATTGTCAGTAATATGTTCACACGATATGTTGTGACGGGTAGACAAACCGAGTATCCCGCGCTAATCATCCACCCTCCTTATCCCAAAAATTAAATTATCCCAAAAATTAAAAATTATGTAATACAATTTTATATTAATGGTAAGGTACTTTACAATCAGAATTGATTGCCATTGGTTAATATTTTCAATAAAAGGAACCTATCTACAATGAACAGAGAGAGAGAGAATTAGATACAGAATATGGTGGGGAAGCAACATAAAAAAAAGGGCACCAAGCTTCTCGTCAGAGGCACTTGAAGTTTTGCTGGACAAGGTAAGCTTGCACAAGATGACACTGTTTTCCAGGTTTCTGAATAACTTGTGCAACAGCAACAAAAAAAAGCTATGTAGCTACATTGCAAGGAAGATGGCTGCCTCCGGATCAGGCACACCAAGGTCCTGGCAGGACATCAGGAAAAAATGGCATGATTTTTCAAGCCAGGTTAAGGTGAGAGGTTCTGCTGTCCGTAGAGACCAGGCGAGGTGAGTCAGGTGCAACCCTTAACAGCACATGAGGAGAAGGCACTGGGGATCATGGGAGACACAGTCTCACATGGAATCCCATGTGGGGGGTTGACATTAGAAGAGGTGATGCAGAACAGGCCTCATGTTCCAGGTCATCGCCACCCCCCAATGTGCCATGCTCCCCAGACACTGAGCCACCTGCAGCACTCTCCTCACCTGGCAGCACCGAGCCGGAAGGGTGTACTACACCACCACCACCCGTACACACGTCTTCGCCAAGACTTCACTACACGAATTATGTGCAATGAAGTGATTAGGTCGATGAAGGGGGACAGGGACAGGAAGTGAAAAAACAACAAAAACAAAAAGAGACCAGGAGGGAGGTGGAATGGTGGAAGATCAGGGGGAGGGGCGGAGGGCCAGGTCCATAGAGGGGAACAGGGACAGGAAGTGATGGCTTAGCAGGTAGCCAGTGTGGATCAGAAAGTTCAGGGGCCCAGGGCAGTGCCGACAGAGCAGGAATCCAAGGTGGAGCAGGTGGAACTGGAGCCCACTGGGGCGGCGCATGCGGAATTGGAACCCACCGGGGCGGAGCAGGTGGAACTGGAGCCCACCACAGCCGAGCAGATGGGACCGAAGCCCACCAGGGTGAAGTAGAGGACCACCACAGCTGAGCAGATGAGACAGAAGCCCACCAGGGCGGAGCATCTTGTACAGTGGCGCTGGGCTGGCAGCCATCTTGTGCAGTGGCTCTGGGTTGGCAGCCATCTTGTGCAGTGGCGCTGGGCTGACGGCCATCTTGTCTGGAGACACAGGCGTAGAGTTGGCCATCGTGTCTGGAGAGATGGGTGTGGCCGGTGTATCCCATTGACCATGATGGTGTAGATAGCTAGTGAAAACCCCAAAAGTCCAGGATTTCAAGCCCCTTAAGCTCCCATGGAGGCAAAGGGTCATCAAGGCAGTTGTTAAATAAGTACTTAAGTGCCTCATTGTTATACCCCATGCCATGGTCCAAAACACTTGAGCCAGACCACCCACCTCACTCCCCCTTTGACGGAGGGTGGTTAAATTCAAGAGTCTCCCCCTCCGCTCCTCCATGGTGGCTGGAGAACGGATTCGAAATTCCACACCACTAGATCTGGGCATGATGGAGTCCTTCTGTCATGATACGCACACAAACAGGTGATCCAAAAGCATCTTTTATTAGGATAATCCAAAATCATAAATCTAGTCAGGCAAAGGTCAAAATCCAGAAAAGCAGTCCAAAACAAGAAACACAACAAACACCAGGGAACCCGAAAAAGCAGGGTGACATTAACCAAGGACTCCCTGACAATGACCGAAACAAACAGAGTATATATAGACAGGTGCAAACAATGTGAGTGGGAACAGGTGTGTGCAATGAAGTGATTAGTCCAGATAAATGCTTGTGTGGAATGCAGTACTGAAGTGGGGTGACGATATGGGGACGTGAGACCTCTAGTGGACACCCAGGGATACACAGACCAGACACTGTGACACTAGGCTAATTACCACCATATTAGTTCTGATACCAAATAAAGTCAACTTCATAAATAGGCCTGTATCCATTGCGAACATATTTTATTATTAAAATGTCTTAAAATGTCCATAACATAAAATCATTGTTGAGCCACAACATTGTCAACATACCATAGTTTGACTTGTACTGTGCTGCGCTGATTTCTAAAAACGCCTTGACTAACGACTTGAGCTCAAACAACACTAAGAGAGAGCTTACGAATGGTCCAGACCAATCTTATGAAAGTGTGACTTAAAGATATACCTAGCGAACGTGTCGGGAATTGTGCCATAACGTTAAGAGAGAGGTTAAGGAAAAGGTTAAGAACTACTTAGCGATAAGAACATTTTGGGGAACCGGGCCTTGGTCCTTTTTTCACGTAATTTTACAGCTGATTTGTTTAAAAACAAGCCACAATTCAATGCAGCATTTTTAGAAAATATTGATAGTAAATGACGATGATGTGCTGACTATTTTTTGCACCACACAAGTGTGAGTTAATAACAAAGTTTTGGCATGAAACTCTTGATGGTACAGTCCAACAGATCTAACTCAATATAGTCCCTTTCACACTGCATGTTGGTCCCAGAAAATTGCCGGGTCGCATTCTGTGTGAACGCAAACACGTCCCGGGATTGATTCTAGGATTGATCCCGGGTTGGGGACCTAGTAACATTGCCAGGTTCAGTTAGCTCCTCACTATCCACACTGAAACTGAGATCGTTCGCCAGCATAAGTGAAAGTTAACATGCCTAGCGTTTTCGTCACATGTCATTATGGGACCCTTACAGGTTGTGTGTAAACGCACGCACATTATCCGGGCAATCACTGGCAGTGTGAAAGGGGCAAAATCTAGCGACCCAGGAACAATTGCCGGGACACATTACCCATGTACTTTCCCGAATCCAGTGTGAAAGGGGCTCATGACAATGACATCACTGACATAAGTTTCGGTACTTGCTCTGCCACAGCAGCAGCGTAGCAGATCTATTGCACCAAGACCAAATACATTTACATTGTCATATATATTACCATGCAAATCACTTCGAGGGTTGTCATGACAGAATTGTTTTTATTATGAGGTTTCTATTACCTGTTTTTACAGATCGGTTAATATGTACTGAGTATTTATGTGTTTTTAACCCAAATCACAGCACCATCTACATATGAAGGACATGGGCTGTCAAACATGCACAACTGTTAACCAATCATTGCAGTGGGTACTCCAAGTCTACAATCCACCACGCCTGTTCAAACAAAGCATTCTGATGAGGGGTGTCAAAACAGCACAGAAAATATATTACTTCGTCTAATTTAATATGTAATTTGATGTAAAAAATGTTGATACCATTATAAGTGGACATCAGAGAACAGCACAAAATAAAAACAAATGCAGTTCATGACCCCATTAAGTTTTTTAAAAGATTGTGAACACAAGTGAAGCATGGAAAAACAAAATTAATATTTGTATTATTATACAATATATGAAACCACAAAGCTGTCAAAGGTTTGTATACAGAAATTACAGTATCAAGTTATCATGATTGTTATGATATATTCTACAGTTAGTGTAAGATAAAAGCATGTACTGTAACTCTGCGACAACTCCAGCTCACCGACACACTCTGAATTCACTCACTTTCATTGTATTTACGGTTTGCTGATACTATACCCAACTGCAGGACACATAAGTGAGGATAGCAAAGTAAAGTAAACTTTGAAATTTTCTTCATACAGTGCACTGCCAGTAAAATTGATTAAAAAAAATTTTTTTTTATTAAAATGGGGACCAAAAATTATTCAGACACTTTGGCCTGACCATGGTTTTTTGCTTAAGAGTTTTTTGTTTTTTATAAAACAGACTGACTAGAGCTCATAGCAAAATAAATAAATAAATAAATAAATAAAATAAATAAATAAAAAGCCAGGCTTCTAATAACATAAATATTTAACTTTTTTTATAATTATTTTTAAATAAATATATTTTTTTACATTTAGCTTAATAGGCAAAATAAAATATATACTAACCTTTCATTTTGAGAAGCATCACTATCTTCATCATCATGAGCAGTACTTTGAATTGGAAATGAGAACATGCCTGAGCTGAGCATTTTGTTGATTGAGCCTGAACTCAATATTTTCTAGAAAATGAAAGAGAGAAAAAAATAAAAAGATAGTTCTAAAGATATGTCCTTGATAATATCCTTCCTTTTGAATATCTCTAATAAACTGTGCAATTTAGGTTTACCCCAGTGAATTTATAGTGTACCCCACCCACCATAAGAATGTGAATGTACAACCAGATTGAACTAGTCAGAACAAATTCTTGACTATAATTTGCTCTGCCTGTTGTAATGTAGTTTAAAAAAATCTACACTGTCTTTAATGATTTTTGAAACAGGTCGGGTTGGTCGGGTTGGGGCGGGTTAAGAAATTGGCACTTTATTGCGGGGCGGGTCACTAAAGACAACAGGCTTGTTCGACTTCATGGAGCTCTGCGCAAACCGATCGTCGGCTGACTTGAAGCAGTGCATGCCGGTTAGAAATTTTGTCCGACTTAATACAGCGCTGACGCCACGTGACTGTGACGTGTGCCATCAAAGTACAGCGAGAGTGATTCGAGAGTAGCCGGAGAACTCAGCCAGCGCAGCTTCTGAAGAGCGGCTGCACAGGTTCTGATGACGACACAACTGATCCACGATTGGCTGGATTCACTGATGACACCGATGACGTGCGTTTCAAGTTTATTGCGAGTTCAATACGTTTTTATGTCGTCTTCATCTTATAAATCATATTTATTAAATATTGTTTTACTGTATTTACTTTATTGTCAATATCAAGTTTGTGTATGTTTATTTTGCATGACTTTCTTTTTTATACAGACCTTTTACAGTATTCAGCAGCATAACCTATTCGAATGAGCATTTTTAATAACTAAAATGTTAATCTTAAAAACATACAATCTAATGTGGTCATAAATGTATGCTCCTATACAAATGATACATAATACATTATGTTCCTCCATTTGTTTGGTTTCTTCATATTGTCTAGTTTATTTTGCTGTGTTTATACTTCACCTGTATGGGGTTAGAATTGTTGCATTATTCCAAATAAATAGATTATGATCCACAAATAAATGTAACGAGATTCACAAAAATATATCAAATTCACAAATGAATATAAAGAGTTTCACAAAAAAAATTAAAACTCACAAATAAATAAAATGAGATTTGCAAATAAAAAAAAATATATTTACAAATGTGTTTAATGTCACAAACACAACTCTACCTGGTATTTATTTGTGAACCGCTGTCTGTGCATTTGTAAATCACTGCACGCATTTGTGGATCGGTTCCTTTGCATTTGTGGATTTGAAACACTTCTAGCGTCGACGTGCAGATAAATCCACAAATAAGTGGACTCCACCCACCGTTTACTCAAGCCAATCAAATAACGGCCACATTGAGCTGACCAATCGTAGCACGTTATCGCTTCAACCAATCACGTTTTGGCTTACAGCCAGGGGAACTGCGGGAATAGACACCGAACTTGAGACCAACAACAGACAGTCAGGGCATTTCTCAATACCAAGTTCGCAGAGTCTGGACTTCCGTCCTTCCGAGTTTGGACATGCCAAGTTGGACTCAGAAGAACGAACTCTCGAGGACGGGAGGACGCGAGTCCAGTCATTCTACAAATGGAACGGCAGCGTACTTGATAGCTTCACTCAGCATGCATGTTTTACTTGAATTAACTTCTTTTTTATTTTCAATATATTAAATATATTAGTATTAAAAAACTAATATTTACCTACTCTGATTATTTTCACTTTATATTTATAATGAAATTGAATATAATATTAAACGACTGTCTCTTTTTTATTTTAAAAACTATTAAACATTAATATGTGGTTCAGGTAACATTAATACTGTGATTATATTTACGTCGTTCAAAATAAATAAAATATGTGGAAACAACTGCCTCTTTTCATTAAGAACAATCTAGCAATAAACCCACTCAGCTACAATTTAAATAATACGGTTGAAAAGTGTAAATCAATTGTAAATAAGTGTAAATCAAAATGGAACAGCTTAGGATTGCCATTGCAATTGCTATTTATCAAGATGCTGAAGAGGAGGCTGCCGAACGGAGGAGACAAATCCTTCAAAGAAAAGCCAGGATGCAGCGGAGGATGGCGAAGAGACGTGCCATATTAGCATGTCTCTCTAGCATTGTACGTTTTTCTAATTATTCTTTCTTCATAAACTGCCCATATACTTATGTGGACTTAGTTAGGTATATCCAAATGAAAAGTCATAATAAAAATTTATTATAATGTATCATATAGGCACCCTATCAACAGACTACAAAGTACTATCTCACAAAAAGTTATGTAAACTATTGCAGGGATGTAATGAGACAACATTAGATTTTTCAGTATACCAAATAAACTGACAAGTACAATAGGTTTGACAGTTGATAAAATTTAAATTAACTAGCTTACACTTCACACACCTTTTATTTGTCTTTGTGGTGCTCAAATAAGTTTATAGTTTATCATCTTTATATAGCTAGGTGCACATCATATTACTGCATTAACACAAACAGGACAATTTAATATCTATAATAATCATATAGGCTACAACTTTTAGACTCTGGGATGAATGTTGTGCTAGAGCTTATCAATAAATGAATGAAACCGAAATAGAGTATAAAGAAATACTTCACGAAAAGAGCAAATGTTAGAGGGAGATTTAATTATGGCAGATTTTAGTAAATTTTAGACAAAATCCTTAAAACAACTGAGTATATAGCTTATATTAAATCCAAAAATATAATAAATACAATGCAACGACAGTACATATAGTAACAACTTTTTAAAAGCAATACATATAACAAATACATAATACAACAAAAGTAAAAACATTCTTAATATATTATCTATATATTTTAACAGGAACAAAGTCCCACTCGCAGGTATTCACAGATCAATGACCAGGTACCAATCCTGGTCAAGTTTTTTTCTGGAGAGGATTTAAAGCCAGCTTTCAGGCTCTCCAGGAACAGCATCAACATGCTGGTACAGATGCTGCCCCGTCAAAAAGCCC
This sequence comes from Carassius carassius, assembly GCF_963082965.1. Lineage (NCBI taxonomy): Eukaryota > Metazoa > Chordata > Actinopteri > Cypriniformes > Cyprinidae > Carassius > Carassius carassius. Next base: position 11,772,651 of record NC_081797.1, on the reverse strand, counting down.
ATGGATGGAGCCGTGAAATTGAAGTACTTGTTACGGTTTATTGGCTTGCCTGTTGAGCATCCTACAGGGTCACATCAGATGACTTCAGCATGCCACTTTCAACAGTTTGTAGGACTGTTCACAATGTTGTGGAGGAGATGATGACCATCCTCCACAAAATTATTCATTTTCCAAAAGCAGAGGAAATGGATGAGGTGGGGGGCCTTGCTGGCCATGAGTCATTCCGCTGTGCTGCTGGTGCCACATCAGGATTGTTCCTCCTGCAATGCCACAAAAAAGATGCTACATAAATAGAAAGATCTTCCCTTCCATCATTCTACAGGGCACCTGTGATGCTAAAGGCATATTTATAGATGTGTATATTGGCAATCCAGGCTCTGTACAGGATGCCCTTGTGCTGCGCAGATCACCAATGTACCAGCAGGCTTTGTATTCACCAGCTGGATACTATCTTTTGGGAGATGGGGGATACCCTTGCTTGCAGCATCCTATTGCAATCATGACCCCATACCGCCAGCCTGTCGCAAGTAAGAACACTTTTTTTATGTCAGACAGACAGACACACACACACACGATAAACCAAATTTTTACTGTTATGAATTTGCAATACACTACACATTTTCTACACGATTTTTGATTAACAGGCCAAGTTGAAGCCCGATACAACAGGCATTATGCACAAGCACGGAACATCATCGAGCGCACTTTTGGGATGTTAAAAACTCACTGGCGTGCAATTTTCTTGCGGGCCCTAGAGATCAGGCCACTGTTCGCCCCAAAGGTGATTGGTGCCTGTTGTATCCTCCACAACATCTGTGTGATGGGAGGTGATCTCTTGGAGGAGGAGGAGGAAAGCCAAGGACAAGAAGACCGCGAGGATGGTGAGAATGCAGCAGTGGGTGAGAGGGACCTATCAGGGAACCATCTCAGAGGACGTCTGGCTGCTCAGCTTTCTTCTCCCGTGGAACTGCCTGGGTGTCTAACTGAACAGTACTACATCTAGACAGTAAACCTTTCCAGATGTTGTCATGTTCATTAAAAGAGCAACATAAACAGTTGAAATAGCTATGACATTAATTAGAAAGATAGGTATGAATAAATGTGCAAGTAGATGGGTATAGATACATTTATACGTTTTCTTAATGTTGGTATGTTCTTCTTGAGATTTAACTGCATGATTGTAAATAATTGTATACCACTATAGACATTGGATATTACATTATTTTATATTATTTGTGTTTTTGTTGTAAATATAAAGAATACACTGTTGCTATAACAATGATTTGCCAGGGTTGAAATTGAAACATTCATTTTTATTTTTTTTTATTCAAATAATCTATATAAAATCATTTATCATTAAATACAACATTAATTTAGAATTTATTAAGTTTTTCAAAAAGAGAAATATGTCTCTGCTCTGGCTGTTGCTGCCCTCTCTCTCTCCTCTTCTCTCGCCAATGCTTCTCTCTCCCTCTCCTCTTCCCTCTCTGCCTGTTCTTTTAGAAACTAAAGAAGAGCCTGGCTGTCCCGTCGCCTCTTTCTTGACTGCTGGCTACTCCTGGCTTCCACAGAAGGGGCTGAACCTGGTGTGCTGACTGAGCCACCTGTAGTGGCAGTGGGTTTGATGCAACAACTACGGGCATAGTAACTGAGTGCTGCCCCTGGAGTGCAGCATCCATTGCAGTGTACCACTGCCAGGTGGCAGCAGTCACACTACCGGCCTCTACCCCTTTTCCTGTGGGTGGGTCCCTAAGCTCCTGAAATAAAGCAAAATGCTGTCATGTTCTCACCTCACGTTGTTCCACACTTTTAGACATTTTTTATTTTTGCTCTACACAGAGGAAGATATTCTTAAGAATTTTTGTAACCTAACAGTTTGAGGCACCAAAAAATTACACATGTCAGTGGTGCCCCAGAACTCTTAGGTTACAAATATTCTTCCTTTGTGTAAAGCAAAAAAAAAAAAAAAGAATAAATAAATAGTGTATACAGGTGTGAAACAACTTAAAATTGTAGGTGAATGGCAGAATGTTCATTTTGGGGTGAACTATTCTTTTTACAGTCTCAGACTAAACAATGTAAACGGAGTAAACTACATTTTACAAAATAAAATGTAAGGGCCAATGCATCTATGTTAGGTTTCAAATATGACCGGAAAGTCTTTACACACATCTTGGTAAGCCTCTTTCAGTAACAGAAAGTAGAGAAACAGGCAGATTACCTTGTATTTATCTTTTAGGTTATTCAATTTTTTCTTTGCCTGTTTGGCAGTTATGGCCAAACCAGAAGTGGAACAAAATGCCTATTGGCAAAACAAAACCATAAAGATTTACATGATTCCACTTCAATAACGTATTCATTTTTATGGATGAAGACTGTCCAAATCTAGCTCCAAACCTTCAGACATGCAGGGAATTATACAAGCACTCAAAATGAATACTCACTCCCATCAACTTTTGGAGGAATTGCGCCTCCCGGTGAAAAGCCTTTCGTTGGCCGCCCGCCACTCTATCAAGGCCCGAGTTTCCTCAGCAGTCCCTTGATAAAAAATAATGCTTAATTTAAGTTGATGAAAAATAATACAATTATAAAAGAATTTGTAAAAAAAATTTAAATAAAGACAAGCAAACTATTTGGTTAAAATGACAAGAGCACTCTAAAATAAGGTTTGCATTTGATATAAGTATCGTTAGGCAAACGTTAGTTAGGAAACTTTTCCCTCAGGCAAAACAATTGCCCATTAGATATACCCAAAGCAAAATATATCAAATGTTTATCCACTACAGAATCAACACAGGCAGCCCCATATTTTACAAAATGTTACAGGGCCTAGCTACTTTTTAGGAGGACTTGCCGAGGGTTAGGCTACTTTTCAACTCGTAACGAAATAGTCTGAGCAAATTTTCAAAATTCGACGGTAGCTTTGAAGTTTAAACAACATTCTGGCATCAAAACTCTTAGAACTACGTTACATTTTGTGATAAAACAACAATAGTATTTCGAAATGTATAACTTACAGTTGTGAGTTTTCTCCTCCGCCATTGATGCTAACCTGGTTCGAGCTGAATTCTGGGTTATGGCCCATATCAAGTCCGCACAAGTCACCTCTCCATGCATCCTCGGTAAAAGGAGCGGAGCAAGAACACATCCGGGGATTTGAACTGGACTTGGCTAGATGTGAACTTTGAAAAGGGAAACAGTACTTGGGCAGCGACTGATGACATTTCACAAGTCCACAAGTAACGTTACAGACAAGTACGCACAACATGGCCGATCAGGCAAGACGCCCACCCCCACCCCCCCCCCCCCTGGATTTAAGCCAAAACGTGATTGGTTGAAGCGATAACGTGCTACGATTGGTCAGCTCAATGTGGCCGTTATTTGATTGGCTTGAGTAAACGGTGGGTGGAGTCCACTTATTTGTGGATTTATCTGCACGTCGACGCTAGAAGTGTTTCAAATCCACAAATGCACAGGAACCGATCCACAAATGCGTGCAGTGATTTACAAATGCACAGACAGCGGTTCACAAATAAATACCAGGTAGAGTTGTGTTTGTGACATTAAACACATTTGTAAATATATATATTTTTATTTGCAAATCTCATTTTATTTATTTGTGAGTTTTATATTTTTTTGTGAAACTCTGTACATTTATTTGTGAATTTGATATATTTTTGTGAATCTTGTTACATTTATTTGTGGATCATAATCTATTTATTTGGAATAAAGCAACAATTCTAACCCCATACACCTGCATGTGGTTAGCAAACTGCTAACAACCTGCTGTAACTTCAACTTAACAACTTGACAACATTCTGTTCACTTTCAAATAGTTGGTCTAAATCACAATATAAATCCAACAGAATTGTGCTTTTCTGTATATGAAAATCAGTGGTGTTATGTTTAAAATTTTAAAAAGAGCTCAGCAGGAGGGTACTGTAAATCTTGTTGCTGAAACCTTCTTAAAAAACACATACCATTACCCACCAGGGAATTTTTTTATAGGTTACTTTTATCATTTTGTATTAGCAGAAACACCCATGTCATACTGTTAAAGTATATATCCAATATGTTATCTTGTTTTTGAAGACACCCTTCCAAAACACCACTTATACACACATCTTAAACGCAATCAAGTAAGCAAACGCCACGTGATCTGCCATGACTGGCGTAATTGCAGCAAACTACGGGAGCCACAACGTGTCCGGCTTCATATCTCCGTTTGCAGCTCCTCCCCACCTGCACGCGGCTACTCTCGCCGATAGGTTGCATCCAGCCGCAGCCGATGTCGAACACATCTAACATTTTAGGGCAGATTACACGAAAGTGTCCGCCTGTCTTATAAGTGTCAAACATAATGACAGGTCGCTGCACAATTTGTAACAGCGATTTCACCCCTGCCCATGGCGGGTTAAATGATTGCAAAAGGCACATTGATGTGATTGACAAGTTTCATTTCATGTGCATATTATTCAGGCTAGTTGCCAAGGCTACATGAAAACAACAAATTCCTGACACCTGTTTAAAGTTGCAATGGAAAATAAATAAAAGCAGTTTACATAAATAGTATAAGCAGCTTATATAAATAGTAAAAGTAATCTGCATATTTAAACATAATTAATAATTGTATATGCCTATATCCTATAGAAATAATATTTTATGCTTTTTATATCTTTTAGGGACCACAACATGTTAGTAAAGTCATGTTCTGTGTTGAAATATCATATCCTTGTCCTCCTTCCTCTTTTTTTTTTTTTGGGGGGGGGGGGGGGGTACCTCCCTGAAATGACTTTTTGCAGGTTGGGATGTCTGTTAACATTTCTTCATATTAAACAAATACGCCATAGCAGGTGGCGAAAAAGAGTGTCTTATGTGTTATGTTTTAAGTCAACGAATGTATTTCCTGATTTGGCTTTATTAAAGTGTGTGCATGATCATATTATTTAATACGATCGTATTATGATCGTATTGTTTAATACGATCGTATTATGATCGTATTATTTAATAATAGTCTTAATAAGTTGTTCAGATGAACAAAAGCACAAGGTTTTCTTGCATAATTAAAAATTGTAATTGTTTGGTCAGACAGTTCATGTATAATACATTAAACGTGGATGTATGTTCTCTATTCTAAATATGAAAACCCGGTATACTCCATTTCATTCACGAACAATTGTTATATATCAGTTCATTCAACTCGTTTACGAACGAGAAGATCGTATTCGTTCACTACATTCAACAAATCACATGCTCCGTCACATCTTGAGTAACTCTTTTGACAGGATGAAACAGTTCACAGAGCTGTTCAAGAGCTGCGCATGCGCTGCTAATAACGCCGAGCTCGCGCGCTGCTGTGGAGGGAGGAACTTCAGTGAACGAGAAATATGAGTCAGCGGATTACGTGAACGAGAACGATTCGTTCACCTTAAATATTCGTTCACAAACGAACCATCACTAGTGCAATTCCCTATAGCATATATTAAATATTTGGAATATATATTTTCATATTTTATTAGGTTCTTTGATAAGGTTACAATAAGAAGGTCTAAGTAGCAACGTAACTTCCGTGATGTCCCCGATGCGCAGGGCGGGTCGGGCGGGTCAAGAAATTGTACTTTATTTGCAGGGCGGGCCAAGTAATTTCAGAAAAGCGGGACCCGTGGGTTGGAAAAAAAGCTGACCCGTGCATCACTAGTGCTTAGTATTCTCTAAAGCTGGCCAGACAGTCGAGGATTTTAAAGCCGAATTTAAGCCCGATTTGAATCCTGGAATCAAGTGTCACTGTGAAATCATTCCTATAATCGGCAAGTGTGTGGTCTCTCAGCCTGGTTGAAACTGTCTTCATGTCTGTGGTTTCCCATGGTTTAAAACTCAGTTAAGATTTGAAAATTGTCTAGTGTGTGGCCAGCTTAAGAAGAAGCTGAGAAAGTTATGTGTAAAAATCTAGTATTTTATTAATAAAAAGCCTAAAGATATTACTTGTCCAATTGCTGAATACTAGAGAATACAACAAATTGGCAGCAATCGTATGCCCTAGCAGTGTGGGACAGACTTCTGTACACTCCAGAACAGAAAGTGGAAGTAATACACCAATTAGCCTTTTGCCAACTGCCACTGAAAAAAAAGAAGAAAGAAGAAGACAGACTTCTTTTGGAATCATCACTGACGCTGCTATTACTTTTGCTTGTCAGGTGGAAAAAGCACCTTAAAATTCAGACATGCTTTTTAGGCATCAGAAGAAAAGGTTGCCACCTTCTGATGGAGCAAAGCCTGTTGACAGTCTCTCGTCTCTCTCAGTTCATTGCTCCCTACTCCCAGAGCATTGAAAAAAATATGTTTATTTCACTTCCGAACATTCATTCATGGATTTGTGATATGCTATGGCTTGCAGTATCTTCAGACAGAACTTACTAGAGAAGTGTGACATAATGTACCTCTCTAAATTCACGTCTTGCACACATGTTCATTTAATGGAAAATTTACTTGTATGTACTGAGATACATACAAAATGTGCAGAGCGGTGGGGTCACAAGAACTGAAATTGAGAGCCACTGTTCTAAAGTATGGCGTTCTTCTATGGATGGTAAGTGGGCCCTGATGTTGTTGTTCTTTTGACTGGTGTTGTGAATACTTGTGCAGATAAACCTTTATGTAGTGTTTGTGTTGCAACATCAAATGGACTTTCATCTGAGACTAAGGGTGTTTTCACACTTGAATCCTCTATAAAAGAACCAAACTCAGACTCTGGGACTTTACCTTATAATGCTCACTTCTTGCTGACAACTGAGCTGTCTTCCCAAAGGTTAGTTTTTTCACTCATATCTCATTGTTTGATATCATTCTTTTAAGCTTAATAGCAAACTAGTCTGTGATTTTTACCATTTCATCACAGTTTCATATAACCATTCATGTTAAATATTTTTAAACATCCTGTTGGACCAAAATCGATCATGCCTTTGGTGGGAGAGCACAGAGTCTTGGTCTGACTCTGACTGTTGCACTCTGCACAATATATGTGAGAGCAGAGGTGAAGCATTGGAGCCAAATTTCATTGATGATATTGACAATAACAATGAAACAGAAATAGCCAACACAGAAGAGGATGAACCTACTGCAGATTATGTAACTGGACAAGACATGCAGGTGCATCTTAATAAATTAGAATGTCGTGGAAAAGTTCATTTCAGTAATTCAACTCAAATTGTGTAACTTGTGTATTAAATAAATTCAGTGCACACAGACTGAAATAGTTTAAGTCTTTGGTTCTTTTAATTGTGATGACTTTGGCTCACATTTAACAAAAACCCAACAAATAAGAATATGGTGACATGCCAATCAGCTAATCAACTCAAAACACCAAGGTTTCCTGAGGCTTCAAAATGGTCTCTCAGTTTGGTTGACTAGGCTACACAATCATGGGGAAGACTGCTGATCTGACAGTTGTCCAGAAGACAATCATTGACACCCTTCACAAGGATGCTAAGCCACAAACATTCATTGCCAAGCTGGCTGTTGTAGCGTATCAGACCTGAACCAGACAAATTAAAGAGTCGATCAGGACCATGGTTGAAACATGAGCCGAATTCCTCAGAAAGGCAACAGTATGTTGTAAATCAATTCCTAGTGCCACAAGTCAGAAGCAAGATAACCAACCAACCAAGTCATTCACAGAACCGCTTTCAAAATCAACACCATTAGAACAATTATTGACAATTTCAATTCAGAGAAGAAACTGTCAAATTTGGAGCAAGTAATCAAGATTGATGGTCTTAGAGATGCCTGACCATCAAATGTAAACCCATTAGAGTAAACAAGGTCATTGGATTGACTTCCTCCCCACCTAGCAGAACCAGACTGAAATTCCTAAGGGGATCTTTTAACCTCTGGTCTTCACAAAACATCCTTGTCAAGGAATGGCAGATAGTCTTTTACAAATCTATATGCACGAAAATGAACTCAAAAGGACTTCTAAAGGAATATCAGTCCAATGCTTAAGTCCATGTCATGTATGAAACCCACGCATTTGACTATCATGTTTCTAATCACTTATTGTGTATGCCTTTTTAATAACTATTGAATAGTTTAAGGATTCATGTTCATGTTTAGTATGTATGTGTTTCAATCTGCTTGCTTGAAATGTTTCTGACCATCAGTTATTTGTCAAATGTATCATATTCTTGTTATAGAAATCATGTCCAAAATTATACCCTGCAAGAGCGGGAAAATGCGCACCACGTGCTTGATAAGATAACATATGATTTAGGATACCCCGAGCAAAGACAATATCTTATTGGTCAAGACAACATTTGATGTGTGGACAAAAGGCCAGTTTAAATACTCAGGACACCATCAAATTTTGTTTTTAGCCTGCTTCTTAGCTTTTGCTTTTAGTCATGCTCTTAGTCATCACTTATAGCAAATCTCTGAGCGTGGTTCCAGCGTGCTTCGGCCTGCACGCCTGCTGCTACTTAGCCACGATGAGAAGAAACACCACGTAGTCTCGTCAAACTTTACTTCTGATCTTTGACTCTAGTTTCTTTTCTTTTCCGTTGAGAGTTTCGTGTTCTGAGTTAAGTTTTGTAATGCCGTGTCTTCCAAGTCTGACCTTGAGTGCCCGTTCAACTTCAACCAGCCCACAACTTCGCATCATCAGCCAACACCCAACCACGGGCTTCCGAAGACGTCACTTCAAGACTACTGAACTTCCAGCCAATCAGCAACCTTGGGAAACCCCTTTTCAACAACAACAAAGGGAACCCCGTTACACAGGCAACGCAAGTAGCACCTCCACTCTCACATCTGTACTGGTGCATCAAATATAATTTTAACCTCATTGAGGAACTCAATGCGAGGGTTAATTAAGTGACTGATGGTTGTTCATGTTGTGGCGAGTGGGGCGGGGCCGAGGGACGTGGGAACAAGGAGTGAGGCCGGCAATGATTGGGCAAATCAGTGGCACCTGCGGCCCACCGCCGGTCTTGAGTTCCACGTAGGAGATGGAAGGATATAAAACTGGAGCGACAACAGTGAAGGACGAGAGAGGACCAGGCCTGGGATTTTAGTTGTGTTTTGGTTTTTATTTGCGCGCACCAGTCATCCGTGAGGGGCTGGTGCGCTGTTTTTTGTTTATTTTGTTATTAAAGTTTCATGTTGATTGTCCGCCGGTTCCCGCCTCCTTCTTGCCGGATGAATATTAAGGTTATATCATTACAGTGGTGCCGAAGCCCGGGAGAAGGAGGGACGCGCTGCTGAAGATCCCTCGCCGCTGTGGTGAATCCGCGGTGCCACAGAGCAGGCGAGGAGGATGCCACCATGGACGCTCGAGGCGGTGGACTGGAGCGAGTTGCCGGGGACGGGTGAGCTCGCTGCCGACCGCCCACGATATGGAGGGGCAGCTGCCATCCGTGAGGGAGCGGAGGAGTTGGCGCCGTTCGCCAGGGGGCCGGAGCCTGCTGCCTCCGTGAAGGTATCCGGAGGAGCAGGGAATGGGGGACTCCTGCCGGCTGCCCAAAACCGGAGGAGCCGTCGCCGTCCACCGGGCGGCGGAGGGGTGTCGTGCCGTCCGCCGAGGGCCTTCCAGTGCCACCGCCAGGCACCGCGGAGGAGATCACCCAGCTGGTGGAGGGCCGAGCAGCAGTGCGTCTGGGAACCGGAATTTTTTTTTTTATTCTCTCTCCCCTCTTTCATCACTGTCGCTCCTCCTTCCATCTCCTTTTCTCTCGCCTCGTCTGTCCTACCCCCAGGTTCCTGCAGGTTCCCGTGAGCGGTCCCCCCCGGAGGGAGGGGGGGGGGGTAGAGCGCAGTCTCGAGGGTACCCCCCGGCCTGCGAGGGGCGATGGGGGGTATGTGGCGAGTGGGGTGGGGCCGAGGGACGTGGGAACAAGGAGTGAGGCCGGCAATGATTGGGCAAATCAGTGGCACCTGCGGCCCACCGCCGGTCTCGAGTCCCACGTAGGAGATGGAAGGATATAAAACTGGAGCGACGACAGTGAAGGACGAGAGAGGACCAGGCCTGGGATTTTAGTTTTTTGAATTTTATTTGCGCGCACCAGTCGTCCGTGAGGGGCTGGTGCACTGTTTTGTGTTTATTTTGTTATTAAAGTTTCATGTTGATTGTCCGCCGGTTCCCGCCTCCTTCTTGCCGAAGATTACAAAGGTTGTAATTCATTACACATGTCTATGCAATTTCACGTATTGCTGTAAACTTGGGATTTCACGTTTTCCTTCTCTTAAACTCATTCTTCCATAACTTTCTCTCTTCCTGCAACTTGTGTGAATGTGTAAGTGCATGTGCTTATGTGTTAGATTAGTTTATATGTCTTAGATTTATCTAATAAAGCCTTATTCATATTGAAAAGTGAAGTATCTTGTGTTTTGTGCTTACAAGTTGATGTCTTAAACTGCCAATCTTGTTACTGTGCTAATTAACAGTGTTTTCATTATACTTTGGATATTAATATCCAGTGCAGATTTGATGTTGTATGGCTTGTTCAATGAATCGCTGGCCATTTCAGTGATCAGCCTTGAAACTGTGATTCTGTTCAAATTCCCTTTAAAAATTATTCCCTTTGAGCTAAATTGACATGTTTCCCTTACACTGTTCACAGAGTGCTGTATTCAAGCATGTTAACAGAAAGTTGAGTGGAAGGAAAAGGTGTGGAAGAAAAAGATACACAACCAACCAAGAGAACTGCAGCCTTATGAGGTTTGTCAAGCAAAATTGATTCAAGAATTTGAGTGAACTTCACAAGGAATGGACTGAGGCTGGGGTCAATGCATCAAGAGCCACCACATACAGACGTGTCAAGGAATTTCCTGAACCACAGACAGAGGGCTAAGGAGAAAAAGAAATGGACTGTTGCCCAGTGGTCCAAAGTCCTCTTTTCAGATTAGAGCAAGTTTTGTATTTCATTTGGAAACTAAGGTCCTAGAGTCTGGAGGAAGGGTGGAGAAGCTCATAGCCCAAGTTGTTTGAAGTCCAGTGTTAAGTTTCCACAGTCTGTAATGATTTGGGGTGTCATCTGCTGGTGTTGGTCCATTGTGTTTTTAAAAAAACCAAAGTCACTGCACCCGTTTACCAATACATTTTAGAGCACTTCATGTTTCCTTCTGCTGACCAGCTTTTTGAAGATGCTGATTTCATTTTCCAGCAGGATTTGGCACCTGCCCACACTGCCAAAATAACCAAAAGTTAGTTAAATGACCATGGTGTAGGTGTGCTTGACTGGCCAGCAAACTCAACATACCTGAACCCCATAGAGAATCTATGAAGTATTGTCAAGAGGAAAATGAGAAACAAGAGACCAAAAAAATGCAGATGAGCTGAAGGCCACTGTCAAAGAAACCTGGGGTTTCATACCACCTCAGCAGTGCCACAAACTGATCACCTCCATGCCACGCCGAATTGAAGCAGTAATTAAAGCAAAGGAGTACCTACCAAGTATTGAGTACATGAACAGCAAATTAACATACTTTCCAGAAGGCCAACAATTCACTAAAAATGTTATTTTTTAATGGTCTTATGAAGTATTCTAATTTGTAAATGTTCTGATCTGTAAGTGGTTGGATGCACTATACATATATACACTGAACAAAATTATAAATGCAACACTTTTGTTTTTGCCCCCATTTTTCTATGTACACAAAAGGCCTATTTCTCTCAAATATTGTTAACAAATCTGCCTAAATCTGTGTAAGTGAGCACTCTCCTTTGCCAAGATAATCCATCCACCTCACAGGTGTGGCATATCAAGGTGCTGATTAGACAGCATGATTATTGCACTGGTGTGCCTTAGGCTGGCCAAAATAAAATGTCACTCTAAAATGTGCAGTTTTATCACACAGCACAATGCCACGGATGTTGCAAGTTCTGAGGGAGCATGCATTTGGCATGCTGACTGCAGGGATGTCCACCAGAGCTGTTGCCCATGAACTGAATGTTCATTTTTCTACCATAAGCCACCTCCAAAGGCATTTCAGATAATTTGGCGGTACATCCAACTGGCCTCACAAGCACGTGTAACCACACCAGCACAGGACCTCCACATCCAGCATCTTCACCTCCAAGATTGTCTTAGACCAGCCACCTGGACAGCTGCTGCAACAATTAGTTTGCATAACTAAATAATTTCTGCGCAAACTGTCAGAAACCGTCTCTGGGAAGCTCATCTGCATGCTCGTCATCTTCATTGGGGTCTCGACCTGACTGTAGTTCATCGTTATAACCGACTTGAGTGGGAAAATGCTCACAATCGATGGCGTCTGGCACTTTGGAGAGGTATTCTCTTCAAGGATGAATCCTGGTTTTCACTGTACAGGGCAGATGGCAGACATTGTGCATGGCGACGTGTGGGTGAGCGGTTTGCTGATGTCAACGTTGTGGACCGAGTGGCCCATGGTGGCAGTGGGGTTATGTTATGGCAGGAATATGTTATGGACAACGAACACGATGCATTTTATTGATGGCCTTTTGAATGTACAGAGATACCGTGACGAGATCCTAAAGCCCATTGTTGTGCCATTCATCCACGACCATCACCTCATGTTTCAGCATGATAATGCACGGCCCCATGTTGCAGGGATCTGTACACAATTCCTGGAAGCTGAAAAAATCCCAGTTCTTGCATGGCCAGCATACTCACCAGACATGTAACCCATTGAGCATGTTTGGGATGTTCTGGATTGGCCTATACGACAGTGTTTTCCAGTTCCTGCCAATATCCAGCAACTTCGCACAGCCATTGAAGAGGAGTGGACCAACATTCCACAGGCTACAATCAACAACCTGATCAACTCTATGCGAAGGAGATGTGTTGCACTTTGCAGGAACTGGGTTTAACCCCCTTTTTATATTCAAAACTGCCTTAATTCTATGTGGCATAGATTCAACAAGGTGTTGGAAACATTCCTCAGAGATTTTGGTCCATATTGACATGATAGCATCACGCAGTTGCTGCAGATTTGTCAGCTGCACATCCATGATGCGAATCTCCCGTTCCACCACATCCCAAAGCTGCTCTATTGGATTGAGATCTGGTGACTGTGGATGCCATTTGAATAAAGTGACCTCATTTTCATGTTAAAAAAAAACAAGTCTGAGATGATTTGAGTTTGCATTGCATGTATTAGAATTAGACTACCTATTTGCAATTCAGCCTATTACTACTTATAATGATGAATGAAATTGGAGAATTAATTGAACAATCGTGCCAATACACGCACATCCATATTAACTGACTCATCGCGTGGAGTTTTGGTGGGTTCCTGCTTGTCCCTTAGATGATCTGCTCGCACGCTTTAAATTTGCGCACGAGCAGATCTGTTTATACGCTTGAGAAGCGTTCAGCCCTTGCCCGATGAGCACATCCCCCTTTTAAAGGGAATGGGAGATAACACTCTGACTGGTGTATTGAATGTTACACCCATTACTCATTAAGTATAGGGACAACCCATTCCAAAAATGCGCCCCGGCGCACGGACAATTTTCCGTCGTTAAAATAGCAAAAGTGGATTTGGAAATGCCTTGAGTGCACCTGCACCATGCAGCTCTGTGAAGACGTTCTCTCTCTTTTGCGAGAAGACCAGTCTGAGAGTCTGCTTTTGTTTGATTTACGGTTCTGTTTTTTCATGGTTTTGACTTGTTGATTGACTTTGATGTGTGTGTTGCACCTGTTTGATGTCATCTGATCATCTGTTGTGAAACTTTAGTTTCTGATGAGAGTTGTGCAAGTGTATTGGAGAGTTTGTGAGTAAGGTAAGCATGTCGCAACATACATTTACATCATGTAGGTTTCCCTTACTCTATTAGACACACTAGATTAGAGCGAGTCGTGCATTTTGTATGTTTTTGTTTGATTACTTAGAGTAAGGTCAGTCATTGCGTCTTGTACTCTGAAGATGTTTGTTTCTACATTTTCTGTTGATAGATAGTTTAGTTTGTTTAACTTTAGTTAGTGGGAGTTTTTGTTTAGTTTCGTTTTTTTATTTAAGCATCTGTCTCATTCCTTCCTCTCCTCCAATCTGTTCCTGTCCATTATTCATTGGATTGTACATATTGTAAATATTATTTTACTACTTCATTCTCTTTCAAGCACTTTAAAAAAAACATTAAAACATTGGGAGTAAATAACTGTTTGTTTTGGTGGCTGCTTTTTCCCTTGTGCAGTTCCTTCCCATCTTGATATTCATACAATTTTAAATTTGTATGTTATGTCTAGACGAACCATGATTAATTAACTGGGGTGTAACATAATTGGGGGCTCGTCATTAGTTTGTGTGTGTTCTTGTATGGTTTGAAAAACTCCAGTAGGGGGCAATTGCTGGTGCTTAAAGTGTTAATTAGACAATGAGTACCTTTGATTTGCAATTATTTATTGCTAACTCAACTTGGGAAGTTTTTGAGCAATGTAGAAAAGACAAGTTGTTGCAGATAGCGGACCACTATCGCATTCCTGTGGTGAGGCAATCTTTGAAGTGTGTTATTAAGAATGAAATCTTGAAACACTTAGTCAAATTAAATGTGTCCTAATTCCAAGATGGGGATAAAGAAGGGGCTCGAGTTTTGGTTGGGGAACGGCGTTTGACTAGCCTAGGCAATTTGGAGAATGCTGAGGCAGAGGTTAAGCCCAAGGCATCCTTACTGCCCTTCTGCCCTCTTTCTCCGTCTTCTGGGGAATCTGGGGGTGACGCACAACTCAAGGTCCGCCTGGCCCAAATCCAGATGGAGGCGCAGGAGTGGGCTGAGATGTGCCAAGCCGATATGAAGTTACGCTTCAAGCTTCGTAAACTGGAAATTGAGGCTGACAAAGAGGTAAAAATACGACAGCTCGAGTTAGAGTCAACGGTTGTCTCTGACCGAACTGGGCAGCCTAATCCTGTTCTTGCTTTAGTAAATTCTTCAAATTCTGTGAGTGATGTTTCGGTCACATGGTCGCAAGTAGGCATATTATGTTAGCGCCTCACTTTAGAGAATCCGAAGTGGATACGTATTTTGCTGCATTTGAGCATGTGGCTGCTGCACTTCATTGGCCAAAAGAGGTTTGGTGTCTTTTACTACAATGTAAACTAGTTGGGAAGGCACAGGAAGTTTGTTCTGCATTGAGGAAAGCCTACAGTATGATGTGGTGAAGACTGCTGTCGTTTTAGCAAGACCCGAAAAAACTTTGATTTCACCTTCAGTGCAAAATTTTTATGTTCGTACTAAAACTAATTCAGTGCAGAATAAAGAGACCCGACAATGTTTTTATTGTTACAAGGCGGGGCATCTCATTTCTGATTGTTTTATGCTTAAACGTAAGCATCAGCAAGGGCAGGTAAAAACCTGCTTATTTTGTCAAGACTGTGTCGGAGACCGTTTTAGACAATGAGGAGACTGATGCTGGATTTAAGCCATTTTTGATGAAGGGATTGATCTCGATAAATTGTAAACTTGAGGAGCAGATGGAGATCCAAATCTTGAGGGATACAGGAGCTATCAAGACATTTGTAATCTCAGATGTACTCCCGTTATCAGAACAGACATCTTGTGGGTCAAGTGTATTAGTTCAAGGGATCAAAATGGGCATTATAAAGGTACCGCTGCATCAAATACACTTACACTGTGACATAGTTTCGGGTTTTCTTAAGGTGGGGGAATGTTCTTCTTTTCCTGTGAAAGGTGTTGCATTAATTCTTGGAAATTATTTGGCGGGAGGTAAAAGTGTCACCTATGCTCGAAGTAATTAATAAGAATGATTGTTTTATCCATGCTGAGGACATTTCTGATACGAAAGCAAGTATTGAAATTGGCACATGATCATGAGTTGTCAGGTCATTTGGGGGTCACAAAAACTTGCATCCTCAAACATTTCTGTTGGCCTGGTCTGAAAAAAGTTGTATCGCAGAATTGTCAATCTTGTCATCTATCTCAGGTCACTGAAAAACCAATCAAAAGATTCCAAAGGCTCCATTATTTCCAATTCCTGTCATTTGTGAAACGTTTGAACATGTCATTTTGATTGTGTCGGTCCTTTGCCTAAATCAAAGGCCGGAAATCAATTCTTGTTGAACATTATGTGTTCCGCAACTCATTTTCCCCAAGCCATTCCATTCAGAAAAATCACTGCACCAGTCATTATTAAAGCATTGATCAAATTATTTTTTTTTACGTTCGGACTGCCAAATGTTGTGCAGACAGATCAGGGAATGAATTTTCTTTCGAACATGTTTAAACAAGTCTTGAAAACCTTGGGTATAACACATCGAATTTCGAGCACATACCATCCTGAAAGTCAGGGTGCCATAGAACGTCTACATCAAAAGTTAAAGTTGATGTTAAGAAAGTATTGTCTGAGCTCTATTAAAGAGTGGGACGATGGAGTACCCTTAGTACTATTCACTGTTTGTGAAGCAACTCAATAATCTCTAGGTTTTAGTCCCGCGGATTTAGTTTTTGGTCACACAGTCTGAGGTCCATTGAAAGTTTTAAAAGACGGGATGCTGAATAACAAAACACTGGCTGAGGGGAATGTGTTGGATTATGTCAGCCGTTTTAGAGAACGACTGCATAATGCATGTATATTTGCACAGAAATTACGTACCACCCCTCAGGAAGACATAAAAAAACAGTATGATAAAAAAACAGTGGTATGGGAAATAAAGCCTGGTGATAAAGTTTTAGTGCTGTTACTGGTACTTGGTACACTGACTGCTCGTTTCTCTGGCCCATATGAAGTATCAATGAAACTGACTGAGACCAATTTTGTGATTTATACTCCTGATCGAAAAAGAAAATTTTGAACAAGTCATGTTAACATGTTGAAATTGTTTCATTCTAGGAAAGCATTCGATGAAGTTCCAGAGGGAAGCGAAAAACCTGTCGCTGCAGTCATTACTGTGAAACACTCTACTGCTGTGAATGGTGAGGTGGTGCTGCCCTCTCCTGGTGAGTGTCATGCTGATGATGGTGTTACACTTCCTGATGAGTTGTCAACGGGGGAAGACTTCTGTACTCTGAAATTTTAAGCATTTGTCAGAGTACCTTGATAACTTGCTCAGAAATTCACAGTCACAGAAATTCAAAGTCACAGAAATAGGAGATTTTCCTGTATTGCTCAGTGATGTGCCGACTCAAAAAAAGGTATTATATCATAATATTCGAGTGACATGTAACTCTCCTGTTAAGCAACATGCTATTGGGTGAATAGCATCAAACGTTCTGTGATGAAGACTGATGCTGATTATTTGTTGAAGAATAACCTAGCCGAACCTAGTTACAGCCCATGGAGTTCTCCTTGTTTACTAGTCCCAAAGTCTCATGGTTCGTTTCGTTTTTGCAAAGATTACAGAAAAGTAAACTCTGTGACTGTACCAGATAGTTATCCGATTCCTAGGATGGAAGATTGTATAGATAATTTGGGCTCTGCTAAATTTGTGACCAAATTGGACTTCAGCTTTTGTTACTCCAGATAACTTACAGGACCCGGTTCTGGTAAATATTGTTTGTCAGGAATTCCAAATTGTAATGCGTACCTGGATGACCTAGTTATTTATTCATTGGTTTGAGCATTTGTCTGTTCTTCGGACCATATAGCTAATGCTTCCCTAACAATCAATCTGTTCAAAGTGTGAATTTGGTAAAGCAACGATCACTTATTTGGGCAAACAAGTAGGTCAAGGTCAAGTTTTCCCTATTGGTGCCAAAATATCTGCTATTGTTGACTTCCCTGTCCCTATGACAAGACAAGAGTTGCATCGTTTTTTGGGAATGGCTGGGTACTACAGAAGTTTTTATCGAAATTTTTCAACAGTAGTACATCCTCTGACCAGTCTACTAAGCCCAACGAAGACCTTCCTTTGGACTGATGCGTGTCAATGTGCTTTTGAAAATGTAAAGCTGTTACTGACTAGTACGCCTGTTCTGCCTACTCCCAACTTCTCTCGGGTATTTAGTGCTTTAGGAAGTGGTGCTGTTCTTGTTCAAGAAGATGAGGTTGGATTTGATCATCCAATTTGTTACTTCTCTCAGAAATGTAATCGTTATCAGAAACCACCACTGAGAAGGAGGCCTTAGGTCTGATTTTGGCGTTACAGTTTTTTGAGGTTTATGTGGGTTCATCGGTGATGTCGGTTACTGTATATACTGACCACAACCCTTAGTGTTTTTGTCCAGAATGTACAATCATAACCAGCGTCTTATGCGTTGGTCATTGACTGTACAGAATTATAACTTAATCATAAAGCATAAAAAGGGCTCTGAGAATATCATTGCAGATACTTTATCTACAGTTTAAGTCTGCTTTATGTTAAGTTTTAAGGGGGTGTGTGTAACGTACCCAGTGCTATGTAAGCATACTTGTGAATATGTTACTGTATGAGTGTGTTTGTTTGCATGTTCTGTTTGTTTCAGATGCGAATATCATTGGAGGATCTGCCTGTCACTCTGCTGATGTAGGATGTTGATGTCTGTGATTGCGCCCCCAATAGCCTGCGGCCGTGCCGTTTAAAAGACACTAAAACTTTAATGGCGAAGAGACTGGGGCTCATCAATTATGCAGCTCTGTGAAGACGTTCTCTCTCTTGCGAGAAGACCAGTCTGAGAGTCTGCTTTTTTTTTATTTAAGGTTATGTTTTCTTCGCAGTAGTTTCAGGGGTTTTCGCTTGTTGATTGACTTTGATGTGCATGTTGCACCTGTTTGATGGTTAACTTTAGTTAGTGGGAGTTTTTGTTTAGTTTAGTTTTTTTATTTAAGCATCTCTCTCGCTCCTTCTTCTCCTCCAATCTGTTCCCATCCGTTATTCATTTGATTGTAAATATTACTTTACTACTTCATCCTCTTTCAAGAACTGTAAAAAACAATAGTAAATTACTGTTTGTTTTGGTGGCCGTTTTTTCTTCCCTTGAGCAGTTCCTTCCCATCTTGATATTCACACAATTTAAAATTTCTATGTTATGCCTCATAATATTCTTAGACGAACCACGATTAATTAACCTGGCCATAACACTCAATTATAGCACACATGCATGTGCTGAAGTGCTGTATCAACGACTCCACATTTACTGTCTTTATATAAAGCAGTAGAACACCTGTGTTTGTGGCTCATCGTAGACTATAGCACATACTCTACTCTCCAGCACAATGGTGAACCACAAAACTACATTAAACTAACAGATCTCTCTTGTGCAACACACATTAATACAGTTGAGAGTATTTACTCTACTTATCAGTGTATGACTTTGCATAATTTTTTGTCTATGGATGTTCACAAATATTTTAGACAAATTAACTTTTTTCATTTGATAAATCTGACTTTTAAGTTTTACAGTATATTGCTGTTTTTTTTCTTGAGTTAACAGCAACAAACAGTAGAAAAACAGTTATTTACTGGCAGCATGGGTGCCAGTAAATAACTGTTTTTCTACAGTTTGTTTCCTGTATATTAATTAGTTTATTATTGTTAAATTGTCTCATGCTGTTTTTTCTTCATCTTAAATCTTTAACCCTATAAACCCCACAACAAAATACTCAGTTTTAAATGAACACTTATAATGTGTGCACACTACAGAGTGTTAGAGTAACCAGTGAAGTTAGTGAAGTTTTTGTTGCTGTTACGTGATGTAGCAGTGTCTGACTAGAGCCGAGACGTGGGCTGATGATATCATCGTTTCAGAAAATATACAAATTTGATCATCAATGAAAACGCAAAGGTGGCATTTGCAAATTTATCCACTATGGGACCCGGTTTAAAAAAACATCCGTTTCACTCTTCCAAAACACCGGATCCATGTGGACGAAACGCCTATCCGATAAAAAGAATTTGTGCATATTCACAGAAACGCATCTCCGTGTGGACGGGGCCTAAATCTCTCAAGATCTGAATAAACAACTCCTAAAACAGCTTCACCAGCTTCACATTACTAACCAGAATTACTTTATTTCTGTCAGATGTCTTCAGAAGATCTTATTGAGAGTTGTAAAGGTTTAGGTGCTTTTTTCACTACCACGATGGAGATCAGTGTTTACTTTAGTTTGGCTCTTGAACCGTGACTTTTTAACACTAAGGTTTTTTTTTGTTTGTTTTTTTGACTGCTGTAACAATGAGTCTTATGAGCTTTTTATAGTAAAAAAAAAAAAGTCAGCACTAAAAAAAAATCTTATGTTGTTGTTTATAGATTAATAAGAACAAACATTCTCTTATTTCTGATCCAATCCCATGTCCCTTCTCTTATTAAATATTGATACTACAGCAAAAGGAACACTGCTGAGCCATGAAAGACTGTTAAGAAAATATCGCTGTTCATCATTGTCTGAATTCACTAATTAGTTTTCATTTTTCCTGTCAGGTGTAGTTAGTAAACTCATGTAGGGAATAGTGAATGAGGGTGTAGGGTGGGATTTGAAACACAGCCTCTGAGTGTCAACTCTGAACGTTGTTAATTTACGATATATAGCAGCAAGCTACTTATTTTTAATGAAAAACAGCATGTTACTGTCAAAATTTGGCCGTTTTTTACAGCGATTTTTAACAGTGTATTCATATTTACATTATATTAATGATTTTTATACGATATCATCCCCTACACCTACCATGAAAGTAAACATTTTAAAGATCATGTAGTATAACTAATCTTTTTCAAAAGCTGTATTATTATTTATTTTTTACTGTACACATTTTTTATTAAATTGAGTTTTTAAGCGATCTGAATTATGACTACTCAAGAAATTTCATCATAAACCACATTAACCTTGTTATATCAGTGTAATATCCTTGCCATGCAAATTTGTATTCTGATAAATCAAACAAGCACACATATACATAAGCATATCAAGTTAAAAAGAGACTTATCTCTATTTTAAAGAATATGAAAATAAATAACTAAAATATATAAGTATATGTGACAGCATGTTACTATCATGCTACTTAAGAAAAACATTAATCTTAATCAAGTATTCATCATTTAAGTTTACTGAACTTATAAAACACATCATAGTAACAAACATGTAACTAAAGTAAAGCAAATCATTTGTCATACATTTTAATCATGTATTCAACATTTACTTATGTTTATTGATCTTATAAAACAAATTTTAAACACATTTTAATTTTAGTTTTTCACTAACCACGCATAAACGCTGCTTTCTCAAAATCACAGACATGCACATTCATGTTTCTCACATATTTTTATAGCCCCGTTTGTGCTGAATAGAGTATATTCAGACTTTAGCCATTAATACGTTTTAATATACTGAAATAAAACACAAATGTCAGAGAATGCCAAAATATCTCCAGTGCCCCAAAACCCCACTCAGACTCCAGGGGTTAAAGAATATGTGAAATAAATAATTACATCATGTTTCTAAAGCAATTCATTCATTTTAAAAAAGTTTTAAACATTTCAGTTTATCAAACTTATAAAACACACCATTCTCTTAATAAAATAAAATAAAATGTGGTAATACTGGACATAAAATGTGATTACATATAACATACAATATAAAATAAAAATTTCTGACGGTAAATAAAAAAATTATGCCTTACATTTTTTAGAGTGCTAAGAGACAGACAGAGTTACGCAAAGTATGTCCAAACATGAATGAAATTTTCCAAAATAAAATAATTAAGTTCATAATCAAAATCCTCGTAGGGGTATTCTCCTGTATGTGAAACTGCGCAATGAGGGTGGAGTTCCAGACCACATGATCAAAGTAATTAGGGTACATTATTTCAAAGCATAACAATCATGTAAAGTTTAAATAAACAGTACCCCTACATCTGATGTTCGGTGTTTCTTAAATTTCAACAAAATTATAATTTATATTACGTATAATATTCATATTTTATATAATATTAAATAATATATAATAATTTATATAATATTACATTATATTTATAATGATCTTCAAAGTATTAATACCATCCCTCTTTCTCACACACATACACACAAAATGAAACATGTTCCCAGAGTCTTTCTGTATATTTAAAAATAAAACAAAAAATATTTTAAACATATACGGAGGAGCTTGTCTGTTTGTCACTGCACAGATGTGACTGTGAAGTTTAGATGAAGTTAATGTGTCTTTTAAAAAAATATTTTCAGAGAAAGACCCTCCATTGTATTCAGTCATTAAAGATGGTTCAGGCAGATGCCTCTGCGGACCCATACATCCTCGAGATGTTTCACACACTTGTATGTAATTCGAGAACTGAGCCCTTTACTGCTATTAGGCTACGTTATGCTTCATTTAAAAAGTGTGTGTAAACACAAATGGTGTTTTCACATATGGAGCAAATCTGGCCGTGAAATAGTAATTATTAGACTTTTGCGATGGTCGTAAACCTTACACATATCAATGCCATTTTTAAACACAGAGCAGAAAACACATTTTGCAGGGCCTCTGTTTACCTGTTCAAAAATACCTCTATTTAAAAGCAAAAAAGTTTATTTTTAAAAGCAAAAAATTACCACCTATACATCTAATGCCTGTAATTACATTTTCTATATGTTATGTTAAAAGTATCTTTACTATCCATATCATCTATTGTTTAAATAAATCATAATATATTTAACTGACAGTATATGGCAACGTGTGTTTACTGTATATTCAGTTGTTTGGTCTTTTAACTTTTCTCTTCTAGTGCTTTTTACATTGTATTTTTCAGTTACTGTAAGATCGCTTTACACTAGTGTAATGAAAGTAAACTTTTCTTAAAGTTTATTGCTGTATTTTACTGTCTCTGCATCCCTCTATTCATGTTGTATACTGTAAGAGTCATAGACTAGCAAAAGGATTCCTGTTCCCCAAAAGAAGGTTTTCGTAACTGTATTTTGAATTGTTAACACTAGTGTTCTCTAGGGAGTGAAGTAGTTTGTGTATTTGGCAGGTTTGTGTATCATCTGTAGCCAAATTAAAGGTTTTGGTTAGTTGGGTGCCTGTAAGCAGCAAAAACTTGACAGTGAAAGTGTCAGAGACAAGAGTGTAACTCAAACAGTCCATAGGGTTATTTTTTTTTTATAAAATATTGTATTGCATGTTACTAAGACAAAATCTGCAACAGTATTCATAAATGCAGTGAAATTAATATAAACATACAAATCTTTATAATGACAATAAGAATAATATAGCCTAACAATATATACACAAATGTTTAACGGGTGCTAGGCCTCAGCACGTTGTAGTGAACTGTAAACCCTAAAGTTTTACACTGAATTACACTAAGTAAAAATTTTCCATACAGTTTCCATGACTTATATCTTTCTTTCTGTTTAAATTTGGTTAAGTTTTCCTAAACTCTTAACAGTTTGGACAACACCCGTCTATGTAGGCTATACAATTAACATTTCTTGTTGCTTTGACACAAAATGCATAGAGTAAACACAAATTTAAAATGCTTGAACTTTGTTTACATACAAGTTCAACCAAGACCAAAACAATGTAATTTTACTGGCAAATTTTCGAATGCTTTCACACTGTCTTGGTCTGAGCTGTCGACACGACAGATCTCGTCACAGTTGTTGTTGTTGGTGCGTCCTACGATGTGAATAGAGGCCGATCCTTGACGCACATGACCGGCCACAGGTGTCGCACACCAACTGGCTAGATGTTGTTCTAGATGTTAAGGCATTGTGCTTTCTGCGTCTTCGTTTGTCTACAGCAGTAACAATACGGCTGAGCTCAAAGGAGTGTATGGCAGTGTGGCACATGATGTCCTGTCTGCAACCATCTCTTCAAGGTCATTTGGGTCCATATTGCACAGTTTCAAGTTGGCTTTGAGGCCGTCCTTGTAGCTTCCTAGGATGGAAGATTGTATAGATAATTTGGGCTCTGCTAAATTTGTGACCAAATTGGACTTGATTGGATACTGGCAGGTACCGTTAACACCTCAAGCTGCGAAAATCTCAGCTTTTGTTACTCCAGATAACTTACAGGACCCGGTTCTGGTAAATATTGTTTGTCAGGAATTCCAAATTGTAATGCGTACCTGGATGACCTAGTTATTTATTCATTGGTTTGAGCATTTGTCTGTTCTTCGGACCATATAGCTAATGCTTCCCTAACAATCAATCTGTTCAAAGTGTGAATTTGGTAAAGCAACGATCACTTATTTGGGCAAACAGGTAGGTCAAGGTCAAGTTTTCCCTATTGGTGCCAAAATATCTGCTATTGTTGACTTCCCTGTCCCTATGACAAGACAAGAGTTGCATCGTTTTTTGGGAATGGCTGGGTACTACAGAAGTTTTTATCAAAATTTTTCAACAGTAGTACATCCTCTGACCAGTCTACTAAGCCCAACGAAGACCTTCCTTTGGACTGATGCGTGTCAATGTGCTTTTGAAAATGTAAAGCTGTTACTGACTAGTACGCCTGTTCTGCCTACTCCCAACTTCTCTCGGGTATTTAGTGCTTTAGGAACTGGTGCTGTTCTTGTTCAAGAAGATGAGGTTGGATTTGATCATCCAATTTGTTACTTCTCTCAGAAATGTAATCGTTATCAGAATAATTATTCCACCCGGAAGGAGGCCTTAGGTCTGATTTTGGCGTTACAGTTTTTTGAGGTTTATGTGGGTTCATCGGTGATGTCGGTTATTGTATATACTGACCACAACCCTTAGTGTTTTTGTCCAGAATGTACAATCATAACCAGCGTCTTATGCGTTGGTCATTGACTGTACAGAATTATAACTTAATCATAAAGCATAAAAAGGGCTCTGAGAATATCATTGCAGATACTTTATCTACAGTTTAAGTCTGCTTTATGTTAAGTTTTAAGGGGGTGTGTGTAACGTACCCAGTGCTATGTAAGCATACTTGTGAATATGTTACTGTATGAGTGTGTTTGTTTGCATGTTCTGTTTGTTTCAGATGCGAATATCATTGGAGGATCTGCCTGTCACTCTGCTGATGTAGGATGTTGATGTCTGTGATTGCGCCCCCAATAGCCTGCGGCCGTGCCGTTTAAAAGACACTAAAACTTTAATGGCGAAGAGACTGGGGCTCATCAATAATGCAGCTCTGTGAAGACGTTCTCTCTCTTGTGAGAAGACCAGTCTGAGAGTCTGCTTTTTTATTTAAGGTTATGTTTTCTTCGCAGTAGTTTCAGGGGTTTTCGCTTGTTGATTGACTTTGATGTGCATGTTGCACCTGTTTGATGGTTAACTTTTCTCTTCTACACTAGTGTAATGAAAGTAAACTTTTCTTAAAGTTTATTGCTGTATTTTACTGTCTCTGCATCCCTCTATTCATGTTGTATACTGTAAGAGTCATAGACTAGCAAAAGGATTCCTGTTCCCCAAAAGAAGGTTTTCGTAACTGTATTTTGAATTGTTAACACTAGTGTTCTCTAGGGAGTGAAGTAGTTTGTGTATTTGGCAGGTTTGTGTATCATCTGTAGCCAAATTAAAGGTTTTGGTTAGTTGGGTGCCTGTAAGCAGCAAAAACTTGACAGTGAAAGTGTCAGAGACAAGAGTGTAACTCAAACAGTCCATAGGGTTATTTTTTTTTATAAAATATTGTATTGCATGTTACTAAGACAAAATCTGCAACAGTATTCATAAATGCAGTGAAATTAATATAAACATACAAATCTTTATAATGACAATAAGAATAATATAGCCTAACAATATATACACAAATGTTTAACGGGTGCTAGGCCTCAGCACGCTGTAGTGAACTGTAAACCCTAAAGTTTTACACTGAATTACACTAAGTAAAAATTTTCCATACAGTTTCCATGACTTATATCTTTCTTTCTGTTTAAATTTGGTTAAGTTTTCCTAAACTCTTAACAGTTTGGACAACACCCGTCTATGTAGGCTATACAATTAACATTTCTTGTTGCTTTGACACAAAATGCATAGAGTAAACACAAATTTAAAATGCTTGAACTTTGTTTACATACAAGTTCAACCAAGACCAAAACAATGTAATTTTACTGGCAAATTTTCGAATGCTTTCACACTGTCTTGACACGACAGATCTCGTCACAGTTGTTGTTGTTGGTGCGTCCTACGATGTGAATAGAGGCCGATCCTTGACGCACATGACCGGCCACAGGTGTCGCACACCAACTGGCTAGATGTTGTTCTAGATGTTAAGGCATTGTGCTTTCTGCGTCTTCGTTTGTCTACAGCAGTAACAATACGGCTGAGCTCAAAGGAGTGTATGGCAGTGTGGCACATGATGTCCTGTCTGCAACCATCTCTTCAAGGTCATTTGGGTCCATATTGCACAGTTTCAAGTTGGCTTTGAGGCCGTCCTTGTAGCGTTTTAGTTGCCCTCCTTGAGAGCGCATGCCACTCTAGAGCTGTCCATAAAAAACCTGCTTCGGCAGGCGTGAGTCTGCCATACGTACAACATGTCCAGACCAGTGAAACTGCGCAGCAAGCAGGAAGGCCTCAATACCAGTGATGCCACAGGTCTGAAGTACCTCAGTATTTGGGGCCTTGTCCTGCCATTTAACATGTGCAATACGACGGAGACAGCGCATATGGAACTGATCTAGTTTGGTAATCTGCCGGCGATAAATGGTCCAGGACTCAGATCCATACAACAGCACAGTGAGGATGACTGCCTTATATACTGCCACCTTTGTGTCCAGTCGAATGCCGTGCTCATCCCACACTCTCTTGGACATTCGACCGAAGGCAAAACTAGCTTTTGCGATGCGGGCACTGATGTCGGAGTCCGCTGTTGTATCAGCTGCAAGAATGCTACCGAGGTAGCAGAATTTGTCAATGGCCGCCAGCACTGTCTTACCTGCAGTGATTACCGGTGGATTGGAGTTGGACTTGTTCACCGCTTGAAGCATGACTTCTGTCTTCTTTAGACTGACAGTAAGCCCAAACCTAGAAGCTGCAGTTCTAAAACGGTCGAATAGTGACTGAGCTTCGGGCTTTGGTTAGTTGGGTGCCTGTAAGCGGCAAAAACTTGACAGTGAAAGTGTCAGAGACAAGAGTGTAACTCAAACAGTCCATAGGGTTATTTTTTTTAATAAAATATTGTATTGCATGTTACTAAGACAAAATCTGCAACAGTATTCATAAATGCAGTGAAATTAATATAAACATACAAATCTTTATAATGACAATTATATGACAACAAAAACAATATATACACAAATGTTTAACGGGTGCTAGGCCTCAGCACGCTGTAGTGAACTGTAAACCCTAAAGTTTTACACTGAATTACACTAAGTAAAAATTTTCCATACAGTTTCCATGACTTATTTCTTTCTTTCTGTTTAAATTTGGTTAAGTTTTCCTAAACACTTAACAGTTTGCACAACACCCGTCTATGTAGGCTATACAATTAACATTTCTTGTTGCTTTGACACAAAATGCATAGAGTAAACACAAATTTAAAATGCTTAAACTTTGTTTATACACAAGTTCAACCAAGACCAAAACAATGTAATTTTACTGGCAAATTTTCGAATGCTTTCACACTGTATGTCATATCAGATAACATCATGTTCTAAAACTAACTTATAGGTTAAAGTCAAAGAACAGCTGTTCATATTGTGAACTGAAGCACAATTGTTTTTATTTTATTCAATAGTTAATGATAAACAGCTGATTGAAGTTTTGCAATATATATATATATATTCCCATCTAGAAAACATACTCAGGTGTTGAAGTTCTTTCAATCGCATGATCATACGGTATACAGTAAAAGAGCACCTCTTTGGGCTGATCTTGTGTGGAAAAGTGCATTCCTGCATAAATCTGTAAATCAATCAGAAATCATAAAAGATCTGTACCAAACACTTGTGCCAGAGAAAGGGGACAAGTGGGAGACCACTTGCCAATAAAAGTGATCACATGGAACAATGTGCATTCCACAATTCCCAGAGCAGTCAGTCAATGATGTCTCTTTTCCTTGGCCCATACTCCACTTTCCTCAACCCTATACTGAGGAGATTTTCTGAGTCTGGAGATTGAAGGTTTTTGACCATCATCCACAGGGCCAAATGTCCCTCCGGGATACAATGGATTCTGCATGCCAAAACATTACAGCTGAACAATAAATAGTGGATAAGGCATACCAAAAGATACTTCCCAAGATGCCTTGCCAGAAAAGATATCTGGTGTGATGTGGATGAGTACATGTGGCCAAACGCAGAAGATTGGGCAGATTAGATCACATTATTAAAAAAAAATTTAAATAATAATTCTTCTGTGCTTTTCCTTTTGAATGTTTATGTATATTGTGTATTTTCACATAATGACAGAAATTATACAGTAAATTAGTGCTGGGCGGTAAACCGGTTCATACCGATAACCGGTGTATATTTTCGTTACGATGTTAATTTTGAATATACCGCCATACCGGTGTGTTTACTCAGCGTTCGGAACGAACGTTATGCTTCGCCGCAGCCGCGGGACACTGTTTCGGATGGACCCTTTACAATGTTGCACTTCTAAGCAGCGACTGCGTGGTGAGGGCAGTGTTGCCAGATTGGGCGGCTTCCCGCCCAATTGGGCGGTTTTTAATTTGATTGTGCGGGTAAAAATTTTCTTGGGCGGGTGGACAAAATTTGGGCTGGTTTGGAGTCAGTTTGGCGGTTTTCAAAAATATAAATTGTATAGGCTAATTGGAAACAAACAAGCTCAAGTGTGCATATACTGCATCCGAACAGTCATCACGTTGTTATAAACTGCAGTGCAGAGGTGCTGATGCTGATGTGGACGTCGCGGCCGTACTTTTAGCCAATCACTAGTGATCTACAGACACACGTGATGATTCATGAGCAATAACGGATTTAATTTTAAATGTATGAACTGTATGAGTGATCATAATGCTAAATATATGTTACATGGTAAAGAGTGGGAGAATGTTTTAACACTCAAAACGTGAATTACACCTGTTGAGGGAAAGATGACCCCAAGACTAATATTACTGCAACTCCTAAAATAGAGCACAGTTAAATTATTTAATTTATAACATAATCTATTTATATCTAATCTATTTCTTAACGATCTTGTCTTTTATCTTTTAAACCGTACAGATTGGTATATCTTCTTAGTTTTGACTGTAAAAATATGAACTTCACAAAAGACTAAAGCCCCTATTAGGGCGGTATTGTTTCTCATGTGGACCGCTGTGAAAATAAATTTACATACCACCTCAGTGATAAACTCATGGATTCGGATGGCGATTATTATTGTTGTTGTTGTTGTTAATTTTCATACAGTATTTATCAATGAATGACAACACAGTTTTGACTGTTATATGTGTGCATAAACAAGTGTGAAATACCTAATTACGTTGCTTTTCCTATCACTTATACTGGACACTTATGCATTTAAATTCTGACTGTTGACATTGAAAATGATGCATATGTTTTTTCGAGGGTATCGGTAAATCAATTGTAAATCAATCAAATGTTTTGACAGTGACTGCTTGCATAACCTATTTTAATCATATTCGGTAATTGTCTTTAATGTATTTGCCACCATTTGATCCATGGGAAATTTATCTAACGTTATTTTTTAGTTTTAAGGAGTTAAAATGGCTCTTAACACCTTTGACTGACATGTTGTATCACATTATTTTGTTAGTTAAAGTTTTGGGCGGTTTTTTGTTGGAGTGGGCGGGTTTTTGTGAGCTTTTGGGCTGGAAATTGTCCATCCAATCTGGCAACACTGGGTGAGGGTAAGCAAATTTTAGTGCTCTGGTCACGTTATAACGCCTGTTTCACACAGTCCGTCTGCTGTGCGTATTAACGGATTCCAGCTGCACGAGGTTGCGGTCAGTCAGTAGTGATGTGCGATACCACTGGTTTCCTATCTGATCCGATACCAAGTAAAATCAAGGCGAGTATCGGCGATACCGATCCGATACCGATACTTTGCCCAAAAATTACTGTTTGGGAAATTAAAGTAACAAGTAATGTTAGTGTACTCAAAAGTGTCACTTCATACTGAATACGAGACATATTATGGGTTCTTCTTGTTTATTGATGAAGAATTATCATACAAAAAAAGAACCAACTTACATATTTATTGACAGCATCTGCGCAGCATGTATATCTTAAAACGCCTGCTTGAACATCTTAACATAAAACAATAAACATTCACACTTTATGGTTTAGTGACATGATAATCCGGTCCCCTTGAAGATTTTTAACCTTCCCTCAAAATTTCTCTCATTCACAGGTTTTTGTTTAGGAACAACAACATATTAACAGTTTTTCCTTTGAGTCTGCTCCTTTTTTTGCTCACAACCTCGCCTGCCTTTGAAAAGATTCACATTTTACTCCAAGCTGAACTATTGCAGACATTTTGGTCATTTAATTGTTTCATTACTTATTTATTTACTTTATTTTAATAAAATGTGTTCCTGAGATAATCGCACATCAATTTAGCCGGCCCAGATTTAGTTAGGTAAGGTTATCTGCAGAGTAGATCATTTAAATTACATTGACAAGGCTGCATTGGACTTTACAGTACGTTTGCCAGGAAAAGTATTTGATAGGTAAGAAGACAGATAATATTGTATCAGTAGAATAATACTCAGTTGTATTATTCTTCGTCTCATTTGTTTTGACTGATGGTTAAATAGAAATTTCAAAATGTGGGTTCTGACAATTATGAAGTTATTATGGTACTTCTCTAATTATGTATTGTACTAGCCATTTCAATTTGAGTCACAGCATTTTTTTTATAAAATAGAAACTGTATGTATAACCAAAGTTCTAAAACAAATTTGTTTTAAGAATTCAGGGAACTGCCGTTGTTTTATCATTGTCACTAAAACCCAAGCCCCCAAAATACAGCCACATCGCCTCATTTTCTCCCTAGTCTGTACCTGGATAGGGCCTGCCTGCTGCACCAAAGGACTCTGAAAGCGATGTCTGCCTCGCCCTAGCAGCACCTGTACCTCTCCTTTCCTCCTCCTCTGACCGCCTCGTCATGACGTCGTCATATTCTGTCTTGTGATTTATATGTAGATGTTTGATTAGGTTTGTGGTATTACCACAGTACCTCACTGTTTTGTTACACGTGTCACAAACCGCATCGTTTGAGTTTATGGAAGTGAAGTAGCTCCACACGTAACTTCGCTTGCGTTCAGCCATATCCAATCCGCCGGACTGACACAGCGTGACTGAACAACAACATGTGCCAGCAGCGGACTGAGTGTGAGTGGCTGCTAGCGACGCGTGCTCTGCACTGCAGCCAGTTGTACAGTGCCATATTACGCTCATGACTTGGCAGGCGGAAGAACAAGTAGTTCCGACTAAGTTGGCATTATTCAGATAAACGAGGGTAATTGTGGTTACTTTCCGCTGTCTTTCTATTTCCAATAAACTACACATTTGCTCCAAATTACTGAAATATCGATATTTTGATAAGATAATCGATTCTAGAACATACAAAGCTGGTATCGGAGATATCGATATTCTAGTATCGATCCGCACATCACTATCAGTCAGTGCGTTCAAAGAGTGGTGCGTCTGCAGCAGTGCAGCGATTGTTAACGTACGGAGTCTATTTTTGCTGTGCTGCAGGCGCTGAATTAAAGTGAAAGCGCATTGTTCGCGGGAAAAATTAACATGGATTGACATGGAAACGCAGTCACATGGGTTTTTGGCTAGGTTTAAAACAAGAAAAAAAGCACTTTCAGATAAACAAGGAAAACAATATATATGTTCACTTTTATGGAAGCAGAAAAACAAAGTTCATTAAGACCCGTGGGATTGCTTGTGATAAAGATTTAAATGCAAAATGCACGAGACTGTTTCTGTCCGTAATGTTTTAATGTTAAATATTTTAACAAGAAAAGTAGGCTAATTATTGTGTTTAAATGTTTTGCCGCTTGCTTCAGCAGCTTATTAAACCAACCTAAAGTAAAATGCATGAATAATGCCCTGTTTATATTTATTGAGTTTAAACTAATGTCTATATGAAAGATTGTTCTGTGATAAAAGACTTACGATGCTGAAAAAAAAAAAAAATATATAGGCTATATATATATATATATATATATATATATATAATTTTTTTTTTTTTTTTTTACATGATATGAAATCAAAACAATGATCAAATGTTGTGTTTGTGGGCTAAACAGCCGCGGATAAGTACCGGACTGCAAACATGTCCTGTGTGAAAGCACAATTAGTCCGTGCTGCACACTGCATATGCACTGCAGGCAGATTATGCATATATAACATCCATTTTATGCAAGTGCTGTCGGGCTAAAATTGTCGCCAAAGGCGGCAACACGAGTAATTGCTCCAGCACCTTAGCCGCAAGCACGTCTTGGAATATCATCCGGCAGAAAATGCATTGTACACCTGATTATG
Organism: Carassius carassius; assembly: GCF_963082965.1. Taxonomy (NCBI): domain Eukaryota; kingdom Metazoa; phylum Chordata; class Actinopteri; order Cypriniformes; family Cyprinidae; genus Carassius; species Carassius carassius. The sequence continues at coordinate 11,740,368 of NC_081797.1, read as the reverse complement.
CATTAAAAAAAAACCCGTCATAAACCGGAAAACCGGTATAATTTTGAAAAAAAAACGGTATATTGTGATCAGGTGATAGCTGTAACCACTGTAGTATTTACGGTAGTCCTGTGTGGTAGGGTGAATACGGTAGTTTCCGGTCCGATGTCCCCTTTATGAATGAAGTAGCGTTAGTTCAATGGTAATGGTGGCGTGCACGCTGAATAGACAACGCCAGATAGGCTGCTGAGATTTGTCTTTGAGGTAAATCAAACTTTCATTGATCATGTTTGATGTATTTGTTTTTAATGCGATATTTTGTACAATCATGAGTATTCAAGTATTTTGTGCAGACTGTGAGAGTATGTACCTAAATTGCAAAACAGTTGTTGTAAGCTGTAGCTGTTGCAAGATACAACGCCAGATAGGCGGCATTGATTTTCTTTCTTGGAGGTAAATTAAACTTTCATCATGCTTGATGTAATTGTTTTTAAATGCGTGGTAATCATGTGTATTTAAATATTGTGCAGGTTGTAATGATGGTTTGTTCCTGGTTTGGAAAACAGTTGTTGTAAGCTGTACCCAGGTACGTGATGTATGGTTGAAGTGTATGTTTGTTTTAAGTAATGTGCGTTTTTGAGGAATGTTGTTTTTTTAAATGTTTTGTTTGTGAATGTTAGCACAAATAATAAGGGTGTTTTTCTGGCTCTGTTTTAGGAGCTAGTCTTTGTCACTGTTTTGAATTACTGAAATCAAGTCAAATTATTGATCGTCTGCACTCATTTACTTATGTGTATGAACCCTTTTTAACTTATCAACTTGCTACCATTTAAGCCTATTGGTGTGATTTGTTGTCAATAAAATGAATTGAAATGACAACTGGGTTGGACATCTTAAAGTGCATCATTGATAGGCTTTACAGTTTGGCGTCACGAACAGGATTCTTTGGTAGTGAGTTGATATAAGGTGCATTTAGGATTCAAAACAGTGACATTGGCTAAGGAGTTGAGGTCATTGGAGCAAAAGACAAAGAACATCAGCAGAACTGCCCGGGACCTAAGAAAAAGTGTTGCTGCTGTATGACTGACATCCAAACGATGGAGCAAGAACTTGCTGCATTGCGGGAAAGGTTGGTCAGGGAGAAAGCTGCAGTGGATGAACTTAAACAACAGAATGAAGTACTGACTGCTCAGTTGCAACGAACTGTTACACCAGATACTTTGGAAACGTCACATTCCCCTCCAGATGTGGGCCTGGCTGATTCGGCTGCCTCCCCGACCTTCACAAGTAGAGTTAGAACATCTGTTGGAGTGATTTATGTGCCTAAAGATAAAAAGATGTTAATGTTTTCTGGTGACCCAGGTACTATTTCATATTACGATTGGGCTGATGAAGTGCGGAACTCTATGAATTATCGGCAATACAGAGAAAGAGAACAAGCAGCTTTTCTCTATGATCATTTGGAGGGGGGAGCTAAACAAGAGATAAGATATAATACATCTGAGGTACGCAGGAACCCTGCATTGATTCTAGAAGTTTTGAAGGAGGCGTATGGCCATCCTTATTCCCTGACAGCTGCTCAAAAGCGTTTTTTCGACCGAAAACAGAAGGCAGGTGAGGGGTTGCGGGAATTTTCTCATTCACTGTTATCTCTGGCAGAAGACATCAATCGTTGCAATGGAGGAGTGGAGTTGTGTGGGGAAGAGACAATAAGAAGTCAGTTTGAAGAGAATGTAAGAGATCCTTCACTTCGTAGAGAATTAAAACGATTAATTAGATAAGATTCAAATATAAAATTCTCAACGTTACGCAGAGAAGCAATGCTGTTCTGGGAAGAGGATCATATGCCTGATAGAGCCCCCTACAGTTTAGTTACAGAAGGTGCAGCAGTTGAATGTTCTGGTATTACTACAACAAATGCCCCTGTTAATACTGATTCTCTTCTTCTTGAACTTAAAGAGGCAATGAGGAAGCAGGAGGACAAGTTAGAGGGCCTTGCAAAGCAGGTAGCAAGAATGCAAGTTTCCGAGGGCAGACAGGGACTTAGGCCAAGACAGGAGCCCAGGTATGATTCAACAGGAAGACCTATCTGTTTTAGATGTCAGGGAGTAGGACATATTGCAAGATTTTGTTCAGATATGAATACAGCTAGTGACAATGTCCATCAAATAACATCATCTGAGTCGGCTAGGGGGACCGCTGTTTCTGTTAATATGCAACAGGGAAACGAATTCCCCCTGTAGTTCAGAGCCAGACTACGGGAGTGGAACAGTTGGGCTCAGACGATTCTATCATTTCATGGGAAAAATTATATAATGCACTTACAGGGCCAACTCCTGTGATGGACGTGTATATGGGAGGAGTACGTGTCCCATCTATGATAGATACAGGTTCTATGGTCACTATTATAACAGAGAGTTTTTTTAGGGAAAATTTTGAGTGTAAAGGGGAGGGAAGAATGTGGATGCTCTAAAAGAATGTGGATGGCTGACTTTAAAGGCTGCGAATGGCCTTTCTATACCATACTTGGATTGTTTAGAACTCAATGTTAAAATTATGGATAAGGTCTTTCTACAGCTTGGTGTTCTAGTGGTGAAGGATCCAACAGATCCTGTAACAAAATTGAAGAGAAAAACTGTTCCAGGGTTGGTGGGCATGAACATAATAAAAGATTGCAATGAAATGTTTCCTGGTTCTTTCAATGTAATGCCACCAGGATGGTGTGTTCAAGTGTATTAGGGTTTCGCAAAAGTGATGGCCCCCCTTACCTGTATTGGTACCAGCAGGTTCAATGTGTTTTGTCCCTGCTACAGGGTTTCAGAACACTTATGATCCTGATTATATTGCTTTGGTAGAGGGGTTAGAGGTGGACGAAGGGGTTTTACCTGGGGCCCTTATTGTGTCTCCAGGTTTAGTAAGGGTTCAGGGTGGCCATCTAGCTGTTCCTATTGTAAATGCAGGTGCTTTAGATATCAGTTTGGCCCCCCATACACGGCTAGCACGCCTGCATGTAGCTGAGGTAGTCGCAGGAGGTTCAAAGTCCATTTCTTTTCAAAACGTATGCCCAGGGGAGGTTCAGATTTCATTATGTTCAGAAGAGGCTGTAGTTCTCTTAAGAGAGCTCTCTCGTACTGCATCTTAGCTAAGACGCTACGGGAAAAGTCTCTTTTCACGAAATACTGAAGCAAAAAATTATCCTTAATTTTGTATTTTTGTAAAGCGCATTTGCAGCAGTACACAGCCATAGGCGAGACGGCTCGTTCACTCATTGGCTTGTTCTGCGGCAACTGCACAGCCTATCGAGCGCAGGCTGATGCAACATCAGACCAATAAGGGCGCTTCGCGCCCTTCTTGCCACTTCCCGCCGAAATGGGTGTGGCTCAACCTATAAAAGGAGCTCGAAAAGGCTGACTCACCTGATTTTTCATCTCTTCAGCGAAGCTCACACATCGCTGGATCACGAGGAAGCAAGCGCCGTCTGGAAGAGCATATCAGAAGGACGAGCCATCCTGAAGCCGCTGGCACCGCCGCCTTCCACTGCCGTTCCTGCTGCGCCATCCGGCGCCCATATCCTTTACAATCCTTGTTCTGTAATATTCTGTGTGTGTGTTCGCCCTGCGACGCACATTCACAAAAGAGCTGCGTCTTTTTAAAGATGCCTTCGTGCGGCTCGTGCAGAACCCCGCTCAGCGAAGGAGATCATCACGTCATCTGCGTCTCCTGTCTGGGTGAAGACCATGCAGCGCTCGCGCTCGCTGATGGCGGATGTCCTCATTGCGAGTTGATGCCTATGGTGACTCTGAGGACTCGCCTGGCATCCTTTTCGAAGCCTGCATCATCCGCTGCGCCGCAGCGCCGTAAGAAGCGCCGCTCGCAGCGCCTACCAGAACCGCCTCCAGCTCGGCCGAGCTCGCCGGTTCCCTCCGCTTCGCCGATCTCCCCTGCATCGCTTCCCGATGCTCAGCGTCCGCTGCTTGCCGACGCGTCATCGGAGGAAGTGGATCTCAGGCCCGCGTCGGAGGAAGAAGACACGTGCTCTCTGCTTGCTTCGGGCAGTGAGGGTTGGGCGAGCTCCGTGGATCTCGCGCCCGCTGCTCAGAGGCCCAGCAGACGGGGGGATATCGATAAGGAGCTGATGCGTGTACTCTCGTTGGCCGCGGCGAGCCTCGGCCTCGAGTGGTCTGCACCAGCGCCCCCTTCACGTTCCTGGCTGGATGGTAGCTATCTTCCGGATGAGCGCTCTTCCTCAAGCTCAAAACACGCCCCTTTTCTTCCTGAGCTTCACCAAGAAGTGGCGAAGGCTTGGGACGCTCCATTCTCGGCGAGAATCCGCTCATCTGTTTCGTCAGTATTCTCCACACTGGACGGTGCTAAGAACAGAGGCTACCTGTCACTTCCGCCGGTGGAACAGGCTATAGCAGCGCACCTTTGCCCGCCCTCTGCTGGACGGCGGACTAAGGCGGCGTTGCCATCCAAAGCCTGCCGCATGACGTCATCGCTGCTCGCACGGATATTCTCTGCTGCTGGGCAGGCTGCGTCTGCGTTACACACCATGGCGACGCTACAGATTTTCCAGGGTGATCTTCTCCGCAAGCTGGATGAGATGGGACCTGAAGCGATCTGTCTTGCGGATCTGAGGAGTGCTTCGGATCTCTCCCTCCGCGCTACTAAGTCCGCTGCACAGGCCATGGGACGGGTTATGGCTTCCGCTACGGTGGCTGAGAGGCATTTGTGGCTGACGCTTTCTGACATCAAGGAGTCTGAGCGCGCTGCGTTTCTTGACGCTCCGCTAACTCCTGCCGGCCTCTTTGGATCTTCCGTCAACGAGTTTGTGGAGAGATTCGCCGAGGACCAGAAAGCTTCACAGGCGTTCAAGCACTTCTTGCCGAACGCTCCAGTTCTGCAGCTAGCCGCTCTAGACCGGCCCCACAGAGCTCTCAGTCACGCCCACCGCCTCCTGCTGCACCATCACGACAGCGTCAGCAACGCAGCTCGGGACCCCGTTCTCGCTCTTCGAGCCGTCGCCCCGCGCCGCGGGAGCCGCGGCAGAGGATTGCGATGAAGCCAGAAGCCCCGAAAGCATCCTAGCACTGCTGGGAAAGCGCCGGTGTTCGAGTTCCGCTGCGGCCAAGCTCTCACCCAAGCGCGCCGCTGTTGCAGTTCCAAGAGTTGTGACTGCCTCAGTGTCTTCTGCAATGCGCAAGCCTGCACGAGTGCCCGCTTGCCTGCACACAAAAGCCGTTATCACGGCTACCCAGATGTTTCACAAAAAGAGTGTTTTTTCTGGTGTTCCGGCCACGGCCGATGGTGCTATAAATGTTGTGACGATGCCCACTCCTCAGTGCCCATCTCCACATGTACGCACAGCCCTACACACAGGGCCTGCGCCCATAATGTTGACTCAAGTCGGTCGCGCACACTACATAGTAAACGTGCCCACCCCTCAGTGCCCACAATTACTATGTCACACGCGTCATGTGGTTTCTGTAAAAACGAAACCCGTGCACGCTTGTCCGGCCACGGCCGATGGTGCTTTAAATGCAGTGACGATGCCCACTACCCAGTGCCCATCCCCGCATGTAAGCACAGCCCTGCACACAGGGCTGGCGCACATAAGATCGACACAGATCCGTCGAGCGCGCCGCATAGTAAACGTGCCCACTTCCCAGTGCCCACATACACTATGTCACTTACGGCGCGGGGCTTCTGTAAAAACGAGGCCCGTGCACGTACATTCTGCACAGGCAGACGGCGAGTTGAAAGTGGTAAAAGTGCACACATGCAGCCCACGGTTACTCGCAGATATATCGAGTCCCACGGGACCCGCTCAGCCTCCCTCCAGTCGGTTAAGCGCCGGAACGGGGTCGAGGATGAGCGATCTGCCCGCTGTGATCAGCGCGCTCCCCGCCTCAGATGCGCAGCACACTCGAGCGCCGCCGTTGCCCAGTCAACAGAGCGCGTGTCGCATCCAGCCCTTAGCCATTCATGCAGATGCATGGTCAGCGCTTCCAGGGGTTTCGGATTGGGTGCTAGGCATTATAAAGAGAGGCTACTCGCTACAGTTTTCTCGACGCCCACCGCGCTTTTCAGCGCGCGTCGAAACTACGGTCAAAACAGAAGTCTGTTTGGCCTCAGCATCTCCGGTTCTGCGGCTGGGCCTGCTCCGCATGCGCCCCCTGCAGTTCTGGCTGAAGGCTCGGGTGCCGCGCAGAGCGTGGGCGTCTGGCCGGCTGCATTTCAAGGTCGATCAGAGCTGTGTTGCGGCTCTAGCACCTTGGACAGCGAACGGCTGGTACCGATCAGGTGTAAGCCTGGGGACTTCCCCGAGTTTGAAAATGGTGTCGACGGACGCCTCCACTTCGGGATGGGGAGCACTGCTCGAAGGCAGACCGTCCTTTGGCCTATGGTCAGAATGGGAAAAGCTCCATCATATCAACTGCCTGGAAATGCTGGCAGTGGAGAACGCGCTGACGCGCTTTTGTCCCCATATCAAGGATCACCACGTCGTAGTCCGTTCGGACAACATGTCCATGGTGTCCTACATAAATCGCCAGGGCGGTCTCGGGTCCCGAAACCTGTGCAGGCTGACGGAACGCCTCCTGATTTGGGCTCAACGCAACGTGCGCTCGCTGAGAGCAGTGCATGTGCCTGGACTGCAGAATCTGGGTCCAGACAGGCTGTCCAGAGGCAATGTCCCTACGGGCGAATGGTCTCTACACCCGCAGACAGTCCGGCTGTTGTGGGAGAGATTTGGCATGGCGGAGGTGGACCTCTTTGCGTCCCACGAAAACGCTCACTGCCCCGCGTTCTTTTCCAAGAACGAAAGCGCGCTGTCACGGAAATGGCCGTGCTGCCCGCTTTATGCGTTCCCTCCCATCTCCCTCCTTCCGCAGGTGATAGAACGGGTGAGAGAAACGAGATGTTCAATACTGCTTGTGGCACCTCTTTGGAAGAACCAACCATGGTTCCCAGATTTGATGCAATTAGCAGATGTCGCCCCATGGCCGGTACCGTTGAGGAGAGATCTCCTCTCGCAGGCCAAGGGCTCGATTTGGCACCCTCAACCGGAGTTGTGGTCCCTCCATGTATGGGCACTCAACGGTTACCCGCTGATCTCGCAGTGGGAGTGCTAAATACCATCACTCAGGCTAGAGCTCCGTCGACACGACGTCTGTATGCCTCAAAGTGGTCGGTGTTCTCCAGCTGGTGCACAGCTCGAGGTTATTCACCCCTTAGTTGTGAGGTGACGGAGGTCCTCTCCTTCCTACAGGAGCTGTTGGATAAGGGCAGAGCCCCATCCACGCTCAAAGTTTATGTGGCGGCCATCGCGACGTTTTCTGAAACGGCGTCCGGTCAGTCAATAGGAAGGAACGATTTAGTCATCCGGTTCCTCAGAGGAGCTAGGAGGCTGAATCCTCCCAGACCTCCGTCAGTCCCTATGTGGGACCTCGCGGCGGTTTTGGAGGCCTTGAAGGGTCCCCCTTTTGAGCCTATCCAATCGGTTAGCCTTTAGCATCTGTCGTTCAAGACAGTATTCTTGTTGGCTCTCGCTTCTGTGAAGCGTGTGGGTGATTTGCACGCGCTCTCTGTGAGCCAGTCGTGCTTGGAGTTTGGGCCCAATGACTCAAGGGTCATACTCAAACCTAGGCACGGTTATGTGCCGAAATCCCTCAACACACCGTTTCGGGCTCAGGTTATTGCCCTGTCTGCCCTGCCGGTGTCAGGGGAGGATGGAGACTCGAGTCTTCTTTGCCCTGTCAGGGTTTTAAGAGCTTATGTGTCTCGCTCTGCTGCCTTTCGGCAGACGGAGCAGCTATTTGACTCGTGCTGAATGATTATGCTGATGTGTTTGCTTTCAGTGATAGTGATTTAGGGTGCACTGCAATCATACAGCATGAGATACCAGTTACTGATGATGTTCCAGTTCGTCAGCGTTATCGCCGTCTGCCTCCAAGCCAATATGAAGAAGTCAAGGACCATATTAGACAGCTTTTGGAGCAGGGTATTATAAGTGAGAGTTGTAGTCCCTATTCATCACCTTTGGTTATTGTCAAGAAAAAAGATGGCAATATGCGTATGTGTGTTGACTATAGACAGTTAAATCTGAAGACAAGAAAAGATGCTTATCCTCTCCCTAGGATAGAGGAATCGATTGATGCCCTTAGCGGGGCCCAGTGGTTTTCAACCTTGGACCTCGCTAGTGGTTATAATCAAGTAGATGTTGCTGAGAAAGACAGACAGAAGACTGCTTTTTGTACTCCATTTGGTCTGTACCAGTTTAATCGTATGCCATTCGGGCTTTGTAATGCCCCCGGAACTTTTCAGCGACTAATGGAAAGGATTTTAGGTGATCAACATTTTCAGTCCTTGCTTTTGTATCTAGATGATGTGGTTGTGTTTTCGTCATCTTTTGAACAACATCTAAGTCGTCTTAGGTTAGTGCTCTCATGTTTCCGGGAGTGTGGCTTAAAGGTAAAATGGAGTAAATGTTCACTTTTACAACGGCAAGTGTCTTATCTTGGACATGTAATATCTGCTGAGGGGGTTGCAACAGACCCTGAGAAGACCCGGGCAGTGGCCTGTTGGCCTCGACCAAGTACAGTAATGGAACTTAGATCCTTTTTGGGTTTTGCAGGATACTATAGGCGGTTTGTGAGAAACTTTTCTCAACTGGCAGCACCCCTGCATGCCCTAGCAGCATTGGCTACACCAAAGGCAGGTAGAGCAAAAACCACTAGAGTGCCCCTTCTTGAACTGTGGGGTTCTGAGTGTGAGTCTGCGTTCCAGGTTTTAAAAGAGAAGTTAGTTTCTGCTCCAGTACTTGGGTATGCAAACTTTACAAAGCCCTTTTATTTAGAGATTGATGCTAGTCATCAAGGTTTGGGAGCAATTTTGTCCCAAGAGGGTGAGGGTGGAAGAAGACCGATTGCGTATGCAAGTCGTGGGTTGAGGCCATCTGAGCGAAGATGCATGGAGAATTATAGTGCTATGAAGTTAGAGCGGTTAGCACTAAAATGGGCAGTCACCGATAAGTTTCGTGACTATTTGGTAGGTCACAAATTTGTGGTATTTACAGATAATAACCCATTAAGTCATCTGCAGACTGCCAAATTTGGAGCTATTGAGCAGAGATGGGTTTCTGAGCTGGCTAGATTTGACTTTGACATTCATTATAGACCAGGGCGTCAAAACGCTGGTGCAGATGCATTGTCACGGCAGACCCAGTTGGTCGCTGAACCTGTGTTGGGAGGAGGCACATTCAATCAGCTTCAAGATAATGATCATACATTGATTGTTAATGAGCAAGCAACCACATATAGTTTCCCTGTGTTTTCACCTGAGGTGTGGGCAGCTCAACAGCAGGCCGATCCCTTTATTGCAAGTTTTCTGGTGTATTGGAGGCAGCAAGTTAAACCTGGCAGATTGGAAAAGGCTAAAGAAGATGGTCAGACCTTGGAACTGCTGCGGCAATGGGAGAAGTTGGTAGAGGAGGAAGGGGTTTTGTATCGCCAATTTGTTGATACTAGGCAAGGCCAAATTAAACAGGTGCTACTACCTCAGAGTATGAAGGAGGAAGTCCTTCGTGGATTACATGACCAACACGGTCATCAGGGCATTGAACGCACATTTAAACTGGTCAGGGCTAGATGTTATTGGCCAGGGATGTTTCAAGACATCGAAACTTACTGTAGGCAATGTGAGAGATGTATTGTAGCAAAAGCTCCAGTCCCAAAGTTAGTAACAGAAATGGGCAATTTGTTGGCTAGAAGATCATTTGAGATAGTAGCCATGGATTTTACAGTTCTAGAGCCTTCCAGTGATGGTAAGGAGAATGTCTTGATTCTCACTGACTTGTTCTCAAAATTTGTGGTTGCAGTACCTACCAGGGACCAAAAAGCAGTGACTGTGACAAAATCACTTGTTAGAGAGTGGATTCATAAGTATGGAGTTCCCCAACGAATTCATTCGGATCAGGGGAGATGTTTTGAGGCAGAGGTGGTTCGAAATTTATGTAAGATGTATGGGATTGGGCGGAGTCGAACTACCCCCTATCACCCACAGGGCAATGGCCAGTGCGAGAGGTTCAATCGAACCCTGAATAATTTGTTAAGGACTCTTTCACCATCCAAGAAAAGGAGATGGGTAGAATATTTACCAGAAGTTGTTTTTGCTTATAATACAACTGAACATCCGAGCACTGGCTATTGCCCATATTATTTGGTTTTTGGGCAGTCGCCGAAGTTACCAGTTGACATTTTGTTTGGAGTGGGTCCGACAGATGCTATAGAGACAGTTGATGAGTGGGTGGTGGGGCATCAGGAGCGTTTAAAAGAGGCTTATCAAAAAGCAAGGGGGCAGATGGAGCATGCTGCCGAAGTTAGGAAGAGACAGATTGGTCCCCCTTCATTACAAAGTTCTTTACAGGTGGGCCAACTGGTTTATCGTAAAAATCATAATTTTGCAGGAAGACATAAGTTTCAGGATTTGTGGATGCCCACACCTTTTAAAGTGCTTGCTCAGGCAGATGACTCAAAAGCAGTGTATACAATTGTTCCTTTGGATGGATCGTGCCCACCTAAAAATGTGCATCGAACAGAGTTTGAGGCCAGGTGGTCCAGGGATGGTAGCGTCATTCAATCAGGGTGCCCAGAGCCATAATGATTTAGTCTCTGATAGTGAATCAGAGGAAGCATGGGTTGTTAGGGGGGAAGCCTCAATTGAATCATTGCCAGGGGTGGGAAGTAGATCTGAATCTGTGTTATCCAGCGAATCCGATGAAGAATTTGTGGAACAAAAGGATTTGGAAGATTCTCAAATATTAGAAATGGTTCAATCACCTCCAGCTAAATTCCGGCACTCTAGTCGGAAAACAGCGGGGAGCCATTCTAACCCATTTAATTTACCTAGATCGGTTGTGTTGAATGAAGACACTGGGCTCATAGAGTAGATCATTTCTCATAAAAAGACATTGTGTGATTTATTATTAATTTTTTTTTTTTTTTTTTTCTCATACAGGTGGTTAGTAAAATTAATAGAAAGATCATTGGGACAATGATCCGTGGTAGGGGGGGTGAATGTGATCAGGTGATAGCTGTAACCACTGTAGTATTTATGGTAGTCCTGTGTGGTAGGGTGAATACGGTAGTTTCCGGTCCGATGTCCCCTTTATGAATGAAGTAGCGTTAGTTCAGTGGTAATGGTGGCGCGCACGCTGAATAGACAACGCCAGATAGGCTGCTGAGATTTGTCTTTGAGGTAAATCAAACTTTCATTGATCATGTTTGATTTATTTGTTTTTAATGCGATATTTTGTACAATCATGAGTATTCAAGTATTTTGTGCAGACTGTGAGAGTATGTGCCTAAATTGCAAAACAGTTGTTGTAAGCTGTAGCTGTTGCAAGATACAACGCCAGATAGGCGGCATTGATTTTCTTTCTTGGAGGTAAATTAAACTTTCATCATGCTTGATGTAATTGTTTTTAAATGCGTGGTAATCATGTGTATTTAAATATTGTGCAGGTTGTAATGATGGTTTGTTCCTGGTTTGGAAAACAGTTGTTGTAAGCTGTACCCAGGTACGTGATGTATGGTTGAAGTGTATGTTTGTTTTAAGTAATGTGCGTTTTTGAGGAATGTTGTTTTTTAAAATGTTTTGTTTGTGAATGTTAGCACAAATAATAAGGGTGTTTTTCTGGCTCTGTTTTAGGAGCTAGTCTTTGTCACTGTTTTGAATTACTGAAATCAAGTCAAATTATTGATCGTCTGCACTCATTTACTTATGTGTATGAACCCTTTTTAACTTATCAACTTGCTACCATTTAAGCCTATTGATGTGATTTGTTGTCAATAAAATGAATTGAAATGACAACTGGGTTGGACATCTTAAAGTGCATCATTGATAGGCTTTACAATATTGCATGTTTTTTTCTTGCATTTTTGTTTTCCTTCCTTCTCTAATGTCCTGTTGCAAATAAAGCCTTTATTGCAGCAATTCTGTCTCTGTGTTTGTTCCCAACATAAACCTTTCATTCTATAAACCTACTCTGAGATGGGTCATTCAAATTTTGCACTGAATTTCTGCAGCAAAATAAACAAAATACATGCATTTACTAAACCCAAAAAGAAAAAGAAACTGTACTGTAAAACACAATCTATGATAAAGCAATATACTGTCTATTGTATAACATCAGACCTGACACCTAAAATACAGTTTTTTTCTTCCAATTGCTAACACACATTTTTTCAAAGTAGTCTGGTTTTATGAAAATACTTAACACAAATCACAAAACCACACACACCCAAACTGCAAAATACCTCATATATCCTGCAAAATGAAGCACTGCAACCGAAACTACACATAGCGTTATCAAAATCAAACTTTTGCAGGAAATGGCACACACTTCATTCATATTACCAGATTTTTGCCAAACCAACTACACACTGTTGGGCATAATGAAAAGCACCCCCATCTTTAGTATGCTTTGCCATAATACTAAAATAAGTATCAGATTGTTCACATGCACAGAAATATTTGCAGATACACACACTTGCTGTTGCAACATTTTTTTTTTACTACAGTAAACAAGTCAGTGCAACATATGCACAGCAGATATATTTACATGGGACAGAAAAAATATTTTCTTACAAAAAACATTAAACTGAAAAAGAAAATTTCTGAAAAAAAATATATTACAGTAAAAAAAACATGTAGAAACATATCACATGCTTCCATGGCCTGCACAAAAGGCATGCGCACAAAGGGCTGCCGGTCGTATACCTTCCACCGCCATGCCGAAAATAACTCTTCTATGGGGTTCAGTGCCGGTTGCATGAAACTCCTTAAGCTAAGAAATCCCTTAGCTATAAGGTTAAGGGTACCCTTAGTGAAACTTGGGTTGCAAGAAAAAACCCTAAGGGTTTCCTTAAGGAACTTAAGGCTGTTATTAAGTTTTTCCCCTTGATTATCTAAGTGTTCCCTTAAGCGTTGCTACAAAGTCCTTAGTGGCCATTTCACCTTAATAAATTTAAGGGACCAAAACATCTCCCTTAAGTCAACTTAAACTCAAAATACGATGGCTGATTTAGTGTTAATTGAAGAGGAGGAAATACCAAGGCGTGTTTTTAATGATCGTAATAATCCCTTGGAGACGATGAATGGTAGATGAAAGGCTGAAAAGTATTATTATTATTATTATAACCACTTACGAAAACAATAATTACCTTTTCCTCCTCTGTCCAGTTTGGTTTACTTTTTTTGTTTTCTGTTATGTTTGTACTCTCCATAGCAAAAATATATTAATACAAGTGTGATTTTAGCAAGGGTTTGGCTTTGTGGTTCGTTATGTTCTGTTTACTGTTAGAGGTAGTAACTATAGCAACCGCGGCGATCTTTGCCATATGTTGTCAGAAACTACTGTGAAACGCTTAGTATAAACACGGGTGACAGTTAAGAGGTTTCTTGCAACGCTCTTAATGAAATCCCTTACCTCAGGGATTTTTTCTCCCTCAGGGAAACCCTCACTTAAGGAGTTTCATGCAACCGGCACAGAAATAGTGAGTATGGTGGGAGGTATTGCACAAGAAATGTTGGGTGTTCAGCAAACCAGTTTTGGACTGGGGCTGCACGATGAAAGCTCACGTTGTCCCATACTACAATGTACCGGTTTCTTTGATGGTCTGCATCCTTCATACGCTCTGGTGGTATGAGATTGTTGTGAAGTCTGTCCAGAAATGTGAGAATATGGGCTGTGCTGTATGGTCCAAAGTTGGCATGACGGTGGAGGACACCATGCATACTGGAGATGGCAGCGCACATTGTGATGTTCCCACCACGTTGGCCAGGAACATCTATAATGGCTCTGTGGCCAATGACGTTTCTCCCCCTTCTTCTGGTTTTTGCTAGGTTGAACACAGCCTCATCTATGAAGATGAACTCATGTGGGATTGCATGAGCATCCATTTCCAGTACTCCCTGAAAACAAAGAACAAAAATCAGTCAATATGGTGTTATCCAGTACACTGGGAAACAATGTTGCATGTAGTGTACTGCAGTCAATATAGTACTTACATCCACATATGCTCATCTGAACTCTTTGTTTCTTTGAGAGTTTCTCTCAAACGGCACCTTATAAATTTGTTTCATTCTGATTTGGTTTCGCTTGAGAATGCAAGCCATAGGGACAGACTGACTCATTGAATGTTGTTGAATAAGGTGTTATCTTGGCTTTGAATTTCTCATAATCTGATAGTGCCTGAGTGCACATACAGTCATGGGAAATGTGTGTTTGGCAGTTAAAGACACGATAAGGCAAGTCTGTAGAATTTCATTGGAAAAAATGTGCTCAATAATTAAAGAGGCACGGCGCATTTATGTTATCTGGTTTGTGACATCCTTTACGGGAAACACTGAATCATCAGAATACTTGTGCAAGGCTGCTCACAGCTCTTGGATTACACATTGCACTAGAACCATTTTCTAACTCTTTGTTCATAAGCGACAATATTTCAGTGAATTTGCTTGATTTAATAAAATATTATTCAGAAAAGGATCTGCTTTTGAAAAGAACCAATCCGCGAGCAATTTTTTTTTTATACAATCAATAACATTTTAGCAGGAATTAGCTGGTTGACCAAATAGTCTCTTAAATTAATGAAATATAAACTATTATACTTACATCCATGTATACACTATAATGCGTCAGGAGATGTTGTGATGCAATTAGTGGTTTCCACATTTTTAAACATTAAAAATTTTACATTTTAGTCACTTTGTTTATAACTCTTGAAATGACTTGTACACTAAATAATCTAACCCTCATACTTACATAACAATAACAGTCTATTTATTTAGTGGTCCAAGTTGCAGTCAGTATATTACAGTTCCCTTTCAGTCGGTCACTCTCAACGTCACGTCAGTGACCGACGAATTGGGATATTGCTTCGATAGACCAGTCTACTTCAAGTGTAAACTAAATGAGCCAATCCACATTGGCATGCAATCCAGCTGTCTCTGATCACAGCGTGAGTATAATAAGGCAGCAGGTGCAATGCATACCAGCTTTTCACTTCGGAGCCGAGCGTTAGTATCATTCTGCTGAACTGTGTCTGCTGTGAACTACAAGTTCAGCACACTCTCAGAAGCTTTGTGTGTTGGTGAGACAGCGCTTCGGCGGTGGTCGTTCCCGAGTCGAGTGGGTTGCGCACTTCAGGCTGCACTACCCCTTGTCATTTTGCAAACAGCCAATTCCTCTGTGCACCTCAGCACTAAAAGAACATTTCCTAAAGAGCAAATTTCTCTAAAAGATCTTCACGGGTGTGTCTTTGTAAAGACGAAGAATAATCCTTATAAGGATGCTGTTTCACCTGTGCATTTCCGGGTGCAGTCGTTACCTGTCAACGGGTGATGGTCACGGTCGCTGATTCACGGTCGCTGATTCACGTGCCTGGGCATCAAGCACCTGTAAGCGCAGACTGCATATGCACTGCATGCAGATTATGCATATATAACATCCATTTTATGCAAGTGCTGTCGGGCTAAAATTGTCGCCAAAGGCGGCAACACGAGCAATTTGCTCCAGCACCTTAGCCGCAAGCACGTCTTGGAATATCATCCAGCAGAAAATGCATTGTACACCTGATTATGCATGAAAAAAAAGTAATAAACCGGAAAACCGGTATAATTTTGAAAAAAAAAACGGTATATACATTTTTGGTCAATCCGCCCAGCACTAAAAACAACAGCTATATTGCATGATTTTTTCTTGCATTTTTGTTTTCTTTCCTTCTATAATGTCCTGTTGCAAATAAAGCCTTTACTGCAGCAATTCTGTCTCTGTGTTTGTTCCCAACATAAACCTTTCATTCTATAAACCTACTCTGAGATGGGTCATTCAAATTTTGCACTGAATTTCTGCAGCAAAATAAACAAAATACATGCATTTACTAAACCCAAAAAGAAAAAGAAACTGTACTGTAAAACACAATCTATGATAAAGCAATATACTGTCTATTGTATAACATCAGACCTGACACCTAAAATACAGTTTTTTTCTTCCAATTGCTAACACACATTTTTTCAAAGTAGTCTGGTTTTATGAAAATACTTAACACCAATCACAAAACCACACACACCCAAACTGCAAAATACCTCATATATCCTGCAAAATGAAGCACTGCAACCGAAACTACACATAGCGTTATCAAAATCAAACTTTTGCAGGAAATGGCACACACTTCATTCATATTACCAGATTTTTGCCAAACCAACTACACATTGTTGGGTATAATGAAAAGCACCCCCATCTTTAGTATGCTTTGCCATAATACTAAAATATGTATCAGATTGTTCACATGCACAGAAATATTTGCAGATACACACACTTGCTGTTGCAACATTTTTTTTTTACTACAGTAAACAAGTCAGTGCAACATATGCACAGCAGATATATTTACATGGGACTGAAAAAGAAATTTCTTACAAAAAACACTAAACTGAAAAAGAAAATTTCAGAAAAAATATATTACAGTAAAAAAAAAACACCTCGTCAATATCACAGCCAATATCTTCCCTTGCCAGACATCGAGGGAAGAAGCATCTTGAGTGCCTGATCCATCCCTGAATTGCACCCACATAAATATCACATGCCTCTTCCATGGCCTGCACAAGAGGCATGCGCACAAAGGGCTGCCGGTCGTATACCTTCCACCGCCATGCCGAAAATAACTCTTCTATGGGGTTCAGAAATAGTGAGTATGGTGGGAGGTATTGCACAAGAAATGTTGGGTGTTCAGCAAACCAGTTTTGGACTGGGGCTGCACGATGAAAGCTCACGTTGTCCCATACTACAATGTACCGGTTTCTTTGATGTTCTGCATCCTTCATACGCTCTGGTGGTATGAGATTGTTGTGAAGTCTGTCCAGAAATATGAGAATATGGGCTGTGCTGTATGGTCCAAGGTTGGCATGACGGTGGAGGACACCATGCATACTGGACATGGCAGCGCACATTGTGATGTTCCCACCACGTTGGCCAGGAACATCTATAATGGCTCTGTGGCCAATGACGTTTCTCCCCCTTCTTCTGGTCTTTGCTAGTGTGGCAGACTGGATAAGTTCCCTCCCCTGTAATTAGAACGACAGCCTATCAGAACATGGTACTGCTGATATAAAGGCTGCAATTAGGCTACCTGGGATGCGTCATTTGCTAGCTCTGCCCTTGGTGTGTGTGTGGGTTCTGCTTAAAGCTGGAATTTCATCTGCTTTGCGGTGGTGTGTAAGGCTGCCATTATTCCCGGCTGGGTTTGAGTTCATTCATCTTCAAATAAACTGTTGAGAATTGTGCTGTGAGCAACTGTTTAACTTGTGTCTCCTGATGACCAAAATCTGCAGGACTATCTTTGGGAGCATTCCGTCCTGTTGGGGCAATCACTTCCTTCATAAAACAGGATTACGACGACGTTGCTGTTTTGCTGTGTGTTTGTTTATTTGTCCTTTCCATTCTTGGCTGTAGCTGCTCCAACTAACTCCACATTGTATGTGTTGGGCTGGGTGCTTCGGCCTGCCCTCCCATCCTAGAATTACCAGCTTTGTATAAGCGTGTTTGTATGGTTTCTTTGGTTTTGGAGTTTGTCTGTTCCCTTTATACTGTTTGTTTTGTTTATTGTATTGGTTTCTTTATTGATTTGTTTCTTGCTTCATTTGATTTGGCTTATTTTGTAATTTACTTTTATAAACCCTCTGTTTGTGTATCTTTTTATTAAGTGACAATTGATTTTCAGCTGAATCTTGTTCATTTGTAATTTAAGAATGCCATATGTCTCCAATCAGGCTCTGGTATAACTTTGTTTGCATTTTGATTAATTGTTTTCTCTTGTGTTTTAGGCTTCTGAGCAGGGAGGCTAGTTCTAGTACCCTGGTGGTGGTGTTTGGAGCACAAAGTGTGGATTGCCGTGTGTGTGATCACTTATCTCACTGTGTGTGTGTGTGCGTGGTTCAAGAATAATCACTCTACGGCTGGCCTACCCTGCTACAGTTAAGCCTTAGTCATTTTAGTTATGTATGTGGTGTACTGAGTTGTAGTTGTTTAACCCATAGAGTTATATCTTAGTCAGGTCGTTTTAAAGTGTCTTATCTGATTATTGTGAACTTAATAAACATTTTGTATTATGATGCCCATGTCTCTGCCCTCCATGGTAACGAACCTGTGTGTCCGTGTTTAGTTCCCCTTACTTGAAAGGGGTGGCGTAGTCAGCATTAAATTAATTCTTGTTTATTATTCATTGTGCCATTTACTCCTCTGTGGCCACGCTACACTAGGTTGAACACAGCCTCATCTATGAAGATGAACTCATGTGGGATTGCATGAGCATCCATTTCCAGTACTCCCTGAAAACAAAGAACAAAAATCAGTCAATATGGTGTTATCCAGTACACTGGGAAACAATGTTGCATGTAGTGTACTGCAGTCAATATAGTACTTACATCCACATATGCTCATCTGAACTCTTTGTTTCTTTGAGAGTTTCTCTCAAACGGCACCTTATAAATTTGTTTCATTCTGATTTGGTTTCGCTTGAGAATGCAAGCCATAGGGACAGACTGACTCATTGAATGTTGTTGAATAAGGTGTTATCTTGGCTTTAAGTTTCTCATAATCTGATAGTGCCTGAGTGCACATACAGTCATGGGAAATGTGTGTTCGGCAGTTAAAGACACGATGCAGCAAGTCTGTAGAATTTCATTGGAAAAAATGTGCTCAATAATTAAAGAGGCACGGCGCATTTATGTTATCTGGTTTGTGACATCCTTTA
Organism: Carassius carassius; assembly: GCF_963082965.1. Taxonomy (NCBI): domain Eukaryota; kingdom Metazoa; phylum Chordata; class Actinopteri; order Cypriniformes; family Cyprinidae; genus Carassius; species Carassius carassius. The sequence goes on along the minus strand of NC_081797.1, from coordinate 11,721,577 downwards.
CGGGAAACACTGAATCATCAGAATACTTGTGCAAGGCTGCTCACAGCTCTTGGATTACACGTTGCACTAGAACCATTTTCAAGCTCTTTGTTCATAAGCGACAATATTAAAGTGAATTTGCTTGATTTAATAAAATATTATTCAGAAAAGGATCTGTTTTTGAAAAGAACCAATCCGCGAGCAATTAGTTTTTTATACAATCAATAACATTTTAGCAGGAATTAGCTGGTTGACCAAATAGTCTCTTAAATTAATGAAATATAAACTATTATACTTACATCCATGTATACACTATAATGCGTCAGGAGATGTTGTGATACAATTAGTGGTTTCCACATTTTTAAACATTAATTTTTTTTACATTTTAGTCACTTTGTTTATAACTCTTGAAATGACTTGTACACTAAATAATCTAACCCTCATACTTACATAACAATAACAGTCTATTTATTTAGTGGTCCAAGTTGCAGTCAGTATATTACAGTTCCCTTTCAGTCGGTCACTCTCAACGTCACGTCAGTGACCGACGAATTGGGATATTGCTTCGATAGACCAGTCTACTTCAAGTGTAAACTAAATGAGCCAATCCACATTGGCCTGCAATTATTGCATCCAGCTGTCTCTGATCACAGCGTGAGTATAATAAGGCAGCAGGTGCAATGCATACCAGCTTTTCACTTCGGAGCCGAGCGTTAGTATCATTCTGCTGAACTGTGTCTGCTGTGAACTACAAGTTCAGCACACTCTCAGAAGCTTTGTGTGTTGGTGAGACAGTGCTTCAGCGGTGGTCGTTCCCAAGTCGAGTGGGTTGCGCACTTCAGGCTTCACTACCCCTTGTCGTTTTGCAAACAGTCAATTCCTCTGTGAACCTCAGCACTAAATGAACATTTCCTAAAGAGCAAATTTCTCTAAAAGAGCTTCACGGGTGTGTCTTTGTAAAGACGAAGAACAATCCTTATAAGGATGCTGTTTCACCCGTGCATTTCCGGGTGCAGTCGTTACCTGGCAACGGGTGATGGTCACGGTCGCTGATTCACGTGTCTGGGCATCAAGCACGCTGAGGTGGCCTTCGTGGATGAGTCATGTTACCACTGCGGGAAGATGAACATCTTGGACCTGCATATCAGGCTCCAGGACCTTCAAGATTGTGGAGTCCCATTGCCGCTGCTGTGATCTGGGGCTCATTCTGCTGGCCAACAGACGAGAACCACTTCCAGCAGTAGCGCTGTAGGTTGCAAGCTCTCTCAACTAGAATTGTTGCATCCTCCTGGGCGCTGGCTTGTGGCGCCGCGCCTCGCTGAGAGATATTTGTAGAGCTGCGGGCTGGACGACCCCTTAACACATTTGCTAGGTTCCATAGCCTTTGTGTAGAGCCGGTATCCTCCAGCGTTCTCACCTCAAACAGGTAGTGGTACTGAGAGGCCCTGGTTATTGTCGGCTTGCTAAAACTGCTCCAGAGTGTCAGTACTGTAGACTCCATTGAGATCCTCCATCACCCTAGGCAGCTGAACACGGCGGAAAACATACAGTGCCAGGCCTTCATTATGAATCTGTGAGGAGCGTGGCAGGCTGGGTTCCATATTGAGACCTGAGCGGTACTCGTATGTGTATATTCCACAGTATAGCCTTCGAGCCTGTGTTTTCCAAGAGAGTTTTAGTCAGCTCAAATTTCTCCATATACATCTAAACGGATGCTATTTGTGTACTTGTTCCGAGCCCCGGCCTACACCTAATAAGGTGCATGCGGGTTGCACAGGGCACTGGAAGGGGAAGCACCCATTGCGCTTTTGTAGGGACCCCAATTTGTTGGTCACCGACGTGACGTTGAGAGTGGCCGACTGAAAGAGAATGTCTCGGTTATGTATAATAACCACCTGAAGGAGGGAATGGAGACGTCACGTCCAGTCACCAGGGTTGCTGTACCACCGCTGAACTGCCGGGTCTCCTGCTCGGCTCCTCAGCGAAAACCTGGTATGCATTGCACCTGCTGCCTTATTACACTCACGTTGTGATCAGCAACAGCTGAATGCAATAATTGAATGTCAATGTACATTGGCTCATTTAGTTTACAGTCGAAGTAGATTTGGTCTATTGAAGCGTTATCCCAATTCATCAATCACCGTCGTGACGTCTCCGTTCCATCCTTCAAGGAACGAGGGTTACCTTGAGTAACCAAGACATTTTTTATGATTGGTATGATTTTTTTCAATACTTTTAACTATTTTTCTAAACTCTTAACACAGTTGGCACAACATCTGTCTGTGTAGGCTATACAATTAATACATTTCTTGTTGTTTTAACACAAAATGCATAGAGTTTTTAAAATGCTTGAACTTTGTTTACACACAAGCTCAACTAAGACCAAAACAATGTAATTTTACTAGCAAATTTTCGAATGCTTTCACACTGTATGTCATATCAGATAACATCATGTTCTAAAATTAACTTATAGGTTAAAGTCAAAGTGAACAGCTGTTCTTATTGTGAACTGAAGCACAATTTTTTTTTTATTCCATAGCTAATGATACACAGCTGATTGAAGTTTTGCAAAAAAATAAAATATATATATATATATAGGAATATATATTCCCATCTAGGAAACATACTCAGGTGTTAAATTTCTTTCAATCGCATGTTCATACAGTATCAATTATCAAAGGCCCGAGTACACATACAGCCGTGGGAAACATGTTTGGCAGTTAAAGACACGATGTGGCAAGTCTGTGGAGCGTCATTGGAAGAAATGTGCTCAGTAATTAAATAGGCAATGGCGGCATTTCTGTTATGTGGTTTGTGACATAAGGGAAACACTGAATCATCAGAACACTATATATGAAAATGCAGTTCTGGTATCAATATAATTTCTGATATCTAAAACTGGTTTCTTACTAGTAACAATCACATTCATGATATCAGAAATGAACATTGTCATTAGTGACAATTAAATTGTTGATATCAAGAATTAAATAGTTGATATCAAGAATTGATGTCTGTACTAGTAACCATGTGATTACTTATATCAAAAATAAAGGTTTTTATTAGTAATAATTGTATTTCTGATATCTGAAATTGGAATTTCAACTAGTAAGAAATCAATTCTTGATATCAACAATTACATTGGAATGGCAGCCTATGTTGACTTTTAACTAGTTGAAATCAATAAAGTCATAGTTTTTGCTATTTTTGAACCAAAATGTACTTCTGATGATTCAAACAATTCTAACTGACCCTCTGATGTCACATGGTCTACTTTGAAGATGTTTTCATTACCTTTCTGGACATGGAGAGTATATCATACACACATTTTCAATGGAGGGACAGAAAGCTCTCTGAATAAATCTAAAATATCTTAAACTGTGTTCCGAAGGTGACATTAATGACATAATTTTAATATATGGGTGAACTTACTCTTTAAGAGACAGGCTTGTGTGTGGAATGCACAATGAAAGCACACAAATAAGACTGTTGACAGATAAAGACTTGACACTCGATCGTGCACTGAACATAGCAATATCCATGGAGACTGCAGCAAAAGATGCATTGGAATAGCAACAAAAAACAATGGAATGTGCAACAAATAAACTGTCACTGAAATTGGAAAGAAAACAGAAATGTTATCACTGCTGAAAAATGTCTCATGATGCGAATGACTGCTGGTTCAAAGATAAAGAGTGCAGGAAATGCCATAAAAAGGTGGCTCATCGAACGTGTATGCAAAATGGACAGACAGAGGATACAAAAAGACAGAATACACAAAGTGAAACCTAAATCTGCCACTGTCAAGTAACTGAAAATTAAACAAACACGAGTTCAGGTACAGATGATCTTTCATGTTTGGAACTGTACAATATTAAGGAGACAGATCAAAGAGTTTTTGGGTTACACCAGAAGTTTCAGGAATCAAACTCAAAATGGAGTTAGACACTGGATCGGCCTTATCGGTCATCTCAACAGCTGATTACAAGTGGCTGTTCTCAAAAATACCACTGCAAAGCACATCAGTGATATTAAAGGCCTAAACTGGTGAAAAAGTGTCCACGAAATGGGAAATTACCAGTGATTGTGAAGTACAAAGAAAAATCTGAAAGAAAAATCTTCTCAAAATTGTCCAAAATTCTTTAAAGTTCGCACAGTCCCATACACAATTCGTCCCAAGGTGGAGGCAGAGCTGGATAATTTGGAAAAAATGGAAATTCTGATAAAGGTTGAATGGAGTTAGTCCCATAGTCCCAATGATCAAAAAGGGTAAAGCAGGAAATGTGCGTATTTGCAGGGACTTTAAAGTGACCATTAATCCAGCACTTCATGCAGTACAGTATCCCATGCTACACATTGGAGGCATTTTTGCATCCTTGTCTGGTGGAGAACACTTCTCAAAAACTGACCTGGCCCAAGCTTACCTCCAAATGGAGATGATGAGAAATCCAAGAAATTCTTGATCATCAACACACATAAAGGGCCCTATCAGTACAATGGTCTTGTTTTTGGAATTGCTTCAGCCCCTGCTTTGTGGCAGAGAGTAATGGACCAGGTGTTGAAGGGTTGTTGGTCATGTTATAGACAAAGATGTTCTACACAAGTCACATAACAAAATTGGAGCTGTGCTATAAATGCACCACACCCACAAAACGTGTCTCAACTCCGATTTCTGACTTGTGAACTATTACCACAAATTTCTTCCAAACCTCTCCACTGTACTACATCCTTTAAATGCACTGTTGCAAACAAAGACACAGTGGAAATGGTCAGACACCTGTGAACAAGCTTTCCAAAAGACCAAAAGGCTCATAACTTCTGATGTAGTGCTGACACACTTCAACCATCTATGCCTATCAGACTGCATCACCATATGGAATTGGCACAGTGCTGTCACACAAGTTTCCAGATGGCACTGAAAAACCGATAGCCTTCACATCTAGATCAGTAACGACAGCAGAATGTAATTTTGCACAAATAGACAGTGAAGCACTTAGTCTTGTGTGGGGTGTAAAAAAAATTCCACCATTATCTGTATGGTCAACGGTTTACCCTGATCACAGATCATCAGCCCTTGGTCTCAATCTTCAATGTTCGGAAGGGTGTCTCAGCGATGGCCTCAGCACGGCTGCAGCAGTGGTCACTCTTCTTGGGTGCTCACCAATATTGATTATTGTACTCTTTGTACTCAATATTGACCGATATTGAGTACAAAGGCACCAAACTACACGGTAAGCCGGATGGCTTGTCGCATCTCCACTGAAGTTGACAGAAGAGTAAAAGGCGATAGATCGCCTGCTGACTTGTTTCAAACCTCAATCTTGAGTCAGTTTCCTGTGACAAATTCCACTATTCAGAGAGAAACCCGCAATGACCCAACATTGTCTAAGGTCTATGATATCACAGTACATGGGTGGCCGACACAAAGGAACTCACTGTATTCAACATTTGCAATGAGGAGAGAACAGCTTTCTGAGTGTCAAGGAACTCTAATGTGTGGCTTACGAGCCGTCATTCCCTCCAAATTGCACAGTAAGATGTTGGACAATCTGCATGAAGGACATTTGGGCACTGTAAAAATGAAAAACCTTGCCCGCAGTTACATGTGGTTGTCGGGAATCGACAAACAGATTGAGGATCTTGCAAAGGCTTGTGCAGGATGTCAAAGGACCCAGAACTCTCCACCATTAGCTCCCTTGCATCCCTGGGAATGGCTGTCAACACTGTGGCAAAGAGTGCATGTCAACTTGCATGCTGGACCATTCAAGGACTCCATGTTCTTAATCGTCGTGGACGCGCATTCTAAGTGGCCTGAAGTTGTTCTGATGAAGACAACCACATCCGAAAAGACGTTTTTTGTGCTAAGAACAATATTCTCCAGGAACGGGCTGCCAGAACAGATATGCACGGATAATGGATGACAGTTCATCTCAGACAAGTTTCAGATATTCATGAAGCTGAATGGAGTCAAGCACATTACTTCCACACCTTACAATCCTGCCACTAATGGCTTGGCAGAAAGGTTTGTACAAACCTTCAAGAAAGCAATAAAAGCAATGGACAATGACACCATCTCGCTCCAGCACAAAATTGTCACAAATGCACACAGGAAACGAGTGATCCAATTGCAGTGTTTTAATGGGGTAATCCAAAATCAAATCCAAAACAGGCAGGAGGTCAAAAACAATGAAAGCAGTCCAAAAAACAAGAAACATGAAAACACAAGGGAACACGAGAAAGACGGGTGACGGAAAACAAGGACTCCATGAAACAGATAGAAACAGGCTGGTTTATATGGACAGGTGCAAACAATTAAAGTGGAGACAGCTGAGTGCAATAAACAGGTCTGCAATTAACCGTGATGAATGGGACAAAGGCTTGTGGGAAATGTAGTGCCTGCAGTGGGGTGACAATGGGGAAGTGAGACCACTAGTGGACACCCTGGGAAACAAAGACCAGACACTGTGACATTACCCCCTCCTCTAAGGAGCAGCTACCAGATGCTCCACCAAACACAAGAACAAACCAAGGAACACAGAGACCAGGAGGGAGGTGGACTGGTGGAGGATAAGGGGGAGGGATGGAGGGCCAGGTCCATAGAGGGAAACAGAGACAGGAAGTGAAAAAAACAACAACAACAACAATGAGACCAGGAGGGAGGTGGACCGGTGGAGGACCAGGGGGAGGGATGGAGGGCCAGGTCCATAGAGGGAAACAGAGAAAAACAAAAACTTTGCGGTCGAGACAGAAGCCCAACAGGGTGGCGCAGAGGACCACCATAGTCTTGTGGTCGAGACCGAAGCCCACTAGGGCGTCGCAGAAGACCACCACAGTGGGATCGATTGCACAGGAGAGCAAGTCTGGTTAGGTAAGCCTGAAATAGAGAACATGAAAAGGTTAAGAGTGGCCTCCGTGGCCCTGATGAGATGGTAGATGGTCTCCATGGCCATGACAGGGCAGGCGGTGAGTTCCTGGATGGCCTCCATGGCCATGACAGGATAGGTCGAGCGCTCAGGAAGTTTGGCTGAGACGTGACGAGGCTCTGGTAATTCAGCAGAGACGTGAAGAGGCTCTGGTAGTTCAGCAGAGACGTGAAGAGGCTCTGGTAGTTCAGCAGAGACGTGGAGAGACTCTGGTAGTTCAGCAGAGACGTGGAGAGGCTCTGGTAGTTCAGCAGAGATGTGAAGAGGCTCTGGTAGTTCAGCAGAGACGTGAAGAGGCTCTGGTAGATCCGTGGTGATTTGACTGGGTTCAGGAAGATCAACTGTGGCTTGACTCCGTTCAGGAAGATCAACGGTGACTTGACTTGACTTGACTTGACTCATGTAGATCAACGGTGATTTGACTTTGCTCATGAAGATCAACGGTGACTTGACATTGCCCATGAAGATCATTGGTGACTTGCCCTTGCTCATGAATATCATTGGTGACTTGCTTTTGCTCATGAAGATTATTGGTGACTTGACTTTGCCCATGAAGAACACTGGTGACTTGATCTTGCCCATGAAGATCGTTGGTGACTTGTTTTCTGAGGTCTAACTATGGTAGTGCTTGACTCATGAGTGTTAATGGTGACTTGACCTGACTCTGGAGGGTCAACGGGGACCTGACTTGACTATGGAGGGTCAACGGGAACCTGACTCGACTCTGGAGGGTCAACAGGAACATGACTCGACCCTGGAGGGACCACAGTAACCTGACTCGACTCTGGAGGGACCACGGGAACCTGACTTGACTCTGGAGGGTCCACGGGAACCTGACTCGACTCTGGAGGGTCCACGGGAACCTGACTCGACTCTGGAGGGTCCACAGGAACCTGACTCGACTCTGGAGGGACCACGGGAAACTGACTTGACTCTTGTGCAGTGGCACTGTGCCGGCGGCCATTTTGTGCAGTGGCGCTGGGCTAGCGGCCATCTTGTACAATGGCGCTGGACTGGCCGCCATCTTGTGCAGTGGTGCTGGGCCGACAACCCCCTTGTGCAGTGGTGCTGGGCTGGCGACCACCTTGTGCCGTGGCGCTGGGCTGTGGCAACCACCTTGTGCCTTGGTGCTGGGCTGGCGGTCCTCCTGTCTGGAGACAGAGGTCTAGAGTCGGCCATCATACCTGGAGAGACAGGTGTGGCTAGGGGGTCCCACTGAGTCCGATGTTGTAGGTACATGGTGAACCCCCAAATGATGAAGAAGGACTCCATCATGCCCAGATCCAGCGGTGTGGGATTTCGTATCCGTTCCCCAGCCACCATTGAGGAGCGGATGGAGAGACTTTCGAACTTAACCACCCTCCGTCAAAAGGGGAGTGAGGTGGGTAGTTTGGCTTAAAGACCTTTTAAACGCTTGTTTGGATAACCCTGTGCCTGAGTGGGAGATGAAGGAGCTGGAGATCATGAAGATCTACGGTGACTTGACTTTGCCCATGAATATCATTGGTGACTTGCTTTTGCTCATGAAGATTATTGGTGACTTGACTTTGCCCATGAAGAACACTGGTGACTTGATCTTGCCCATGAAGATCATTGGTGACCCAATCTTGCCCATGAAGATCATTGGTGACTTGTTTTCTGAGGTCTAACTGTGGTAGTGCTTGACTCATGAGTGTTAATGGTGACTTGACCTGACTCTGGAGGGTCAACGGTGACCTGACTCGACTCTGGAGGGACCACGGGAACCTGACTCGACTCTGGAGGGTCCACGGGAACCTGACTCGACTCTGGAGGGTCCACGGGAACCTGACTCGACTCTGGAGGGTCCACGGGAACCTGACTCGACTCTGGAGGGTCCACGGGAACCTGACTCGACTCTGGAGGGTCCACGGGAAACTGACTTGACTCTTGTGCAGTGGCACTGTGCCGGCGGCCATTTTGTGCATTGGCGCTGGGCTGGCGGCCATGTTGTACAATGGCGCTGGACTGGCCGCCATCTTGTGCAGTGGTGCTGGGCCGGCAACCCCCTTGTGCAGTGGTGCTGGGCTGGCGACCACCTTGTGCCGTGGCGCTGGGCTGTGGCAACCACCTTGTGCCTTGGCGCTGGGCTGGCGGTCCTCCTGTCTGGAGACAGAGGTCTAGAGTCGGCCATCACACCTGGAGAGACAGGTGTGGCTGGGGGGGTCCCACTGAGTCCGATGTTGTAGGTACATGGTGAACCCCAAAAAATCTAGGATCTCCAGCTCCTTCATCTCCTACTCAGGCACAGGGTTATCCAAACAAGTGTTTAAAAGGTCTTTAAGCCAAACTACCCACCTCACTCCCCTTTTGACGGAGGGTGGTTAAGTTCGAAAGTCTCTTCATGCGCTCCTCTATGGTGGCTGGGGAACGAATACGAAATCCCACACCGCTGGATCTGGGCATGATGGAGTCCTTCTGTCACGAATGCACACAGGAAACGAGAGATCCAATTGCAGTGTTTTAATGGGATAATCCAAAATCAAATCCAAAACAGACAGGAGGTCAAAAACAATGAAAGCAGTTAAAAAAACAAGAAACATGAAAACACAAGGGACCACGAGAAAGCCGGGTGATGGAAAACAAGGACTCCATGAAACAGATAGAGACAGGTTGGTTTATATGGACAGGTGCAAACAATGAAAGTGTAGACAGCTGAGTGCAATAAACAGGTGTGCAATTAACCGTGATTAATGGGACAAAGGCTTGTAGGAAATGTAGTGCTTGCAGTGGGGTGACAATGGGGAAGTGAGACCACTAGTGGACACCCTGGGAAACAAAGACCAGACACTGTGACAAAAATAGACAACTTCTTTTTAATGTACAGAAATGCCACCCACTCCACGACAGGTCAAATACCAGCAATGATGTTCTTGAAGAGGAATTTAAGATCTCGCTTGGTTCTCATCAAACCTGATGTTTGACAAGATGTGGAAAACAAACAATTTGTGCACATGAACAATAGACAAACAAGAAACTTCCAAGTAGGACAAGAAGTCTTAGCACGCAACTACAGACTGGAAAAGTAGCAGCCAGGTACCATCACCACCAGAACTGGACCCTTGATGTACACAGGAAAGGTTGAAGACAACACATGGAGACGGCATGCAGATCAGCTGGTGGATCATCAAACAAAAACCTCACTGTTATCTGTTTCTGATTCACCTGACAATGTCCCTGATGTAAATGACAAGGTCAGTGATCCTGTACAGACTGCCCCCTTACCTCAGTAAACATGAATGATTCTGAACCACACAATGATAAACCAGATGTGACGATTACAGTTACACCTGAATCGCACCCAGGTTCACAGAGACATTATCCTGAGAGATGTAGAAAACCTCCCCAAAGGCTTGATTTGTAGTTGTGTTGTAAATGGCAACATTGTTCAGGTTAATTGTAAATGTTATGCAATAAGTTTATAGTTACGGATTTTTTGTTTCCTGGGTTGATTAATCTAGGAGGGGAGGAAAGTGTAATGTATGTACTATTGGGTATCAGCATTCTGTGATAAGCCTACCCTCTAGTGGTGACTAATATAGTGATGTATTGAAGTTAACATTTCAGAGTAAAAGCAATGTGAGTTAACACGACTCAATTGACTGCTGTGTATCATTCATCTGCTAGCATACACAACAGGAGGGAACTGAAATCCTCCCAAAAATGAGTTCATTCAAAACAAAAACTACTAACTGCACCAAAACGATAACATTAATTAAAAGACCTAAAACCTACGTTCATATATGTAAAGAAAAAAACAAAACAAAAATAATTTCTTAATTATAGCTTTATTTTATTAAAATGTATACATTGTAGTTGGTGGAGAAGACACTGTAACAAGCTGAAACTTTTTTTATTATTATTTATAAACACTTTTAAAAGGTACAAGCAGACTTTCCCTGATGCTTTGTCATTTACAAAATACATTTCACACTCATTTTTATTTATTATTTATTTTAATTGTATAATTTTAATTCAAACAATGATTCATGATTAAACTTAAACCTTGAACCTAAAAAATCTGAATGATAGCTAAAGCTTCAAAATACACTTTTGTTCTTTAATTTTGATATTTATTTGGCAGCTGCCTTTAAAAGTGATCAAGCAAGCATATGAAAAAATATAGAGGCAACTTCTGTCTCAGAGGTAAATACTGATGCGTTCTTGTGCCAGGCGCAGTCTCTCCATGCGTTGATGTAATTCTGCTCTCTTTCGTCCAGCTTCTGTGTCCTCCACGAGCAGCTTCACAACATCAGCTCCATCCCGCAGGTCCATAGCATGAGCCCGCAGCATCACAGCAGCTTGCTTCAGTATAAACAGCAAGATCACCATGGGAATGTAGTCGGCCAGACGCTGATACACTATCTGATGGATTGAGAGAACATGTAGGAGGCTTTCAGTGCATTCAATACCAAAAACACAAGCAGTTAACATTCAAATCATGAACTGGTTAAACCTCGTAGTAGATGATCAGTTTATCAGGCGTCAAGCTCCTGGTGTCAAAAACAGCACAGTTCTGGGGTGAGGTTGCGTTTTCTCCTGTATCCAAACTAATGGACTCGTACTCCTGTCGCTTTTCCACAAACTTGAAGTCTACAATTTTCTGGGTAAAAATGGGATCCTGCGTGTACACAAGTTTCTCCATGTTAATGTACTCATGGATCCTCTTCTCCACCTTGCTTTCTTGCTTTGATTGAATGTCGTCAATATGGTTCTAAGGGAATAAACATCAGAAATGTCAAATAAAAGGTAGACTATTTAATGTAATCAATAATTGTCAATTAAACCTACCAGTATTATGTGTCTCAGATGAGGGTAGTTTGGGAAACACAGCTCACACATGACCCTGAACTCCTTCTGCACAATACCTACGATATTACACAAAAGCTGTAATTATTAATAATGTCAAATGTGATCCACATATATTGTAAACACAAGCTAAATTCCAAATATTAACCTCGGATGAGCTTCAAAGTATCCATAGCAGGTTGTTTAAGGTCTCCAACGTGTTTCTTCACCATTGATTCATACACACAGTAGTCACTGAAGGTCACCAGTTCTCTCCCACGATGGGCCTCATCATATTTTTCTGTCATCAGTTTTACGGACTCTCTGACTAAAATCAAATAATCTAATAATAGTCATCTCAAAGGTTACAAGTGAATAGTGACAGTTTTGTATGTAAAAATAGAGCATTCATAATTCCAGAAATCTGTATGTCCGTTGTATTATTAGTGGTAATTTCCAGTGACTCTTTCTGTAGGTACAACATTATTCCAGTAGGTGGCGACAAGTCTTTATGAGTGAATCAACCGATTCAAAATTAATAATTCTGGAACAAACATTATGTGCGTTGCTAAGAGATGTATCGCAAAAAATAACCCAAATATATAAGTTAGGCTACTCAATATTAACTTCTTGCTCATTGTACTTTTGTATAAAACAATTTCTCGCTCGCAATTATATTGTTGGTCTAAATCATTAACAACAGCCTCGTTCATGCTAAATTATGTTTAACACGACGTGAAGGTGAGTAGCTAAATGATGACAGAAAGTCATACGGATGAACTGTACCGGTGTACAGTATTGTACATTGTGTCCAATTAAACTAAGATTGGTATGAATCAAAAATACGTACATGATGCTTTGGATCTACTCAGATGACATTCCCATTGCTTGAACACTGGTCGAAGAGACGAATAGAGGTTCCCATCGTCTGATTCTCCTGTTCTACACAACTCGCTTATCTGGTCACTGAACTCCAAGATTTTCTACACATACAAGAAAAGTAAGATCAAGTGTGTACATTTCAGTCAGGGTAGTTTCAGATATTGGACAATACAAGTAATGAAGCTTGCCCTCACTGTACCTTGCTGAGATAAGGCCCCATTCGCTCCGGTTCTAAAGGTGGACCATCGGCATAATTCTTAAGTTCAACCCTCAGCCCAGACAAGTGGAAGTGAATTTGATCACTTAGAGATGGAAGTGAAGACTGTGAAATAAGGAATAACTTGTGAGTTCAGTGTTTAGAGTCAGTTTTGGAATATTTCATCATGTTTACACTTGCCTTGATATGTGCGACCAGCTCTTTGGTGAGTCTGGTGGAAAGGCAGGGTATTGTGGCCCTTTGCTCCTCAAGAAGATAACTGGTGGAGACAGGAGCACTCTTAAATGTCTTTGAACTTTACACAAAATATCAAATCATTGAATAGGTATGATTTCTACTAATTCAATACCTGAACTGTGTGTGTTTTGCGAAAAACTCCTTTTCCTGTCTTGTGGCTTCAACCAGAGAAACGTTTTCATTGATGTCGCTTTGGCCTCTGCATCGGACAATGGTGTAGCCCTTTTTGAGAGGAACCACTTTACCCTGCAGTACTTGTAAGATGTCGGCCTCTGCTCCTTTATCTACCAGGTCTGGCTTTGTCAGTATTGCTGAAGCAATAAAAAAGTTTTTGAATAGAAATAAATAAAACTGCACTGCACACTCTAATGTGAAAATTAAACTGTAGTTCATATGAAAAGTTATACCTAAAGTCCTTAAGCCATCAGGATCGACACCCTGAGCCATTCTAAGTGCTTCCGTGGTTGCGATGTCGACATTGCAAGGAACAACAACCAAATTAATGGTTTCTTTTTTGGAAATGAATTTCAATATCAGGCGTCGAATCTGCAATTAATCAAAGGCAGTGATTACACATTTTAAACTGTAGCATGCTACATTATTATGCATGTGACATCACGTTGCAGGTTTAATTCAAGTGCCATCCAGATATCAACTTGAAAGTGTAAATGTATTATTTTATAAAACATTTTATTAAATCCTTTCTTAAATATTTCAAATTGAATTACGTAATTATTTTGCATTTTTATTTCAGTATGCATTTATGTTATGTGTAAATAATTTATTTAATTTTGGAGAATTTGCACAGAAAGGAACTGAATGCATAAATATATGGGATTATACACAATTACTTATTAATCAGTATTTTCCTCTCACCTGGTCTCCAATGTCTTCCGGTTGTCCTTTCACAGGTACTCTTGTTATTCCAGGCAGATCGATCAGCGTGAGGTCGCACACATCAGGCGATGAGATCTCCAAACTGATGAGATCATCGCAGATTCCTACTCCATCTCCAGCAAGCATATTCTGTGCTGTAAAAAACAAACACTACATACTAACTCAACCTTCATTTATCATGTAAGTGATATTAAAACTAATAAGAACTTGTAGAACATTCATTTTATATCCTGCTATGTATTATAATTATAACTTAGTAATGATATTTAGCTTTATATACAGCCTCACCCCTTCTGACGTAACTTTCAACTTGTGCGGGATCATTAAACGTCTCACGCACTTCATTGTAGGAGATTACGGCGGTCCAGCAACTCCCATTATTAAGTTTTCTGAGTTTAAGCTCCAGTGGACAGCGGGTGACAATACCTGAATGGACCATGTAAAAAAAAAATATATATATATATATATATATATATATATATATATATATATATATATGTTTGTATATATAAATGAATAATGTATTGTTAGTGTACAACGTACCACTCCCACGAGGTAAAGCGACTCCTGATAGCGCCTCTAATACAGAGCTTTTCCCCGAGCTCTGGTCTCCCACCACTGCAATAGCCGGCAATGCAAGTTCCTTCTCAATGCCAATTCGCCTCATGTAGTCAATCATCTCAATATAGGGCCGAACCTGAGCCTCCCACTGCTGCAGAAATATTGCACTGTTCTCTGGACTTAAAAAAACACACATTCAACAATTAGACTGCATTTCTATAAAATGAGAGCATTGATGTTTTACAAAAATTCTACAAATTGAAAAAAAGGTTTTCCTTACCCATTTTCATCTGAAGAATCGAAATCCAGTATTTCTGGTGAGCTGTCCATGACTGAAAGGAAATAAATCTCACAAAATTTGGTAGTATTTAAAAAAGTTAATATATATATAAAGTGATGTCTTTTAGAATGTTTAGATGAGAACTCAAGATCTGCGTAAAATATGTCGGAATCAATTCAAGCTTTCTCTGAAATCCTCAGACAACAGAACTTCTGGCAAATAAGTTTCAAATGCATACTGTCAACCTTATATAGGTTTTATATTGCGTGTCGTTTGGGGAGGAGTGGGGTTGGGGTCAGACAACAATACTTAACCATAAACAGAAATTAGCTTTACAAAAAGTAAATAGTCAGCACTTGAGCTGACCTTGAGTTCAGAAAAAAAAAAACAAGGGAAGAACAGAATGCAAATATACTGTGATTTTGCAAGAATATTTATGGGAAGTAGCCAATTTGTATGCCTACTATATATGTGCATGTTTAATTTTGTTTTGTTCCTTTTTTTATTATTTTACACCACTTATATCACACTTGGAAAATAATTATTCTCTTAAATTCAATTATTAACAGTTTAACGGAACCAGATTCCACCATGAGTAGATATAATCGCTGTGCTGTATATTTAATATTTAAGAAACCTGAATGAGGAAGCGGTGATCACAAAGCTGACTTGCAAAGGCTAAAAAAGATATTAGCATTTGATGTTTAATACAAATCTGCAGTGCAGTTTTGGGAAATCATTTGCATAAAGAAAAAATAACTCTCCCTTGGTTTATGGGTTGCAGCACAAGTTATAATATAATGTATAATTTATTATAAAAAATATTTCTCAACATACTATTTAAAATGTTTTTTCCCCATTGTATGACTACTTGTGACTTTAACTTAAGCACCGCATGTTTAGAACACTGTAAGCAAAAAACATGCACAACAAAAACTTTTTTGTTGTTGTTGATAATAGTGTAAAAATATATAAAGCACTGCTCACACGGACATCATTTTCAAACCAGGCAGCTTTCTATTGGTCCGTTTTCCAAATCTGCGTGAAAAACTTGAACCCGTAGGCAAAATCTGTATAAAATCTTTCACAATCATGTGGATTCCTAATGTAATTAGCATATTTCACAGTTAGCGGTAAATGTGACTGCATCTTTTCATTTCTGTGATAGTAATGAGTCCATGAGCCTTTCGCATTTACAGTTTACTCATTTCATGGTTCCTATGTATGTATGTATATTATATTAAGTATGTTAATATAATATTTTGTTAAGCAGACTACACTAGAGAGTAGAGTTATGATAAATTGGGTATTCAATTTGTTTTAAAACAAAAAGTAATTGTCTACAAATAAAATAACTAGCAAAAAAAACATTTTCTGATAACTCTTGGTCATCCATAAAAAGAAACAAGAGTGAGTCTAAAGATTTTGAAGCACTAAGTGAATATGAAAGACAAAAGACTAAAACAATAACTTTAATCACTATGCATCCAAGGACCTGAAAATAAGGGCGAATAAACTTAACATGAATAATGTATTGTACTGAACTACAATGAACTCTAAAGCTCTGAACATATTTCCTCTCCTCAGAAATGTGTCTTGAGAGGGGCAACTTAACCTTGAAACGCTTTCATTTAAGTACGTTAATATTATAAATACCCTCAGAACAAGCAACACTGACAGTTTTCAGTCATTTCAAAATCTCTCGATAAGTTTTTCGAACAAAAATATTAATCTTTTTCTGTCCTCGGCATATGAGTCTGGTTGAGTGTGTCTTGTGCCGTTTGTCCCTTTAGCCATGGCGGTGAAAGTCTCTCTGTCTCTTTCAAGGGCCGCTCTGTCCCGCTCCAGTCTTGCTCTGTCCTGTTCCAGCGAGGCTCTTTCCCGGTCAATCGCAGCTCTGTCTTTTTCCAGCTGTGCTCTGTCTCTTTCCAACGCCGTTTTCTCCCTCTCTGCAACGGCCTTCTCGCGCTCCAGCAGCACTCGCTCTCGTTCCAGGTCTGCGTGCTCCTTCTCCAGCAGCTGTCGTTCTCGTCTGAGTTTGGCTCTTTCGAAGTGCAGCTCATCTTGAGTCTCTGGAGGGCTTTTTTCCATCGGTCTCCCTCTCACGCTTTCTGCTGTATCTGATGAGGGTCCTCCATCAGCTACTGTGGTTTGAGTGTTGACCTCGATTACTGAATGTGTCAGTAATTCCAGAATATCACTCCCCATTTCTACTTGATACATCTTCTTGCTGGGCTGGGCTGCGCATTCGGACTCATCGGCCAGGTTGGTCAGTAAGGTCGGTTTAGGAGGGTCGGCGTCAGTAGGATCACCATCTACGGCCTTCTCCATGAGTCTGAACCACCGCCAGGATTCTGGTTTAACTGTTTCAACGTCCCTCGCGAGAGCTTTTAAAACCTAGGGGTGAAAGGTAGAGAAAGCAACATCAGGAGAATTGCATGTATACATGTTTATTTTCTAAGTAGATCTTTATATTTTCTGAAGAACATAAAGCATGGTGTGCAGCTAAACAAGTTAATAATTATAACTGAACATAAAGACAGATTCTATGTGTCCATCTTACCTTGTATTTGCATTTTAAATTCTCCCACTTTCGTTTTGCTCTTTGAGAAGTAATATTTCCGTCCAGGTTGGATTTTGTCTCTTGTATGAATAGCCTACAAAAACACACACACACACGAACACACACACTTTGTGACTTTCTCTATAATAAATAAAACCCTTGGGTTTTAAAATTGAAAAGGGCTACATAAAGTTTGGTATATTAATTAAAATGTTTTCAGTTTTTATATTATTAAGTGTATAATTTAATGTGAATATTTTTTATATTATTATGGAATTCATGCTTTAAAACATTTATTTCTAAAAACTACTTAATCATGAATTCATTTTACCATTATTTGGCTGTTTATTTCTAATGAGATTCTCCTTGCCATTGCAACTTTTATCTTACTTGCTGGATGCTGTAGTGAAATATTCTCTTTACATCTGCTTTGTAATTATACATATATATTATATATATATATATATATATATATATTATATATATATATATATATATATATATATATATATATATAAAACACCCAATTTATTTCATTATTTAATTTCTATTTATTTAATTAAAATTTTAACTTTAATTCACGTTTTTAAGTGATAATATTTAGAATTAAATATATCTAAATATAACTAAGTATAAATATTTATATTTTAAATATAAATATTTTAAAATATTATTATACAAACATATACATTTTTTATATAACTATACCAATAAATTATAAAGCCCATAATTAAAATAATAATATAATTAGATACCAACATTTTTTCTTGCTAATTTTACATAGTATAAATGGATTATCAGATCATCTGAACCATCTGTCATAGTATATTTGAAAAGGGTTCAGCGTAAATGGGGGTCCCTGATAGTTTAAAACCCCTTCGTTATGAGTTATCTATTGTAAAACGCACGCACGACATGTACTGCAGATGTAAAATGAACCACATATTGATTATGAATCACAGTGAGTACATACTCCCAGCCATTTCTGCATGTGTTCCTCCAGCCTGAGAATAAATAGCCGTGGGCCATGCGCCACCTGATCAGTGCCTCAGTGTCCTTGTGAGACCCTGAAACAGAACAGCGGTGCAGACGGACAGTGCGGCGTGAATTCACTGTAGCTCTGCTGCTGCTGTAACCTGACTTTATACATGCAAAACAAAACAAACCGCCCAGTCAAGCCACACCATAAACACTGACAACTGTCAGTCTGAAATAATAGTAATAAATCCTTGTTTATTAACCGCCAGCAGCTGCACATACCAAGTGCATTAACCCGGTTTTAAATCCACTGTGAATTCTATATAAACTCATTATAGAGTCAAAGGTAATGTGCGAAAGTTTTGCATGCGTGCACACAGTGCAGCTTCACACAATGACACTCACACTGTTGAGATGGTTGCGCCATTTCTTAAAGAGAGAGAGAGGCGGCCAAACTCCTCTTATGAGATATAAAGTAATACCATGAATATTATTGTTATCTTTCACTTCTTCAACAGCCGTTTGTGTCTCTGCCGACAGCAGTTCTTCACAGCTTTTCCAGTTTCTAACAGACGGACCAATGATATTAGATCACTGCCTTCTAGCGGTCAGGAGAAAAACAACATCTCACTACAATAAGCATCAATACATTTTGATCTTTAGTTATAGATTATATCTAAAAGTTCTGTAAGAAATCAAGTCATTAAAAATGCTGAGACCTCTAATCCACAGAAGGGTTATTATTTTCATCTAAAACAAACAAAAGTATTTTGAAAAAAAGCTGAAACAAAATACAACACAAACATTAGATGTAAACTAAATGAAAATAAAATTATTAATATTACCGGAAATAAATAAACCTAAATAGTAATTTTTTTTCTTTTAAATGAAAGATCACACAAAAGCACTTAACAAAATTACTACAAATTAAACTAAAATGATCATAAAAAATGAAAATAAAAGATAATTGAGAATATTAACAAAAAATAGTATATATATATATATATAGCATATAAACAATACTAAAATAACGATGATAACAAAGTTTTTTCCAAAAATTCTTTTTTGGAATTACACCAATTTAAAAATAGATTTCATTACAAATTTGTATCTACAATATTTATTGCTTATTTATTATACTCTATATAAATATATTATAATAATATACATTGTTTTCTTTTATTTGTTTTGTTAACAAAAGTGAAGTAAAGTTTCGCTGATGTATATTTTTCAGTGTGGGTTTATTTGTGAAACCACAAACACGTATATACATACATTAATTAATTAATGACTACGAGAAAGCTACTGTTTGTTGAACACACATTACGTTTTGTGACTCTATATGGGGCAAGTTGTCTCAACACTGGAACCTGTCATAAAAACAGCATTTTACTTTTCAGCAAAGTTTAACTTTCTGAATGACAAAAAGGTGGACTATGAATATAGTTTTGACATTTATTGTGTGGCACAAATGGTATACTTAACTTACAGACACCGTTATTGTACATCATTTCAATAAGAATGCATCACACTCCATGTTTCTTTCAACATTTACATTGTAAACAAATCTCAAAAATATTTTAGTTAAGGGACCCCTGTGCATTTAATGCATGTGGACTGTGTGCATTCGATTTTGGATTGAAAATAAAAATTATATATATAATTTTAACATAAGCAAAAATTTGCCATTTAAATATATCTTCAGACAACAACCCAAGGATTGTTCAGACTATCCCATTAACTCATCGCAGTATCTGTTTTTCCCCGAGGTTTGCCCTCTTCTCAGACCTGCGTCAGATTTTTTCGATCACTCTTTCTAGTAAGAATATTAATCTTTCTCTGTTCTTTTCATGTGGACAGTCCAGCCTGTTGCATTCTGAACTGCTTTTCAAGTGATTCGTGATTTGCTCCGACCTTCGGTCTCTTTCAAGGGCCACTCTGTCCCTGGCCAAAGCTTCTCTGTCTTTCTGCAGTCTGACTCGGTCCTGTTCCAAAGACGCTTTGTCTCTGTTAACCGCAGCTTTGTCCTTCTCTACCTGGGCTCTGTCCCGCAGAAGTGCTGCTCTTTCCCGATCGGCAAGGGCCCTTTCCCGCTCTAGAAGGGCTTTTTCTCTGTCCAGGCCTCCGAGCTCTTTTTCTAGAAGCTGTCTTTCTCTTTGAAGTTTGGTTCTCATGATGTCCAGCGAGTGACTTTCTGTCGTCTGCTTGCCTTTTTGTCTTGCCTGCTTACTCAGATGCGGTCTGGAGGCCGGCGGCACGTTCACCGGAGTTCCTTCCTCTTCCAGGAATTCCAGTATTTCCCCTTTGACTTTAATCTGGCGCAGCCTCTTACTGGGATGAGGTGCACTATCATTGTCAGCTTCTGATGTGATCACTTGCTGGCTGATCTTTTCATCAAACTCTTCACCCAGAGCATCGTCCATGAGATTGAACCATTTCCAGCAGGTGGGGTTCTTCTCCACACCGGCTGGGGGATATTTTGCATCCTTGAAAGTGTGAAATGCATTGAACTGGTGAACATGTTCTGTGAAAGCTGGCATTTGAAAAACACAATTACAAGTGAGACCAACCTTATATCTTGCTTTCAGGTTTTCCCACTTTTTGGCAATCTGCTCAGTTGTCATCTTTTCCTCAAGCCCCATTTCTCTGAGTATTGCGCTGCAAATAAAAAAAAAATGATAACTTTGAATCTGAACACATGTTGTGAGAAATCAAGGCAAATTTTAAGATTGCAAATCTCACCTCCAGGCTGTTTTAGACGAATTTTTCCTCCCGTCAAACAGCGCTGAGTTGCTCGACCGCAGCTGTATCAGTTTGGTGATATCCTCAGTAGACACTAGTGCACATAAAACAGCCGGTTAGTTGGCTTAATACTCACACTACTAATTAGTTTCGCGCAAAAACCAACAACTTACTTTTATAGATGTGTTTGGAGCTGGTCGACGCCGAATCCATATTTTATATCACTTCGGAAAACAGATTTCTAGGGCCCTTAATAGTGCACGATGCAGTGTGATTCTGTTATCATACCCTCCCTGGGAAAATGGCGCCGTACGAGCACAGCCTGGATAGGCTGCCTACTAAGTGCATGCCCTTATTTTGAAGGAGTAAATTTGCGTCCTTAAAATGCATATTTCTTGAAATACACATTTGGTTTGACTTACACAGAATTATTACGTGTGTTTGGAATATTAAACTCAAACGCATTGACGAGATCTTTTGATGGCTACTAACTAGGGTAAACCATAGACGGGCTAAACCAAAGACCAAAGAAAGGTAATTAGCATTACATGGGGGCGTGGCTTATTAGATCCAAGGGTGTCTCTAATACGTACAATAATAATTTTTAGCTCTTCTTTGTGTATTATTAAAGTCTCTGAGTATCGTTATTATTTCTGAATTATTATCTAGATGTAGATTAAAGGATCATAGTATTCAGAAACTACTGTAATTGGACTATCCCGGACAGCGCTGAGAAAAATAACAGGCTCCGCGAGACAATAAGATCACGTGACAGCTGTTACTTTACTCAGCGCTTTTCAGAATTGAACAATCAGAGCCGTATGTGGTTACTAGATGAAGATTTTATTTTTATCTATTAAAAGCGAGATCGCAGCTACGTTTTCCATCTAAGTGTTAACAAAAACCGCTATTTTTAGTGTACAAATCGCAGTGTATCTAATTAAAGCATTCTGAAATTTGAATACACTTGCGGTTCTCTAGCAGCACTGCGCCACCTGGAGGAAGACAACTTTTATTTAATTGAAATCATTGAAGCAAACATTGAATCAAACCAACATTTTCCATCTGTAACGGTGAGAAATGAGAAGGCTTGTATTAGAAGAGGAATAGGTTGTGTTTAGTTATATAGATATTTTGGTGTATTTTTTTCTGAAAAGAATATGCCCAATGAAGACACAACTCAGAGGCAGTTAGTGACTATTAGATTTACTAATTAATATAATACTCTTAGATAAAATAAACAGCTGCTTTTATCCTACCAAGATCTTTGAAAGATGTTTGCAATCTCAACTAATGCACTTGACCTTTACAAGCCCCTGCTAAACTATTAATAATAGAGGGGGGCTCCTTCCCTAAGAACAGTCAAGTCCTGTCAACTAATTGGAAAATTCTGCGCCTTGATCAAGGGTCTCACCTCAGTTGTGTAATACTGAAGGTGGAAGAGAGTGCTCGTCATTCACTCCCCTGTGCATTCACTCACTTAAGATAATATATATATAAGTTCAGTTCTATAAAACCATTTTTAAACTTTTATAATTATTTATTATATATATATATATATATATATATATATATATATATGTGTGTGTGTGTGTGTGTGTGTGTGTGTGTGTGTGTGTGTGTGTGTGTGTGTGTGTGTGTGTGGTTGTTAAATGTTTTAAACGTTTTAAAAGTTTTAGGAAACTCATTATTGAATTCTGAATGACAGAACAAGATGACATAAACAATGAACATACACATCAGCATATATTAACATATCTTAAAAGTATAGTTCAACAAATATAAAAATAAATTACATTTATTCAACCTTGTGTTGTTCCAAACCTGTATGACCTGTTTCTTCTGCTGAACACAAAATAACATTTTTTGAAGAATGTTCATAGTTAAACTGATTCAGGTCCTTTTGACTCCCTTTGTTTTGATTTAAAAAAAAATTGGTTATCATTATTATTCTAAATATCTTCTCTTTTGTTCAGCAGAAGAAAGAAAGTCATACAGGTTTGGAAGAACATGAGGTTGAATGTTATTAATTTCATTTCATTCGAGCAATAAATGTATGGACATGTATAGTGCAAATGCAATCATCTCCTTTTTTTCCACAAATGGACCTTCACACAACTCTGTTCCATCGGTCTATCGGCCGCTCTGCTTTATTATAATGCATTTTGCATCATCAGTTCAGTCATGCAAAAGCGTGTCCTTTGTTGTCCAGTGTGGAGCAAGGGGGCTAATCTCTGTGCATATGTCCTTAAAAGCACTGTTGCTGTTTTCCTCTTAAATTATTAAACTTCTTCAGTGGCTTTAAAACAATGAGAGAAGATTAGTGAGGTTATTCTGTGACGGTGTGTTTGTGCGTGTGTGCACATGAAGTGTGTGTGTGTGTGTGTGTGTGTGTGTGTGTGTGTGTGTGTCTTCTTTTTTGTGCGTGTGTGCACATGAAGTGTGTGTGTGTGTGTGTGTGTATGTGTGTGTGTGTGTGTGTGTGTGTGTCTTCTCCTTTCTGTTCATGCATTGATGCTGTTCGGTATCTAAATGAGAGCAGTCCAACAGAGGCTGATCGATCCATCGGGGCCAATTAAGCCTCATTCCTTTGTATTTCAGAATCACATTTGCTATCAAGTCACATTGCATCTGTCACTCAAGCAACCAAAATGGTTGTTTTGTACCTAAAATCAACATCTGGATCAGATACATATGTTTAGCTATATAATTCAGATCTTATTAGTGCATGCTTGTGTTTTCACCCTGAACAGAGAGTGTTTGACATGCACTGTATTGTAATTTCCCTCTATGTGAATCTGTGCCTCTCTAATCCAGCAGTCTGAATCCTGTGTTGGGGAAGAAGAGGGGGTTGTATGTGTCTCTGTAATCTTGCTATGTCTGTGTGGAACTGTGTTGGTAATCTTGCTATGTCTGTGTGGAACTGTGTTGGTAATCCTGCTGTGTGTGTGTGCATGCTGAAGTGTATTTCTCTAATGTAATCCTATGACAGCGAGCATTTATGCACGTGAATGGTCGTCAATGTTAAAGCATACATGCTTTATGTGTTTAGCATCATTTTACATTGTATGGCAGGCCGCACGGGCACACTGTCACGGTTGGTAAACCGTGATCTCTGGGATTTGCACTTTTAGGGTGAAGTCTGTGTGTTATGCGTCAGCACTGATTAGTTTGTTGGCGTCTCCGTTAATTGTCATTAGCAACAGCTGTCACTCATTACTCATCCCTATATATTGGCTTGTCTAGCGTTGTTTCATGTTTGTGACCTGTGCTTTGCTTTCTTGTGTGTTTCTGCGTTGGATGTCCGTGTTTCCCCGGAACCCTGTCCACTCTACGCAACCCACCACCAAGCAAAACCACTTACCTTCGGCTCGCTTCCCAGTATTGTATTGTTTCATTGTCTTCATTAAATTACCTTAACCTCGCACTTGCTTCCTGCCACTCCTTCACCCCAGTCGTTACAGAACGCTCTCACCAAACATGGAAGCAAACTTCACTGTCTGAATTCATTCACCACAGCGTCAACCGCATGGATCAGCAGCAGGAGAGCATCGTGAACACCGGACGCGCGATCCAAGCGATGGTGACACAGGTGTCCGAGCTCACCCAGCAGATTCATCAACTCACCTCTCCAACTGTGCCCACCGCACCGCCTGTGCCGCCCATCCCCCGGGACCTCCCAGGACCACTTCCGGCCAGAGCAGCAACTTCCGGCGCCAGAGAGTTACTCTGGTGAGCCAAACTTTTGCAAGACTTTCCTTAACAAATGTTCCATGCATTTTGCATTGCAGCCCTGCACCTTCGCGACAGAGAAGTCCAAGGTTGCGTTTGCTCTTACCCTACTCTCTGGCAGGGCCGCCTTATGGGGGACGGCGGTGTGGGAGAATCAACATCCGTGTTGCGCCTCATTCCACTCCCTCTCCGAAGAGATGAAACGGGTCTTCGATCGAGCCGCGGCCGGCAGGGAGGCCGCTCACCAGCTCTCGGACCTTAAACAAGAAAAATCATCAGTGGCGGACTATTCCATTCAGGCGGCGCAGTAGGATCGATTCCTGCATGGGCTGGCCGACCGTGTTCAGAAGGAAATCTACCTCCTCGAGCTGCCCCCAACGCTCAACGGCCTAATAGACCTGGCACTCCGGTTGGACGCTTGGATTAACCGCCTGGGTTGACAAGTCAGTCCTACACGCCATTACGTCTCTCCGGAAAAGGGGCCGCTCGAGTCGAGAGAACATGGTCGGTCCCGTCTACGATCACGATCACATGCAGGTGGGTAGAGCTCAGCTATCCCGGAGGGAGAGAGAGCGGCGGAGGTCCCAAGGACTATGTTTATATTGCGGTGGCTCGGAGCATTCCATCCATTCATGCCCGGTAAAAGAGCCAGCCCGGTAGTAAGTTTGAGGCTACATCATCGACTCTCCTTCCGGTGAAACTGCGGTGGGAGAATCACACTCACGACTGTCACGCCCTACTGGACTCTGGGGCCGAAGGTAATTTCATTGACTCTCTCCTTGCACGTCACTTGAACCTTCCTGTCCTTCCTGTGTCTCATCCCATCCATGTCACCGCACTCAATGGCCAGAAACTGCGACACATCACCCACTACACTGAACCCATAACTCTGCTCACCTCAGGCAACCACAGTGAAACCATATCCTTTTACGTCATGGACTCCCCTGTAGCTGCCATTGTTTTAGGTCACCCCTGGTTAATCAAACATAATCCACGAGTGGATTGGGGTTCCAACACAGTCACCTTGTGGAGTGAAAGTTGTCATGAGTCTTGTCTGGTTTCTGCTTATCCTGTTGTGCCTGTTTCTGTCTTTCAGAAAGAGACCATGGTGTTATCAAACGTGCCCGCAGAGTACTTGGACCTGAAGGAGGTGTTCAGTAAGTCCCGTGCTGCTTCTCTTCCTCCTCATCGTCCCTACGACTGTGCTATAGATTTAGTGCCAGGTAAGTCTCCGCCAAAAGGCAAGCTTTACTGTCTTTCTATTCTGGAGAGGGAGGCCATGGAGAAATACATTTCTGATTCCTTGGCATCGAGGTTCATCCACCCTTCCTCTTCTCCAGCGGGGGCAGGATTCTTTTTTGTGGGTAAGAAGGATGGTTCTTTGCAACCTTGTATTGACTACCGAGAGCTGAACAACATCACGATAAAGAACACCTATCCGTTACCATTGATGTCTTCAGCTTTCGAGAGGTTACAGGGAGCATCCGTATTCACAAAATTGGATTTACGTAACGCTTATCATTTGGTCCGCATCAGGAAGGGGGATGAATGGAAAACCACCTTTAACACCCCTAGAGTGCACTTTGAATATTTGGTGATGCCGTTCGGGCTCTCCAACTCGCCAGGGGTTTTCCAGGCACTCGTTAATGACGTGTTGAGAGACATGGTAGATCAGTTTATATATGTTTACCTGGATGACATACTGATTTTTTCTTCATCTCTCCAGGAACATGTTCAACATGTCAGGCGAGTGCTCCAGAGATTACTCGAGAATGGGCTTTTTGTCAAGGCGGAGAAATGTGTATTCCATGCACAGTCTGTCCCCTTCCTAGGGTATATCGTCTCGTCCGAGGGAATACGTATGGATCCTGACAAGGTTAAGGGTGTGATAGATTGGCCATCTCCAGATTCCCGTAAGGCCCTACAGCGGTTTCTGGGGTTCGCCATTTTCTATCGACGTTTCATTCGTAATTTCAGCCAACTAGTCTCACCTCTGACGGCTTTGACCTCCCCTAGTACTCCGTTCAGGTGGTCAGATGCAACCGAAACTGCATTTACCAACCTCAAGAGACGCTTCGTTTTGGCTCCCATCCTTGTAGCCCCTGATCCCACACGGCAGTTCGTGGTGGAGGTCGACGCATCAGAGGTGGGGGTAGGAGCAGTTCTTTCCCAACGTGCTGCCTCGGACGATAAGATGCATCCCTGCGCGTTTTTCTCTCATCGGTTATCACCTGCTGAACGCAATTATGACATTGGTAACAGACAATTGTTGGCCGTCAAATTAGCTTTAGAGGAGTGGCGTCACTGGTTGGAAGGTTAGGGGGTACCTTTCATCGTTTGGACTGATCACAATAATTTAGAGTACATTAGAACTGCCAAAAGACTCAATTCCAGGCAGGCTCGGTGGGCACTTTTTTTCGGTCGTTTTGATTTTACTCTGTCGTAACGCCCGGGTTCCAAAAATGTCAAACCCGGTTCTTTGTCACGTCTTTTTGACCCTCCGCCCGCCCGGTGACTCCCGAGTGTATTTTACCTGAAAAAAATAGTCGTCTCAGCACTCGTATGGGAGGTCGAATTGAAGGTCAAGACGGCCTTAGAAAGGGTAACGCCTCCGCCCGGTTGCCCACCGAATCGTTTATTTGTGCCAGAAGAGTTACGGTCCGAAGTTATTCAGTGGGGTCACTGCTCTAACGTTGCTTGTCATCCAGGGATAAGCCGAACCAAGGGGTTAGTTAAACAACGATTCTGGTGGCCACTCATGGCTCGTGACGTCCACGATTTTGTTTTGGCTTGCTCAGTTTGCGCCAGTGGTAAGTCGTCTAACCGGCCTCCTGATGGGCTTCTTCAACCGCTGTCTGTCCCTTCGAGACCCTGGTCACATATCGCACTAGATTTTGTTACCGCCCTCCCGCCCTCTAATGGCATGATGGTCGTTTTGACCATAGTGGACCGGTTCTCGAAGGCGGCACATTTCATTCCCTTGCCCAAATTACCGACAGCCAAGGAGACAGCGGTCACTGTCCAAGATCACGTTACATGGCCTCCCTACATGGCGCACTAAGGCCAAGGCCGATCGCCACCGTTCAAAGCCTCCCATTTACATCGTGGGTCAAAAAGTGTGGCTTTCTACAAACAATATTCCTCTCCGTTTCGAACAAATTAGCTCCCAAATTCATTGGCCCGTTTACTATCACCAAGATCATTAGTCCGATGACAGTTGGCCTCAAACTACCTCCAGCGTACAGGAGGATACATCCCGCCTTCCATGTGTCCAAAATTAAACCCGTGTTTTATTCACGTATTAATCTGCCTACCCTGGTTCCCCCGCCGCCGCGTCTTGTAGATGGGGAACCGACCCATTCGGTTAATCGTATTCTGGACTCGAGACGGAGGGGACGAGGATTCCAGTACTTGGTGGACTGGGAAGGTTACGGTCCGGAGGAGAGGAGTTGGGTACCTGCTAGGGACATACTGGATCACTCCCTTATTGATGATTACAATCAGCAGGTAGGCCTATTTATTGCCTTGTCTAGCGTCTTGTGTTCGTGAGAGCGTTGTTTCATGTTTGTGACATGTGCTTTGCTTTCTTGTGTGTTTCTGCATTGGATGTCCGTGTTTTCCCGGAACCCCGTCCACTCTACGCAACCCACCACCAAGCAACACCACTTACCTTTGGCTCGCTTCCCCGCAGTTCCTGTGTCACCCTCTCCTGCTGCCAACTCACCTCCGCCTTCCGGATTCGTCATTCATCACCACCATCTTGGACTGTGCATTCCTCCCAGCGTTATTTGTGTCCCAGTATTGTATTGTTTCATTGTCTTCATTAAATTACCTTAACCTCGCACTTGCTTCCTGCCACTCCTTCACCCCAGTCGTTACACACACACTCGACTCCACGTGTGGGCAAGGTTTGACATCATCAGGCGTCATTGCCTTGCTGAGGTGATATGGGAGGGCAGGATCAGCAAAGACATTTGGCTTGATCTCTAACTTTCCTGAGGCGTGGCTGGGGGAAGGGAACGACTGGTTCGGAATGACGAACTGGAATTAGGATAAAGATAGGAAGTACAGGCCAAAAGTTTTGAGAATTACATAAATATTAGAAATTGGAAAAGTTGCTGCTTAAGTTTTTATAATAGCAATTTGCATATACTCCAGAATGTTATGAAGAGTGATCAGATGAATTGCATAGTCCTTCTTTGCCATGAAAAATTACTTAATCCCAAAAAAACCTTTCCACTGCATTTCATTGCTGTCATTAAAGGACCTGCTGAGATCATTTCAGTAATCGTCTTGTTAACTCAGGTGAGCACAAGGCTGGAGATCATTATGTCAGGCTGATTGGGTTAGAATGGCAGACTTGACATGTTAAAAGGAGGGTGATGCTTTAAATCATTATTCTTCCATTGTTAACCATGGTGACCTGCAAAGAAACGTGTGCAGCCATCGTTGCATTGCATAAAAATGGCTTCACAGGCAAGGATATTGTGGCTACTAAGATTGCACCTAAATCAACAATTTATAGGATCATCAAGAACTTCGAGGAAAGAGGTTCAATTCTTGTAAAGAAGGCTTCAGGGCGTCCAAGAAAGTCCAGCAAGTGCCAGGATAGTCTCCTAAAGAGGATTCAGCTTCGGGATCGGAGTGCCACCAGTGTAGAGCTTGCTCAGGAATGGCAGCAGGCAGGTGTGAGCGCATCTGCACGCACAGTGAGGCGAAGACTTTTGGAAGATGGCCTGGTGTCAAGAAGGGCAGCAAAGAAGCCACTTCTCTCCAAAAAAAAACATCAGGGACAGATTGATCTTCTGCAGAAAGTATAGTGAATGGACTGCTGAGGACTGGGGCAAAGTCATATTCTCCGATGAAGCCCCTTTCCGATTGTTTGGGGCATCTGGAAAAAGGCTTGTCCGGAGAAGAAAAGGTGAGCGCTGCCATCAGTCCTGTGTCATGCCAACAGTAAAGCATCCTGACACCATTCATGTGTGGGGTTGCTTCTCATCCAAGGGAGTGGGCTCACTCACAATTCTGCCCAAAAACACAGACATGAATAAAGAATGGTACCAAAACACCCTCCAACAGCAACTTCTTACAACAATCCAACAACAGTTTGGTGAAGAGCAATGTATGTTCTAGCACGATGGAGCACCGTGCCATAAGGCAAAAGTGATAACTAAGTGGCTCGGGGACCCGAATGTTGAAATTTTGGGTCCATGGCCTGGAAACTCCCCAGATCTTAATCCCATTGAGAACTTGTGGTCAATCCTCAAGAGGCGGGTGGACAAACAAAAACCCACTAATTCTGACAAACTCCAAGAAGTTATTATGAAAGAATGGGTTGCTATCAGTCAGGATTTGGCCCAGAAGTTGATTGAGAGCATGCCCAGTCGAACTGCAGAGGTCCTGAAAAAGAAGGGCCAACACTGCAAATACTGACTCTTTGCATAAATGTCATGTAATTGTCGATAAAAGCCTTTGAAACGTATGAAGTGATTGTAATTATATTTCAGTACATCACAGAAACAACTGAAACAAAGATCTAAAAGCAGTTTAGCAGCAAACATTTTGAAAACTAATATTTATGTAATTCTCAAAACTTTTGGCCACGACTGTAGTCTCAGATCAGAAGTTCCCAATTTGAACCATTATGGAAAAATCTACAAATCTAGTCTCATAGATATCTTACAAAATAAGAATGTGTAGTAATCCAAGATTTAGAAGAGGTCTGTCGTGGGTCAAAATTTTCATTTTTGGGTTGACTGTCCCTTTAAGTGGCCTTTTATTTCATTATTAATATATTATCTGCAATTACAGTTTTTACAAATATACTTTTAAGAGTTGAAGTACACTACAAGTGCACATTAAATACAAATTAGCACACTTCTTCACAAAGGTTGACATAGCAAATTGGAGGTAAGGGCTATGGGCTATCAACTATGGAGAAGTGGGTTTAGCGATGGAGACCGCGTTGCGAGAGCCTGCCATGCTGTAGCCGAGCGGATAGGCAGCACTATTTATAGCTAATCCTGTTTAAGCGAGGTCATGCTCTCTACCATCCCTGAGACAGAGCAGTGGAGTTAAACGCTCGCGTGCCAGTGTACTAGAAGCACCGCGTGCGCTTTTAGCTCATCCTACCAATCAAAAAACACAACACATACACAAATCACATCCAGGATTTTCTATGCTTCTTTTGTCAGTAGTTTCACTATAGGAGGAAGGGCTTTAACCACCATAGAATCTGAAGGGGGCGATTATAATATTATAATTAGTTCTGTCAAATGATTAATCGCATCCAAAACAACAGTTTTTGTTAACATAATATATGTGTGTGTGTGTGTTGTGTATATTTATTATGTATATATAAATACACACTCATACACTATATATTTTGAAAATATTTAAATGTATACAGTATATTAATATTCACAGTACACACACTGTCATGGTGTAAACCAAGTCTGAGGAAAAGTAAAGGCTGGCCTTCTTAATTTTATTTGCCTTCTCAAACATTTTGACACTGATGAGGCTGATTAAAAATATCACTTTCTACTTTTTGTCTTCGTAATGACAAACACAGCATTGGGTAATGAAGTGCAAAAAATCAAAATTATTAAAAATTTGGAGGTAATAATTTGTCATATGTACTTGTAATTGGGGTATTATAATTAGTGCTGTCAAATGATTTATCTGTATATAACTTTATATATATATGTGTGTGTGTGTGTGTGTGTGTGTGTGTGTGTGTGTGTGTGTGTGTGTGTGTGTGTGTGTGTGCAATAGCTTCTATCCTGAATATATAGTTGATTTTGTAATCTATCTTCATTCAGTCTTATATTTGATGTGGCTGGATTGTAGAGATAAAGCCTTCTAAAGACAATAATTTGTAAATCTCTACTGTGGCCCTCCGCTTGTTGCTAATAATAATATATCAAGTTTAGTATAGCCCGCTTGTCCATCACACTGAAGTATCTTTGCGGGTTGCTGGTGATGACAGCTGTTTCAACAAGGGATGACACCTGTACCTAGGATAAGCACTGGCCAATTGGAGTCTGAGTTAAATTCCGAGCCGTGCCTCTGACGTAGACAGTCCACAGCGCGCGGTGGGCGGGTCGTTACGGATCGAGTTGTAGATCCACGGCGCGAGACTACTGATGCCAAGTGGAACTGACGCGCACCGGTTCAAAGTGAGTACACATGTATGCAAAGGAAATGTGTTATTATACACTATATAGGCGAAAAGTGTTGTTTCAGATCTTACAGTATGGACCACATTAGTTTTAAATCAAAAGGCAAGTCAATACAGATCGAAATTGTTAGGTTTAGTAGCGGAAACATGCTGTTATTCTATTAATTCTATGTGAGAATCGCGTGATTAAGACTATTTTTTTTGCATGTCTTTTTTATTTCTTGCTTATATAGTCCTAAATGTTCTGCTTTATACCTTTTGACACACATTTTTTTTTATTCTTAATGCAAATTCACTAGGCTACTATTTACCCAGACATTATGCACTATAAAAAAATATTTTCAGATGAATCTCTGTAGAGTATTAAATTTCAGAATGAGTGCGTCAGTCGAATGTATTCTAGTGGCTTGAGAGTTTTTTTTTTTTTTGTCTTGGTATCGTAATGTGTATTGTATGCCCTTGCAACACAGAGATCATATGGGCCCATTACTGCACGCAATGCTATTTGTGTCGCCAAGAGGATTTTGCATCGATGCCACAATGACTTCTTAACTGCCCTGTAACATGCTTTATGGTTTGGTGGACAGTGGGCTTTGATTTCGATTCGTTTCGATTTCTTTAATGTTTATCATTTATGCTGATAAAATAGACCAATAAAATGGCATTATAGCAACATTGTGGCCAGTCAGAGTGCGAATTATGTGGAGTTAGTCAAAAAAGAAGTTGATGGGGTCTTTACACATGCTTTAATAATTAAAAACACGTTTTTGTTTAGATAACCACGAGGTTTAATTACAAGCTAGTCAGAGATGCTAATAATAGCAGAAGTTGCTGAAGTTGGTAACCATAGCAACAGTTCGCCTTTTAAGCGCTTTCCTTGTGTCGACTAAATGTACATCATTACTTATCTTATTATAGGTTTACACATTACACATATATCTCAGAAAAAAACATCAGTATTTTGATTTAAATGTTTGAGATGAAGTTTAAGATGGTTAACTGTTAACTCACTTTGTTAAGCTTAGCTTATGATAGAGCTAAGCCTATGTGAAAATAAGTTTGTTATTTATTTGTCAAAAAATAGCCTATTTTGCAAAGGTGTTATGTGATGTTTGTTTTCATATAGCAAATTATACAACACTAGACATATAAGGTAGTGAATGTCCTGATATAGAGATATATAGAGAGCCTATATTTATCTTGTCCTCTAAAATGGCAAATTATTCCTTCCGAATGCTCATTCATTAACATTTCTCACTTATTTGCCTTATTTAGACAGTAAGTTTCCACATCTGACTTCCAGAGCATCATGCAGCATCACAATGTGACTCACACTCCTCATTCACAGCATGAGTAAATATAGATTTTCAGCATTCATGTCACAGAAACGTTCACCATTTCTTCCATGTTCAGTTTATTTCTGAGAGCATTTCGTGTGGCTCAAAGGTGCTCTTTGTAGATATATTTTATCAGAAGATCATCTTTGTTCCTCACATAAATGATTGTTTTTATAAAACATCTAATAGTGGTATTAGTTTTCTTGCCATACTTTTAAAATATCCTCTTTTACTGGTACAAGTCTATTTCTAGTGATTCAAATAAATGTACCAAATAAAAGCTTTTTGTATACAGAAGAGTAACTCTTATGCCTCAGGCGTTATCCGGCTGCACTTAGTTCCCTCAGAAGTCTAAATAAACTGAGGGTACTGTCTAGGAATGAGTAAATATAACAATTTTCAACATTGTTCAACAGCACATACTCTTCCCTACAGCAGCAGTGGCTGTGTGTCTCACTACTGCCACAGATTGGCTAATTAGATTAAGCAAGAAGCTTTCCTGAGATAATCATTCAACAAGCCATTTCCTCTAATGGAAACTCTGCTCCTCAAGACCGTCCACTGAAGGTCAAATAACTTTATGCATTAAAGGAGAAATTTTGTCTTGACGCTTTGTAGTACAGACTTTGTGTTGTTTGGAGTAATCATTTGTTTGGCAATTCAGATGTTTTATTCTGTAATTGGGATGCAGATAAAAAGGTAAAGGTAAAACTTTTGTGAGCAAACATTAAGAGGTGATTTAGTGTCTTAAAATATGTTGTTGTCCATGACCTTTAGAGGGCTTTAGATGTCACTGCCTTTGAATCGCAATATAATTTACAATTATAAAATAATAGATTTCATTGCTGATTGAAGTGAAAATTGTTTATTCATTTGTTCAATCCAGGGTAATTATAAAACTGAAACTTAAACTAAATGACCATTAGAA
Source organism: Carassius carassius (assembly GCF_963082965.1). Taxonomy (NCBI): domain Eukaryota; kingdom Metazoa; phylum Chordata; class Actinopteri; order Cypriniformes; family Cyprinidae; genus Carassius; species Carassius carassius. The sequence continues at coordinate 11,687,335 of NC_081797.1, read as the reverse complement.
ATGCTGCCTTTACTGAAGTAAATTTTAAGAAGCACTATAATTCTAGAAATAAACTAAAACTGAAGTAAAAAAAAAATCAAATAGTAATATTTAAAAAATAAAAAAAGAACAAGAAAATTTAAATGATAACATAATATATTTTATTACTACCATAAAATATATAAATAATACTAATATAAAAATATTTCCATTTAATTATGCTTTCTTTTAAATACCCTCTGAAACCTTATTCCCTGCTCTGTTTTTTTAACACATCTTTTAAGTCATTTCTATTGTCTTTGGCAGGTCACTCTTCTTGACGAGATGCCGGTTTTATGTAACAGAACTAATTTTAGCATTCTGTTCTTTAAGCAGACGTAACGGATCTTAAGGGCCGTTACAAAAGCCAACTGTCACTTTGCATAACTGTCAACATCATCTTTAACAGTACTATATGATTTGAAGTGACTTCCTTTGTTGATTGACAGTGGTATCCCTTGATCTGGCAGTTGTGACAGTACACGAATAATCATATTTCATGTGGCTTCATGTGCTAAATGGTCATATAAGCTGACATGGGAACGATAGAGCATGTAATGAACTTGCTTTTGTTTTGTTTTAGATGTAACTTGGTGCAAACCTGAAGATTTGACCTTCTGTGACTCCAGTCACATCAAGATGAGAGAAGATACATCTGGAAATAAAATGGAAATGGCATTTGAATTACATCTGGTATGTCATCAGAAGAGTTGCTTTTTGCATCCCTGAGGAATTAAGTCTGGATATTGTCACTGCTTACCTCAGGGGAAGCCACTTCTCCTCCACTTTTCGGTGCACTTCAGCGGGACTATGGCCAAAAACTCATTCCGTGGGGCGAAGTATAAGGCAGACGCCAATAATGATGGAGATTTTGGCTGCACACTCAAAGAACTTCGATCACTCATGGAACTCAGAGGGACAGATGGATTACAGAGGATTCAAGAGTGCTATGGAGATGTTCAGGGACTCTGTTCCAGGTTAAAATCCTCACCAATAGATGGTAAATAATTCCTTTGCTACCAATGTTAATGCTTATGCATTAAAATACATTTATAAACACCAAACCTAGTAAAAGTGGACCAAAAGTTAGAACCAATATTAACCAATAAGTCAATTTTAAATTTAAATTAATTAAAAGTAAAACACTAACATGTGAATTTAGGCACCACGACATTATAATATACAGTTTAAAAATGTATATTCATTTTGAGATTTGCTTAAGATTACATTTAACAGTGTATAACATTGTGTGCTTATAAACAGTAACTATAGGTGAGCTTTAGATGACAATAAAGGTAATCTAAATGTAAAATAGAGAAAATAAGCATACACAATTAAATATCCAATATTAAGTAATACTAATAATTAAAAAAAAATCTCTATTGCTGGTTACCAAGATGGTTCCAATCTATCTACATACATATGTGTTCCTAGATAAAACACTTTGATCACTTTCAGTTTTGCTAAACCTCATGTCTTATATTTAACCAAATGGTTTAGTGACGCTGAGACTGGTTTAGCCTGGAGGTTATAAATCTGAGCTGAGCAAAGGTTTTATGTTCAAACTTCACTGGGGTTGATCCATGACCTCTCACCATTTCAGCCTTGAGCAAGCACTTAACCTCAGGCTCTTCCTGGAAGACTGTCTCTGTAACAAGTGTAGCGTAATCGCTTCAGATAAATGCGTGAGCTAAATAACTAATTAGCAATTAGACGTTTCAGGCATCTTTTTCCATATGCTTTTTCCTTTAGCCATTAGCACTGTAGCTTTCATCAAGGACCATATTTTAGCATTAAAACACTTTTTCAGAATTTCCCTTTGACAGTGGAGCAATAATGGAGCAAATAATGAGGTACATATTTTGACTGCATAATCCAGTTGAAAGGTCATGTCTTTTAAGAGAGAAAGTTGTGCCACTTAATGCAGTCAGTTGCTAATCTAATAGCATGTCTATTTTTGACCATATTATGAGGGATTTCCATCAAGCAAATATAATTAACTGAAGTCTAACTGATGTCTTACAGTATATCATTTTGCATTTTCATTAATATCACTTTTAAATAAGTTCCATTTTGTGTACAATAGTTAACAATGAAAAATATTTCTAAAGCAGTGATTAATCTTAGTCAATGAGTATTTTAACTAATGCATTATTAAAATCAAAGCATTAATATGTTAACTAACATTAATTAATGGGACCTTTTATTATGAGTTGTTAAAGTTATTTTAAACTGTTGACAGCCCTAATAATTTTAGATATTATTTCTGTTTTATATGTTTTTCTAAACCATTCCAAGTGCCTTGGTTATGAATAAAAGCTACAATGAATAATATGACCAGTCTTTTAAAAGGTTAATTACAGTGCATCTTTTCTAACTAAATTACAGTTATTATGTGTCAGTCAGCTGACAAAAGTTTAACCGCCAGACATTATTACCTTTCTTGTCACTTAATTGTTAACAAAGTGGCCATCACGTCCTTGTGTTTTTTACAGTTCCTCTTTTTGCTCATTTCACCGTTTTATTCATCTTCTTCTGTGCTTCTAGTTTAGACCAATCTGTCTTCATATTATCTCAGCGAGCTGAACTCCAATCATTTGTCTAACACCATGATCAGCTTATGATTCCCTTGATAATTCCAGCGAAATATGTTTACACTCTCCTCTTGTGATTCTTTCATTTAAGATTTTTATGTGTATTAGAAATACACAATCCATCTGTTATGAAAGAGTCCTATCTCTTGTTAAAATCTGACCTTGATTATTGTTTTTGACTTGATAAGTCCTATTTACCTTGTCATCCGTCTATATTTTCCAGTTCGATATGCATTGCCTTACTGTTCTGTACTGGCATATTTAGCTATGTGTAGAGCCATAACAGACAGTTGTAGTTGTGACAGGTGGGACCAGATCAATTTACATCATGTAATCCCATTCACCTTAAACCGAGGCAGGCTCTTCATTGCTCCGCTTCACTCTAATCTCACTGGCCGCTGCTCTGCTGCATGGGGTTTACATTCATTTTTGCCCTTGCCAACTGTGGGTAAACCTTTGAGGGGGCAGAGAACTAGCGTTTTGTAATTGAGCAAGGAAAGGAAGAGAGGGATTACACTGTGTTAGTGTTCAGGCTGTGCTCTTTTATTTTTTGGAATCCATTATATTTAAAATGAAAAACGAAACAAAGTAAAAACCATCTCCAAATCCAATTCAATTTCTCAAGCTTTTTAAAATATAGCTAGAACAAGTTGACCTTTTTCACTTGATCCATCTGTCATTTTTAGGACACGTTAAATCATCAGAATGTTTTCTCTGTACTACTTCAAAACGTGTTTTTAAATTGCAAACTCAGTACATATCAGAGATATGCCATAAGGATGTATAGATTATCTAAAAGTCATATGTTGAGTACCCAATAAATCACTATGTAAATGTAACAAATTATGTGTAATTCAAACATTGCCATTAATAATAATCCCATCAGAAGACCAATGTCGACCAACATCCATTAGTTGGTGACTTTAATGTTCATGTTTGTTACCCATCGAACTCCCTTTCAAAGGAGTTTATTGAATCTTTTAACCTTACACAGTGGATAAATGAGCCCACTCATCTACAAGGACACACTTTGGATCTAGTGCTCACTTATAGGCTTTCTGTCTCTGAGCTTGAGCTTTCTGATGTAGTTATCTCTGACCACAAGCCTATTTTATTCTCTTTGTCACTGCTAAATCTACCTTCTCCATGTGATGTTGTTAAGCTGTCTTGGTCTTATTCCTCTCGGTTCCAGCTGGATTTTAACGTGTTTTTTGATGAACTGAGCTCACAATTGTCATTGGACACTTCACTTTCTGATCTTAATGTTGACCAACTTCTTGAAATGCTAAATAATGTATGGATGGACATTTTAAATGAGACTGCCCCTCTCAAAGTTTTAAAACCAAAACCTAAATCTGAAAGGTGGTTAACTCCCGAAATTAGTTCTTTAAGACAGGCGTGCAGGAAAGCAGTGCGAGAATGGAAAAAGGATAGTCTTCAGTATTCACATAAGTCTAAGTATAATTCTAAGTCTTCTCTTCTGACCTACCAGACTGCTGCTAAGTCTGCAAAGGCAGCATATTTATTTAGTCTGATTCTAAACAATCAAGATAAGCCAAAAGTCTTGTTTTCGGTCATAAATGCTCTCTTAAATCCATCTGTCAAGTGTATACCAAATCCCTCAAATGAACTATGTGAAAGATTCTTGAGCTTCTTTTCTGAAAAAATTGTAAATTTAAGTTCTCAGGTGGTAACCACTTAAAACGATCCTGTTTTTGTTGCGGTTTACCCGTTATCATCTGTATGGGAGACCTTTGATCCAATTTCTTTGTAATTTCTCACAGAAATGATTAACTCCCTCAAAACTTCATTCTGTCCTCACGATGTAATTCACCCCCAGTATTTTAAATTGTTAATTGAGTCTGTTGGCCCCACTTTACTTCCTCTTTTGAACAAATGCTTATTAATTGGTTTGGTTCCTGCATGCTTGAAATTGGCCTTAGTTACTCCTTTGCTCAAGAAGCCTTCCATAGACATGTCTGTTTTAAACAACTACTGTCCAATTTCTGTGGTCCCTTTTATCTCTAAGGCACTGGAAAAATTTGTTTTGTGTCAACTACAATCTTTTCTAAGTACTGACCACATCTCAGAATTCTTTCAGTCTGGCTTCAAGCCTTTCCATAGCACTGAGTCAGCTCTGCTATGAGTGTTAAACAATATCTTAGTAGCTACTGATTCAGGTGACTTTGTGATTTTGATTCTCTTAGACCTGACTGCTGCCTTTGAAACTATAGATCATCAGCTGCTCCTGTCTAGATTAGAATTTTGTGTGGGGATAAAAGGCTCAGTCTTGAATTGGTTTAAATCCTATTTAACTGATCAATATTTTTCAGTCAAAATTGGCAACTTTATCTCCTCTGCTGCTCATCTCCATTTAGGACTTCCCCAGGGATCTATCCTAGCACCTCTGCTTTTCTCCCTCTACATGCTTCCCTTAGGTTAGATTCTGAGAAGGTATGGTGTGTCCTTCCATTTCTATGCCGATGATACCCAGACCTATCTGCCTATTAAAAGAAATTATCCTTCAGCTATTGATTCCCTGTTTACATGTCTAGATGAGGTAAAGCATTTGTTAGCTAGTAACTTTTTATCCTTAAATGACTCAAAGACTGAGGTCATTATCTTTGGTCCATCTGACAATTTAAAATTTAACAACTCAACTTTGGATAGCCTGGCAAATCAAAAGCGGCGTGACTTGACCGTTGAGAGCGTCGAGGAGAGTTGAAATCAAGGCAAATTTATGGTAATGAGCTATGACGCGGTTGAGACCGCTTGAGAGGATTCCAGAGAACGCATCTCCGACCACATTAGTTCCCAAGCAAAATAGAGGACAGGTTAATTATTGCTGTTTCGGGTTTGCAATAATCTACGATGTGTCCCTGTTTGCGTACAGGGACATAAAAAAATTAATTAAAAGTGATACGTGGACAAAGGTGTCTGAGATTGTTCATTTTCCTGGTGAGTTTCTGATGTGCAGTAACGTTATAGGAATAATAATCTCATGATATAATAAATAATAGTACTGTAGTCCCAGTTTACTTTTATACAAATTTCCCTGATTATACTTAAATTAAGTAATGTTTATACTTGATTATATTTACTTAAGTAGCATTTTCAATGCAAGACTTTTACTTACATCAGAGTATTTTGACATTCCTTTATACATTATTGGGTAAAGGATCTTAATACTTTGTCTACAACAATATTTAATGAGGTTAACTTATAGCGTTACTCTCCTTGTGGTTAGTCTGCACGAGATCAACAAGCTTGTTTGCTTTGCGGCCATTTTAAATACAAAATAAGCATTCGGTCTACGTCAGAGCGTCTCAGCGCTCACGAATCTTTTTGCAGCATCGTGAGCAGAGCGGCAAGAGCGATTTTTGAAACTCTCGACGCCGGCGGTGTGAACGCACAGTAACTCTCTAAAATTAAACATTAATTTTAAAAAAAAATCTTTAAACTTTATACCCTAAAATTTTATGTAATCGTAATGCGATTAAACTAAAAAAAATTAAACAGATTAAATAAAACAGATTATTGGATCTATGTTCAATGAATTACTTGCTGTTTGTGAAATTTGCTAGCAAAATCTGAGTGAAAATTGTTTCTACGCCAAATATTTAAATGTTTATTCTGCTCTTTCTCTCTGTTTAGGGTTAAGTGGTCATTCTGATGACATTGCAAGAAGAAAAGAAGAATTTGGAAAGAATTTAATACCTCCTAAAAAGTCAAAAACATTCCTTCAGCTAGTGTGGGAAGCATTGCAGGATGTGACTCTAATTATTTTGGAAGTTGCAGCCATAATATCCTTAGGCCTTTCCTTCTATAAACCTCCTAATGCTGAGAGAGAATGTGAGTATCATTGGGCTTTTAAGCTCAGTATGAATAATATGCTTGTTTCTCTTACTCAGTGGTGCTGTTGAATAACAATGAATTTGAAATTGTAACATGCCCTGAAGGTGATGTAGTGCTGTTATATATTCAACTCACCCAGGGCCTCTGTTTAAAAAAAAAAAAAATTCAAAAATACTTTTACCTGAGCCCTATATACATATTGTTCAAATGTTTTTGGTTAAGATTTTTTATGTTTTTGAAGAAAGTCTCATGCTCACTAAGGCTGCATTTATTTGATTTGAAAAATACTCTAAAAGCAATACTATTGTAAAATATCATTATCATTTAAAAACTTTTAAATGTTTTGTATATAATTTATTCATGTGATGTTAAAGCTGAATTTTCAGCATCATTATTCTAGTCTTCAGTCAGTGTCACATGATCATTCAGAAATCATTCTTATATGCTGATTTGCTGCTCAAAAAACATTTCTTATTATTAGCAATATTGACAAAAGTTCTGCTGCTTAATGTTTTGGTGGAAACTGTGTTTTTTTTTCAGAATTCTTTGTTGAATGGAAAGTTTAAAAGAATCTTACTGACCCCAAACTTTTAAACAATAGTGTATATATAATCTTATGTATAATATAAGACTTAAACACACAAGCTGCTATAGTAGCTATTTCTTACTGTGACTTTCTCATTGATGCAGACTGTGGTAGGGCGGCTGGAGGAGTTGAGGACGAGGGTGAGGCAGAGGCGGGCTGGATTGAGGGTGCTGCCATCCTCTTGTCTGTCATCTGTGTGGTTCTTGTCACAGCTTTTAATGACTGGAGCAAAGAAAAGCAATTCCGTGGACTGCAGAATCGCATTGAAAAAGAGCAGAAATTCACTGTGCTCCGAGCTGGTCAAGTCATTCAGATTCCTGTGGTCGAGATTGTGGTCGGAGACATTGCACAAGTAAAATATGGTAAAATGATCTCCCTTCTCCCTTAAGATGGACTGTTTTTAATAAATTGGACAATTAAGAAAAATGTTAACAAATTGCTTTAAGCTCTTATGCTTTTAAATGGAAATGTTGAAATAACTGTTATGTAGATTTTGTCATTGAGTTTATGATGACCTCATGAGTCAAGCTTCAGAAAAGGACAAAAAATTGTGTACTTTTTCACTTTTAGAATTTTCAGTTTTCAAAATAATTACAAAGAAAGCAAGTAACACATTCAATTAAGCATAACATTTTAAAGTAGAAAGATTGACTCAATCTTTTTATTTACATCTTTTTACAACTATTTGTTGTAAATGCAACCAGAAATTCTGCATGTCAATGTGTGAGATTAAAGATTCAAAGCAAGTTAAGAAATTAACTACTCTTTTAACTTTCTTTTTTATTTTTTTTTTCCTTTTTGGAGCTTGACAGCCATTGAATGAACAGTTTTTTTATGGAAAAGTGCTTTGTGATGAAAAAAATATGGGAAAATACAGCATACAGGTTTGGAAAGACCTCAGAGTGAGTGAATGACAAAATTATATTTTTTGGCTTAGCTATTCTTTTAATAAGTAATGTTAAAGCATATAAAAATAGTTAATTTTTTTCATTAGTATGTGTGTTTCTTCTTGTTTTGTTAAGCATTTGCCGTGCTTGATTAAAAACCTCTCTTTTGGCTTACGATGCAAACATCTGTCTGTTGTGTCTCAGACGACACCATCTGTCCTTTGCTTTGTTCTTGCAGGTGACCTCCTTCCTGCTGATGGTGTACTAATCCAAAGCAACGATCTAAAAATTGATGAGAGCTCCCTCACTGGAGAGTCAGACCATGTCAAAAAAACTGCGGACAAGGACCCTATGCTTCTTTCAGGTTTTGCTCAGATTTTTTTAACTAACAATAACGGTAACAATCAAAAATGTTAAGACTGATGCAGTTTTACAATTGCAGCACTTACATACAACACCTAGTCACATTCCCATTTTTGTCCTGTTTTCTCAGGCACGCATGTGATGGAGGGCTCCGGAAAAATGCTGGTTACAGCAGTGGGGGTGAACTCTCAGACGGGAATTATCTTCACTCTCCTCGGAGGTGGAGATGATGATGATGATGACGATGAGGAGAAAAAAGAAGAGAGGGAGAGGAAAAAGAGGGAGAAGGAGGAGAAAAAGCGGGAGAAAGAAGAGCAAAAGAAAGAAAAAGAGCGGAAAAAGAAAGAGAAAAAAGAAAAAAAGAAAAGTACGTTCCTTAATAAGATGTCTTTCTGAAACGCATTTCCCAAATAATAACTAAAGTATCCTTTCTGTTCTAACCAAGTTTAGGTTTTCTCCCCCAAATTTTATTATTATTAAATAGCCAAACTATTTAAAATGCTTTAACCAGGGACTAGATGCATCACTTTAAACCTACATGAATAGCATGCCATAAGAGTCACATCATGTCATAAATATCTGATTGATCCATCTCAATTTTCAGCAGCCAAAAAGCCAGATGCAACAGATAAAAAGAAAGGTTTGTATTAGCACATATGCTGTAACTGTATGTCATAGCATTTCCTTTAGATCGGTGGTTCTCAACTGGTGGGTTGTGATGTAAAAATGGGTCACAGGTCTGTTCTGATGGGCAAAAACAATGCTAATAGCAGATAATAAAATGCAGCAAACTATATAATTGGGCATTGCCTCCTATATCTATATCCTACACCAAACGTGGACCAATACAGTGTTTTGGTGCTAATTCATCTGTCACTTGGATAAATCTAATCAAATGAGGCAGATGACATGCTTTCATTATCAGAAAACAAACAAAACTATGCAAGATCTGACAAAATATGAACCAGACTGCTTTAAATATGGGTTTGTGTTCGTGGTCTGTTTTTTTATTTTTAGAAATTCAAGGGACATTCTGAAACCAAATTTGACATTTTCCTGTTCAGCCTATGTAAATTTTGTACATTGATGGGTCTATAGAGTTTTTTTTATTAACAAATTTCAATGTTTGATTCAAGGGTTATTTTTGTTACTTTTGACATTTGTCAAAACTGGTTGAGAACCACTGCAGGAACATCACAGGAAATAGCAGTCAGTGACATAGTTCGATCAGTAGTTGCTCTTTTGGCACGCATTGTGTGCCTTTCTTTCCTAATGTATTGAGTGTTTAAGTTGTGAGAATGTCCTGTGAACATATGCTTACTGTGCTCTTCACTCTTTTCATGGTGATTAGCAGTAAGACGATTAGGGCTTTTGGCCTTACTGCTCTGCTTTTTCCTCTTGTCCACATACGAACACATACAGGCAGACACATAATGTAAATATTGGGCTGTCAGAAGTGTAGCAAGCAGAATTCAAACTCATATTGGCCAAATGAACATCGGAATGCTATACACTACCGTTCAAACATTTGGGGTCAGTAGGACTAATGTTTTCGAAAGTCTATTATGTTCACAAAGTCTGCATTTATTAGATAAAAAATACAGTAAGAACAGTAGTATTGTGAAATATTATTACAAAAAAATATTTTACTGTATTTAAAAAATATTTATTTTCATGATGGAAAGCTGAATATTCAGCAGCCATTACTCTAGTCTTCAGTGTCCATGACTCAGAAAGCATTATTATCAATGTTGAAAACTTAATATTGCACTTTAAAAAATGAACATGCAATAGTTACATTATGAAGTTATATTGTAATTTTATACATCATAATGTTAGGTGTGTTAATTCGGTATTATTAAATCATATTTTGATTTTAAATGAAACCAGCTAATTTAAAAGCATTTTATGTTAAATGACAAACCATTTTTTGCTAGTTTGATACATGCACAGCCATTGCACAGTGCAACATTTATAAAACCAGTTATAAGTACATTTAAATTAGATTTTTTTTATTTTAACTTTACTCTCATTCAGAGAAGGATGGAGGTAGAGTGGAGATGGAGCCCCTTAACAGTGACGATGAGACAGAAGAAGAGCCTAAAAAAAACAAGCTTCCAAAGAAAGAGAAATCAGTACTTCAAGGGAAGCTTACCAAACTAGCTGTACAAATCGGAAAAGCAGGTAAAAAATTTTTTTTTGATTCATATGAGCGGATTCATATGTTTTTCCTTGTATAAGAACTCAAAGGGAAGATTTTAAGTGGTTGTGTGATGTTCATGTGTGTTTTTTCCCCTCAGGTCTCTTCATGTCAGCCATCACAGTTCTCATTCTTGTGGTACTCTTTTTGGTGGACACTTTCTGGATCCAGGGGCTTCCCTGGATTAAAGACTGCACTCCTATCTACATCCAGTTCTTTGTCAAGTTCTTCATCATTGGCGTCACTGTGCTGGTTGTTGCCGTGCCTGAGGGTTTACCACTTGCTGTCACCATCTCATTGGCCTATTCTGTGAAAGTATGTGGTCTGTTTTTTGCAGAGGTCTCATGACAAAGTATACATACAAATCTTACAACTATAGGAAAATCATCAATGTCATTCTCTGTAGAAAATGATGAACGACAACAACCTGGTGAGACATCTGGACGCTTGCGAGACGATGGGAAATGCCACTGCAATTTGCTCTGATAAAACAGGCACCCTAACCATGAACAGAATGACAGTGGTTCATGTGTTTATTGGAGACAGACACTACAAGAAGGTTCCAGAACCAGATTTGATTCCTGCCAACATCATGAATCTCCTTATCACAGGCATTAGTGTCAACAGTGCATATACTTCAAAAATATTGGTAAGAAACTACATTTTGCATGTACTTTAAAATATGCACAGGGTCCAAAAACTGTTACCACAAGAGAAATTGCTTCTAAATTGCATATTTGTTAAATGACAAATGATATTATCAGAATATAAATTTGAGTGAAGAATTCATATGAAATATTTTGTCCTCATTTCAATTTAATAGCATCAAAATGAGCTGCATGAACCCCATACATTTCTGTAAAATATGTCAGGTCACAAATTAGTATAACAGATTAAATATAATACGGTGTCATATATCATATTTAAAAAAATAATTTAGTATATAATGCTTTATTTAAGTTATTATATGTATGTTATAACCTGCCTTTATTTCAAATGTATTTATTAGGATATTTATTTATTTATTTATTTTTTATTAGATATTATTTAGTTAAAGAAATCAATGTGATTTTAGACTTAGACTAGGCCACGCTGCTTTAAAACTTGCTTAGTTGTTTATGTGATTTTTGCTCTCTTTTTTGTAAGATTAGACTTGGTTTTTATGATTTTCATAAATGCCTTTTTTTTGTCTAGCCTGCTGAGAAAGAGGGCGGTCTGCCCCGTCAAGTTGGAAACAAAACTGAATGTGCCTTGCTAGGGTTTACCACTGATTTACGAAAAGATTACCAAGCCATTCGCAATGAATATCCTGAGGAAAAACTGTACAAAGTATACACCTTTAACTCAGTGAGGAAATCCATGAGCACGGTCCTTAAAAATCCAGATGGAAGTTACCGTATGTTCAGCAAAGGAGCATCAGAAATCCTTCTGAAGAAGTAAGTGCACATTTAATATTTCAGATGATAATGATATTCAGGTGATTTGCTATTTGCTAGATAATATTACAGGCGGTATTATTATGGTGAGGGATGTTCTTACTCAATAAATCATTTCATTGGTCAGACATCTTTATAGTTCAGGTTGAATCATTTTAGGCCCCATCCACACGAAGGCAGAGCTTTCCCTATCTGATCTTTTTTTTCCCTTGTCTCAAGAAATACCTGTGTCCACACGAAACCACAAAACCAACACAAAATGATGTAGTATACATGCCAGACCAGCATGTGGCACTTTAATTCTGCCACAGAGATACACTGAAAATGGAGAAGAAGACATGGACTATGCACATAAACCTTGCGTGTGGTATACAAACGAACATGGAACATTACATTTATTAATCTGTGTTAATGTTAGATAATAAAAAGACAATCATTCAGTATTTGTTCATGTTTTTGTTGATGTTATGTGACATAGCATTGTTTGACTAGGGGCGAAATGTGGGCTGATGACATCATCGTTTCAGAAAATACACGGATTCAACATCCACACGAAAAAATGCAAAGACAGCATTTTCAGATTTATCCACTCTGGGACCCGGTTTAAAAAAATAGCAGTTTCACCGTCCGAAAATGCCGGATCCGTTCGGACGAAATGCCTATCCGATAAAACATTTATGCGTATTCACAGAAACGTATCTCTGTGTGGACGGGGCCTTAGTCCAGTTTTCTTAAAGGGGTCATCGGATGCTACATGCACTTTTACAAGTTGTTAAAACTGAAATGTGTATTGGCAGTGTGTGTACACAAGCACCCTATAGTGATAAAAAGTCACCCAGTGTTTTATATATATATATATATATATATATATATATATATATATATATATATATATATATATATATATATATTACTAAAGTAAACAGTCCCTAAGAGAGCAGCTCTGAAGAGAGGGGTGGGGTCAGCAGAGCTCATTAACATTTAAAGCAAAATGTTACAAAACTACTTGGTCTGAAAAGAGCTGTTTTTGACAGGGTAAAAAAAAAGAATTTACACTACCATTGAGAAATTTTGACCAAACTATGTTACAGACTTTTTATTAAGACCCTAAAGTGACAAAGTGACATGACATACAGCCAAGTATGGTGACCCATCCAAAGTGCAAACACACAGCAGTGAACACACACACACACGTGAACACACACCCGGAGCAGTAAAGAATCATATCAACCTGTGGAAAATGGGCATCCGATGACCCTTTTAAAACTTTGAAAACACTAAAGATGCTGTTACATTAGCAAAGTTTTGCTGACAAAGAAGTCCTTTGTCCACCCTCAGTAATGAGAGCGATGCATGAAGCACCATTCAAACAGAAGTCACTTTCAAACCAAGCACATTTCTGTTGGTCAACGCCGCAAATTGACATTGAAAACTTGAACCTGATGTGAAATCTGCATGGTTCCCAGTTTAATTATGAAGTGAGACTACATACTTGTATTGTTAAATTTCCAAAAAGTTATAATAGTTCAATAATAATTAATATCTCCCCAGGTGCTGTAAAGTCCTTTCAGCCAATGGTGAAGCCAAAGTCTTCAGGCCCATTGATCGGGATGACATGGTGAAAGAGGTGATTGAGCCCATGGCCTCTGAGGGTTTAAGGACCATCTGCCTTGCATATAGGGACTTCCCTGTTTCAGATGGAGAGCCTGATTGGGATAATGAGGCAGATATATTAACTGGACTTACTTGCATTTGTGTGGTGGGCATTGAGGATCCTGTTCGGCCAGAGGTAACTGCTCACTTGACTATTAATAACCCTACTATTCCTTCCACTTTGCATGGAACATATGCATTTGGCAGTGAAAACAAAGCAAAGACATGCTGAGGTGCTCATTACTGTAAGTCAGCATGTGTTTGTTAACACCTAACCCCAGGTGGTATAATCGCCACAGGTCCCCGATGCTATTAAGAAGTGCCAGCGAGCAGGCATCACTGTGCGCATGGTCACAGGGGATAACATTAACACCGCTCGAGCTATTGCAACCAAGTGCGGCATTCTCCATATGGGTGATGACTTCCTGTGCATTGAAGGCAAAGAGTTCAACAGACGGATACGCAATGAACTTGGAGAGGTGAGGGGGTCAAAAGAAATTCTGTTTTTATTAGAATGAAAGGTTGTTCCTAAGACCTCATCATATTTTCAGATTGAGCAAGAGCGCCTGGACAAGATCTGGCCCAAACTGCGTGTACTTGCGAGATCTTCTCCAACTGATAAGCATACTTTGGTCAAAGGTAATGAGTTTTAAATAGGACTGTTGTTAAAACTGTGGTGAATCTTGCAGTCTGACCGTGAATAAAATGGTTTGCTGTCTCTTTAAGGTATAATTGATAGCGCCATCTTAGAACAGAGACAAGTAGTTGCTGTCACTGGAGACGGAACCAACGATGGTCCTGCGCTAAAAAAAGCTGACGTTGGATTTGCAATGGTAGGATTTTTTTTTATTGAAATTTAAAGATAGACCTAACAAATGCAAATGAATACTGAACAAATGAAAGAAAAAATAAATCTAGCTGTGTTTCAATCCAAGTAGAAAATTTAGTCTTGGTTAGGGTAGTGGCATATTTCATTTTTGACAGGAATGAAAATGACGATGTGAGGGTTAAAAGCACATTGATTTCATTGGATTTGTAATGAACTGTAGTTTGAAGTAATAGTTCACCCAAAAATTATAATTCTGTCATTAATTACACACCCTCATGTCGTTTCAAACCCGTAAGATCTTTGTTTATCTTCGAAACACAAATGAAGATATTTTTTTACGAGAATACTTCTTGTGCGCAAAGAGTCAAAAAGTCTTTATCACGCGTTCATGAGAGTACCACCATGACGCAATGCATCATGGTAGTCTCATGAACGTGCATCGAAGACTGACACAGAAGATAATTTTTTTTTAAACAAGGTAGTTATTTTTGTTTTCTAAGCAAAGATAAAGTATTCTCATTCAGCGTTTTTGCTTGCTCAGGAGCAAATTACCCTTCTCCATCCCCAACTCCTCCTTTTGCCACAGTCAGGACTTGGCTTTCTGATAATCCATGTTGAACCAGACTCCTTTTATATTGGATAATGTGTTACACTTAAATTTCATTAAGTACATTAATGATATCTGCTTTGTTCTGTTTACCCTTGGGGGTTATGTTCATTCATGGCTGCATGGATGGGCAGGGAGTTTTTGCCCAGAACAGAACCATACAGCCAAACCAAACTGTATTCTAAATGTCAGTTATTTTGATGACAGAATTACAATTGAACCACTGATATCACATGGACTGTTTTAACAATGTCCTTACTACCTTTCTGGGCCTTGAGCGTGTCAGTTGCATTGCTGTCTATGCAGGGTCAGAAAGATAAATAAAGGTCTTACTGGTTTGGAATGACATTAGGGTAATTATTGTAGAGTAATTAGTGACAGAATTTTAATTTTTGGATGAACTAACCCTTAAACAAAATTTAAGAAGAAACTTTCACTAGAGTAAAACAGTTTTAAAAGTTGTGAATTTTAAAATGTACACTCTAATACTTGCAGAGTGTCTTAACACATTTTTTTTAATCGCTTAAAATTAAATTATATGGCAAAAATCCTGTAGTATTCTAAAATAAGCATGAACAAGCTTGGAAAATGAAAATGAATTAAATTTGACAATGACCTGTCTTTTTAGGGCATTGCTGGTACAGATGTGGCTAAAGAGGCATCAGACATTATCCTGACAGATGATAACTTTAGCAGCATTGTGAAGGCAGTGATGTGGGGCAGGAACGTATATGACAGTATCTCAAAGTTCCTCCAGTTTCAGCTGACAGTCAATGTCGTGGCTGTCATTGTGGCGTTTACTGGAGCCTGTATCACACAGGTTAGACTTCTGTTTCCACTTTCTCCTGTCCTCGTTGCCACCTCGTTCTTTCCATTAAAATTTTTACTTTGTCCAAAACAGGATTCCCCACTCAAAGCTGTACAGATGCTGTGGGTGAATTTAATTATGGACACATTTGCATCACTAGCACTGGCAACGGAGCCTCCCACTGAGGCTTTACTGTTGCGCAAACCGTACGGCCGTAACAAGCCTCTCATTTCCCGCACCATGATGAAGAACATCCTTGGACATGCTGTATATCAGCTAACCATCATCTTCACACTGCTGTTTGCCGGTAAGTACCACCCAAAATATCTAGAGCAGGGTTTACCAAATTGTGGTTTGCGAACCACTGGGGAGTTTGTGAGGGAATTGATAAAGGTAACGTGCCCTAGATTTTTTTGTGGGCAGAGGTTTTAGCAATATTCTGCCAAAATAAAAACTCAAACTATTTAGTTTTGAATGTTTGAAAGTTAAGAATTTGATATAGAAATATTACTGTATGATTGTAACGGGTTTAGAGCATGCATTCAGAGTATACCGGCTAATATATCTCTGATTTCATTTTTTCCATAGGTGAGCAGATCTTTGACATTGACAGTGGCAGGAATGCTCCTCTTCACGCCCCTCCTTCAGAGCACTACACCATCGTCTTTAACACATTTGTGATGATGCAGCTCTTTAATGAAATTAATGCTCGAAAGATCCACGGTGAGAGAAATGTTTTTGATGGCATCTTCAATAACATGATCTTCTGCTCCATCGTATTCGGGACCTTTGTAATCCAGGTACGTCACATTGTAATCTCTATAAATCTGTGTCAATTATCAACAATTCTAAATCCCAACATGGTTTGGTTTTTTTAGATTGTAATCGTGCAGTTCGGAGGGAAGCCTTTTAGCTGTGTAGGTCTCTCTGTCGAGCAGTGGCTGTGGTGTGTCTTCCTTGGCTTTGGCTCTCTTCTCTGGGGGCAGGTAGGCCTTGAAAAGCATTTTAACTGCTGATGACTTTTGAAATTATACACTGGGTGATGTATTGTTTTCCTCACCTCTGACCAACAGTTGATAACCACCGTTCCCACAAGTCGCCTGAAGTTCCTGATGACAGCAGGTCATGGCACTCAGAAGGAGGAGATCCCTGAAGATGAGCTGGAGGAGATGGAAGACCTGGATGAAATCGACCACGCTGAAATGGAGCTAAGAAGGGGGCAGGTTCTGTGGTGCAGGGGTCTCAACAGAATTCAGACACAGGTACTAAATGAGGTTTCTTTCATTTGATGCCTTAAATGGTTAGTTCACCCAAAAATTAAACTTCTGTCATTAATTATTCACACTCATGTTGTTCCAAAACCGTAATACCTTCGTTCAACGCAATGAGCGTTGTTTACGTTCAGCATTCACATGCTGGCTACTGAACATAAACAACTCTTATTACGTTGACTATGTTCTGGGGTAATCTCCAGATATATATATATATATATATATATATATATATATGCTTCTGATTTAAGAAATCAACAGATATGTCCGCGATTGGCTACATTGCTCAACGCTGCAAAACCATAATGCACTGGATAGTTTGCCAAATATTCAGTTTGAGCCTGGCCTGATGGTAGAATGCTACTGACCTCTGATTTCTATTTGTTCTTGGTGCTTTTTCTTCAGATCCGTGTGATTAATGCTTTCCGGGATTCCATGTCTCCTTACGAAGGCCTGGAGACGCCAGAGTCTCGCAGCTCCATTCACAATTTCATGAGCCACCCCGAGTTTCGTATTGAGGATTCAGAACCAGCCATCCCTCTCATCGATGACACAGACCCTGAGGAGGATGCACCTACTAAACGAAACAAGACTCCTTCCCCACTGCCTCTAGTTTTATCCCCTAATCAGAACAACAATGCATCTGACAACAGGGTTTTCCATCAGCACAAAGATATAGCCAAAACTATCCTTTCTCCGACTTCTGGAAGCCCACTGCATAGTCTGGAAACCTGTCTATAATCCGCTACCATCCTACGTCAGATCACGTCAATAACCGTGGACTAACTAACAATCTGCAAAGACTAACTAACGTACAAAATCAGGGCTTCTGGGCTTCTGATAGTGAACTGGAAAAGACTTTCTTCTTATATTTTGTTCCTTCAAATATTTTAATATAAGTTGTGTTGGCTGTTCATATAGATACAGATATTGGGGAGTTTTTGGACAAATTATTATTTTGGATGAAAAAGGTTCACATGTAGTTGCTGCTCTGTTTAATAGTGAGCAAACACTATTTGAAGGTGCACTATTTGCCTCTAAATCAGTTTTGATTTTGATTTTTTAGAAAGCTAGGAATCCTTAGATGATGTACATTAAATGGGAAAAGATATAATGCATCAAAATTTTTTAAAGGGGTATGGCTGGACCGTAAAAGTGATTGATTATAGGCCTATTATTTAATGAAAAGTAAAACTGCACACACAAAAATGACACATTCAAGGTGTTTTAAGGGAATGAGATATTAACTGGTTTACAGTGGTACATTGTGCTCATTTTTGTCTTGATTTTTGTTTCTTTTTAAATCAACCAATGATGAAGACTATGCTAAAATGTTGTTTTATCAGATTTGATCCACCTCTTTAAACCACAGACAAGGACTCAAACACACCACACAAGTCCCCTGAGTTTGTCAGGATGCGGTTTTATGAATTATTGTGATGGTAATAAGAAGTATTATTATTTACTGCAGATATTATTCATTCTGGGGACATGTTAATGGTTTTAACAAAATGTAATAAGATGTTACAGAAATCTACACAGAAAACAATACAAGAATAGAAAAAGTTAGTAGGAAAGCAACAGAGAGAATTTGTGGGTACATTTTATTTCACTTGTTTTTTTTTTGTTTTTTTTTAAGAATTATTTGTGGCGTTTTTGCCTTTGTTATGATAGGACAGTGAGTAGACAGGAAGCAAAGTGGGACAGAGAGAGAGTGACGGGATAGATGTTTATGAAAAAATATTTTGTAAATATAAATGGTTATTGTGGTTTAATTTACATTTGGAAGTCTTTAAGTAATGTGTATGTTTTTTGACATTAAAATATTCATATTTAGCTTAACCTAATTATTGGTTTTAATTTGAATCTTATCGTGTATATATTTGACAAAATTATTAGATAACTATTAAATAAATAACGTACTTAAACATTAATGTGCATTAAAATTATAAATGCTGTTTTTATTTTATTTTCCTGCGCAACGTCACTCAACACGACTGCGTTCCGGAAACTTGCTCCACCAATCCCGTCGCAGCATTCATGTCACGTGATCTTCGAAATCAGGCTGGCCAGTGGCCACCAAATTTGAAATGTGGAGACAGATCGTTAATGCCAGTTATTTACTGAATAGTCAACACTACGATTAATAAACATAACCCGTGAGCTCTCTCCAACAAACAGTAAGTGTTTTTGGTCGTATTAGATGTTTATAATCTGTTTTATAATTTGTTTGTCAAATTAGAATTTAATCGTTGAGTAAACCGTATGAATTCATGAGCTCAATGACTTCCATGTTTAAGTGTTGGTTCTTAGACTAAAATGATCTTTTTATTGAGTATTGTTAGCTTTATTTCGATTATTTAAGTTAGGTTAAAAGTACTTCATGATGTCTCAAACGTGCGATGAAAAAAACGGACCCACATTAACTGTAAACTGATGTTAGCAGGATTTAGGCCTCCGTTTGTTTTCCCGGCTGAAGATGGCATCTCTCTCTCACCGTGGTAATCATCTTTATATTTAATTACAGTATCTCTAAACTACCCTTACAATAGTATCTCAGTAGTACAATGGTACAGTGATACTAGCAGATGGTAGGCTAATGCAGTGGTGGACCATTGGAAAACACATGAACATGGTTCATGTCCAAAAGATCAACAACAGTATTTAAAAATATTTTTTGTAAGTGCAACGTTACTGTAACAAGCCACAGAAAATAAACACTGATTTGGAATATGTAAACATACTTTAACATGTAATTTTATTAGTGTTTTTGTTTGTATTCATTTTTTTTTCTTCTTTTCTTCTAGAGTGTGTTTCACTGGCTGAAGAGAAATTTGATTTTGACGTTTCATTGTCACCTGCAAGGTTTGTTTTCAGTGTTCAGTATGTTCAAGGCAAGGCAGTGAACATACTGAATTAAAAATATAAAAAATTGTTTTTGCTTAAAAACTGAAATAACAATGAGTTCTACATTCAGAAATCCTAAAATCAAACTGAATGGAACAAAATACAACTAATAAAAAATGACACAAGCACATAAAAAATTACTAAAACTTTACCTTGATATGATTGAACTGATCACTGATTGGTTTGGAATTACACAAGAATGAGTTCATAATAAAAGAATTTGAATTTTTGGCTGATTATTCCTTTAATGTGTGCTATATATATTTTATGATGATATACATCATGTGGAAATTTCCTTTCATAGTTCTAAAGGAGATTACGATGTTGAGGATGAGGTTTTCATGGAACTGGTCAGTCATAAAGAGAAACACACTTCTCATGTGACGGACAGTGTAAGCAGCGGCCCGTCTCTGGGAGAAGAGCCCAGCTGGAGTCCGCTTACAGGAGAGAAGTTTGATGAAATCTGCAAAGAAGCTCAGCTACTCGCCAGCCACCTTGAGAAAACGGTCACGGATTCTGTAGCCGAGAGCAGTATCATTTTCCCCAGCCAAGCCGAAGAGACAGAGACGTTTGAGGTGGACAACACAGTCAAACTGAACCTGTTTAGCAAGCCAGCTAATGTTCTGAGTCCCATCAAAAGAGAGACCTTTCTTGTGCAGGACAGCCCGATGAAGCAGCTTCCACCTGCCATTCAGAAGCGTATGCTGAAGGCTAACGGGACGGCCAGGTTTGGTAAGCCACGTCGGAGTACATCGAGTCCAATCAGGCCTGCTGTAACACAGCCTAAGGTGACTACCAGAGGCAAAGCCCTTGTGACTAGTAGTGGGGTGTTACCCAGCAAATCCACAGCACAAGTGAACTCACGACTTTCCTCCAGGCTTCCTCCTCCTAGCAAAGTATGAGCACTTAATTCCCTCTACTGATTTATAGATTGTTTGTGTTTAACATTAAGATTGACTTTGAGTGTATCTGTGTTTTTCAGGGTCATGTTGGGCTTAAGCGCAGTCCCAGCAATAGAAACACAAGTAGAGCTGGTTCTTCTGAAGACCTTCTGTCCGATAACACTAGCGTTGCTTCCGATGTCAGTGATTCTTCCTTTAACACTAGTTTACCGGGAAGAAGCAGTATTCCGGCCTGGAACAAGGTAAAAGGAGCTGCCACTGTTGTATATTGTCATTTTCTTCAAGAACTTTTGATAAAATGGTTATGTAACGGTTGATATAAAAAATGTTGTAAAAACAGGAATATTGTGAAATATTATTAGAATAAAACATTTTCTAATATATTTTCAGCAGCCGTTCCTCCAGTCGATAGTGTCACGTGATCCTTTGGAAATCATTCTTGCATCCTAATTTGCTGCTCAAGAAACATTTCTAATTAATGTAAAACTAAGGAAACTTTGATGTACTTAATGAGAATATAATTTATTTGAAAAACAACAGAACTTTATTGTAGCATTATAAATGTTTTTCTGTCAGTTTAGATCGATTTAATACATTATTGCTGAATAAAATTAATTTCTAAACTTTTGAACTGTAGTGTAGGTTGCAGATTAGTCAAGTTTTGTCATTTATTGTAATGTATTACCAAAATAAGAGGATGTACACCATTGGTAATTGGTTGATATTACAGATTTTCAAAAATTATATATTTAAGCATTTTTCTATATCATTTAGACAGAATTGCGAGCTCCATCTGCTCTTAAAGCTCCCTCACTTCAGAACTCAAGAGTTGTAGACAGGAGGAGAAACACGTCATCCTCTTCTTCATCTGTGTCCAGCATCAACTCTAGTTTAACTGTCTCTCCAGGAAGTAAAGGTGACCTTTTTATACCTTTAGCATATAATGCTTATGGTTAATATTTTATACAAATAGTTTTTAAAAGCTTTGAAATTTACATTTTAAAAATTTCAGAAGGAATACCCATTTTTCATACTGTACTTTATGATGTTGTGATGCCTAAATCCACATTTAATATACATATATAGTAAATGACTTTAAAATGCAAGTGATATACATGAAAACTTCATGGGTATCTACTGCCATCTGCTGGTTCTGTTAACACATCTCAACTTCTTCCTTTCACCAGCTAAACTGAATTCTTCCCTGAACTCAAGCACTAACAGCATCGGCGCTCGTTCACACAGCAGTGTGAGCAGGTTGCCAAGTTCTAGTCGCAAATCTTCTGTTGTTACCAGAAACCCAGAGCCCCCTGTCAGCAGACGAACCTCCATCTCTACACAGGGGAGGAGGGCGTCTGAACTCCTTCCCAGACCTGTTAAAGCGACACCCCTTAAGAAACCAGATCCACTACTGCCTCCACAGCTTCAGACCCCAGCAGAAAATACAGCTGAAAAGACCACCTCTACATCCAGCATCCCTGCATCTGCTGCTAAGATGGGAAGTGCTCTCACAGGAAACCCCAAACTCAAGGTCCCAGTGGTGCCAACACCCACAAGCTCCCTGAAGGGAGTTCGCAAATCGGAGGGTGAGAAAAAAGTCATTTTTAATGAATAGAAACTACTAGGATGAATCTCTCTAAACCTAATTCATAGCCTATGGAAAATAATGCCTCTTAAGACTTTTTGCTTTGAGACATCTTTATCATAATTAAAAACATATGTGTGACCCTGGAAGTTAATAAGTAAAGATCATATTCCATTAAGATATTTTATAAATTTCCTACTGTAAATATATAAAAACTTAATTTTTGATTAGTAATATGCATTGCTAAGAACTTCATTTGGGCTACTTTAAAGGTGATTTTCTCAATATTTAGATTTTTTATTTATTTTTCCTAGATTCCAGATTTTCAAATAGTTGTATCAGTTCAAATATTGTCCTATCCTAACAAACCATACATCAGTGGAAAGCTTATTTATTCATTCAAATTTCGAAATATTAATGAGACAAATTAAGGGAGAATATATTTTTTTTTAAATGTAGAAGCAAATGAAAACTGTTGTCTATATACTGAATGTTTACAATTAATATTTTTTAATTCATTCTTAATACTTCTGATGAATTCCTAATAATTTTACCTATGTAATACAGTATTAAAAATGTTTAATATACTTAAATTACAATTACATGTCATATAGAGTAATATTTCTGTATTTCTATATTAACATAATTTAGGTTACATTATTGTATTGTAGTATTTGTTGCAACACCTTATATTTATTCTGATTTGAATGACTTACAGTAATGACTGTTTGCAAACAACAAAAATTATGTTCTATAATAATATAATAATCTCATGATTAAAAAATAATCAAAATGATTCTACAAAGATGAATAACTAATTAATCAAGACAATACTGTATTAAGTCATATGAACTTTTATCAATATTATAGTTTCCTCCTCGCCTGACGTCCCTCGTATCATGAAGCCAAAGAGATTGACTGCATGCAGTGTGGAGAGGTAATATTGTAATATATTCTCATAACTTTTATTTATTTGGAAGGATTCTCTTATTTTTGACACATGTCTTTGCAGTATTCCTGATCATCTAGTCGGTCCTCCATTGGGCCTTGTGACACCCTCAGCTATGGGCAGCAAACTGCGAAGACCATCAGCTCTTCCCACCCCAGTCAACCGCCGGATCTCTGGCATCCCTGCACTCACACCCAAGAGTGTGTCACATCTGCGTAAACCTTCCCAGGTCACTGAGCGCTCATCGAGCTCCAGCCAAGCTCATTCAAGGTGGTACTTTTGGCCCTTAAATTGCATCTAAACCTAAATCTCTGATATTCCATTGCGTGTCACTGTCTCTTTATATGTATAAAGTCAAACTTTGCTTGTACAGCCCTGAAAACATTAAGGAAAGTGAGAGTCAGGAAGAAAAGCAAACTTTAGTGTCCAATGAGGAGACCTGCCCTCCGGCTGACCTCCAGCCCTGCTCCCTGGTCTTTAATATTGAGGATGAGCCTGAGGAACCTCCTGCCTGTGAGCCAGCAGTTGTGGAGAATCCCTCTGATTCGCCTTCATGTGGTCCAGAGCCTCCTCAAGCCAACATCAAACCCCCAGCACTTCCAAGCTCAGTGGACACCCAAAAACACCTGCAGATCTCAGAGAAAAAGGATGTTAAAGAGGTGAAATAAACTCTATTTGGAGTGATTTTTATTTTACATGCATTAGAAGAAACCTCAACAGATCTCAAAATGTTACAATTGTAGGTTTTGCTTGTGGACCTACCTGCACCAGCACTTCAGTCATCAGAAAAGCTGCTAATTGATCTCTCCAATACCCCAGACCTGATCAAGACTTCCTCTGGAAAGCCTTGGGGAGGACAGGTGAGAGGAAAGATTATTTATATATATTTATCTGATCAAAATTAAAGTAAAATATATATTTTAAAATGTTTCTATTTTAGAATTGTATTAATTTCCGCAGTTATTACTCTAGTCTTCAGTGTCACTGAATCTTTCAGAAATCATTCTAAAATGCTTTGATGCTCAAGAAACATTAGTTATTATTAGTATTGAACAGCTGTGCCGATTTGTTTTTTGGAAACCATGATACATATTTTTTCAGGAGCTATAGATAAATGGGGAGTTTTAACAGCACTTATTTGTAAAATACAAATGTGTTAGAACATTATAAATGTCACTTTTAATCAATCTAATGTGTCCTTAGTAAATAAAAATAGTTAAATATTCACACACACAAACATATATATATATATATATATATATATATATATATATATATATATATATATATATATATATATATATATATATTATATTATATAATTGACCCCAAGTTTTTTTAAACGGTAATGTGAAATCTTATACTACTTTCATTCGTCAGGTACTTATGTTTATTTAAACTCATTTGTAATTGACTTCTTTTCCTCTAGTTAATTGATCTGAGCTCACCTCTTATAAAGTGGAGTCCAGAGGACAAGAAAGAAAATGCAGAGAATGCAGCTCCACTGATCGACTTGTCTTTTTAGAGGACCTGCAACATTTACTGTGAACTGTCCCAAGAAAAAAAATTTACTGGAGCATCACATACCATTGAATACTGTTGAAATGAACTTAAGAGGGAGCGTGGATGCTGCTGTGCTTTAATAGCCTTAGTGTTTTTATTTGTCTTGTCTGTCTTACATGATTGTATGTAATTATGGTGATGTGCAGAATTTTAGAAATCAAAGTTGTATTTTCCCCAAAAGGTACAAATAAATGTTACATTGACGTCTCCCATTGCTTTTGTTTTTTGGTTCAATTTTGGGAAATCTATATATCCAAACATCCTCCTATGCGGTAGGGGGTGCTGTGCATGTACTGTTTTCAGACTTGGCATCTGAAGCATAGAAGAAGACGCCCATAGAGCAGCATGTTCATTTATCAAAAGTTTACTTAGAATTCTAAATTAAAAATGCGCTTTGCTTTATAATTTACCTTAACACATTTGTACAGCTCAACTTGTGATGTTAAAATGTCAACGCTCGTCTTAGACAATGGTGCGTACTTCGCTAAAATCGGATACAGTCATGAGAAAGTCAGGTCAGTGTATTATTAATATGCATTCCTTATTGTTTAAAACATTCTGTCATTTGTTTTACGTTCGTTATATTGAGCTAAACCGATTTTCCCCCTTCCATTAGTGTTATCCCAAACTGCCAATTCCGTTCGAAGACGTCCAGGCTGAAAACATTCACAGCTAATCAGTTGGATGAAATCAAAGACCCGTCTGGACTCTTCTACATCCTTCCTTTTCAAAGGGTATATCCTCCATATGAATTAGAAACTTCTCTGCAAGCTGTATAAAGCGAATTGTGTCTCAGGGCATCTCTTCTGCATCCATATATCAGGGGTATCTTGTAAACTGGGATGTGCAGCGCAAAATCTGGGATCATCTGTTTGGAAAAGAGATGTTTAAGGTATTTTAACGATGACAAACATACGTTTTAAGTTGTATAACTGAGCACTATGAGCTATTCAGAGCCTGTGCACAATATGTTTGCAGGTGGACTTTGCAGATACCAACATTGTGATAACAGAACCTTACTTCAACTTCAGCTCAATTCAGGAATCAATGAATGAGATTTTATTTGAAGATTATCATTTCCAGTCAGTACTCCGAGTTAATGGTAAGTTTATTGTTCTTAAGTTTAGAACGCTACCAGATGATTTCATAAACCGGATGAAATTTCATTTTTCAGCTGGATCTTTAAGTGCTCATCGGTACTTCCATGAGAATAACTCTGAGCTGTGTTGCATCGTGGTGGACAGCGGCTTCTCCTCCACGCACATCGTTCCATATTGCAGAGGAAGAAAGATGAAGGAGGGCATTTGCAGGTGAGTGCTAATTGTCCTTATGCTGTATAATTCTATATGCACAGATCTTTTTATGAATCTCTTTGCACTTCCTAGGATAAATGTAGGAGGAAAGCTGCTCACCAACCATTTGAAGGAGATCATTTCATACAGGTACGCTTTGGACCATTTAAATATGCAAATTCTTTGTCAGTTCTTCATTACAGCTTGTGACAATTTTGTATTAAAGACAGCTGCATGTGATGGATGAGACTTATGTGATCAATCAGGTCAAGGAAGATGTGTGTTATGTGTCACAAGATTTCTACAAGGACATGGAGATTTCACAGTAAGTTTGGATGAACTGGATTGCTGTGCATATATACTGTAAATAAACACATACAGTAAAAAAACAAAAGTAATGCTTTTATTCAGTAAAGATGCATTAAACTGATCAAAAATAACAGTAAAAACATTTATAATTTTACAAAACATTTCTATTTCAAATATATGCTGTTCTTTTGAACCTTGTATCCATCACAGTGTTCTAAAAACATGTATCACTGTTTAAACCGTATTCAACGTTGATATTAAGAAATGTTTGAGAAAATGATCTTGACCGGGGCGCTTCTGGTAATCACAAGGTGCTCCAGAGAGGATTTTTGACATTAAGAAATGTTTTTTGAACGGGAAAACCGCATATTAGAATGATATCTGAAGGATCATATAACATTGAAAACTGGAGTAATGACTGCTAAAAAATCAACTTTGTCATCACAGGAATAAATTACATTTTATTGTATTCAAACACTTATTTTAAATTGTAATAATATTTCGCAGTGTTACTTTTTTACTATATTTTTGATCAAATAAATGCAGCTTTGGTTTTAACAGAATAAAAAAAAATCTAAGTATAATTAAGTATAGTATAATTAATTAATTCTGTTGATTTCACAGATTGAAAGGAGAAGATAATACAGTTATGAGAGAATATGTGCTGCCGGATTTTAGCTCTATCAAAAAGGGATTTTGCAAGGTAAGCAGATGTATACCAGTTTGTAAATACTGCAACCGTATTCTTGTGACTCTTGTGACCCTATTCTTGAATATGAAAAATAAAAATGCAATGCTTGCTATTGTACTCGTCCAGTTATTTTTTTATTCTTTTTGTGCTGTAGCCTAGAGAGGAGATGAATTTTACTGGCAAATATAAAACTGGGGAGCAGATTCTGCGGCTCACCAATGAGAGGTTTGCAGTGCCAGAGATGCTCTTTCACCCCTCTGACATTGGCATTCAGGAGATGGGCATACCTGAGGCTTTGGTCCACTCCATTAACAACATGCCAGAAGGTAGGTGGCCTCTCATTTGATGCATGTTAGGTTTAAAATAAGAATGCATTAAAAATAAGGCTCTTTTTATGTCCAGAGATGCAGCCCCACTTCTACAAGAACATTGTTCTTACTGGCGGCAGCGCCTTGTTTCCTGGATACAGAGATCGGGTTTACAAAGAAGTCCGTGCACTCGCTCCTGTAGAGTATGAAGTTTCTGTCGTTCTGCCACAGAAGTATGTTTTGAGAGTTTTGAAAGAATGATTGACAATATGTTTTAACAATCTAGACTATAATATATTTGTCTTTTGTTTTCAGTCCTGTATGTTACCCATGGGAAGGAGGAAAGTTATTGGCTGAAAACCCTGACTTTGAAGAGCTGGTGGTCATGCGAGAGGATTATGAGGAGAATGGACACTATGTTTGCGAGGAGAAGTTTGATGTGTGACTGTACATGAATTGTATGTCATCTTGCACAGAAAATGTTAACCCTGTATGTGTTGTATGAAAACTAAGCTGTACAAAGGCATACTGTACATTACACTCAATACAATTACTCAATTCAACATACCTTTTGACATTAAATGTCATAATTTAGTTGTTTTCCCCCATTTTTAAAGAACTTTTTGTATATACAGTACAGACCAAAAGTTTGGACACACATTCTCATTCAAAGAGTTTTCTTTATTTTCATGACTATGAAAACATCTCGGTTACGTATGTAACCTTGGTTCCCTGAATAGGGAACGAGATGCTGCGGTGACGTCACCACGTATGGGAACACCTTCGGTGTGACGAATGTCTGAAGCCCTATACCATCCCGCCAATCCTATTGGCCAAATAGCGCGTGGCACCGCCCAGCATGCGTAGGCATATATATACCTGGTGCCGCGCGCCATTTACCTCAGATTTCATGACGAGAAGAGAAGAAAGCTATCAAGGTACGGCACGGCCAAAACCGCAGCATCTCGTTCCCTATTCAGGGAACCAAGGTTACATACGTAACCGAGATGTTCCCTTTCATAGGTCACTTCGATGCTGCGGTGACGTCACCACGTATGGGAACGCTATACCATCACGCCTGACGTACCTGATAGCTTGGATCCAAGGAAGCATCTGCTCAAGCGGAGAGAACCCGGGAGCCAGGAGCCATCCTCACATCCAGACTGTAAGACCTGATAAAAGTGCTCGGTGAGGACCAGCCTGCCGCAGCACAGATATCATCCATAGAAGATCCACTGAGAAAGGCTTGAGAAGAAGCCACTGCTCTCGTGGAATGACCTTTTACTCCTAAGGGCGAAGCGAGCCCGCGCGCCTCATAGGCCAAGGAAATAGCCTCCACCAGCCAATGGGACATGCGCTGTTTCGTAACTGCATGGCCCTTATTCTTATGTCCAAAACAGACAAACAGCTGGTCAGACTCACGCCATGGGGCAGTGCCACATAAGTCTTCAACGCCCTCACAGGGCAAAGACTTAGATCTCCAGACTCTGTCGCAGCAGGAGAAAAGGCCTCCAGGACCACCTGCTGAAAATGAAAAGGATTAGACGCGACCTTAGGAACATAATTAGGCCTAGGTCGCAACAACACTTTCACAGAGCCTGGTGCAAACTCCATGCACGAGGGTGAGACAGAGAGAGCCTGTAAATCCCCAACTCTTTTAAGGGAGGATAAAGCCATGAGAAGAAGTGTCTTCAGAGACAGGAGCTTATCCGATACAGTTTCCAGGGGCTCAAACGGATGCCCTGACAAACCCAGTAACACAATGGATAAATCCCATGAAGGAACTCGCACAGGGCGGAAAGGCCTCAACCGTCGCGCACCCTGTATAAAGCGAGAAACCAGTGGATGACGACCCACTGAAACACCACCTATATGCTCATGGTGAGCTGAGATAGCTGCCACATAAACCTTCAGGGTGGCTGGTGTCAATCCCTCCGAAAAACGGTCTTGAAGAAACTCCAGTACTGAAGCCACAGGGCAGTAAACTGGATCCACATCATGAGTTTCACACCATGTTATAAACAGTTTCCACTTGAAAGCATATAAGCGTCTCGTAGAAACTGCTCTAGAGTTCAGTATAGTCTCGGTAGTTTCAGCAGAAAGACCGGGACATATCAACTCACTCCGCTCAGAGGCCACGCCCACAGGTTCCACAGATCTGGCCTCGGATGCCAGATCCGTCCCTGTGCTTGCGATAATAAATCCCGTCTGAGGGGAATCTCCACCGGAGAGCCCGCTAACAGATTGATGAGATCCGCAAACCACGGCTGTGTGTGCCATCGCGGAGCCACCAGCAACACCTGTCCCACTCTGTCCCGCCGTATTCTGCATAATACCGCTGGGACCAGCCGAATCGGAGGAAACGCATACAAGCTGGTCCTGGGCCAGCTGTGAGCTAGCGCATCCAGACCCAGGGGTGATGGAGGGCTTAGGGAGAACCATAGCGGGCAATGCGTAGTCGTGCTCGACGCGAATAAATCCACTTCCGCTTCCCCGAAAATATGCCATAGGTGATTCACCGTTTGGGGGTGTAATCTCCATTCCCCTTGTTCCAGAGTCTGCCTGGATAATAAATCCGCTCCGAAGTTCAGTCGTCCGGGGATGTGAACAGCCCGGATCGACAGAAATTTGTCGTGAGACCAAAGAAGAATCCGCCTCGCCAGTCTGCACAGAGGGCGAGAACGTAATCCTCCCTGATGGTTCAGATAAGCCACGACCGCAGTGTTGTCCGTTCTGAGAAGCACATGACGGCCGGTCAGTAGACTCGAAAAATACTGGAGAGCCAGAAAAACCGCCAGTAATTCCAATTTGTTTATGTGCCAGCTGCGTTGTGCCGCTGTCCACACTCCGTGGGCTGGGCGCCCCTGACAAACAGCTCCCCACCCGGTCAAAGACGCGTCTGTCGTGACAGTCTCTCGGGAAGCACAAATTCCCAGCCGAACCCCGGTGAGGAGAAATTCGGCTGATGTCCATTGTTTTAACGACATCACACACCTCCGCGTCACCGAGATCGTTCGATGCGGAGAACAACAGGGTGAAATATTCTGTCGTTTCGTCCACCACTGAAACGGGCGCATGTAAAGCAAACCCAGATGAATCACGGGAAGCGCCGCCGCCATTAGACCTAGTAGTCTGAGGCACAGTCTCACTGTCACTGTGTGACCCGCCCTGAAGTGCTGAACGCATGACGTAATCGACTGAGCGCGCGGGACAGAAAGCTTTGCTGTCATCGCGCGAGAGTCCAAATCTACTCCCAGAAAGGTAATCCGTTGAGAGGGGATTAATACACTTTTCTGGAAGTTTGTGCGTAAACCCAGGCTGTGTAAATGATTTAGCACAATATCTCGATGAGAGTGTGCTTGAGTCTGAGATTGCGCTAACACCAGCCAGTTGTCCAGATAGTTTAACACACGGACGCCCCGGAGCCGCAACGGGGCCAGAGCTGCGTCCATGCATTTTGAGAATGTACGGGGAGCTAGCGCTAAGCCAAAGGGAAGAACGCGGTACTGATACGCTTTGCCCTCCAAAGCGAATCTGAGGAACTTCTGGTGTCTCTCGATGATCTGAATATGAAAATAAGCATCCTTCAGATCGATCGTGACAAACCAGTCGTTTGGTTGAATCTGAGACAAAATAGATTTTACCGTCAACATCTTGAATTTGCTCGACCTGAGTGCAAGATTTAGACGGCGTAAATCCAGAATGGGTCGTAATCCGCCGTCCTTTTTTGGTACCACAAAATAACGGCTGTAAAACCCTGACTCCATCTGAGAGGGGTGTACTTCTTCTATAGCCCCTTTGCTCAGTAGAGCTAACATTTCCTGTCTCAGCACCGCCATGTCCATCGGTTTCATCACCGTGGAGAGAATTCCGCGGAAAGGGGGCGGGCCTTTCCGAAACTGAATGGTGTATCCGTGACAAATTGTGCGTAACACCCATTGAGAAATGCCGGGCAAGCGTTCCCACGCGGCCCGAAACAATATTAGCGGTTTCAACATGTTCGTTTCCTGCAACGCTGTTGCACACATAGAAATGTCCGGGCACGAAAGACTCACGGTGTTCGTGCACAGGGGAAGTATATGCAGAGCAGGCGTTGTATCTCGTTGTACGTAATCCTGAAACGTGTCCACGGCAGGAATTAGGCCAACAGATTGAGCATCGGGCTCTGCCGCTAGCGAAACAGCGGCGGCTGAGCGAGCCGTCATGACGGGCCGTTCGATGAAGACCCTTTGAAGCGCTCCTCGAGCTCTGAAAACTGGATCGTGCATAGTGTCTGAGGAAGCGATTGGTGTTACAGTTCGCTCCAATGCTGTTCGAGGCGCTGTTTGCGGCGAAACAGTCAGGGTTTGAGCGTGGGGACTGCAATGAGAGTGTTGGATGCGCGAAAGCGGTCCAACAGCGCTCTCTAGCGGAGGGCACAGTCCCTGGCAGGCAGCGAAAAAATCAGGAGCTGCTGTTATGTGCCCGAGAACGAGAGGCCTTGGCCGTCGAACTCAGGTTCAACCTTTTTCGCTGGCGTTGTTGAGCCGGTGGAACAACCCTAGGGCCCCAGTCCTTGCGAGGGGGCGCCATAGGTGAAGGCTCTTCCCGAGAGGGCACTCGCTGGCGGTGAGAGGAGGTTGAGCGAGAACGCGCGGGCGCCTGACGGCGTTCAACCTCTCTGGGTCTGCGGGGAATCAGCTGGCGGAAAGCGGCTGATTGTTGTTTCGCTGCTGTGAACTTCTCCACCACTGAAGTGACCGCCTCTCCAAATAAACCGTCCTTAGACACAGGGGCATCCATGAGGAAAGATTTATCCTTTTCCTTTATATCGGTGAGATTAAGCCAGAGGTGGCGCTCAACCGTAATTAATCCAGCCATGTAACGGCCCACTGCTCGAGCAGTATGTTTGGTAGCACGAAGCGCCAAATCAGTTGCTCGCCGTAGTTCCTTGACTGCCTCAGGTGTAATGCCGTCCCCCTCGTCCAATCCTTTTAACAGTTCCGCTTGGTAGGCCTGAAGGACCGCCATGGAATGAAGCGAAGCAGCCGCTTGACCAGCGGCCATATAGGATTTTCCCACTAAACTAGACGTGACTCGACACGCCTTCGAGGGGAGGAGGGGGCGGGACTTCCACGCCGCGGCCGAATTAGGCGCAAGATGTTCGGCGAGAGTCTCCTCCATCGGCGGTATCGCTGTATAGCCGTGACTCGCCATGCCCGAAATGGTGGCGAAATCCGCGGCCGCAGCGTTCGTGATGCGCGCCGCAAACGGCTGTTTCCAGGACCTCGAAACCTCCTGGTGGAGGTCCGGGAAAAAGGGTAAAGGCCTCCGGGGCTGCGCAGGTGTCCGACTAGTTAGAAAACGGTCGTCCAGCTTCGAAGAAGGTTGGGCCTCGGCCTTCTCAACCTCCCATTCCAGCCCCAATGTACCCACTGCACGGGAAACCACATCCAACAGCTCACTGTAGGAGGGGGAAACACGCCTCTCCTGTCCACTAGGAGGGAGAGGGCTCGTGTCGGCCGCGAAGTCCTCGGACCCCGAGGCCGCAGTGGAAAGAACGTCGTCATCATGGCGGTCACAACCGAAGGAGATGGCACTACATGCCCCCGGTGTGGGCCGTAAATCCTCACAGGAAAAGACGACAGGTTCAAAAGTTTTCCTGTGTATTAGGGTAGGGGAGAGCGAGCGATGTGGAGAGTAATTTTCCATCGCTGAACTGTCCTCGAGCTCCATGTCACACGTGTCACCCCAAGCTATCACCTCGTGCGGTGCCTCGGCAGTCGCAGAAGTGGTGTGGCGGGGGTTAGACACGGCGACATCGGAGAACACATCTACCCTCGAGCGAAGGACCCTGAGTCGCAGGCCATCGCAATGGGGGCATGAAGAAAGGCCGCTAAGCGCCTCCTGTGCGTGGTGTAAGCCTAGGCAGACTACGCACCTGTCATGAGTGTCCCCCTGAACGATGTACCTGGTACACGGGTCCTTGCACTTCTTGAAACTCATCGCGTCCGCGGAGAGGAGTATACTGCCCGTGACGATCGCTGAGAACGCGAGACAATAGGGCACAGAAGATTCGCTTCGTACTGAAGGAATGAAATCTGAGGTAAATGGCGCGCGGCACCAGGTATATATATGCCTACGCATGCTGGGCGGTGCCACGCGCTATTTGGCCAATAGGATTGGCGGGATGGTATAGGGCTTCAGACATTCGTCACACCGAAGGTGTTCCCATACGTGGTGACGTCACCGCAGCATCGAAGTGACCTATGAAAGGGAACTGTAGATTCACATTGAAGGCATCAAAACTATGAATTAACACATGTGGAATTATATATGGAATTATATACATAACAAAAAAGTGTTAAACAACTGAAAATGTCATATTCTAGGTTCTTCAAAGTAGCCACCTTTTGCTTTGATTACTGCTTTGCACACTCTTGGCATTCTCTTGATGAGCTTCAAGAGGTAGTCACCTGAAATGGTCTTCCAACAGTCTTGAAGGAGTTCCCTGAGAGATGCTGAGCACTTGTTGGCCCTTTTGCCTTCTGTCTGCGGTCCAGCTCACCCCTAAACCATCTCGATTGGGTTCAGGTCCGGGGACTGTTGAGGCCAGGTCATCTGGCGCAGCACCCCTTCACTCTCCTTCTTGGTCAAATAGCCCTTGATGCCTTCAGTGTGACTACAATTTTCATAGTCATGAAAATAAAGAAAACTCTTTGAATGAGAAGGTGTGTCCAAACTTTTGGTCTGTACTGTATGTTGTATTAAAATAATGTGTACGGTAGAAATAAAACTACCAGTTGTACTTTCTTTTTCACTTGTTTTGAATCCAATTAATTAATAAATAACTTATGTTTAAGTTAAAGACTTGGCTAGCTTAATATTTAATATTATGAAGTGCCTCTGGTCATTAAAATGCAGCACGTGATCAGCGCGCGGTGAGTCATCCTTTGGCGCTCAAAATAAAAACGGCGGGAATCTGCTTCCGAGACACGCGAGTTCAAACCGTTGTCAAACGTTGTTGGATTTTTTTCATAACTAAATTAACACATTTTACAGTTTCTATAAATACTTGCAAGGGAATAACATATAGTAGTGAAAGTCAATACATTTCGGATAGTTTTCTAAACTGTCGTGATCGTTTATAGAGAGATCACAGACATTCATACTCTCCTCAGGTAAGTTAACGTATGTGAAGTTAATTTAACGTTACAGATGATTCCGTCAAGAACATAACCTTACTAGAATATGTGTTTATAAACGTATGTTTTATTTTTAGTTTTTTTTGTGAATAAAAATACTTTTATATAGTCTATAGTATCTGGTTTAAATCATTTTCATGTAAAGTTAGTGTTTTAATTATTTAAAAAATAACGCTGAACGATATCATGATCGAAAAATTATTAGATTTTTGCATGTTGGAGTTTGTATTTTGTTTCTGCTTGTATTTAAATATAACAGACAACAGCTACATAACGTTACTCTTCATAAAGCGAGATGGCCGCTTCCGGGAGAAAACAGAACAAGAAGAGCAAACACACTGACAGCTCCACAGACCTGAAGACGTTTGACTTCGACACTCTGGAGGAAAAGAAAGGAAGCTTGTCTGACGATGATACCAGAGATGGTGTGTCTGTGTATTTTATCATGCCTTTTACAAATACATATTCGGTGGTAAGTAAAGTGATCGCATTAGAGGCTATACTGTGGTATTTACATGGTATTCCAGGGTAAGTTAATCAGAAATGTATTAACAGGCTAATAAGAGAGATATAATAATATTGAATAATTATATTGGAATTACAAAAGTCTATATAAAATATGAATCAATTATTTAATAATAGTATTCATATATATATATATATATAAAACAAGTGATGTCGCTGTGAAGCTTGTTTGTATATTGTTCTCATTTTGTTACGTTACATTAGAAACTCCGATCATTGACAAGCTGAGCAAGAAAAGATCTGCAGATACGTTTGAAGACAATGAACTTCATGCAGGTGTGGGGTAAGTACTGAAATATATACTCCTGGCTGAATTTATGAAGCCCTTTCTCTGAAAACAAAAATCATTTGTTGTCCTTTATCTTAGGAATGAGGTTCAAACTATGCTGGAAAGATTTGGTGGTAAGTGAAGTTCACCACTGACACTTCAAAAATATAATGAGTCTATATTTCTGAACAACAAGGCCCTTAATGTTTGCTAAATGAATATAACTGGCTTTGAAATACTGTTTTGTACTCATAAACAATGACTGAATGGCCTTTTAGCGGACATCAGCAAGGCCATGCAGACCAAAAGGAAACGCTTGGAGGTTCTCACCAAAAACTCCTTAAAGGGCAGCACTCAGAAACTGGAGCAAATGTGGAAAACTCAGCAGAATCAGAGGTGAATGAATGCACTGTGTGGAAAATGACACATTTGTCATTGATGTTCAAACATACATGTTTTTTATTCTTTGCAGGCAGAAGCTGACACAAGATTATTCTCAGCAAGTTCTCTCTGTGCTTCAGCAGTGGGAGACCGACGTTCAGAAATCTGAGGAGCAGGAGGAGAAGCTGAACGTAAGCGGCAGACATATAAAAATGTAGTCATAAGTTGTAAAAGTTGAAACGTCATTCTGGGGCACACCATCACATTAAAGGAGAGGAAATATAAGGATTAAGAGTCTTGTGAAAAATATAATGCAGCTTTTCAAGATATCTAGCAGACATTTAGAGATATTTGACGTAAACATCTCACACTTTGAACTCCCTAATTTCTGTTTTCACAGAATTTGTTTCGCCAGCAGCAGAAGCTCTTCCAGCAGGCAAGGGTTGTGCAAAACCAGAAAATGAAAACCATCAAAGACCTGTATGAGCAGTTTGTCAAGGTCACAGATGCAGTCATCTCTTTAATGATTTGAAATTGAACCGAGACCTTTTTTTTCATCATTTGGCTGAACCGACGGAGGTCTTTAATTTGTGTGCAGAACATGGAGGAGATGGAGAAAAGCCATGAAGCCTTCCTGCAGGGCACCCAGATGGAGCTGAGAAAGGAGATGGCCCTGCTGCAGAAGAAGATAATGATGGACACGGTGAGTGCTTCAACAAAAAGATTTTACATGGATGTTACAAATGTCAGTTTTAAAAAGCCCTTCAATGTGATGCATGCTGCATTTTCAAGACCGGTTTGGTTTACAACCCGAATTCCGGAAAAGTTGGGACGTTTTTTAAATTTTAATAAAATGAAAACTAAAGGAATTTCAAATCACATGAGCCAATATTTTATTCACAATAGAACATAGATAACATAGCAAATGTTTAAACTGAGAAATTTTACACTTTTATCCACTTAATTAACTCATTTAAAATTTAATGCCTGCTACAGGTCTCAAAAAAGTTGGCACGGGGGCAACAAATGGCTAAAAAAGCAAGCAGTTTTGAAAAGATTCAGCTGGGAGAACATCTAGTGATTAATTAAGTTAATTGATATCAGGTCTGTAACATGATTAGCTATAAAAGCTTTGTCTTAGAGAAGCAGAGTCTCTCAGAAGTAAAGATGGGCAGAGGCTCTCCAATCTGTGAAAGACTGCGTAAAAAAATTGTGGAAAACTTTAAAAACAATGTTCCTCAACGTCAAATTGCAAAGGCTTTGCAAATCTCATCATCTACAATGCATAACATCATCAAAAGATTCAGAGAAACTGGAGAAATCTCTGTGCGTAAGGGACAAGGCCGGAGACCTTTATTGGATGCCCGTGGTCTTCTGGCTCTCAGACGACACTGCATCACTCATCGGCATGATTGTGTCAATGACATTACTAAATGGGCCCAGGAATACTTTCAGAAACCACTGTCGGTAAACACAATCCGCCGTGCCATCAGCAGATGCCAACTAAAGCTCTATCATGCAAAAAGGAAGCCATATGTGAACATGGTCCAGAAGCGCCGTGGTGTCCTGTGGGCCAAGGCTCATTTAAAATGGACTATTTCAAAGTGGAATAGTGTTTTATGGTCAGACGAGTCCAAATTTGACATTCTTGTTGGAAATCACGGACGCCGTGTCCTCCGGGCTAAAGAGGAGGGAGACCTTCCAGCATGTTATCAGCGTTCAGTTCAAAAGCCAGCATCTCTGATGGTATAGGGGTGCATAAGTGCATACGGTATGGGCAGCTTGCATGTTTTGGAAGGCTCTGTGAATGCTGAAAGGTATATAAAGGTTTTAGAGCAACATATGCTTCCCTCCAAACAACGTCTATTTCAGGGAAGGCCTTGTTTATTTCAGCAGGACAATGCAAAACCACATACTGCAGCTATAACAACAGCATGGCTTCGTCGTAGAAGAGTCCGGGTGCTAACCTGGCCTGCCTGCAGTCTAGATCTTTCACCTATAGAGAACATTTGGCGCATCATTAAACGAAAAATACGTCAAAAACGACCACGAACTCTTCAGCAGCTGGAAATCTATATAAGGCAAGAATGGGACCAAATTCCAACAGCAAAACTCCAGCAACTCATAGCCTCAATGCCCAGACGTCTTCAAACTGTTTTGAAACGAAAAGGAGATGCTACACCATGGTAAACATGCCCCGTCCCAACTATTTTGAGACCTGTAGCAGAAATCAAAATTGAAATGAGCTCATTTTGTGCATAAAATTGTAAACTTTCTCAGTTTAAACATTTGCTACGTTATCTATGTTCTATTGTGAATAAAATATTGGCTCATGTGATTTGAAAGTCTTTTAGTTTTCATTTTATTAAAATTTAAAAAACGTCCCAACTTTTCCGGAATTCGGGTTGTAGTCATTGGGGCCCATTTATGAAAAACTGAAGGAATTTCTGTAAAAAGTTCACAAAACCATTTTACACAAATTGCATATTCAGATCAGTGTATGAGTTGATGTAAGAATGGATTTATGATAATTGCACCTTTTATTTTTCCAGCAACAACAGGAGATGGCCACTGTTCGGAAGTCCCTCCAGTCCATGCTGTTCTGAAAACATCTGTCTGTTCTGTAGAAGACTCAACCTTACGTTCTAAAAGGAAGGTTTCTTTTATTAAAAAAAGAATGTAGAAGTTGTCTCTGTATTTCTTTCCATCAGTTTGTTCATTTTAATCCATAATTGTATAATAATAATATGTAAATAATTTATTCCTGTGTCAATATTAAAGATCCAATAAATTCATTTTTTTTTCTGTTGTGTTAAGGCATGTTGTTGAAGGTTTGGCTGGGATATACTAAAGGACTTTTGTTATTATTATGCATTAATTTAGTCTTTCTTTACTTTTGTTTGCTAGTTAATAGCAGATGGCATTAGAGGGTGGGATATTCTCGATATAAAGAGAAAAACCTGATTAGTGCAAGATGGGTCATCAATATTTTTGATTACCTTTCCCAGAAATTACAAACTGTATATTTAAAAGAAGTTTGGCTGAGATTTGTATTTTTTTTAATTAGCATTTTTATCAGGCTCTCATTTTAAGATTGGTTTAACTTTAATGGCAAAGAAAAGGTTATTAGTTAATTATAGAATGCCTTATTTTCAAAAATTTCCAATGATATTTTCTTAGGAGTCTGATAAAAATCATTTGAAAGAACAATCTCAGACGTACTTAGAGGTTTTTGTGTCTCAAGTCATATACATTTGTGTGTGTGTGTATTTATTTATATTTATTTATTTATTCATATATAGTGACTTGACTTAAGTAAACAAGGCCATTTCTTCATGTGAGAGTAAGTGCCGGAAGTGGCGTAACCGGAAGACAAATCGAAAGTTCTATGGCGGCGTTTTCCATTGTGACTTCGCTAGCTGCTGATGCGATATCTAAGCGAAGATTTTTGTTTTTCGTAGTGGTATGTTTCGTAAAGATGGTGAGTAAAGTTACCTTTTTTCAATTCCACAATAAAAACACATTGTTTCTCTAAACTATGGCCATTTAGGCGATCTTAATACAATGTGACTTGCTAACCGTTTACTAGCGTCTTCGATAAAACGTCGAATCCAACCGATCACGTATCAGTTTACCCCTCAGTAACTTACTGTTGTTATCACAAACATACGAATATTATGAACGCTGTTTAACTATCAAAAGACTACGTTTCAACAGATCATTAAGATATGAAGTATAAAATATTTACATTTAAAGTGAGCGTAATTATGCAGCCTCACTGCGTGTACAGAGGCTTTTATGTATCTTCCTGAATTGTTTTCGTCTTCCCAGATTTATCCGCATACAGTCTGTCAGCTATAGCCAAAGTATATATACATTAAGCCATAATCGAAGAGATGGATGACACCCAGGAGAGCTCAGAGTCCGGCAGTTTTCTGTACAGTCCCTGTCTGGAGCCAGACACACCGGATTCTCTGAATAACGCCTGTCTGCTAAACGACACTGACCCCCTGTTTGAAGACCAAGGACACTTTCAGGAGTTTTCCTCCACTTTTGTTCCCGAGACCCCTAGGTACAATTTCCTTTGTAAATATTGATATGAATTATTAGTGTTTTTGCTATGTAGTAGACTGTTCATAATAATCAGCAATGACAGGAATCTGTCCTCAATTTACAGCCCCCTGTTTCACAGAAGAAAACGTCATTCCCAGAAAGATAGCGACAGAAATGTGGTAAGAGAAAAGAGCAGAATGCAATACTATAATGCAATTCTATGCAACATATGCAGTATGCAACAAAGCATAGTTTCTCATAATGCAGTGGACTTGACCTTATATATCCAGTGCTTTCAAGAAATCACTTTTATATATTATATAATGTTCTGAAAAACAATTTTCTAAAATGTAAGTTTTTTTTTTTAATTAACAACCAAAAATGTGTATATGTGTGTATCTATCTATCTATCTATCTATCTATCTATCTATCTATATATATATATATATATATAAACCACTTACCAAGTAGCACAATTATTTTACAATTAAAAAATGCAAAATGATAATTACATGTATTATTTAAAAAAAAGGCAAAATATTATTTTTTGTAGGGGGAATTACATTGATAATTGTTTTTATGCTCGGTTTAGGCAACATCATCCTGTTCAGATGGAAGAAAATGGGAAAGACATGAACACATTCCAGGTTACCTGAGCACCACTCCAAGCTCCCAGAGAACGATGAAGCGGCGCAGGCTGGAGGACTCAAGTGCAAGCACGCTGCCTGGACACTCTACCGTTCCACCAGGAGCAAACGGATTTGTAACTGCCTCGTCTCTTTTACCCCCTGATTTTACATGGTTGGAGTCTCCACGTCCAACAGCTTCCTCTACTTCTCATGTTTCTGCATCTTCCAAACCCTCATCCTCAGCTGGGTCTTCCACGTCTGCACTGGACCAAAATAGTGATCCGGCATATTTAAATGAGCTGCTAGTAATGGGTCACCCCTCTAAGCAAAAAACACTAAACACCAGCAATGGAAGGGAACAGAGGTCCAAAAAGACCAAATCTAAATCCTCTAAAAGTACATCAGCACACTCTTCATTACACACAATAGAGCATGAAGCTTCACTGCTGGATGCAGGTAGGGATAAACAGGATCCACGTTATTGAAAATGTACTCACCCTCAGACCAGCCAATATCTAGATGAGTTTATTTGTTCATCTGAACAGATTTGGAGAAATTTAACATTCCATCACTTGCCCAGCGGTGATTGCTCTGCAGTGAATGGGTGCCGTCACAATGAGAGACCAAACGGCTGATAAAAACATCAGAAGTAATCCACACATCTCCAGTCCATGAGTTAACATCCTATGAAGTGAGAAGCTGCGTATTTGTAATAAACATAAACCATCATTAAGGTTTTCATTTTAAACCGTCATTTCTAAGCTAAGATACGACTCTTATCGATTCAAATTTTTCCAAATCTGTTCTGATGAAGAAACAAGCTCATCTGCGTCTTGGATGGCCTGAGAGTTGAGTACATTTTCAGCAAATTTCATTTTTGCATGGACTATGTCTTTAAATGCCAGGAGGATATTGCTCAATGTCTTTTCTATAAGATTTCTATTTTATTTTTTATAGCAAAGAGAATGCAAGAACCATCAAGTTCACTTGTATGTCAGATACCAGAAGATATTGTCATCATAGAGGATGATGCTGATGATGTCGCGGTGGTTCGCTCCGTTCAGATGGCCGAGGATGAAGCGTATGCCAGAAGCCTTCAGGTACGAAGCTTCACTCTTCTGATCCTTGTGAAGAAACAATAGAGAAGCGTCTAAATCTGTTATTCTGCGGTTTGCAGGAACAGTTTGATATGGAGGAGCGAATGGAGCAGCAGAGGCTACAGAGCAGATCTCCAAGCAGAAACAACCACAACCACATGGTCAGTTTGGCTTTCTGCTTTACTTGGAGCACTGAATGATGCAGTGCTGTGATCATACTCAAACAAAAATGCATGGTTTCTGCAGGTTGATCCATATGTTGGCTTGGGCTGGATTTCTCCTTGGGCCTCAGTGATCAACTCTGCATCTTTCTCACACGCACCCTCTGAGCTTTCAGAGCTGCAGCAGGTCATCTTTGGAGAGCAACCCCGTGAGTCATCAAACACGAGCCAATCTCTGTCTCCTTGATGATTTCATTTGAATTAAAAGCAGGTTTTAATAAATGTGTATGAAACATTAATTATAATAAATATGAATTGGTTTGTAGATATTGTTTATCATTATAATATGCAATAAATGTATATATAAATAAAATAACAATACTAGATATTATACAACATGCTATAGTATAATTGAAATTACAATTGTCATTTGTATATATTGTATGATAATAATAATAATACATTTTATTTGTAGTGCGTCTTTTTTATACACGAGGCACGACAGCATGGTCAAAAACATAACGATAAAATTACATAACAATAAATTTGAAAAATAACACGCTACTCCAAATCAAAAAAATTATATATATTGTTATATAATTATATATATATATATATATATATATATATATATATATATATATATATATATATATATATATATATATATATATATATATACATATATATATATATATATATATTAGTTAAATAATAAAAAAAAGTATTTTATGCTCACCAAGACTGTAAAAAAAACTATAATATTGTGAAATATTACAATTTCTAATTATTTAAAATTGTATATTAAATATGTAAATAATTGTGTGGCTGCATGTGATTCAGCAGCCATTACTCCAGGCTTTAGTGTCAGATGATCCTTCAGGAAACAGGTCTTATTATTAATAAATATTGAAAACAGATCTGTTTATATATATATATATATATATATATATATAAAACATTTCAATTTTTATCTTTTGATTTGACAGGCAGACAACAGGGCCGTGGTCAAACTGGAAGAACTCGCAATTCCCGTCGCAGACAAGCATCTCACTTGCAGATGGACTTGTTTGATGATAGCCAGGGAAATAATTATGAGGTTTGAGTTCTGCTAATTCACAGAAATCACATGGTTGACTCCAGATTCTAAAATGTTGTCTTCTCTGACACTGTTTGATTCTTTGTCAGGCTCTCTTAGCGTTCGAGGAGCAACAAGGTGCTGTAGTAGCCCAGAACACTCTGACAAAGGC
Source organism: Carassius carassius (assembly GCF_963082965.1). NCBI lineage: Eukaryota > Metazoa > Chordata > Actinopteri > Cypriniformes > Cyprinidae > Carassius > Carassius carassius. The sequence continues at coordinate 11,644,174 of NC_081797.1, read as the reverse complement.
AGAGATCGAACGGCTGCCCATAAAAACATATGATCCCACACACAGCGCAGGAAAGACAGAGTAAGTCACACAACTGGATGCAACAAAAGAGATTTCCCATAATGCAATAGTTTAATCACATTCTCTTTCCAGTTGCCAGATCTGTTTCAGTGAATACAAAGCGGGTGAACGACTCAGGATCCTTCCATGTCTCCACGATTATCACATCAAATGCATCGACCGCTGGCTGAAGGTCCAGCTTGTTTTAACAACATAATCCAATAATTCACAGTTGCTTTTTACTAATCATTTTTCTGTTTGTTACAGGAGAACGCCACATGTCCCATCTGCAGAGCGGATGTATCAGAGTGTGGTGGTTTTTCTTGAGCGTACAACTTCAGGACTCAGTATCTACCTCACAGCGGCTCAAGTTACACCATTTGACTTTTAAACCGTCTCACTTTGAGTGTTATTAAATGCTTTTTAAATGCAAAATAGTGTCTGATGTTTGAACCAGCATAAAGCACTGCCAAGCACTGTTTTATTAAGAAAGATCCTTCTAAAACATATCAGACATGACTGTATCACACCAGTGGCAACAAACCTGTTGGCAATAGCTGAACTTGAATTTTGGATCATCAAATAAAATCGCTTTATTTTATTTTTTTGCCCATTTTTATTATAATAGCGATAAAATGTGTAGTTAAGATAATATAGGTTCATGTTAAAGTCATTCTCTCGCTGCTGTTCTGTTGTTTATGTGAATATCAAGCAGTGTGCAGCATGTGATTTTTTTTTTTTACTCTGTCTAATAATATCGCTTCTTCAAGGCTCTGTACTTCCGGAGGTAATAGAGCGCCTCGAGCTCCTTCACCACGAATTCTCCTCGGCTGATGAGCTCTTTGATCTTCTCAGGGTCGCTCACATCTTTATTGTTGGCAAACGCAGCCCTCAGCCTTTCTCTGAAATAGCCGGCTCCTTTCGGATACTCCCGTCCAAGAAACAGCAACTTCAAGCAGAAGAATCAGAAGAGAAGACAGGATTATGAGTTTCTATTGCCTGGAGTCACCATTGTGTGCCGAATGTGTTTTTTTTTTCCCGCTCCATACTTTGTTTATCCTCTTAATATAGATGAAAACTGATTTAATGTGGTTAGCTGATATTAGGCAGACTGTAATGTCAATTTTAAGTCCAATTAATACTTTTCAGTCTTGGTTTATTTTTTAACAAAAATAATTCGTAACATGTCTCACCAGATCAGACCAATCTTTGTGTCAACTGGTCTGAAAATTTAGAATTTTTGTACAATAATGGGTACAATTACGATTATTTATACAAAAACTCAATATATCAAAACGGCTGGCGAAACGCTTTGTGCAAGTTAACTTTTAACTCATAACTTTGAAGATTACAAGGGTTTGCTACAGTCAAGAAGAAGATAAAGTAGGTTAGTGAATATGTATAATTGGACACTGTTTTCACGCCATTTAAAGGCAGAAGGGGGCAGTGTACTCACAGTTTTGTAGAGCTGCACTACCTCTGCTCGGAGTGAGCTGGCCATTTCTCAAACCTCGGTGATTCCCTTGATCTCAGCCAAACACTTCAGTTGACCCGTTACCTCAGCCAAGGCTTTTTCCAAAGCGGACGGCGATGAAAACACCTTAAGTTTCTAGACTACCTAAGTTTTCAGATGTATTGCTGAAACATTAAAACACAAACTTTGTTTTTCTACTTACTTGCTAATGTCTCATTGCCCTTTGGACGCAATGAAAACAATCAGGAATGTAACTTCTGTTGTCATCGAATACACAAAGTCAAAATAAAAGTCCTCAAACGTTTTACTGAAAAAGTCGATACACGAGCTAGCTGGTTACAAATACATGTTATTGCTGTAACATAGACGTAAACATAAAAACCAAATCAAACATCTTATGCCATGGTTGTAGTGAAACAGAAAGAAAACAAAACACAGCTACACATGAATGCAGAAATAATTTATTTAGGCCAGTCCATAGGAAGACACCTAATAATAGTGGATTAGGAGCACAGTGTACAGATAATGGTTTTGAGTTAGTCATTTGCTTTTTGTTGCCAAATGTGCTGCCAAGAACATATGAAACTGATTCAAAATGTCATGTATTAAAGCACTGGCATTCAAATAATCTCCAGTACACACCTTTTGAAGCTGCAAAAGGCACAGATCTGCCTACGCTTGCACAACATCACCAGTGTCCTTTCATTTTTGGATTGTGGTTTGCAAAAATAATCTGGACAAAGTTTAGGAAGGAGCACAATCCATAATGGCAAGATTCACACTTTTCTTCACACAAGTTTCTTCACTCTACAACATTTACGATTACACATCCTAAGTGCCAATACATGCGACTCGTCTGTAAACTAGTTAGGATATACAAAACACGCCTTGAAAAAAAAAAAGTGTGTTCTCTTCTTTGCTGTTTGATATTAAGGCATAGAAATCTTACAAAAACACTCTTTATAACCTGAAACAAATACAAAAGTGTGTGCCAATATGACAAATGAAGCAGACAGTGAGCGGTGGTCTGCAGAGTGAAGGCACTAGTAGAAACATGAGCTTCTCTCTGTCCTCTCTGATTCAGTATTCCCGGACCGACACATTGGGAGACACGCGTCTATGAATGTCTTTAATAATTGGCTCGTAGTCGTTTGTTTTCCTCTCTCAGTCTTTCTATCTCCTCAATAAGGGAGTCGTTCACAGAGTATTTCTCAATCAGACCATGGATTTCATTCTGGAAAAGAAGAGTGGCATGATTAAAGGGACATAATAATATATATATATATATATATATATATATATATATATATATTTTTTTTTTTTTTACTTAATTAAGCATTTGGTCTGTAAAAGAGAAAAATATACCAGCTGAATATAGAACTGCCGAACCATCTCCACCTGTAGATTGATAATGTCTCTATGACAAGTGTCCCTGAGGAAACAACAAAACAGCCATTAATGACTAAATGACTCTTATCAAAATCTGAATATTCTATCTATCTAGATAGTATCTAAATATGAATATATGGTTTAATTAGTAAAAATATACACACTTATATGTATATTTCTATGTACTGTATATACACACACACTAGTGTTATTTTAGTATTATTTTAGATATTTTAGATTTCATTAGTAATTTAAAAAATTTTTTTACATTTATAAAAATCATCTCTTTTGTCTTATAGTTAACTTTTTTTATTTTTTATATTAGTTTTAGGTTTTTTCATTAAAGTTAAACTAAATGAAAACAAGAAATTATTCCTTGACATCTAACTGAATTTTATTTTTATTTTTATAAATTACTTATTGTATTCAAGGAAGCATTATATTGACCAAAAGTGACAAAGACATTTGTCTTACGAAAGATTTAGTTTTTCATATAAATTGCTGTTCTTTTGAATTTTTTCATTTATTAAAAAATGAAGAAACAATTTAGCAGTTTCTACAAAAAGAATTATGCAGCACAACTGTTTTCAACACTGATAATAATACAAAATGTTTCTTGAGCATCAAATTACTATGTGACCCTGGAGCACAAAACCTGTCAGAAGTAGCGCAGGTATATTTGTAGCAATAGTCAACAAAAATCATTAGAATATTAGGTAAAGATCATGTTCCATGAAGATATTTAGTAAATTTCCTCCTGTAAATATATAAAAATTACATTTTTGATTAGTAATATGCATTGCCAATGACTTCATTTGAACAACTTTAAAGGCGATTTTCTCAATATTTTGATTTTATTTATTTTTTTCACCCTCAGATTCTCATTCAAAAAAATGTACCCTTATGACTAGTTTTGTGGTCCAGGGTCACATATTAGAATGATTTCTGAAGGATCATGTGACACTGGAGACTGGAGTAATGATGCTGAAAATTCAGCTTTGTAGCACAGGAATAAATGACATTTCAAAATATATAAAAATAGAAAAAAAGTGATTTTAAATTGAAATCAGTGATCTCTAGATTACTCTTAATTGGTGTTTACTCACCTGAAGTCTTCCAGCGCCTCATGGATCATATTACGGACAAAGTTCATCTGAATGGAGGTGAGCGGAGCTCCACGGCCCTCGGCTCCAGATCCGACTGCCGCTGCTGGAGCTTTAGATCAAAACATCCATCACTCACAGTGTCCCATTAAAGTGACTTTTAATCTAATGGTGGCCCATTCAAACACACCTGGTGCAGCTGCAGGAGGAGCTCCGCTGACCGGTGAATCATAGGTGAGCTGGGTGGGCAGATCTCTCCTCTGAGCGGGCTCAGGGCTGCTGTACTGTGCTGTGTTCACAGACTGAGCAGCAGAGACTGTGCTTGTGACATCACACTCCTGCCGGAGACCGATATTCTTCTCCACCTGTCGATAATCCAGATAAAAAAAATTAATCTATAAATGCAAAAACATATCTGATTTTAAATAAAGTGACCTTGCTGCCATTCTGTACATCAGTCTGTTGCGGTGGGGTAGTGATGGGCTCCTCCTCTTTGATTGGTGGAGGAGTCTGGACCACAGATGGACTGTAGCAGCGACTGCCTGGAGTGCCCAGTGGGGTCTTCCTCTGGGACGACCCACCAGGGAAATGAGGTAGGTATTCAAAGTCTAGTAACACAGGAAATGCTAATGTTGGTAAAAGTAAATGAAACCTTGTTGTTTTGTTGTTCTTATAACTCTCATTACCGTTTGCGCAAACTTGCCTTTTTTCCCACTTGATACATCACTCAGTCTTTGTCCTTTGTAATCTATAGAGATCATTAACAAACAATTAAAGTGTAGATAGATGGATTTTTTTTTTAATTAAAACTTTGAATCAGCAAGGATGCATTAAATTGATCAAAAGTGACAGAGAAGACTTCAATAAGGTTATAAAATACTTCTATTTCAAATAAATTCTGTTCTTTTGAAGGATCGTGGGAAAAAGGAATCACGATTTTCACACTTTTCAACATTGATAATAATATGATAATGTTTCTTGAGCAGCAAATTAGATTGATTTCTAAAGAATCATGTGACACTGAAGACTGGTAAAATGATGCTGAAAATTCAGCACTGAATTACAGAAATAAATTACGTTTTTTAATATATTCAAACAGAAAACTGTTATTTTAAACTGTAATCATATTTCCCAATAACAGTTTTTACTGTATTTATAATCAAATAAATGCAGCCTTGGTGAGACTTCAAAAACATTAAAAATCCATAATTTTCAGAAGAGTAATGTACATATAGTCCATTTAGAGGACAAAGCTGTGAAAGAGTTTCCTCACCATCTCGTACAGGTGAAAAGATGTCCAAGCTGTTTCGGCCGACTCTGAAGCGGTCTGTGGTGTGCTGGCCTTCCCCTTCCCTCGAGAACACATCTATACTGCCTCCTAAAAACAAAAGTGGAATGCCAAGCAAACATTTAGCCATGTATTAACATACAACAAACAAAATCTCTTGAACTCTGCCATTTATTGAACATAATGGAGCATAATAAAACACTCACCATTTCTTGAAGTTGGAGTATCAGCAAAACCATGTGTTTTGAAACCTGTAGAGAGGATGGAAAAGTCCAAAAAGGGACCGTAAAAATGATAATACAGATGACGATGAAGAAAAAAAAAAGGGCAATACAAGGATTTCACCATCATTAAGAGGGGAGAAAATATCCAAGTTTAGGCTGTTCCGACCGATGTTGCTAAATTTCTCCATATTCGGCAGCTGGTCTTGGCTGTGCTGACCCTCCGCCTCTCTGGAGAACACCTCGCCAGCAGTACCTACAAAAACAAAACATTCACTACCTATAGAACCATTACAAAAGCTATAAACAGGGCTTTAAATATAACCAAGCTAACCAAATATGAATGAATAAGGAAGAACATCTCTCTAGCTATAAAAAGGAAGGTGGACCTGTGACTTGGGCTTGTCCATCACCAGGAAATTCAGAGCCTTGCACACCAGGTGGGACCGTAGATGTAGGAGTGGAGGGTCCCGTCTGCTGACCGCCAAGTTTCACTGAGATCCTTTTATTTGATTGGGAAGACCTGCTGGATGTTTTAGTGGACTGTGGAAACAGGGCTGGTTTTTAATATCAACTACATTCAGAGTCAGTATCAATAATCTTGAATGGTTGAAATGTAGGGGCAAATTTTTTTAAATATTCAGATGTTACAAAAATTGTTAATAGATACATAAATAATAATAAGATAAAATAAAAACTTATTAAATAAGAATCACGATAAATACATATTATTTCATATAATGCATGTTACTACAACTTTAATCATAATTTAAATAATTATTTCTAAAAATATATTTTTAAAACTATATCAGACACTGCAACAATTATAAGTTAAATAAAAATATTAATAATTAAAAACATTAATAAAAATGAGAATAATTAAATATGAAAATATTCAATAATTTTACACTAATTTAAATACTACATTAGATTAAAGTAATTAAACAAATGTAATATAAAAGTCACTACATGTTACCAATGAATCAATTCAAATATATTCTCAATCTGAACATTCTGAATAATTAACAATTCCTAGAATATATTTTTTTAACTACATAAGATGTAGTTATCTGCAATAAGTAAATAAGTACAAACATACAATTTAAGAAAAAAATCCAATTTAAAAGAAAAAGGAAACAATTCAAATATAATTAATAAAAACTAATGAAATGACATTTCTAATTTCATATAAAAAGCATTGCATTTTACATGCTTAAATCAATTCAAATATATGCTTAATCAAATTTGCTGAATGTCTAAGCTATGTCAGAAGATACCAAATAAAATGTAAGAAATAAACAAAATCCCCACTTTTTATCCCCACTTTCTGAATGATAAGGAAATGAGTCAGCTTAACAAAAAAACACTACCTTGCATGAAACTGAGGGTGGTTGTGTAGACATGTGTTTATGTCCAAAATAACCCAGACAGCTGTACCTTTAACTTGGAGGTGGAGTTCTGGAAGCGAATGCAGGTCACTGACGTCTTGTGAGCCGTGGTGATTTTGACCGGTGCGCTAAGGTTTCTCAAATCGTACATATAAATTCTGCCCTGCGTTGAGCCCACCACCAGCCCTGCCCCATCCGGAGTAAAATCAATGGCTGTGAGTGGAGACTCCACCTGCTTATTACGAAACACCCTGTGAGGACAAGCACACACATGAAACTGATCAACAATACAGCTTGGAAATCAAACTCCAGTGTCCAAACTGCATATTAAACGTGACTTTTTTCTCTTACATTTTGCTGGAAGTGTCATAACAGACGATCTTCTTATCAAGGCCCACAGTGATGAAGAGCAAATCATTGGCCGGAGAGAAGGCCAGCCCTGAACACGGGGCTTTGTGCGTCCCCTCGAACAAATGCAGCTCCTTTTGAGTGTTAGCATCCCAGAGAGCCACAGAGCCACTGTCAGACACCGTGCCCAGCAGAGACCTCTTCACCAGAGAGTACCTCAGATCATGGATGGGCTGGAGAGAAATCACATGTTATATTTATATTTCAGGGCTACCTGATTCATCGAAATGAAACAAAGTCTCTGTGCAGAAATCTAAATGACTGAACGTTTAAAAACTAAAACAGTTGTACTATAAAATAAAGTATTTTTTTCTTAAATACTCAATATCTTTAGTTTTACAATGATAATATTTCTAATTTACACAAAACTGAACCGTGGACAATTCAAATATGTAGCTTGGTTTTAGTTCACTCACCACATTTGGCCCATGGCCGAAGGGTTTGCTGGACAGGTTGGTCGTGATACTGTGGAGGATGATTTCTCCACTAGTGGAGCCAGATGCTATGTAGCTATCGCCTCCGTTAAAAGACACACATGTCACTTCCTCCTTGTGGTCCTACACAGAAAGAGCCATTGATTAGGTTGAGGATGTGTGGTTTGTGGTTGTTTTTTTGCTTTAAAGAAGAACATACTTCCAACAAACTTCCCAATGAATGTCCTTTGAAACTGTCAAATATGCAATCTATATACATAAAAATAATTTTGAACCGTGTGATACCTTAAGGCTTCGGTGCAACCTTTTTGTCTTTAGGTCCCAGATATTAACTGTGTTATCCAGTCCTCCGCTGACCAGGAACTGTGACGTGGAGTTCAGACTGACACGGGTTTGCTTCTTCTACAAACAAAACTCCATTATAAGATGTACATAACCTTGAAATATTCAGATAGGATAGAAGATATCGAGGCCTCAGCTCACCCCTTCGCCCAGCTCCATCACAGGAACTGGAGATGACTTGAGACTGGACACCACCAGCTTGTCTCCTATACTGCTGGCACTGACCAGGTACTGATCTGAACACGGTCAAGGCAAACACCTACAATAATAGACCAACTAAACCAACATAGGTGGCCACTTCGTAAATTAATCATTTGATATAATGTACTTATTGTGTACATACATGTTTTTACATTTACTTGTTAAAAACTAATGATCTATTTATTTCAATAAAATTTTATTTATTTACTTTTTAAAACACAATTACCTTTTATTATTACATTTTATCATTACTTTTAGCAGTCAGAGTCAGAGAAATTGCACCCTTTGCTTTGGTAAAATCGGTTGTCCTCGGGAATATCTCTTCTAAATGATGATACCCACACATTATAAAGTCATATGTATATCATATGCATACTGACATGACTGTGATACATGTGAAAGATTATCAGAATCCTAGTGGATGTGGTTTAGAGGATACTGCTGCTGCTCCAGCACACTTGAGCCACTGGATGCGTGGCACTGTGAGGGTTGAACTGCTCCTGCACCGTCATGGAGCCCGAGTCCCAGATCTTCAGACAGTCACCTGACGACACCAGCCGCGTGACGTCCTCCATAGCAACTGCTGCCAGGAGAAAAAGCACGGACAGCTGTCAGGCGCGCGACCTACTGACAAGAATCCTGAATGCTTGATAATAATAGTTTCAAATAATCTTATAGTATTGCACTTTAAAGCATTATTATCTCACTTTTATGATTAGCAGTTAATAACACATTTTGTATAGCCACCGATTTATATTCACATAGTATTATTCGTAGTCTGAATCATTAATTACAGTCTGAATTGTTCCTTTAAAACTCTTTGAGATATCTTTAGTGACTTGGACTAACTTATGTTACATGCAAGTTAGCCAACAAGCTAATTCATGCAATATTCTTTAACTTCAGAGCACACTCAAATCCTGTTAACTTACATAAAAGCGACTTTAACCGCTCATTCTGATTAATAACATATGGAATAAATATGTAAGCCTCGTTAAAAGACTTTTACACTCATTTGTTGCTGTTCGTGATGTTGTGCTAATAGTTTCTGCATTCATCAGCTGGTTAGCAACAGCTAGCTACTTACCCTCGGTTTAGACTCTAAAAGTGCGGAAAAACTGAAGGATATGCTGGTAAAAAAGTTCAAAATACATCCACGCAGGTTGAATTAATGAGTCTTTTTATTTGAAAGTAAAACTTCGTCATATAAATAAAGTTTGAACATCCGTGGCTCCAGTAAGAAACCGCCACTACGGCGCGCCGCTGGGCTCAAACACAGGAACCGTTCGGAATTACAAGCAGCAACGCCACAGTGTGGGCAGGACAAATACAAGCGTTGCGTTTATGTGTCATAAAGTTTGCATTAATAAACACGCATGATAATGAATATGCGTTCAAATGCATTTGTAGTGCTGTTAAATACAATTAAAACAAAATATATTTTGCACTAATATCCACAGAACACTGACTAGAAGATGTTAATGCAGTACACATTTCCGATTTATTAAAGGAAAGAAAGAAAAACAAAATTACTCCTAAGAAGTCATTTATTTAGTTTTTGAGTGCCATAAAAAATAGCATTGATCATATGTGACCCTGGACCTAATCATTCATAAGAGTCAATTTAAAAAAAAATGTAGATTTATAAATCATAAGCAAGCTTTCCTTGTATGGTTCAAAATGGATGTAGGGTGCAAAAAAAATCACCTTTAAAGTTGTCCAAATAAAGTCCTTAGCGATGCATATTACTAATCAAAAATTATGTTTTGATATATTTACGGTAAGAAATTTACTAAATATCTTCATGGAACATGATCTTTACTTAATATCCTTAAGATTTTTGTCATAAAAGACAAAATGGATAATTTTGACCCATACAATGTATTGTTGGCTATTGCTAAAAATATACTCGTGCTACTTCTGACTGGTTTTGTGCTCCAGGGTCACATATACAGTACATTCACAGTGCACATATAAATGATACTTAAGACTTTAATATAGCAGCATATTTATTTAACATTATAAGATTCATAAAAAATAATCAGTTAAGGAATACAAAGCAGTCTACATGATTTTGCATAGTGATAATATAGATAAATATACAGCAAGGGCTCAGAAGCACTTGACATATTAACCTTTATCAAATTATCAAAGTTTCTGAATCTCCAAAAACTGGCACAGTTCACATTGTCCAGCTGCAGGGACTTCCCACCGTCACTGTGGCAGAGGCACAAGGACTTTGACGTAGTTCAAAGGAAATAAGCCAGCCTCCCCTCTGATCATTCCCTCGCACCAGTTCTCATCGATCTGGCTGGTCAGAATGATGATGTCGCCCTCCTTAAAGCCCAGCTCGCCCTGGTTTTCTGTCTGGAAACTGTAAAGTGCCTGACAACAAGGCTGGTCCAAGGGGGGGCCGATACCATCTAGCACACAAGAAGAAAAATGCATTTTATTTATTCAGCTTTTTCCCCCCAAGGTTAAGGTCCCTTTTAAGCAAAAAAACAAAACACGTACTATTGCTGGTTGGCTTGTCTGTTGTTTGAGCTTTAATGGTGACTTTGTCAGGAGAGTGAACCACTACTGGTGCATCTGGTAAAGAAAGATTGAAAGACATTAGTAGCAAAGCAAGCTGGGATACTTCCAGCTACCTTATAAAATAGCAGAGAGCTTGTGCATCACATTTAAAATGACTTACATTTTTCACTCAAAGCTTCAGTGACCTCAGTATCTGTAGAACATAATACAGCATTTCAGCTAGCAGAGAATTCAGAAATTCTTTGTAAACAGTTCCTGTTTAATTTAATCAAATGACGTAATATCACACCTGATGACTGACCGGATGAGCATGTGGAAAATCCATAAATATCTGTGTAGCACACTGTGCTCGCAACTGATTTAGATGCAAATTCCCTTTTGGGTTGATTGCTTGCATCTGTTATCCTGTATAGAGTGAAAAATTAAAAGAAACCAAGGAAAGTATAGAAAATAAGTACAGCTGAAATCATGATTCGTCTAACCTGCTCTGCAAACTACTCCTGAGATTTTCTAGAATCTGGGATGATTGGCGATGGTAGTCCATTACTGCATCTAAAAGCCCTGAGAGGTGTTGCGTCCATCGTATCTAAAACAAAAATTTCTAACAATTTATTTATGTCTGGAAAAATGTTGGAAAATGTAAACTACCAAGCAAAAACAAATAACGAAATGATATATAAGAATGTACACACTAACTTACATCTCTCTCTAGGAGATTAAACATGCTTCTCTCAGCCAGGTCTTTGGATTCTTCAAACTTTTCGAATGCTTTCTTAATTTCAGAGTCTGCAATCTTCCCTTTACGTCTTTTCTTGTAATCAAAATCTAGACGGCGACCTTCAAGTTTCCTCAGATGATACTGATAGCCATAAAAAGAAGAAAAGCTATGTTTATGTCTTCATTCACAATAAAATACATGTTATTTTCACTGTAAATGCTCAGAATAAATACAAAATCCTACAGTCACAACATTAAATGCATATACAAAATGACAGAGAGTAAATCTGATTTCATAATTTCACCTAAAGTCTGGGATCATTAAGATTTTTAACGTTTGAATGATTTAAAGTTTCTAATCATGGCTGTATCTATTTGATCAAAAATACAGAAAAAAATTAATTATTATTAACAAAAATATTTTATTTTTAAAATATATTAACAATTTGAAATAACAGTTTTCTATTTTAATATACTTTAAAATAGAATTTATTCCTGTGAAGAAAAACTGAATTTTTAGCATCATTACTCCAATCTTCAGTGTTACATGATTCTTCAGAAATCATTGTAATATGCTGATTTATAATCAATGTTGGAAACAGTTGTGCTGCTTAAGTTTTATTTATTTTGACCTGTTGTACTTTTTTTAAGATTCATTGATAAATACAAAGATAAAAAGAGTAGTGTTTATTCAGTGTTACAATATGCACTACTATTCAAAAGTATGGGGTCAATTAATTTTTTGTTTCTTTTTAAAGAAAGTAATGCTTTTATTCAGCAAGGGTTTGGTAAATGAATACAAAGTGATAGTAAAGTCTTTTATTGTTAGGAAGAAAATCTATTTTGAACAAATGCTGTCATTTTGTACTTTTTGTTCATCAAAGAATCAAATAAAAAAGTACCACAGATTTCTAGAGGATCATGTGACACTGAAGACTACAGTAATGATGCTGAAAATTCAGCACTCCATCGGATAAATAAATTATACTTTAAAGTATATTAAAATAGGAAACCGATATTAGAAATTGCAATATTATATAATTTTTTTCATTAAATTAATACAGCCTTGATGAACATACGAGACTCCATTAAAAAAAAAAAAACATAAAAAATCTTACTGATTCCCAACTTTTGAATGACAGTGTACATCAAGCCCATTTACAACATACAGACTGACCGCAATTTCCTTCAGCTCTTTGTGCTGCAGGGACTGCAGAGGATCAATGAAGGTTTGCTTTACTCGGACATCCATGCAGTCTTTTGCCTGGGCTACTTGTTTCAGGGCCTCTCCCATTTCAAGCAGAGCAAAACCTACGTACAATTGTAGTAAAACTCAAAACTGGTATTTTGATATTTTTAAAGAAGTAAATAATTACCCATTGATTCATTTGTCATAAACATACCAAAACCAGACTCAGCTCCAAGCTCATTGCCATAGCGCAGCATGCAATCTCCCAGAATGCCCTCTGTCTGAGGATATCCCACAGACTTCACCTGCCCACGGATTTTGGACACTGTACTGATCATGCTGAGCTTTGCTCTGTATGCTTGAAGAACAAAAAAATAAAAAAAGAATCAATTAAATATAAAAACAACAAATTAAATATTCTAACAAATATGATAATATGTTAGATAATACACAATTATAATAAATAGCATATTTTGTCAATTTAATTATAAATACATATTATTAAATATAATACCTGGGTTTGGCTGAAGATATCCTATAGTTTTTGGAACAAGGTCGAGAATCAGTTTGTGGGTAATATCAGTTTTCTTCAATAAAAAGAAAAACAAAAAAGACTTTTTGTTGCATTGAGATCCTTAAAATGTCTAATCTTTTTTTCTGATATTTACTGATATTTATACCCTCTCCATGTTGAGGAATTCCTCATCCAGTTTTGTTCCCTCAACTCCATTGATCTTTTCCTTTAGCAACTGTAAGAATAATCAAAGAGGGAAAAAAAATATCACTTATTGTTGAGTGGGCTTGCCAAAAAAAAATTATACAATAAGTTGATCTGATTCAATATGCAGTTCAGATGAACATTTGACTATTTTGACAAATTATAAGATATACAATATTAAGGGAAATACAGAAAGTGATCATAATAATTACCTTATTAGTTTAATTGAAATCTTACACAATATGATAATGAGTGTCTAATCAGATCACAACACAATCCAATGTCTACAACACTTCCAAACAAAACCCGGAAATCCACAAGCCTCGCCATTTTAAACACATTGTGATGACTGAGCATCTGTTTCCTGTGGTTCATAAGCCAAACTGTTTATGAAGGTCAGTCGTTTGGCCAATTCGTCCAAAACACTAAGAGGATTCAGACCGCCATGAATGAAACGAAAGAATGTGACCTTGGAAACTTTTTTAATAAACATACTGTGGTTACATGGGGACCCAGAAACCTTCACTAATACAAAACCTCAAGGAGTCAATGATCAGGCTGTATTATAAATTCCAGGGGATTTTATTATCCACAGTAAACTTGATATGAACAAAACAATAGGCTAGCAGACAGTAAGTGGACTTTGGATCCAAGAAACAGACAACACCCATGTTCATGTGTCTTGCATTTTAGCACATTCAGCCTTCAAACCTCTGCAGTAACTCAACAATTATTCAGAAACACAAGGTCTTTTTACATAATTTGGGTTCTGAGAAGCACAGTTCTAGTGTGGAACTACAGCACTTAAACCTTTACTTTTTAAACAGTACCAAAACATAAACACATAATCTAATGCCCTGTCTTTTTTTATCTTCGCAGTTCATAATTAACTGGGCCACCACATCAGGTCACACACGGTTGGCTGCAGTTGCTCTAGATCTGATTGCAACGAAGTGAGGAGGAAAAGTCTGATCAATGCTCGAGAATCGGTTCTTTTGAACACATCGTTCCAAGACTCGGCTATTCTTTACGTCGTGAGGTAATTGCGTCATCGCGTGGTTCATTGTCACGGCAATGGTATTGCAATTTAAAATATGTCCCAGGTTGTTGCTGCCAATTAGTTTTGTTAAATCACAACGGAAATATAATTTACTTTATAGTTTATACAATGCTAAACATTACATCTCTGAAACCGTATTGTATTTTTTAAATAGAATGGCACCTCGTTAAAACCAATGTGTCAAGTAGTATACAAAAATACTTTGTACATTTTATGTACTTCTCAATACAGTTTTTGGTTCAATAATTCCATGAGTTGTTCACTCTAGAACCACCCGGACCGATTCACCGTTTGGTTCACCTTATTCACTGAAAAGATTCGACTCAAAAGAACAGTCGATGCACGAATCTGCACACTGTTGTTACAAACATACACGCAGCCAACAAACGCAGTATGTCACAAAAGTTAAACAACTCTTTAAAAGTGTGATTTAAAGCGCAATTATATGTGTGTACTGTTAGTAGGCTATCATTTTAAAGAAATGACTCGATCAATGAAATAAATCTTGCTTGCATCGTGACACAAAACCAAGCTTCGTATTACCTGACTTGCTTTGTGAAACTGTTTCTTCAGTCCTGCCACTGACATTTTTATCCGTAGTCGTCCTCAAATGTTTCATATGAACAATCGTGTCAGGATGGCTGAGTCTGTGTACTATCTCCACATTGTTCTCCACCCTCCTCCGTCCGTCGATATTTTGCACCTTGGGACATTGCCCAGATTTGATTGGTGGGGCTGTGCTGAGCTCCTAGAGGTCACTCATCGGTCCAGGCGTGAGTCTACTGCAACAGTTTCACAAGAAGGTGATACAGAGGACAGCGTTTTAAGATGTAGGACAGGGTTTGAAGATGTAGGGCAACGTTAGCCTACATGAAAGCTTATATTCTGAAGGTTTCCATAAATAACTAGCCTATAGGAAAGACCTGGCTAGATATCACGTTTTCAACTCCAGGATTTTTTTTTTTATCTCTGGATGTTTTTTGTGAGTCATTTTGTGTATAGGCTCAT
The DNA here is from genome assembly GCF_963082965.1 of Carassius carassius. Taxonomy (NCBI): domain Eukaryota; kingdom Metazoa; phylum Chordata; class Actinopteri; order Cypriniformes; family Cyprinidae; genus Carassius; species Carassius carassius. The sequence goes on along the minus strand of NC_081797.1, from coordinate 11,628,660 downwards.
ATGTTAAAGTCTTGTAAACAAATAAGATTCTGTACATTTAAGATACAGTTTCTTGAATACAAATTGTCCTAAAGTGGGGCATGTTGTCACAAAGTAAGTAATTTATTTCTGAGATGGCAAAGCTGAATTTTCAGCAGCCATCAGCAAGAATGCATTAAATTGTTCAAAGGTGACAGTAAAGATGTATATAATGTTAAAATAGATTTCTATTTCAATAAATACTGTTCTTTTGAACTTTCTAATCAGCAAAGAATCCTAAAAAAATCCACAAAGCATCACAAGCCTTTTCAACATCGATACAACATGTGACAACTTGCCCCACTGTGACATTTATGAAAATACCCTTGTTCAATACAATTGCATACAGTTGTTTACCAAACAACTACTACAGCAAAAATAAGATGGGATTGGATTTGATTCATTCATTATGTTTGCGTGTTGAATCAGTGAGCACATGTTGTTGAAGTATTTATTGAGAAAACAAGGTTTCAGTCTCTTTCAGTAATTCTCAGTAAGCAGTGAGTGATTGTCTGGGACTGTTGCCAGCAGAATACAGCTCATGTTTTCCATCCAAGTCTTTGCTGCTCTTTATAACCACCTCTTCATTCTAAATATAATCCATATTTTGTATGTAAATATCAAATCTAAATTAATGCACTCAACGAATTATTAGTATTTGATCATATACTCTCTTCACAATCTTTGTATTTCTTTAGAAACTGGATGGCAGGGTCTTGATTGCACCTCATGGCCTCCTTTAAGGCTGTGTTTCCCCACCTGTGAACATCAACATGGCACATTAGTCCTGTTAGCTGGTATATACTGTAACACATGTAGTAATAGTCATATCATGCATGACTTTGATAAAGTTACCTGTCCTTGAGTGTGCAGTTTGCCCCTGCGTTCTCCACCAGGAACCTGATGACATCCAGACGACCCTCAGAGGCTGCGACGTGCAGCGCTGACCGTCCATCATAATCCACAGCATTCACATCTGCTCCTGACAGAAGGTACCTATAAAAGAGGAATTAACTCTGCTTTCACTGTTTTCAGTATAATTCACCATGCAGGTTTAGAGGTCATTTATAGACAGATGGAAACAAACTGAATTCAAATGGTGACATTTTGGCAATCAAAATCAATTATATTTTGCATAAATAATTGTCATTTCTGTGTTTTTTTTTTGTAAATTTAAATAAAAACAAACATTAAAGGCAGAATAAGAAATATTACCAATATATCTAGATGCTTTACAATTAGAAGATAATTCAATATGTTATTTAAAACAAATTATATTTCTCTCCCTATCTCTCTCTCTTTCTTTCTATATACGGTTTATATACGGTAATATATATATATATATATATATATATATATATATAATTTAAATGTATAAGATTTATTTAATGTTAATATATAATATATCAATATGTATCAATATATATCAATTTAATATAGTACTTGTATATTATGTTTGCATATAAAATTTCTAATTTAATAGTAAATATAGAATTTTTAATTTAATACCTGTACATAATGTTTCTTTCCAATAAAATACTTGTGTCTGAGGTCTATATGTTATTAAGGACATCCTACCTGCGCAGAGACACTATGTCCCCTCTGTAAGCTGCCAAAAGTACATTCATAATTTGGTATCCCTGTAATTCAAGAAATAAATATTTATTTACATCCATATCGTGAAAGCATCAGAAATTGTATATGCATTTAATATATATATATATATATATATTAACCAGACCTCTGACTCCACTTTCCACTGTCTGTAACACAACACCTGTCTGAATGGAGTCCTGATGTCAAAACTATGCAGCTGGAAGGTTGAAACCAGCTCCTTTAACAAAACAGACAGTTATTATATCATTTTTTATGATAATTTTACCGGGCATTAAGCTTTAGGTTTGTCAGACAGCTAGCCAGAAGCAGGTGGTACCAGGAGGAGGGTATTTTCATACTAGAGAGTATATGATTGGACATAAACTTTTAATACTGGATAAGTCATTAATCTTTTTGGTCTGACAATGCAAATTTTTAATTCGTATGTTTTCCAAAAGTTCATTTTTAGCTAAAATAAAGAGTGCACCAACCTTTAGATAAACTAAGCTAAGAAACTTGGACTAAAAGCCAAAAAACTCCAGTTTTGATTTCGTACTGAAGTATACAGATCCATTTCCATACCTCACAGAAATGGACACCCCTCCATGAATTTCCATTGCAGTCCAGTCCAGGAGACCAGCACATGAGTCCCAGGACTCCAGGAACCACGATCAACACGAAACCAGATTGACTGGACTTAGCAGGCACAGATGTCTGCATCATAGAAAGCAATTATATTATTCAGCCTAAACTATTCTGCTTTAAATCCTTGTGCACATTTAAAATGGGTACATCTAAATTATTATCCAGGAATTAGAGAGGCAATAAAGCATTCTGGATTGTGTCCATTAGAGGGCAGTAGGGGAATACAGAAGTCTTTCAGACATTGTTAATTCATGGACACATCCACTGCTATTCATTAATCATTAATGACTATTGTTACCATTACTGCTAATTAACGTTGCAGGGTAGAGGCCATTTTAATTTGTTACATGAAAGTGGGAGCAATATTAATCACTTCAAAAATCCTGCTAAAAATGTGGGAGTGAATTTAAATTGAAGATTTGTGGAACTTAAACACAACTGATGTTTAACCTGCAATACATCACACAAATATGATTCAATATTTACCAGCCTTGTCACAAACTCACCTTGAAATGAAACATTCTGGAATAATCATTCATTCCAGCCACCTGCATCACGGAAAGCGTGCTGCGGACGGCGTGGGGTGACATCACTTGGTCACCTGACAGGGGGCACAGTCCCCCATTAGCTAGGGTTGCTGCCAGTGCAGCGCCAGACTCGCAGGTGACTTCTGTCGATAAACACTGAGATGTATGCAAAATGAAAATTCAATCATGCATTCTTCCTTAACAAGAATATAATTCATAAAGCTGAATACCTGTAACAGTAAATCCAGTGTGGAATTGATCCCCACACCTTCTGGAAAGCACTGGAATGATTCAGTTATCAAAAACATATGAGTTTAAAGACCCTTTGTGACGTAAAAAAAAAATCTATATTTTAAGGAACTATCCCCAACTTACTTTCTTCTCTTGTAAGTAAAATGAAAGAGCGTGGAGATGGATGATGTCTTTTCGCAGGTTTTGATAACTGCAATGGCAGTGACAATAGTTACAATTAACACTAACAAATAAACACTGAATAACACAGAAAAAAAATCAATTTCTCATGAAAGTACCTGGTGCAGTTTAGGTTTGCATGCTCCTTGTTGCACAGTCTTCTCATGATATTCAAAACCTGTGTCAGAATGGTTTGCTTAAGATTGCTTTTAAGCCTTATTTTCCATCAAATGTAGCTGGTTAGTGTAAAATGTAAGCTTACAGACTCATACTTTTCTTCTTCATCAGTGACTGGTCTGGTTGCCAGCTGTTTTATGACAAAATCAATCAAATAAAACATGCATTTTATTATTATTATTATTATTTTTTAAACAAGCAACATTATTACCTGTAATAAAGAAGTGCAGATAATGGCTCCTGTCTCAACCAGCGGACTATGAGGCACACCTGCGAACAAGTTTGCTGTTTTTAAGCACTACTCGCCCAGGTGTTTTTGAACGGAACATTAAACTGTTCTTGAGTGCAAAACCGAACATAAATCAAAGAAATGGAATACGTGGAATTAAATGACTGAACTGACCTTGCTTGGTCAGGGTAAATGGAGACTCGTATTTGCAATATTCCTCCATCCCTACAAATCTGTGCACATATTCGGATCCTTGCTGGTCCACCGCTAGACCGTATATGAGAGGCCAAGAAATCTCTCCCAGAATGCAAGGTTTAGCCCAGTCTCCTAAGGAAAGTCTAAAGTCCAAAAAACAACAGCATCTAATTCAAATTCAACAGGGAAACTGAATTGATAATCCAGAAATAATATTACATTTGAGTCTATTTCTAAATTCTACTATTTTTGTTATATTTTCTTTTAATATATTTTTGCAACATATATCGCCATGTTTTCACAAAAAAATCTTTGAGATTAAACAATAATTGCCAGATATCCCGCAGTGCCACTGTGGACCCCCTAAGGGATGCAAAGACCCCCTGTTGAAGACCTCTTATCAAATCAATTGAATTGGACTGTTGTGTGTTACCTCTGTCCATCCACGGTACAAACTGAAATGCCCCATTTTGTGGCGCTCTCTCTTACGTCTTCTTTCTCCTGTTCAGAAATGCACAGGATATGAGTCACAATGTGATGTTTTTCACGAAACAGTCAATTAGAAAATAACCTGTGCTACTTTAAGGCTTCTTTGCACGTCTTTTTCACTAGACTGTTATACAAAAAGAACAACAACAGCAGCAGCGGAAACAGATTTGACCTTCACTGAGGAGAGTTGTTTGCATTTAATAAACAGCTTTTGTGTTTCCTCTTTGAATGTGGAGAAATCTGGAATGACAAATCTTCCCTGCAATGCCTTCAGGATGAAAGACACAAAGCCAGTCACGCACCTGCAAGATGTTCACAAATGAAGTATATTAGCAGCATAATAGATTAGGGGTGTTTAGTATTTATATTTAAGATGCGACTTCTGGAGTCAATATTCAGTCTGGCCTGTGAAAAGTGCTCCTGTCAACAGTTCCATCTGCTTCCTGTAATTTCCGCATCAGGCTGTAGCAGTCTTTAATCCGTGGGTCTGTTCGGATGATTCCTGAGCTCCACAGGGCCTGCCAAAATACAGACAGATATGACATCCTGCACTATTGAATATTAGCCAATATTAAAGCAATAGTTCACACTAAAATGAAAACAATGCTGAAAATGTACTCATCCTCAGTCCATCCAAGATGTAGATGATTTTGTTTCTTCACCAGAAATGATTTAGAGAAATTTAGCATTACATCACTTGCTTACCAAAGGATCCTCTACAGTAAATGGGTGCCGTCAGAATAGGATACTTAATAGCTGATAAAAACATCACATTAATCCACAAGTAATCCACATGACTCCAGTCCATCAATTAAGGTCTTGTGCCGAGAAAAGCTGCATGTTTATAATAAGCAAGACAATCAAGACATCTTTCCATATTATTGCTTTCTCCAGTGGAAAAGTCATCTCGTCTAAATCAGGAGAGAAATATGCACAGATCAACCACCACTTACAAGGAAAAATACAAGTCCAAAACAGTTCTAAACAAATATGTCATTTTTGATGTGAGAGATCAACAGAGGAGGTATTTTAAAGGTGGAGGAAGTGCTGTTATGGATTATGAACTTCGAAAGCATTTTAAAGATAAAATATCTCTCAGATGGACACACAGCTTGTCGCTTCACAAGACGTTAATTGATGTACTGGAGTCATGTGGATTACTTATGATGTTTTTATCAGCTGTTTGAACTCACATTCAGACGGCACCCATTCACTGCAGATGATCCACTGGTGAGCAAGTGATGTAATACTACAGTTCTCCAAATCTTTTCCGACGAAGAAACAAACTCATCTACATCTCAGATGGCCTTGGGGTGAGTACATTTTTGGCAAATTTAAATTTTCAAGTGAATTATTTCTTTAAGGATGCTTTCTATGTACCTCAAAAAACTGATTGCAGTTGACTCTTCCCCCAGAAGCAAAACTATCAAAGAGCACATCAGCAGCCCTTTTGAAAACAATGTGTAGTGTATGTCAGTACACATATAGCTAGCAGCTCTTGAAGCAAGTTAAGCGAATGCTGCCTTGTGCATTTGAGACTCACACTTTTTTCTTAAAATGACCTTGATGCATCTCTGGTCGGCCCAAGTGTTGCCATGCTTGGCTGGAATGAAGTTTGTCCTGTTCTGGTACTGTCCGTTTTGTGCCTCCATTGCTCATAAAAGATGGCATGCCTACGGAAAAGAATAGGAATTTCATTAGAGCAGAAAATGAAAACTAGACTTTATCCTGAAGAAAATAAACAGTACTTGCTAGACAACTATATATATATATATATATATATAGTGCTGTTGTGTCCAAAATAAAACTTTTTTGTTAACATAATATATGTAGGTATACTGTGTATATTTATTATGTATATATAAATACACATACAGTATATATTTTGAAAATATTTACATGTGTATATACATTTATATATTTACATTCTTATATTTTATATTATATAGAAATATATTTAATACATAAATATTTTTTTTCTTAAATATATACATGCATGTTTTTGTTTTAATAAATACACACAGTATACACATATTATGTAAAAAAAAAATGACAGCACTAATACATATATACATATACCCTTCTGTTCAAATGTCTGGAGTCTGCAAGAAGTCTCTTATTCCCACATGTGTTTACGTAAAACAGTAAAACAGATATATTGTGAAATGTTATTACAAGTGAAAATAAATGTTTTATTTTAATATATTTTAAAATGTAATTTATCCCTGATTCCATGACAGTTTTCTTTTCAAGATTCTTTGATAAACAAAGAGACCAAAGGAAAGCATTTGTTTAAAAATACAAATCTTTTGCAATAAATTAAAAGTTTTTACTGTCAATTTTGACCAAGTGAATGATTTCTTGCTGAACAGAAGTATTAATTTATTTTAAAAAATTTACTGACCCCAAACTTAGAACAATAATGTACATAAAATATTATTACTAAAAAAGTCAACCAGCTACACGCACAAAATCAACACATACGCTCTGTACAATGTTAAGGTAGCAATTAAATGCTTAAATATACACAAGGCAGATGAGATCAATCACAATTTATTATGCTAACAGATGTATAAACGTAGACCAATCACAATACACTGCTGTAGAATCCCACATAGCATTCCAAAGACTATTAAAAAGTGAATGAGAGATTTTCAGAGAGAAAAACAAAGCTGAAATTATCTACAAAAAAACACCAAGCCCAATTATTTGCAGACATTTAATACTTAAGGTTAGAGGTGTAGAACAAACACTGACCAGGACGTTTGAGGAATATTAATACACTGCTCCCTCGAGAGAGCTGTTATAATTTGAACAAAAGGAAGCAAGAGTATACAAGGCTATAAAAGCAAAAGAGAATTAACAGGAGGAACAAACATGTGCTGCTGGAGATAAGTGAACATATTGTTTTATTTTGCTCTTGTACCTGTAGAGCCCGGAGAGACGTAATTGACTGGCCTCTGGGATGGAAAGGTATGTTTTGGCACAGGTTGTGGAATGTTCCCTGCAGCTTTTGTTTCCTAGTAACATTAAAAACATGTATTGAGAGCTTGGCTGTGAAAAATGATCTATATATTGACTATTAAATTTTAATTAGATATAGCATCAAGCAAACAGTCTGCGCATTATTTTTTGAGTGACAAGCTTTTATGCAGACCTAGACATGATGATGCATGCTACGCCTGAATTAGCTTATCTTTTTGAAGCCTGATGAAATACAACATACAGCATAATGCTGGTGCCATATAAATCTTTGAAGTTTTACTAATTGCAGGTGTTCAGAGCTGTGGGGAAACATATTGAGACATATTACGCTTGCATGTCAGCATGTGAGCTAACAAATGTTAGCCTCCAGCAGTAACAACGTCTGCAGGGCTGGGGTTTTATTACAGGTGAAGTACATGCTAACTTATTGTCTTTGTACAGACATGCCACACTAAGCAGCGGAGACAATGTCTTTAATGCATTCAGGTGTTTTTTTTTTAAGCAGAACAGTAGGGTAATGGAAGTGAATGGGGCTGATTTGTAAACACTGGACCCTTTAGCAAAAGATGTGCTTTTAATTGTATTTGGGTGAGTGCAATTCTTACCTTAAAAGTGTATATAAATATTTAAATATTTACTTGCAGATAATATGATATTAATGAAATAAAATGCTACTTTCACCTTCATGAATTGCAAACTTTGTAATAATATCAAATTAAAGGTTTTATTTTAAAACGTCATATTTCTATCATTTTGGTTGTGCTTTAAAGCAGCACACTTATTTTAAGTAAAGTACTCCATTATAATTTTAATTGTAGAGTGTTTTATTCTAAATTGCAACTTCATCATTACATGTGTAATTAAAAATATATTTTAATGCATGACATACAATTTTTAATATAAATAATTCTAGTTTACCATAAATGCATTTAACCATATTTTAAACACAGATCAACTAATAGTTAAATTACTTATAAAGATGTACTTATATCCTAAAAAAGCACCTGATTCAGCTAACTAGAACTAAGTCCAAATAAATGTACATTTTATAATTTTTTATAATTACATAAAAGAAAACTATAATACGTTTTCAATTAACATGGAATTAAAGGGATAGCTCACCCAATATTGAAAATTCTGTCATTAATTACTCACCCTCATGTCGTTTGTTCATCTTCGGAAAACATCAGGGCGAGTAATTAATGACCGAATTTTCATGAATTCTGAGAGCTCTCTGACCCTCCCATAGACAGCAATGTAATTAACACGATCAACTTTTTTTTTTTTTTCTGATAAAATAGTTTTTCTGTGCAAAGTTATTACATTTTACATGACAATGCAACTCCATAAACTCTAAAACATCTGTAAAAATTACTTGAATAGTTTTACATCTCAAGAATAAGACTAAGAATTAATAGTGCTTTTATAAAAAAAATGCTTTAAAAACCTTGGCCAAAAATTACACCGTAAGTGTCTCACTGCCTTTTTGTTTTTAAGAAAAGGAGGGAAAAAAACCAGATGAGTCACATTAATTTTTATGTTAATAAACAGTCTACCATTAAACTCGTATTGAACCTGGAATAATCCTTTTTAATCAAAACATCTCAATGTCAGCTGAATGGCTGAGTCTCATTTTAGACAGCAGTTAAATGGCACATTAGCACTATTGAAATGTCCCTCACTGCAGTCTTTTTAATAATGCTGGTCATAGTTTTGCGCCTCCAGGTTTGTTTTATATTTTATGCGTGGGTGTGGTTATGCAGGACTCAGCATGTACCTTAGACGCAGTAAACTTGACAGGGTCTGCGTTCCTGTTGGTGAGGGCATCTGTCATCTCTCCATTCTCTGAATGAGTGGGGGGTAAAGAATAAAACCCAGGATGAGAAAAATCCTCCTTTGCTGAATCTTGTGAGAGAGTTTTAAAGATTAAGATTAGTGCTTATTTGTGAGTGCAAGATTTAAAAGGGATTTTCGAAGTTGAAAACCACTAAGCATTGCCTCAGCAAAGAATGTATATGAGGCTATTTAGAATCTAGGACACAAAGTTTCTTGCGAGTTTAAGACATTGTTTGTGTTGTGTCAGTCCAAAACCTCAGCAAAACCCACACAATAACATTTTCTGAAAGCTAAAACATATGAAACCATGCTGCTGTGGATAGGGGACGGAATGTAATCTATTTTTACTCTTACTCTTCCATCCAAATGAACAATAAATCTTAAAGGTAGTTTACCCAAAATGAAAATCAGGTAATCCCAAACCCATATGAAATTTATTCCACAGGACAAACACAAAAAATGTATTTTAGCCTATACAATGAAAGTCAGTGGTGTCCAGTGTTGTTTTGGACCCCATTCAGTTATATCATATGGACAGAAACAGCTTATTTTTTGGTCCATAAAAGAAAAAAAAACTACACAAGGGTGAATTATTTTCATTTTTGGTTGAATATCCTCATCTCAGGAAGTTGATTTTGTGCCCAGATATGGTGGTACATGCCAGACGAAGTTATGCAGACAGTGCTTCCATCCCTTGGGGTGAAACTTGAAAGTAAGTTAATTATGTTTCTTTTAAAGGAAACCCACATAACATAAATATGGTTTATAAAACAATGTAAATGTGGTTTATAACAGTCTAAGCTGTTTTTTTCTATTCCACAAGTCTTTGGATTGCTCACTTGGGGAATAGTTCGCCCAAAAAAGAAAATTTGCTATCCAAGCCATCCAAGATGTTGTTGAATTTGTTTCTTCATGAGAACAGATTTGGAGAGGTGTAGCATTACATCACATGCTCACCAGTGAATCATCTACAGTGAATGGGTGATAAAAACAGCTGAATAAAACATCACAATCCACATGACTCAAGTACATCAATTCAATCGAAATTGAGATTTATACATCATCTGAAAATAAATAAGCTTTTTAATTGTGTATGGCTGGTAAGGTTAGGACAAATATTTGGCTGAGATGCAGCTATTTTTAAAATCTGGAATCTGAGGCTGCAAAAAAATCTAAATAGCCTATTGAAAAAAAAAAAATCACCTTTAAAGTTGTCCAAATGTTGTCCAAAAACTAAGTTTTGATATATTTATGGAAATTTACCAAATATCTTCATGGAACATGATCTTTACTTAATATCCTAATGATTTTTGGCATAAAAGAAAAATTTATCATTTTAACCCATACAGTGCATTGCTGGCTATTGCTACAGATATACATGTGCGACTTATGACTGGTTCTGTGAAAATTATATATAAACACGCTATTATGGATTAAGGATCACTCACTCATATTTTGGCCAGAAGAGATGATTAAAAGTTAAAAGCGCCTTTTTAAATTTGTTTATTACAAACACAACCTTTCACATTAATTGATGGACTGGAGTCATGTAATGATGTCTTTATCAGCTGTTTGAACTCTCATTCTGACGGCAACCATTCACTGCAGAGAATCCATTAGTGAGCAAGTGATGTAATGCTACATTTCTCCAAATCTGTTCCCATAAAGAAACAAATTCATCTACATCTCAGATGTCCTGAGGGAGAGTATATTTTCAGCAAATTTTCATATTTGAGAGAACTTTTCTTTTAAACTGCTGCTACAATCTTCATTTGTAAACTAAAATACATATTTAACTAATTTCAAAATTAATCTCAATATTTTTAAATGTGTAAAAAAAAAGTTTCAAATGTTTTAAAAAAGGTTGTCAAATTTACATGCATGTCAGTGCAAAAAGCTTTTTATAGCATTATATGTGTTTGTCAGCCACACTAAAACCAGTATGTGCCACATCACTCCTCCCCAGAACACACCCACTGCCTATGCACATTTTTATGGCCCAGATGTTGACCACAAGCATGCTTAAATGAGAGTGTCTACAGAACTGTCCCATTCATTTGGCCTACTTTGAGCAGCACTCTCACACTGATCTTGGAGTTTTCCTATAGAGCTGATGTGAATTTGGGCAGTGAACCATAATCAATAATCAGAATACACTTTCCCACAGTTAATGGGACAAGTGAGGTCACTGTCAGTGGAAACACCAAGTTCACGTGCTCAAATCTATGACACTCTTCTAGTGTTTTGATTTTGTACCTCTTGTGTCATCCTCCTTATTTGGTTCCAGCAGTTTATTACCATCCAGGCCTCCGTAGCGCTTTCTCCATTTACGTCTGAGAGACGGTGTTCTCTGAAAACTAGAAAACCCTTTTTTTTAACTCTCTGCTCACATGCGTTTCTTGACAAAACATTTGTTTCATTTCAAATATGCGTTTACAAAAGTTAGAAATGCAAGTGTTTTTTGACAGCTTGCCTTTTGCCATAATAAATATCAGAAAACTATATTAATATATAATTCTCAGAGGATTTTGTGTATCCACTGAAATGAGACCTTGGGATCAAAGCAAGTGTGTCTGTGTAAAGACAAGTCTAGTCATGAAAAGCAGTTCAACTGTGAGAAACATCTGTGAGTTCTGACACAGCTATCAATTGCCAGCTCAACTCAAAGCTGTGCCCAAGTGCTTGGTGAGAGAATATATTCTGCACTTTATTTTGGTTTAATTCATAAAAGAGAGCACTGTGCAGGGCTAAATTATCAGAAAAGGCTGATTCAAGGTTCAGACTTTATGCCTTTACTGACTTTCCATATGTTTGAGAGTTAAAACAGTTCTTACCACAGATAAGGGTTTTCCTCTGCTTCTTGGTTTAAGTTGTTCTCCATGATGACTCTTCCCTTTATACTTTGGTAGTCAACTAGGCGTTTAACAAATCCAAATAGTGTGCTTGTCTAGTATCTGGAGACAAAGATGATTCTTTTTTTTTTTTTGGCAGCTGTGCACACAGTGTGACAAAGTGTTTGAGCCAGTCTCAGTGTGAACAACCAGTTTTTAGCTGGATGAAAATAGGAGGAACTTAACTGCATCTTGGAGGAGGGATCTCTATTCTGGAAAGGAATACCTTGTAAATAAAAGGAGAACCAGACAGGCAAGAAAAAAAAATACTAGTACTTCTAGACAACTACTGCTACTGGTGTTAATAATAATAAATTCACTATATTGCTAATAATAATAATAACTTATTTAAAAATATCTTTAAAACTATTATTTTAGAATATAATAACAATTTAGTATATAATAACAACTAAAATAAATAAATAACTAAAATTATTAATAATACTTATTTTTATTATTACTACTACTACTACAGTTACAAAAACTCCACTCCTACTAATAATACATAGTTATATTTTTATAATATTAATAATTAACTAAACTAAAATCACTACTCCTAAGCTATTTATTAACTCATTCATGTGTTCCTTTTATAATAAGTGTATATTTTAGATGTAGTATATGATTATTAAAATTTTCTATGAATTATTATTACAACTAAAAATACAACTAATATCACCACTAGCACTAGTTCTTCTTTCTTTATTTTATATTATTAATTTAAATGCAAAAAAAAATAATAATAATAATTATAATTCAAATAAACAACACTACTACTTCTATTTATTTATTTAATTGTATTTATATAATTATTATCGTAAAATAGTTTGTCATTTTATGTCATAAAATGTTTATTATTATTATTAGGTCAGTTAAGATAGTATATAATAATTATATGATGATGATGATGATTTATGCTGAGTAATAATATATTATATATGCTATCAAATGAAATATCAGATCAAACATTGCCAAATCAAAATGCCAGATCAATGAAAAGAATACAAAAAGAACATCAGCCTTTTTCGAACGCTGTTCCCCCCACGCGATCTCTGTTCTGCACATTTAGCGCGCATATTTGACGCTCTAAACGTATTTACATTTGTTGTCATGCGCATTCCTCATGTAAACTGTTGTCACAAGTATCTCATGCTGCGCATCAAGACACTTGAATAATGCGTATGTCTTCTAGCTAATGCATTCACAAATTCACAGTTTTGTGCGATTATCTTTATTTCAATTAGTGTGTCCCTCAGCATTGAGCAGTCATTGGCGGAAAACCCCACTTTACAGCTCCATATCTAACAGTGTTTACTCACAATACAACAATATCATGCCTAAAAAGGACAAGACGGTAGGGCTCGTTACATATTACAATGAATGTTTCATGAATATTGATATCTATTCATGCATTTGTATGAATAACCATAGGTTTTATAATGACAGCAGTAAACCATATCAGCTAAATATCAGTCAAGTGTTAGCTTTATTTCTTGTAACGTTATGTTCTGAGTGTCAGTTAATGATATTAACCTGTAACAATGTAAAACTATATTCTCTTTTAGAGCAAAAGCAACCCAAAACCACCGGAGACACCCCCCGGCCCGGTTACTAAAGTTAAAGACGGGACGATAACAATAGCAATACATGCTAAACCCGGAGCCAAACAAAACGCAGTCACTGGTTGAGTATTGTAAATATATGAAGGAACAAGCTTAGCCTTCATCTGTGAGGAGTCCATAAGCGTTGTTTTGTGACAGATGTGTCTGAGGAGGCGGTGGGGGTCGCCATCGCTGCGCCGCCGACAGACGGAGAGGCCAACGCCGAGCTGCTGAGATACTTCTCCAAAGTCCTGGAGCTGAAGAAGAGCCAAGTGTCGCTAGATAAGGTCAGCAGCCCGCTATGATGTATGCAAATGTTTTCTGCCCACTATAATGATACATTATTAATAAACAATATGGTTTTATTGCTTCATAGGGCTCCAAATCCAGAGAAAAGGTTATCAGGGTGACTGCAGATGTCAGCCAGGAGGAAATCTTGAAGAAACTGAGGACAGAAGCTAGTGGTTGATACTGAAGTGGAGCCACATTTGATTTGATCTTTATCTACATGTCACAGTTTACATCTTAAAACCATACAATATTATATTTACATTTTGTCAAATAAAAAGCAATTGTATTTCTTATGTATTACCAGTTTTTAATCATTTTGTGTTTAATGAAGATGTTGAATGCAGCCCAAACATTTTTGTAAGGATGAGGAAATTATGATCTTTTAAATGTTTAATAATATGGCTCAAGGATTTTTTCCCACTAGTTCAGATTTTACATGCCTTGTCAACATTGCCCATGCACCATTTATTCACATTTTATTTCTGACTAAATACAAGATTTGTCACAAAATACATATTTTACATTTGTATTGATATATATATATATGTATGTATATGTTTTTTTTTATTGGTGAAGGCACTGAAGTTCAACAAAATTATCCTGCTCCTGCCTTTTTATTTTTTAAAGAAGTGCCTGAGGTTTAGTGACAAATGTGTTCATTTGAAGAACCTAATTAGTACGGTTATCAGACATTCTCTAATAAGCTAAGAACCTATCACAGAATATAAAAGATTTTTAGAGTCTCAAATATCAGCATTTGTATTTGGTTTAAAATCTTATATTTGGTATCATTGGGATATTAAGAATGTATCCATGGTAATTTTTTAATCATATGATTTATATGACACAAAAGTATTTTACAATCACACATGCATAACAGTGCAAATCAGACTCTTTGTGCATTTATGTTAGCTGTGATTTTCACAACACGCATGAAAATGTAATGTAATAGTGTAAAATTAGTGTAATAGTAAAATTAGAAAGGATTATAAATGAAACTATTCTTTTGTTTTTGATTATTTACTTAAGTACATTACAAAGTAAAGAAGCAAATATTTTTATTATTAGGAAGGAGGCATTAGGAAAGGAAAAGCAATGAGGACTGACACATGTTTACATTTCATCACGCAGCCATAGCTCTGCATCCTCCTACATTCATTATTCTTGCAATATAACCTTTCCATAAATGGAAACCTCTGGTTATTTGCCTGTTCCCAGAGCTCGTTCTGTAATCAAACTGATATTGCATAGGCCTTATGAAATGAAAACAAATTATTTTCATCTAAAAATGTATCGACTTGTTGAATTAAAAATTTGTTGTCAGAGATATCCAATTTTACAAGACTTTACACTTGTTATACAATAAAACCACACGAATAGGTCTTATTTTAAAATGATCTGTTTTGTGAATTACCAAAAAGGGTTACTGAGACCTGAATGATCAAATTCTGCTCATCAGCTACTATACATATATATAATAAAATCTTATAAACTGGTTGAACTCCACAGATTGTTTCGATTTAGATTCTTAGATTTATTCCTACAAGTGATTCAATGATATATTTCTTTCTTTTACAACTATAAGCTTGATTAAACCAAATTATGTTGTCATTAGGGCAGTCATGAAGATATATCTTGTTATTACGGGATGTGCGGATGATTTATGCCCTGTGGATGGTGAAATCCTATCAGTAATTGAGGAGAAATGCATCTTTTAGAGCTAAATGAAGATGAGTGGGAGGAGAAGACATGCTGGCCCTTCTTCTTCTGAAGTCATATTTCACAAAGCTGCCTTTCTGAAAGCCATAGAGCCATACAATATGTCATGATTTAAACACTGTTCCGTTAATGGGATGAGTATCTATTAAAGTCATTGTGACATATGTTAATTGCAAGATTACTTCATTTAACAGCTGCCCTCAGCTATTAGCTGTGGCCTTTTCATGTAAATCTGCATGAGTCATTGAAATAACGAATTTATATCAAATTTTTTTATGCTATTGATCAGGCAAGCTCTCATCCTTGACTTCAAGTGCGGCCCTCTGCTGGAAGTGCAGGAAATATATTAAAATATGACACCTTAGCTAAACAACACAATCTTTCGCTGGCAGCTACACTGTACTGCATAAATCTATGAAGAAGATTTACATATAAATCACAGTCTCAGTGTTTACCACGAATATTACTTTAATCTTTCTTTGCAGATATCAAAACTGGTGACTTATTACTTATGCTCAGCCAGATACATCTCTCCTGCTGGTATTATGTTTACAGTATAACTGAGGCAAATTATATTTCATATCAGCCTATAGCACATGAAACCCCTCAAGCCCTTAAGACCAACTCATTGATGTATTGAACTGAGACCATTGTTTATCTATAAGATCAGTTTAATATTTAATGATGCATTTTTAATTACCCAAGGGGACCCGTGCCACACAGATGTGTACAGTGACAACTCCACATCTGCTTTCAGTGTTAATAATGACACTGCTCGGATATCAAGTGAATCCAAGATGTCTCTGCATGCAGTAAAAGTATACTAAATTGCATTTTGAAGAAATGTTTACAGAATGAATATCTGGATTATTCAGGATCGTTCATTCATGCATTAACCCATGAACAATCATTTTATTTTTTTGACCATTTTATTTATTATTCATCCAAACCATTTGTTCTATTGGTATTGTTATTTTTTTTTTTTTCATTTTTCAAACCACTTGTTCTGTATGTACAATTGTGAGTTTATTTAAATAAATAAACCCTAAAGACAGTAGGACAAGTTTATTTTTAATTTTTTTATTATTATTAAATTTTTTATCAATCCATTTTCCAAACTGTTTGTCCTATAGTGTTGCAGGTTTATTTTATTTATTTGTATTTATTTATTTTTTATGTAGGATCGTGGGTTTATGTATCTATTTTATACCATTCCAGAATCCAGTATTTGTAGCACCATATTATCTGTAATACTCTTCGTAACACCAAAGATAAATATAATCATAATATTATGTGGCATCGCTGAACAACTTACAATTTAGAAACAAAATTAAATTAAATAATACTTAATACTGAATACTCAATGACTTCTAGAAATTACATATAAATAATTAAACACAAATATGTCACAGATTTCAAAATAAAATATCAAAAATAAAAATACTTAATATTTCAAACTTAATGAATGAAAATGCATACTTTTGATGATAACATGAATGGTGGTTAAAACACACACAAGGTTAATGCACTTAAACGAAAATTTTAACAGAGAAGTACAGGAAATATTCTCTAATTTCAACCCCAATCAAGTGGCTTACCATGGTTGCTCTTTTGTCCTATATTACAACAGACCCACCCCACGGATGCCATCAGCATTTTAATTGAGTGTTTGTTTTTTTCTTCACACACCCACTTAGAATATACACATACCAATCAGCAGCTGTATACGGTCCATCTGAACATGTACATCCAGATCACGTGACAATATTGACTGGTGACATGGGAGTAGGGGATGAATCAAGAGGAGATAATGAGGCCTGGTCTCTCCCACACAGGAAAAGTGAGTCCTACAGGGATTCATCTTCAAAGAATAGGTATTTGCTCTCATTTTCACACATGCAAACTCATATCCTTGCATATACTTGGGCCCTTTTATTAAACACTTTCTTGCCTGGAAGCACACCCATACGTATTAAATTAAGCTTAAACAAAAAATAACAAACAGATTTTGAGCAAGCATTCCCACACAAACCCCTTCTCGAGACAAAAGCCAACGATTTTAATAAAGTGAAAGTGCACTAGTTTATAACTCATAATATCTGCAGTATTTTGCCAGCTTTGCAGAGGCTGATGATGTCACATGGCATCCAAGACCAGAACAGGAAGCTCAGAGATCATTAAAACATGGCCTTTGAAGAGTTTCTCTATGATCTCGTATGCGTTATTTCTCGTTATTCGCTTCTTTAATCATGGCAATCCTCCAAACACAAATTCCTGCCAAAGTAAATGAGCGCCATTTATTAATGTCTGACAAAGCAGCTTATGAGAAAAACTTCACCGGCTGCTAAAGTGACGCTCGCGAACATTCTACTGACATGAAAAGTAATGCAAAACGAGATGACAGGTTTACTCCTGGGGTGCCGATAAAATCAAGTTTGCTACTGGCCCCTTGCATTGGGCCTGATCTGCTGTCAGAATGAGGAATTGTGCAGATGTAGGAGACAGCTGTAAGTGACATGGCCTTTAAATTCAGGGGGCTGTAAGCACCAAAGACTGCCGTCCTGTCTCCTCAGGCCTGAGACATGAGAAACAGCTCTGCAGTGGCCAGTAAATACACACAACTGCTGCTAGCTAGCAAGGGAATTTGGGAACTTTATGAGTGTTGCCTTGCGTCATTTGTCCTGACTGACTGTTTACATCTGCAATCTAGCAATTCCATTGGCATTTGTTTTAATGAGTTTGGCTCTGTAACACCTCTGATATACAGCTACAATTTTTTTTCATAATATAATATAATATAATATAATATAATATAATATAATATAATATAATATAATATAATATAATATAATATAATATAATATAATATAATATAATATAATATAATATAATATAATATAATATAATACAGATGAGGAAATTGATTTTTGCACAATGCAATTCACAGTTATTGGCCAGTTTATTTCGGTGACTGACAGTGACTAATGAGGGATGGGTTTTTTTGTTTTTCTTTGTCTATTTTTTTTATTTTTTTATTTTACAGAATATGTTCATGCAGCATCATTAATGTTTCATAGCAAATCCAGCTATGAAGGAACAATAAACGGTTTTATTCTGGACATTTTTATCCAGCTAAAACACAGCCGTTCAGAAGTTTAACAATGCAAAATTTCATGATTTAACTAACTATACAGAGCGCATGGATCACATTCAACTATAGGCTGTGAGTTTATTTATTTTTTATTATTTTATTTTTTATTAATAAATTTTTATTCATTTATTTATTTACATTTTATATTTAAATTGTATTTATTTAAATTGTATTTTTATATATTTTTTTTTTGATTTATGGAAACTTTCCAAATAATACACAAGTATTTAATTTATGATACTTTCTGCTAGTTACATTGTTATGCCAGTACGCGCACCACCAGATTTTTTGCAAAGGTGCATATTTTGTAAGTTCAGGTCACATGTGCACTGAATTTCTTTTGTACTAATCAGTTTTTCCACAAGGTGGCACCACTTGCCAGGTATAAAACGAAACTATAAGGAGACAGAACAACAAAAGCAACATATTACCAAAGACTGCAACAACAACAAACACCTGCGCCAAAGACCGGTCCCATGGCAGGGACTGTTTTTAATGAGTGAGTCTTTAAATCATTCACTCAATGATTTGTTCAAAACACTGATTCGTTAGCACAGTGTTCTTCTGTCTTTGTTTAAAACAATTTTTATTTTAAGAACAAAAACAGTAACAAAAATAACTGGCAATATTGTATCTAAAATGTTTTTTACTCATTTTATTAACATATCTTTAAACTGTTGAAGGTAAGCAATATCACACTTGTGGATAATCATCTAATG
This sequence comes from Carassius carassius, assembly GCF_963082965.1. Lineage (NCBI taxonomy): Eukaryota > Metazoa > Chordata > Actinopteri > Cypriniformes > Cyprinidae > Carassius > Carassius carassius. The sequence continues at coordinate 11,609,180 of NC_081797.1, read as the reverse complement.
TTTGCAATCACTGCCTGGAGTCCAAGCTGAAAGTGCAAGTTTAGAAAAGACCTATTTGAGGTTAGTGACCTCTGAGAGGTTAATTTGATTCTTTCAAGCAGGATGTAATTATATGTTTAACACTATCAGGGTGTGCTTCACCTGATAAGTACCTTGTCTGACTCATTTCTGAGGCAAGTTGTTTCGTGGTGTTCCCTTCTGATCAATGAGCAGATCAATGGACAGATTTTTTTCCACAGGCCTTAATTTCGACTGTCACTTTGATAAACGAAACAGTGGATGTGGAATGCCTGAAGTCCATGTTTAAAATGGACACACTGACCAATCTGTGCACATTCAGTGCCTGTCACTTCCTACATGATTGTGTTAAATGCACAATTAAGAAATAGTTCTGATCTCCCTTTCTGCAACAGTGAATATGATGCACTAACAAATTAATAGCTTGTGAAATATCTAACTTGCTTCTTTGAACTTCTGTATGATCGGGCTGATTCAAAACAAACTTGTAACCAAAAGCCAGTTGTTTTTTTTATAGTTTTTTATAGTTTTGCTGAAGTTTGTTCAGGACATTCTGATTGCTACAGGAATAGCCTATGCACAAATGATGTGCAATATAAGACAAGTTTTAAATGTGATGGGTAATATCCTCTTCAAATCAATGATAGATTGAGCATATGCAAAATGGTGTGATATAGATACAGAGCTTAGTCAGGGTAGCTCCATTTTTAATTTTTGACAGGAATGAAAACGAGCATGTTATAGAGAAGTACAGATCGTTCAGTAGATCGTATTGTGTAACAACCACAACATATCAACAGTTCAGCTGACTAAATTTCTTTCAAAAAAAAAAAAAAAAGTCAAAACCTTCATAACATTTTTTTTTACCCCATAACAGTTTTGAAAGTTATTAAGAGTTAAGTCATCTAGGATCTCTATACAGTGAGAACCACTGTTATTTTTATCTACGTTAAAAGGTCTATGGGTTAACCATTTAAGCGAGAAAAGTTTATCCTTCAAGTGTTGGTGCTTGAACAATATTCTAAACAACCAATTGTTTTAATCATGTTGTGTGTCACCTGTTGAGCATAATAGGCTGTAACCACAAATTAAGCAGTCTTTGTGCTTTTTTCAGTGCATGAAGTACAGAGAGACTGATAGGTTAATTATGGGAAAAAGCATGGTATGTCAAACACTGCAGGGGTTATGGGACTGGGGATGAAGTTTGGGAGGTTGAGGAGGCACATGGGGTTTTTGGAAGACATGCAGACGTTGGCAGACATAAGCGGATCCCGAGGAGACAAATGGGAATCAAATCATGCCCCATAGCGAAGACCGAATATGGCAGTGGAACAAGGGTAAGATTTTAAACCCCTTAACTCAACACTCACTGCAGTGCTAAAAATAGCTGAAGGTTTGTTCATTGCACTTGCTGTGAAAACACCCTGTTTCCAAGGCCTTAGGCATATGTCACTGGCAGCTTTTGATTTGTGTGATTTTAATCTGAATAGCTGGTTGATGGATGACGACCATCCTTTTGATCATAAACTTATTTGATCATAAAGTTAAGCAGTGGTTTTCAGCTGTGATATGTGAAAGATAATATTATGTCTTGTATCAATGAACTGGACAGTTGCTAGTTACAACTGGTTAAATCCTTGCCAGCCTAGCCAAGAGAATGAGTGTATTTAGTAAAGCATCCAAAAATGTTTTATATCAGCCACAGAGAATCATTTTGTGCATTCAAATCTCTGATTCTTCAATCTAAACTTGCCTGGTGGTTATATTTTTAATGGGGGTTCAGGAAGATTTACACACGAAAATGGTTTTCATTCACCCATAACCTCTATTTCCGATCCAGTCCTGTTTGGGAAGAAGAATGAGTTTGCTCACCACACTGTTTGATTAATGAACTCATTGACAGGGGTTATGGGCCACATCTTTCCAGTTAGTTTATTTCCACAGCGTATTATTTGGTGCCATCCATTGTCATTATGTGAATGGGAATTGTGCAACAAATAAAATATTGAAGTGAATATTTGTCCCTATTACAGTTTTTCTCAGTCACTTTGGTACATTTCTCAAATCAGAATTGAAAATCTCAAAACTACCTGTTCAATTCTCACATCATTGTGTCACTTGTGCACATCAAAAAAGCAGTTTCTCATTTCTTTGAACAAGTTGCAAATGCTTTGGTACATCCATGCAAATGATTATGTACAATTCTCTGTTGTTTCCTAAATTATCAGTTCCTAATGTCATGTTGCTCAAAATGTATTATATAGTTTTCTGTGCAATAGTCTTACCCCCCAAAACATTGGGTCTTTAGTTCATCGTATAGGTCATTAAATGCAAAATGGTTAATCTAGTTGTCATAAACTGCCAAGCACACTTTTTTTTACACATTATTATTAGACTTTTTGTCAATCTGGCATAAATTGTGCAAGTGAATCTAGACTAATGAAGAGAATGTAGATGATAAACCAATGATAAACCATTTCTCTGAAATAGCTCAAAGGTTCATCTCATGAATCTTCAGTTGGAAAGCTTATACTGTATAGACAGAGGACAACACAAGAGTTACACATTCTGACAATTGACTTATTTTCATCTTTGTGCCCATATTTATTTTTCCATTTCTATATCACAGTGACATTTTTTTTTTTTACAGTATTATAATTACTTTGTACTATAAGTATTGTACTTGAAGTTTGTAGGTGACCGGATTGATCTGCTGAGTGATAGTGAACGGGCCAATGAATCTGGGACTCAGCTTGCGGCAGGGTAGACGCAGGCGGATGTCCCGGGTAGACAGCCAGACCTTCTGACCGGGTTGGTACTGGGGAGCCTCGGAACGGCGAAGGTCGGCTGCCGTCCTGCATCTACGGAGCGCCCGTTGTAGTTGGTGATGGGCCGCGTCCCAGACCCTCTCGCTCTCCCGGAACCAATAGTCGACCGCGGGAACGTCAGAGGGCTCTCCAGACCAGGGAAACAGGGGTGGCTGGTAGCCGAGTACGCACTGGAAGGGTGTGAGTCCGGTGGTGGATTGACGGAGGGAGTTCTGTGCGTACTCGGCCCACCCCAGGAATTGGTTCCAGGAGTTCTGGTGGCCGTGACAGAAGGTATGGAGGAAGCGTCCGATCTCCTGGACCTTCCTTTCCGTCTGCCCGTTGGACTGCGGGTGGTAGCCGGAGGACAGGCTGATGGCCACACCTAGGAGGGAGTGAAATGCTTTCCATACCCGGGAGATGAATTGGGGGCCCCGATCCGACACTATGTCCTCTGGAATGCCGAAGTACCTGAAGACATGGTTAAACATCAGTTCTGCCGTTTACATGGCAGTGGGGAGACCCTTCAGAGGAAGAAGACGACATGCTTTAGAAAATCTATCCACAACAATCAGAATACATGTGTTATTATCCGAGGGAGGAAGGTCGGTCATGAAATCCACTCCCAGGTGTGACCACGGGCAGTTTGGGACGGGCAGAGGATGGAGTTTGCCAGATGATAGATGGCGAGGACTCTTGGACATGGCGCAGCTGTTACAACCACTCACATACCTTCTGACATCCGAGGCCATGTTGGGCCACCAGAAGCGTTCCCGTAGCAACCAGAGGGTTTCATTGACCCCCGGGTGACCAGTGCCAAGTGATGTATGGGTGGCGTGGATGAGAGGAGTGCGACGTATCCTAGGGATATACTGGTGTCCTGGTGGGCAACCCGGCGGAGCGTTGGTAGGAGTTTCGGCTGGAGGTAGGGTTTCAGCAGACCAAGTGATAGGGGCAACTATAACTTTGTCTGGGAGGATGGGTTCGGGGTTCTCAGACCTCTCTTTGGGTTAGTAACATCTGGACAGAGCATCGGCCTTAACATTCTTTGCCCCAGGGCGGTAAGTGATGGAGACCTGGAAGCGGGTGAAGAATATCGCCCAGCGGGCTTGTCTGGGGTTGAGTCTCTTGGCTGCCCTAAGGTATTCCAGGTTTTTATGGTTAGTGAGAACTTGAAAGGGGTATTTGGCTCCCTCCAGCCAATGTCTCCACTCCTTGATGGCAAGTAGCTCCCTGTTGCCAATGTCGTAGTTTACCTCCGCCGGGTTGAGCTTCCTGGAGAAGAAGGCACATGGATGGAGGCGGCTGGGCGTCCCCTGCTGCTGAGACAGGACCGCACCCACTCCGGTGGTAGAGGCGTCCACCTCCACGACGAATGGTAAATCAGGGTAAGGATGCACGAGGAGTGGGGCGGTCGTAAAGGCCAGCTTCAGGGCCTGCAAGGCTTTGGTGGCGGCTGGAGTCCATGACAGGGACTTGGGCTTCTGACGAAGGAGGTTGGTTAGAGGACTGGTGATGGTACTAAAGTTCTGAATGAATCGTCTGTAGAAGTTTGCGAAGCCAAGGAATCGCTGTAGTTCCTTGATGGTGGTAGGAATGGGCCAATCCCGGACGGCGCTTACCTTCCCCTCGTCCATCCGGATGCCACTGCGGTCGATGGTATAGCCAAGGAACTGCACTGAGGGCAGATGGAATGAGCACTTCTCTGCCTTTAGGTAGAGCTGGAAGTCCCTCAGGCGTTGCAAGACCTCCGCAACGTGGCGTCGATGTTCGGCCTGGCTCCGGGAATATATCAAGATGTCATCGATGTACACTAGGACGAATTGATGGAGGAAATCCCGGAGCACCTCATGCATGAAATCCTGGAATACGGAGGGGGCGTTTACTAGCCCATACGGCATCACGCAGTACTCGTAGTGACCAGTAGGGGTGATGAAGGCGGTCTTCCAGTCGCCCCCCTCGCGTATCCGGATGAGGTTATACGCGCTGCGGAGGTCCAACTTGGAGAATACAGTGGCACCACGGAGATGTTCTAGAGCCGTTGGGACGAGGGGAAGAGGATAGCGAAACTTCTGAGTTATCTTGTTCAGGGCTCTGTAGTCAATACATGGCCGCAAACCTCCATCCTTCTTGGCCACGAAGAAGAAACTCGAGGCAGCAGGGGAGGTAGATGGGCGGATGTATCCTTGAGCCAGCGCCTCCCTGATGTAATCCTCCATGGCCTTCTCCTCTGGAACGGATAGGGGATAGATCCGTCCCCTAGGCACTGGTTCACTCGGCAGCAGATCTATAGCACAGTCCCATGGCCGGTGTGGAGGCAGCTTGGAGGCCCGCTTTGGGCAGAAGACATCACTGAAGGGGGCGTAGCACTGGGGTATGGAGATGGACTGGTTGACGACAGGGCTTTCAATAGAGGTGGTGTAGACTGGTAGGGATTCGGAGGGACGTTCCACGGGAACTGGACAGCTGGAGATACATGATTGAAAGCAGGCTTCGCCCCACTTCAGGATTTCTCCGGTCTTCCAGGAGATCACCGGGTTATGCTGCTCCAACCACGGGCGCCCTAGGATGCCGTCAGCGGTGGAATCCTCCAGAACCAGCAGATGAATGTCCTCATGGTGAAGGAGTCCAGTTTGGAGGGAGATTGGACCCACGCAGTGGCGTACATACTTCTTGCTTAACGGCTTGCCGGTGATGGTGTGGATTTGGTAAGCGGCCGGCGTGGCCGAGGTTGGGAGCCTGAGTTGACGGCAGAGGGCGCCGGAGATGAAGTTGCCGGCTGACCCAGAATCGAGGAGGGCGGAAATTGGAAGAGACACATCAGCCGCAGTAAGTGTCACAACAGTGGTGAGTGGTTTAATTGAATATCGTGAAGGAAGGATGGCACTCACCACGGGACAAGGAGGACGAACGGGGCACCCAGCTATGGTATGCCCCGGGGCGGCACAGTACAGACAGAGATTCTGGGCCAGCCATCTTTGACGCTCCGCCATAGTGAGGCGGTAGGAGTCCACGAGCATGGGCTCGCTGGCTGGTTCTGGGGAGCTGACGTTCTCTGGTCGGCAGAGCGGAGAGGAGGAATGCGCCTGGCCCTGGTGCTCTTCTAAGCACGACTGCATACGAGTGGCGAAGCGGATGGACAGCTGGATGAATCGCTCGAGGCCGATGGTATCCTCGTATGCAGCGAGATGCAACCGCACTCTGGGCTCCAATCCTTGGCGATAGGTAGTGAGAAGGGCCTGTTCGTTCCACCCACTAGAGGCCGCCAGAGTTCTGAACTGCAAGGCATAATCATTGACAGACATATTCCCTTGTTTCAAGTTGTATAATCTCTCACCTATTGAGGAGTCCCAGGCAGGTTTGCCGAAAACTTCCCGGAAGTGTTCGATGAAGCTAGAATATGACTGGGTTACAGGATTATTCTGGGTCCAGAGAGAGTTTGCCCATTGTAAAGCCTTGCCTTGTAACTGGGAGATAATGAAAGCTACCTTAGCTCGATCCGTTGGGTAAGAGAGCGGTTGCATCTCCAGGACCAGTGAACACTGAAGCAAGAATCCGCTTCATTCCTCCGCCGAACCAGAGTAGGGCGCTGGCCGTGCCATGGGACTGGCGTGCACGGCAGGTGAAGGAGGGATGATGGGATCCGCGGAAGTGCTCGCTGGTGGTGGTGATGCAGGTGCTGACATTAGTGTACGGCGGAGTGCATCTACTAATTCTTGGAAGGGATCCGTGAGGCTCATGCTTGTGTCTCTTGGTGCTGGTCCGGTCATCTGTTACGGATCACTCAGAGACAGAGGAGTAACAGATGAAAGATGTTCTTTATTGAATGGACACAAGCAGAGGAGCGGGAAGTGAGGAGTGGATGGGTGTTGGGATCCGTGCCGGGAAGGAGGGGACCACACACACGCACCGTGGGGTTTTAGGAGGATCTTGGAGGTAATCCTTGGAGAGAAGATGGAAGAAGAGTCTTCGGAGGTTATCCTTGGAGAGAAGGTAAAGAGGAGTTAGTCCTAATAGTTAGCGCAGGAATGATCTTGTCGCGAACGTGACCGGACAATGACTGGGTGCGTGTGTGTGGCTTTTGAGGTGCTGTGGTGGATGATAGGTGATGCGGATCAGGTGGTGATGATTAGTATTCAGGTGAGGGTGTGCGCCGTAATTGTGTGGAGGTGGAACCTGGCGTGTTTGTGACACTGACATGTTCATTGACACAGATATTTATTTTTGAGCGATTAACTAAGGATTTTGAGCAAGAGACTGGCTTTTGCAGGTAATCCATGGTGTTTTGCTATTTGTATGATTTTGTTGTTGTTTTGAGAAATGCACTTACTGTTTTGCAAATTGTTCGTTTGATTCGAGAAATGTACCAAAGCGACTGAGAAAAACTGTAACACACCCCAGTCTGGGTTTTTTAAGCCTTTTTAAGTCAGAGTTGTATGGGCACAGGAGATTGGCTGAATTTTTCTAAAAACACTTGTTTTTTTTGGCATTGATCGGTTATGTTTTGATACAGATATGGACTGAAGAGAGTGAGTCATATGCCTGACGCCCATTGTTGAAGGGTCTTGTTGGGAAATTAAAAAACATCACCTTCGGATAAAACTCTTGTGCATGTTAATCCCCGGCATATAGCTGACAGAGAACTTATTTTATTTCCACAACACTCTAACTTTGAGAAATTCATGATTAATGTGAATGTTGTCGGGCAGAAATTGTTTGATCTGCTAATACACAAATAGCCTATCAAATTCAACCTAAAAATGATTTCCTCTAAAAATGACGTCACAGACGGGCAAAAATATTAGCCTATTACATCTAACCAAGAAAAAAAAAGCTTTTTATTGGAAAACCTTTTTTTATTTTAAATAAAAAATCCCTATTCACATTCCAGTGAGGCTTAGACTAGTCTAGACGTGCTGAAGTAGTGAGGTGTCTACACTCGTAGAGTGCAGATGGCTCTTGGCCCCTTGCAATTAAACACGTAAATGAGAAAATTATTAAGCATTTCCCCAAATCCCTAATAAGAAAACTTCCTCTTCACATTAGCAAGTGCTCATTTGAAGTTTCTAGGAACTGTAAAGATTGAAGTGGAAAATAAATTGAATAATAGACATTTAATTTATGCAACGATATAATATCCTTCACAGTTTAGGCATATGGTTCAAATATAGTCAGATATGCCTATTATCATTACTGTAACGCCAGGAGCCCATTTCTATTATGTCCTTGCTGTGTATATGAAGCATATTTAAAGTCAAGCATCTGTATTTATGTCCTGGTGTACAACAATGATTGCTGAAGACTGCACACACAATACAGAGATAGATAGATAAATAGATAGATAGATAGATAGATAGATAGATAGATAGATAGATAGATAGATAGATAGATAGATAGATAGATAGATAGATAGATAGATAGATAGATAGATATAGAATTGTTATATTTTAATAGACATATATGTACTAAGTCTTATGCAATCGGATTTAAACAGCCATGCATTTTTCCAACGTGCTCCAAAATGTTCAAACGCTTTCTTATACAACCGACAGAGCCTGCAGTAAAACACATAGACGGATGTGTCCTTAGTGAAGTAAAAAAAAAAAAAAAAGATAGAAAAAAAGAAACCTTCCGGTGGCAACATTAACGCATTTGATGACTTGTCTCCAGCGCATTTACGCAATGAATGATCGCGCTTACGTGCGAACGAAATCAATGTTAAAGGCGGGGCGACACCAGATCACATAAATGCATGCAGTTTGGAGCACATAAAAGGGTGCAAGGCTGTCGAGATGGTTATTTGCGCCAAAACTTTGCATAGACACATACAACGGCGTTGCGCTCTCAGGTGCCAAAGCTCCCTAAATTCAGAACCATGGAGAGCTCCAGACTGAAGACGCGCATGGCTGTGTGCGCGCTTCTGATCTGCTTGTTGACCGGAGCCAAAGCGAACGAGTCAGAGCCAGAGATAGAGGTGGAACTGGACACAAGAGCCATCAGAGACTTCTACCCCAAAGACCCAAACCTGACAAGTGAAAAACAGCTTGTGAGTAATGCATCTTTTGCTACGCAATAGATATTAGGCTATACACAAAACTTACAGAACTTTTAAAAGTTTTTGCTTGATTTTTGTGTGAATTGTTATATAGCCTTAATTTGGCGTGATTTGATTTGAAAAAGAGATTGAAAGAAAACTTCTTTCCAAATGTTTTGTCAAACCAGCTCGGGGCTCTGCAAGAAGTTCTGGAAAAGCTGCAGACGAAACGAATTCCACCTTGGGAGAAGAAATTTGGTCAAGTTCCCATGGTATATATTATTATACATTTTAACTTGTGCTGGCAACATTGACATTACGCAATTGCATGGATATGCGTCTTGGCTTTTTTTTGTTTATGCCTGCTTATGATTTACATGTAGTGAATTATCTCCTAATTTGTTTATTTATCAATAAATAGTATTTGTTAAATGGAAATTCTTTTTCTTGTTTTTTAATGATCCATTACGTGTCTCCAACCATTAGCTTTAAACAAGTGCGCTTTTACGCACTAACGCAAATGCTGCAATGGCAAAAGTAACCCGATCTCTCCTGTTTTCTCCTGCCAGTGTGATTTGGGGGAGCAGTGCGCGATCAGAAAAGGTTCTCGAATCGGCAAGATGTGCGACTGTCCGCGCGGGGCTTTCTGCAACTTTTTCTTGTTAAAGTGTTTGTGATGGAAACACACGATTCTGAATGGATTGTAATGGGAATGAGTCCATATATGCATTATATATCATATCTACAGTTTGATTTATATTAATATTTTTTTAAGTGAAGAGACTGAAGACACTGAAGCAAAGTTGTAAAGAAATTGTTCTTCAAATATTTGCGTGATGTAAACGTGAAACTGTCTTATTTAATGTTAATCTGCTGTGCATTAAAGTGCAATATAGTGTTTTGTAAAGTTGTCTGTCTATCAGTTATTTTTATATTTGCATAATACGAATAATAGAATTATGTTTGGGATAATAATATAAGAATTATTTTAAAGATCAATTTAAAAAAAAAAAAAAAAAAAAAAAAAAAAAAAAATATATATATATATATATATATATATATATATATATATATATATATAAATGTTATAAAACTTTAAAATATAAAACTACTATTAAGCTGATTAAGGTTGATTCGAATTATTTGGAAAGTTTCCATAAATCAAAAAAAAATATATAAAAATACAATTTAAATAAATACAATTTAAATATAAAATGTAAATAAATAAATGAATAAAAATTTATTAATAAAAAATAAAATAATAAAAAATAAATAAACTCACAGCCTATAGTTGAATGTGATCCATGCGCTCTGTATAGTTAGTTAAATCATGAAATTTTGCATTGTTAAACTTCTGAACGGCTGTGTTTTAGCTGGATAAAAATGTCCAGAATAAAACCGTTTATTGTTCCTTCATAGCTGGATTTGCTATGAAACATTAATGATGCTGCATGAACATATTCTGTAAAATAAAAAAATAAAAAAAATAGACAAAGAAAAACAAAAAAACCCATCCCTCATTAGTCACTGTCAGTCACCGAAATAAACTGGCCAATAACTGTGAATTGCATTGTGCAAAAATCAATTTCCTCATCTGTATTATATTATATTATATTATATTATATTATATTATATTATATTATATTATATTATATTATATTATATTATATTATATTATATTATATTATATTATATTATATTCATATTTATTTATACATGATATTTACCTTTATTAAATGATACAAAATGCTGCAGGTCCACTGTAGAAACACAAAATTTTGTGATAAGGAGAAGTAAATAACATTAAATTCAATCTGTAGAGACCTGAAAATATTTCTCTATCCTTTGCCTGTAAGTGTTGTATTGATCTCCTCTTTCTCTTTTTGGAATCAATTACTTGCCACTTGTTCCAAACCGAGGCTAAATGTGACAAGTGGCATATGTTGAGACATCACTTTGTTACTTTGCTTTTGCGTAGCGAGCTCTTAGCCATAAGAGTCAGAATCAGATTGTTCTGATCAGGGCCTTCAAAGTGAACCCAAAATCTGAAGCAAAAAGGGGAACAAAAGTTTGTTAAAAAAGCTCAACTTCTGAATTGGATATTCTCTCTGACTGGTCTAATGATGACAAAATTGCCTCTCGTACAAATAATACGTCAGAGATGACAATTAACATAACATGAATTGATGGCTTCACAGAAAGAAGCTGTAAATCTATCTTTGAAGCTTCTTTCTTTGGCTCAGCTGCCAGGAACCGTTTCAGACAGACAATTTGGTGGTGATGGTTATTTGTTAAGATGTGTTATGTCCAACACTGGCTACATCCATCCTCACCTTCTTTAAGGTGCTTATGTGTGCCTTCAGACTTATTGCTCGGCTTTGTCACTGATGCCACATATGTATGCTGCCCCCCAAAACCTCTTTTGCAGATCAATATTTCATCATCTTTTGGATGAAAGAAAAGTGTGATGTTGCCCCCTAGAGACATAGAAGTAAAGTAGAGCTAGGCTTTATACGGCTATGAAAAGCTGAAAGCCGGCAGCGCCAAATTACTTGTACCATGAATGGATTTCTGCTGCCGTCATTGTGGAGGATTGAAAATGCTCATAGCAGTAATCACCTGGTGGTTGTGAGCTTGATTGAATGGCCACTTAATCAGGACAGTAACTGGGAGGAGATCATGCCTCTCGAGTTTAACTGACATTGGCAGAGCTCAATTATTTGCTAAATACTTATAAGGTTCTGCTTCAGAAAGAGCCAATTTGATCTGAGATCAGATATAATTTAACACAGTAATGTAAAATATATTCAGAAAAATATTTAAAATTGTTACGATGTTTATATTTAAAAATAAATGAGGATATATATGTGTGTGTGTGACAATATAAATTGTAAATTTAATTTAGAATATAATAAATATAATATAAAAGTAATAACAATTATTTGATTGTTTAATTCAAACAAAATAAATATAAAATACATTTAAAAACACTAAAAAAAAAAAGGATTCGGCAACATATGCTACTGTGTTTTGGGTGACACATTTACCCATATTTTTTATGAATTCTTAGGAACTTTTTTTTTTTTTTGCTTTGGATCTCGAGCACAACCTTCACACTTTGCTTATTTCTTCCTTCTTGCATTCTGTGTGAGTCTTCCTAATGACTGATAATATAATATAGCTTAAAACATTTGGAACTTGATATAAATAATATGTACTGTACAATATATTAATAAATATCTTAAAAAGTAAAACAACATAAATAAAACATGTAATACAATTATTATTTAAAAATTTAAAAATGACATGAAAAGATCTCAATAATGTATTAAAATGTATTATGTAAATAATTTTTAAATATATATATATTTAATATTTCACTGATGTTGAGATTCCAGTTCTGATGTAATTTCTAATTTTTTTGCTTGCATCGGTTGAGGCTTTCTATTGACTATCTACTATGGCAGCTTGCAACTAAAAAAATCTGAAATTAATATAAATTATATCTGTAATATTATCATAAATAAAATAAAATAATCATTAATTATAAATATATGAAATAGATATGTTTTATTTGAAATAAATTAATACATTTGAACTTAATCATTATATGAAAATAAATATTAAAGAAATAAAATTATTATTTGAATTGTACTGATGTTGAGATTCAGGTTTTGACCTCAAGCACAACCTTCAGATAACTGACCTCGCTTAATTATTTTTGCTTGCATTCTGGGTGAGCCTTTCTTATGACTATCTAATATGGCAGTTTGCAGCTAAAAATAGCAGCATCACCTGATGGATCAGAGAGTAGGACTGCAATGTCATCCTACCTGTCATCTGGATTTCTGAGGTATTTGCTCTACAGCTTACGTGAAAAACTGCCAGATCCATTTCAGCTCCTCAGCTCAGCATTTAAGTTGGGAGGGTGCTGGCCAAACAGCAAAATTTTGGACTTGTCAGTCATAGTGTCTGTACTTTAAATCCCAAAGGTGCTGAGGATCTGAGGAATCAGACAACAAGAGAATTGATGAGGTTGCAATATTGTTCAGTAACTGCTTTGTCCGAAGAACTTGTACCTGATATCTGATATGTTGTGTTTTTAGTCCGTTGATTTTTAAGTGTTCTCTAAATGACAAACAACGAATACATCTATAAATGACCGAATCGGTTTTATTTGAAATATATATATTCAGAAATGTGAGTAGTGCACTTGTCTATAATGTCCAGCAGAGGGCAGTATGAGCTCATTTCTATTAGACAAACAGACTGCTGACTCACTGTAAAATCCAGCCTGTGACCAGACAGGTGCTTCTGCATCTCAACTCACCTTCAGAGGGAAAGCCCAAGCTTTGAATTATTTATTTTTATATCATCTCCCTCCCTTTTTTCTCTCGGTTTTAAATATTTGGTTGCATTACACTAACAAAATTTGCGAAATTACTGATCTAGGCAGATTTAAGGATGTATGAAAAAATGCATATAGAGTATGTTCTTTAAATAGCTTCTTTAAAAATATTTTTTGTAATTTAATAATTTTCATAATCTTAAAGTATTATGAGATAGGATGCAGTCACTCTAGAAGTTTCCTTTCACATATCGTTGCTTTTTTTTTTTTTACTAATTGTAAATAAAGCAAAAACAACAACAAAAAGTGTATACTAATTTTACCAGAAAAGAAAGAAATGAAAAGATGATTAAGAAAATTCAGAGGGCAACAAAACATGGACTATGAACTATTTTTTTATTTTATTTATATTTATATGTTGTTCATAAAATATCCATTAAGAATTTTGATTGCTCAGCAGTGCTGCATTCACATCTAATCTGCATTTCATTTAACTTATATGTATTTTGTGGTGTATATCTTTAAGCTTTTAGCCTTATCTGAATCCGGCAATGAAATTCAAAATAATGGCAACCAGATACATTTGAGATAATAATGTTGCGTCGTATTTGCATGGCGACGCTATTTTCTGGCATCGAGCTGTGACATCACACAGCTGCATGGTCTTTTAGCCAATCAGACGCAGGTAAACAGCGCCTAGTTTCGCACAGTTTGAGCAGCAGCCCTCGCTGTCTTAACTTTGCAGCAGGGCAGGTGGCAGCAGTTGTCATGGAGATAACTGCAGGCCCGGACGAGGACCGCGGGCAGACGAGCACCGAAGAGCGGCTCCAGTCGATCCCCCGCCAGGGAAACTTCTACATGCTCATCGTGATCGGAGAGATCGCGACAGAGCAGCAGCTGCACACCGCCAGACACCACATAGAGCGTGGTGAGCCTCTTACTGAAAGCACGCCTCATCTGACATGATATGGCTTATTTATTTATTTTTACATCAAATTATTTTATTGAATTAATATTTATTATCCACCGTGAATTGTGACAGACAGCCTACCAAATTTATTCTTATGCCTATTTAAATTGTTTTAGTCGTTATAGTATTACATGGTTTTATATTGTCAAAAAATCACGGAGATGTCTTGCATACTTCATCTTGACTTGACTTGACACCTATCTAGGCTGCACGCTGTGCTGCGGGGGGCGTGTTCATCTAATTACTGACGCACTTCAGTCCCAAACAAACGACTAATGTTAATTTCCAAATGATTGCCAATGATATAATTTGCTTAATATAAATAAGTAAGTAACTTCTACAAATCGCCTGTCATGTGTACTTGTTTGGAGCGTTATATGATTATGCTCTGATCAGATCATTGCATACTAGCTCCAGCTCCAGCAGCAGCAGCACACTGCGGCGACCTCGCCTGACTGCACGGAGCACTGCGCCATGAATTGTGCGTTTATGGATGAAATTGATGAAGCTGCGGTTTTTATGGTCTCTATGGACGTTGATCTAGAGATATTGTTGTTGAATATGTTTTTTATTTACCACTATATTTTGAGTAGGTGTTGTAACTTACTATAGGCCGGTGATTAATTATTGCAGTAGGAGTGTCCCTATTAATTTTTCTTTCAAACATAAAATAGTCTAGGAAACTGTGTATTCAATAAAAAATAAAAGGTACAAAGCTGTCACTGGCTGCAATAAAAACCTATGGTACAAAAGCTAAAAGTTATTTATCTTTTTTACCCCTTAATAATACATAGTAGCACTTTAAAAGTACATATTAGTACTCTAAAATATGATTTATTATTTATCTGCCAACTTTTTGTTCTCATAAAAGTTGGTTTGTTGAATGAACATTTTCTTTTCATAACTATACTGGCATTTTGTCTAATGATTGTGAAGCTTGACTTTGACTGTAAAACATAACTATTAAATAACTAATCAGAGCTGCCAACTGCACAAACCTGTGAAACAACCAAATTAGAACCTAATATTCAGGGTAAACTAAACTTGTTATGCTACTCACATTCAGTACATTATCCTGACATGCTCAGTCTGCAGGATTCTCTTAATGATTGAACGTCTAGAAATCTGAGGATTATCTCATTCCTCCTGACAGACTCTTAATCAGAAATTAGCATATCGATGAGAATGAA
Source organism: Carassius carassius (assembly GCF_963082965.1). Classification (NCBI taxonomy): domain Eukaryota; kingdom Metazoa; phylum Chordata; class Actinopteri; order Cypriniformes; family Cyprinidae; genus Carassius; species Carassius carassius. Next base: position 11,593,813 of record NC_081797.1, on the reverse strand, counting down.
TCAATACTGTAAGGAATGTCTTGTGTTTCTATAGGCTGTGTGAATCTTATTCTGAGAAAACAGAGGTATCGGTTCATCGCTGCGGTCATTACCTGTTTCAAATTCCAATGACACAGCATTTCTGACTGCAGTGTTTGCAAGATTTACACTTCATTTACAAAGCAAAACAGAATCTGAGGAAAATAGTCCTTCATCTCTGTAAAGAACAGAGGAGGAATGACACAGCCGAGGAGAGTTCAGAGGCTTAGAGATTTCATTTCATTCCCTAATTCTTCAATTTAGACTTTGAAGTTCAGCGCAGTAGAAACTTAAGGCACATCTAACATTTTGGGATCTTATATAACACTCAATGAATATTCTGAGCACAACACACTTAATCTTATGTTCAAAACTATATGGCAGTTGTCTGAGACCATGCTTAAAACTGGGGTTGAAAATTACAAATTAAATATAAACTAAAAGTTTATAAAAAAATAAAATACTTTAATTGATTAATTAAGTAATTCATATAAATATTTGAATTATTATTGTCACAATTATGTGATTACAATTACAGATAAAATTAATCAAAATATTAATATGAATAAAATATTACATTGAAATGTATTTTAGTTTTCAACTAATTTTTTACTCAAATTGTAATATAAAATAATAAGTCATATAATTGAAATTAGTAAATTGGTATGATATACATTGTTATACACTATATATGAAAAGAGGAAATCTGTGAAATTTTGATCTCAACTTTCCAAACAAATTGAATAAAAAGTTAAAAGTAATATCATTTGTAATTAATTAAATAGTATAATATATGTGAACATATGTTATACATATGAAAAGAGGAAATTTGGTCATTTTTAAATCAGCTTTTCATGCATTATCAACGAAAATAATTATTATATATATATATATAATAAAATAAGCTAAAGCTCATTATGTGAAATGAGTATGTGAATGAACATTGCGTACATATGTACAGTTCAGGAACTTTGCTCATATTGATCAATGTGGCATGTCTCTCTGTACCTGCAGGTATTCGTTCCTGGGACATCAGTGTGTCAGAATGTGACCTGGACCAACAGCTACAGCTTTTCATAAGCAGACATTCCGCCCAGTTCTCAGCCGAGGTCAGAGGTCAGTCCGATTGAAAGGAAGACATCTTGATCCTGCAGTAGAGTTTAATTCAAATGAAGTCAGAAGTTTATATGAAAATATACTGTATGGAAAGATAAAGCTCAAGCTAAATGAACAATTGCAAGGATAAGACACAAATTTCCATTTATTTCCCAGTATGCCACACATAAATAAATATTTTCATTTGGAGCCAAGCTGCTCATATGGTCAGCCCAAGGACACACTGCAGATCTTGCCTACAGAAAGGCTTACAGATAACACACATGATATGCAGCTAATGCAGCACTGAGATCTCTCCATGGGGAGTCCAGCATGTGTGTTTGCACGGGTCCTGCTTCCACTGTACTGCCTGGCACAATGGTAATCAAAGAGCTGTGTCAGGAGGAGGAGAAGAGCTGCAGAGCCAGTGCTTGAATGCTGCAGTGTGTGTTGGGCGGGACGCACCTTGATCTGTGTAGTGGGTTGAGATGAGGCAGAAACACAAAGGCTCAAATGTGCCTCAGTGTACGAAAGACTATTCATTTCTTAACTGCTGAGAAAGTGCTTTAGTACCTATTTTAAACCCTAAGCTGCTGTCAGAGGAGGTGAATGATACAGTAGCTAGAGACAAACTTAATGTGAATGGAAATGTAATTTAGCACAGATTCTTTTGTTCTGAATATATATAGCCATGGGACTGCATGTGATCACTGATTATGTTCAAACCAACAGTGACTGCCAATTTCATAATGATTTCATATAACAACAGAGCACTGCAGAGATGATGTATTTCTGTAAGCCAAAACCCTTCAGACGATCATTTTAGCATTCTGGTTTCATCATTCTGAAGTCATTTGAATAGGTTTTTGGTAAAATTAGTGAAATAAGGTTTGTGGTTAACACAAGCTCAGGATATTTTCACATTTATTATATGACATAAAATACATTGCCTTGTCATTTTTACTTATCCTTATGAGGGTGGTTGTAAACAAGTGGCCAAATGGGACAACAGTGGGTGTTGGGAAACATTAAACTTCAACGCACCAAATAAGAAACCTCATCTATTCACTAGCTTTCACAGCATTGCGTTCATGAATTACTCACCCTCATGTTGTTCCAAACCCGTAAGACCTTCGTTCATCTTCAGAACAGAAATTAAGATATTTTTGATGAAATCCAAGAGCTTTCTGACCCTGCCATATACAACAAGGGTTCTACCACGATCAAGATCCAGAAAGGTAACAAGAACGTCGATAAAAAAAAAAAGTCCATGTGACATCAGTGGTTCAAGGGAGGAGAATTGTTGAATAAAATAGTTTTTTGTGTGTTTTGTTGCGCACAAAAAAGTTTTCTCGTAGCTTCATAAAATTACAGAGAGCTCTCGAATTTCATAAAAAATATCTTAATTTTTGTTCCAAAGATGAACAAAGGTCTTACGGGTTTGGAAATGCATGAGGGTGAGTAATTAAGGAAATAATAATTTTTTTATGAAACAGTTTCGGTGAACAATTCAGTGACTCATTCATAAAAACAATGGCTGCATCTGAAATCACATACTTCTCTACTAATATAGTAGGCGAAAAACAGTTTGTGAATAGAGTAGAATGTACTCAAACAGTTGACAGAAAGTCCCAGGTCTACATTCAAAAGATTCTTATGTGTGAATCCTATGAACGCTTTACTGTCCTATTAAGCCACAGGAGAGTATTTGTAAATGGCAAACAAAAAAGCAATATTTAACGCTGGTAGGTCATATGACAGTGACAACATGACCAATGAAGTATGTCTGGATTAAATTCATACTAAACACAATCATAGAACAAACCTTTTATGGGCCATAAAGTATTTCTTATTTAAAAGAAGTACTTAGAGATTTTGGATGCAGGCAAAGACTTGTTTTGTTCCTAAATGAACAAACTGTTTAAAAGTACGATTTTGTGACTCACTCACAAAGACAGTCCCTTATCGTCACCTATTGGTGTCACAATGTAACCTGCAGAAAAAGTTGCCAGGGTTTTGCTACAGTTATGTATAAGTGTTTTGAGTTTTTTTTGTGTTAATATTATTGCAAGCCTGGCAGAAAAAACCCCAAGCAAGACCAAAAGCTTAGAAAAGTAGCACATCTCTCACACATTACTTGAAGTGTCATACCTGTCTTTAAGTTTTAGTTCATCCAAAAATGTAAATTCTGTCATTAATTACAAACCCTCGTGCCGTTCCAAACATATAAGACCTTCATTCATCTTCAGAACATAAATTGAAATATTTTTGATGTAATCTGAGAGCTTTCTGACCCCCCATTGACAGTAACGCAACAGAGTATAAAAAAATTATTCTCGTAACTTCATAAAATTAAGGTTGAACCACTGATGTCACATGGACTATTTTAATGATGTCTTTACTATGTTTCTGGGCCTTGTACGTAGTAGTTGTGTTGCTGTCTATGCAGGATCAGAAAACTCTCCGATTACATCAAAAATATCTTAATTTGTGGTCAGAAGATGAATGAAGGTCTTACTGGTTTGGAACAACATTATATATGACATAATTAATGACAGAATTGTAATTTTTTGAGCTATCCCTTTAACACAATATGGGCCTAGTAATACTATGGTTAGAACAAAAGAGCACTAATAGACTGCAACAACAGTTAATGGATGGAATAAAGCTTGGGAGGTGGAGTGATGCCCTCTGACCCTGCTGAAGGGCGTGATGTGTGCTTAGATCAGATATTGATGACTGGTCTGTGGGGTGATACAAGGTTAACAACCACTAAAGGTTGATGTCTCAGATTGTGCTTTTCTATGGCTCAAGGCCTGTCAGACATGAGGCTCCCGCAGTATCATATTCAGCATCTGTCTGTCTGTCTATCTATCTATCTGTCTTTTAAAGAATTCAGTAATATTTTGACCATTTTGTAATTGTAGACACTCCTTGCAATCCACATCTAATTTCTCATCTATTTTGGTAAGTATCAGTTATAATACCTGATTATATCCTCACAGCTCTTGGGTGTGAACTGAACTGAGAGTTACTCCGCAGATTGAAGCCCTTTGAGAACCGAGAGCTGCTCCTTTGCGCTTTTCCTGGTAATGAACAGCAGGTGGCTTAAGATATACTGCTGTCATTCCTATTATGCAGCACATTTTCAAGTTTTCATCATGTATGTCGGAATAGATTAGATGAAATATAAAACTCACTCATTTTAAAGATGGAAATTATATGTATCATGATATTAACTACAATTTTAAAAGCCTGGGGTCAATAATAGTTTTATAAATGAATGCTTGTTCATGTTAAATTTAAGTTATTAATTGCATTTTTTTTTCAAATGAATGTTCTTTTGAACCTTCTATTCATCCTGCAGAGTATCCTGAAAAAAACATGACATTTTCCACAAAAATATTAAGCAGTGAAACTGTTTTCACCGTTAATAATAACAGTGAATGTTTCTTTAGCATCAAATCAGCACATTAGAATGATTTCTAAAGGATCATGTGACATGTGAAGATTGGGGTAGTAATGCTGAAAATTCAGCTTGGCATCACAGGAATAAATTATGTTTTAAAATATATCAATATAGAAAACGGTTATTTTAAATTGTAAAAATATTTCACAATTGTACTGTTTTTACTGTACTTTTGATCAAATAAAAAAGTGAGTTTGGTGAGCATAAAAAAAGTCAATCCCTCCCATTGGGCTAATTTCATATATACATTTTTGTGTACTGTACTTGTATATAGAGAGAGACAGTAAATAAAATAATATGAATCAAGTGCGTCACAGCAAGTATGACCTCGATCAGTTAAGTTTAGCTGTGGCTGGTGGGAAGGTTCAGGCCAAGGAAATGGCATGATCGGTGTTTTCATTTTTACTGAGTCACTCAACCTCCTCTCTTCTTCTACTATGTTTCCATGGTGAGCTGCATCTTGGCATGAGTCAAGGTGAGGGTTGATGTGAGGGCGCTTGTGAGGTGAGAAGTACTATGTGCACATTACAGCGACTGTTAACTGTTGTTACCCAACTAATATGACACTATATGGACTTAATGTATTTTGAGGAATGCCTTGAGACGGAATAGGGGCATGCAGTAAAATGAATTGTTTGGTAATGTCAGATACTGGCATAATTGGCTTTTTATTAAACTGTGACCACCACTGCATTAGCTGCTGACAGGCTTCATCCCCTCAAATATCCTTATAGAGAGACCGAATGAGACGTTTCTACCACCGTTATGCTCTATGAGTCAGCGGTTGGGAAGACCGGAGTAATGGTCTGGAGAATAATTTTCTTATATTTCCAGTCTCGTCTGAGTGACATGTTCCCCATAAGTCTGTAATACCTAGAGAAAACTATCCGTTAGCATTCCCATTCATCACAAAGGCAGTTTTTATCTGGCATATGTGAAGTAACCAGTCAAACCATGCCCTCTTGACCTTGTCTATCACTTCTGTGAATGTCCTGGCTAACAGCACTTAGCTAGCGCTAACCAAAATCTGACCCAGACATTCCCTCTCATGGTGTCTGAAACTATTATCAGTCGGAGACCCCAAACACATTTTGCTTACATTGCTGATGAAATTTAGCACGCATATACAAAATCATAGCTTTAACCATTTAAAAGGAAGAAAAGGGAGTCATTTCCTTTAATAGAGTCACTGGGAGTGCAAGTTTATGTCGGCTATTTGACTCTTTCCTTTTTCTCTCAGCATACACACACAAAGGAAATTGGTACTCTAGAGCTGAAGCCTCAAGCAGGACCTATTTATAATATAAGCACTGAGCCATAATTATGAATTTCTCTGATGCTGAGGGGGAAGTGAACGATCACATGATTTTCAGACACACTGATAATTAAGGCCCAAAGCCAAAACTTCATACCTCTTAAAATTCTAAAAGCTCTTTTGAAGTAGGCTTATGTGTGTGTTTATTTCTGTTCAAAAGTTTAGGGTCAGTAAGATTTTAATTTGGAAATTAATACTTTTTAGAGCAATGAATGTGTTAGTTCAGCAATTAAAGTTAATTAAAGATAGCGTAATGTTACAGAAGTTGCCTCAACATGCCTTTGTCCTAAAATTGCGGAATTTTAGACAATGACATAAATACAGAATACTTAATTAAAAGTGCTCAGGAAAGGGCTGCTGCTCTTGACACCAGTAAAAGATTCAAACACATACATCGTGGCCTTGAGGTGGAGTTCAAGAGGTAAATATATCCACTAAATTTTATTCAGCTCTAAAAAAAAATAATTTATCTAGTTCTGGGCTGTACAATATTTGTAAGTGCTACAAACACAATCCCCTCAGTTGTTTGAGCAATCTTGAGCACGCTTTTGTTTTCTACTGACACAAAAGGCCAGTGAGACGTTCGTGGCTACGCACAGACTCTTACATGAGGAACAAAACAAACACTCAAGCTGATAACACAGATTATCATTTGTGTTTTGACTTAGAAACATTTCTGCACTATGCGGTTTTATGCATTTTTTTATATTTAATTTTATGAACATCACCTAAATCATGTTTCACACTTTTGTGAAAATGTTTATGTGACTGCAAACAAAGTAAGTGAAGTGAGCAGATGCTGTTACAGTTTGGTAACTAGCCTTCACTTTGGAAACAATCACTGATTTTGGTTTATATGGAAGAGTTGTATTACCTACCTACCTTTCAAAAGTTTTATTTTCAAAACTTTTTTTCAGCAGTGATGAATTAAACTGCTCAAAAGTGACAGTAAATATGTTTATCATTTTACAAAAGATTTGTTTCAAATTGAACACTAAGTTTTCAACATTGATAATAATAATAATAAATGTTTCTTGAGCAGCAAATAAGCATATTAGAATGATTTCTGAAGGATCATGTGACACTGAAGACTGAAAATTAAGCTTTTCTATTACCAGAATAAATTATATCTTGAAATATTTTCAAATGATATCCAGTTGTTTTAAACTGTAATAATACTCCAAAATATTACTGTTTTACTGTATTTTGATTAAATAAATGCAGCCATTGTGAGCATAAAATACCTCCAAAAACAGTTTTTAAATCTGCTGAAAACAGTTTTTGTATTTAAGTTACTGACCATATTTTTTGGTTCAAAGAGACATACTAAAGTGTTTTACAGAGCCATTCATTCATGTAATTTGTGCTGACATCCTGAACAGCAGAGGGAGGTCAGTCATGCATAATTGAGGCTGCTCAATAATTTATGATTTGGATATTGATAACACTGCAGATTCTGTTCGAGTCAAAGCACTAATCCAGAGAATAAACAAAATAAAAAATACCTGGCACTGATTTTAGCATTACTTCATGTAGTTTTTAATGAATCATTAGATGGATGCATTGGTAATAAGTTTTCCAGGGCATTTTAACATAATTTAATCATTAATTATATTAGATGAATGAATAAACTACTCAGAGGGAAAGTAAGAGAGAAAATCGTTTGTTTGCTCTATTGATTTCACAATCACAACCCAGATGAATGAGAAATAAAATAAGACATTTAATTTTCATAAATTGAGCCTTTGCTGATTATCTGTGCTGATCTGACTGCGAATTATGTCTGGAAAACATATCAAAATATATCAGGATTGTTCCATAGAGGGGGGAATTGAAAATATGGCCTGTCTGGCAGAATGGGCACAGCAGAAAAAACACTGCACCACAATTCAGTTCTCTTATCATGCCATAAAGCCATGCAGTGCCTACAGCAACCTTATTCAGGTCAAGCACTCATTCAGTAAGGCTGTAATAAACTATAACAAAAACATGGGCAAAATGTATGGCAGAACTTGATTCAGTCCATCAAGAACTGACTAGATTGTGAAAGTGGTCTTATATAACAGGTGGTTGAAATGGAAGGGCTGGAAATAAGAGGGCTTGTTGAAAGAGAGAAGGCTTAATTTTGATATCATATAACGACTTTTTGGCATTTATAAAAATTGAAAAACAGATCATTGGAAGATGCTCAGATACTCGGATGGACACTTTACCATCCCGTAAGGTCAGAAAATAAATTTCAATCTAGTACCTACTCAGACAGTATACAACATCTTTTTTTTTTTAAGTTGCAATTACGTTTTTAATAGTTAAGTGTTGCGTGTTTTAGACTCTTAAAAAATAGCAACACAAAGGTCAAATATGTCGGTCTAGCTTTAGGCACCTTTTGCACATGCTTTGCAGTGGAACAAAAAAGTTTTTAAAGGTAAAAGGGTCATATGACGATGCTAAAATAACATATTTGGTGTAATGCAATGTGTTTACACCATTTAAGGTTTAAAAAAACACGTTATTTTCCACAAACCATACATTATTGTTGCTACTCTCTGCCCCGACTTTATAAAAAACATCAGTTTTTACAAAGCTCATCGTTCTGAAAAGTGCGGTGTGCTCTGATTGGCCAGCTGTCCAGTGTATTGTGATTGGCCGAATACAGTACCTCAAGCGTGTGACGGAAATGTCACGCCCCTTACCATATTTGGAAACTCACAGCGTCTCCACGACATGGTAGCGGTGGAAACAATGCTACAATGAGAAAAAAGTTTCACCGCCTTTGTTCGCATATACATTAGGGTGGTGTTATGCAAATCATCCAACACAGTGATGGAGATTTATGGGGGCGTGTTTGAATGTGGTGTTTTTAGTGACTTAACTTTTATAGAGAATATCTCTTTGGGTTTAAGATTTTAGTCTTTGCAACTTTACGGATCTTATATATGCAGGAACAGCTTGTGACATTCCAAAGACAAGGGAAAACTTGAAATCGCATCATGTGAATCCTTTAAACTTCTTTTAACTAATGCCGCAATTTTAGTATGCAATGTCATCATGAACTAGAAGATGTTACCGCAGCAGTCAAACATGTCCGTCCGTCTTGCGCATTTACATAGAAAACAATGGGAACCTTTTTGTGTGAGCGATCCCTTATTTTACATTGAGCGGGCTGTCTCTTAATGGATGCCACATATTTGCATCACATGACTGTGATGTAATGCGCAGCTGATCAAATTTATCAGGCTTTATATAGAGCTTGAGGGAGGTCGGTGCAATGCAGCTCAATCACAAACTAACAATAAAACAAAAAATCAGTGAGACCGATTCCATGAATGTCAATTATATGCATGAATAGATACAAAACAAAAGACACACAGCTAAACTTAGCAATAAAGCATGTAGCATAATAAAAAAACTGCTTTTGGAATGAATAGGTACCAGCTGGATTTAATGTATACTAAAAACTCAGCTGTATCAGTTCATTACTCACTTATTTAGTTTAGTATGAGAATGGATGACAGTTGTTTATAATGGGCCTAAAGGGGTAAATTGCATAGGCTATAACATGCCTATGTAATGTAATATAATATTAGGCATGAAAGGGTTACTTGCGGTGCATTTAAAGTATCAATAACCCCCCCCCCCCCCCCCAAACCCCCAACCCCTCTTCTTCAGACAGTAGCTGCATCTGTAGTTTAATCCCGCTCTGCTCGAGAACCCAAATCTGCCAACCCACACACACTCTCCGGCCCCTCCCACACACACACACACACACAGCAGCGACTGCGCTCCCGAACACCCATCAGTCGAGAGACACACGACGCTCTGTTGAAGTGGCCCGCTTCAAAACACGGTATGTATCACTTTCTGTCATGCATACTACAGAGACAGCGTTCTAGCGTGCGATGCGTTCTCTGGCGTGACTTTTACGCAGTGTCGCAGTGGTCCGGTGGTCCGGACAAAGAGTCTTGCGATGCAGTCAGTGACACTTGAGACTGTGACGTCGCGGAGGGTGCGTATCCTAATTTGACCGCATATTTGTCTTCTTCTTGACGTTATTAATGACTTTGATCGCGTACTCTTGGCTTATGGGGTGCGAGACATACGCATTATAATGCGTTTCAGTCGCGATAGGCTACACAACGACGAAAGAATTAGGTAATTAAACGTCCAGACAGTCGTTTAAATCTACCGACATATGTCTGAAGGACAGTGTACGATCAACACCTTACTGTGCTTTATCCAAATTAACTGGATTAATTTAGGTGATGGATGGAGGTTGGCGGAGAGCTCGCGCGGACGGTTTAACTTTATATGTTGCGATGAATTTTTTAGTAGCTATTTGAAGTGGTCTTGTTATTTTATTATTTTGTGCTTGTGCTAACTGACCACGAGAAATCATTATTTGCTGCATGACGCACTTCTACATTGAGATATTTTAGGAAGGCTGTGTTAATATGCTAAACGTGTACGTCTTTGTCTGGAGAAATATATTATGCTCAGAAGTTGTGAAGTATGATCTGAAGTGTCCATGTTAGAGTTGGTGAAATTAGATGAACGATTTTGGTTCATTAACGATTCTTTTAGTACTTTTGTAGAATAAAATTGGAAAAAATATATTTAATTAGGCTTTTAGCCTATTGCTGCAGATCGTTTTAGATTTCCACAAAATATTCCTGTGAAAGGTATGTTTATTGAAACTTAGGGTTCACAGATAGATTTTAGATCAATTAAACGCAATAAAATATATATAAAAAATAAAAATATGGTAACATTTTAGTTAATTCCAAAAAAAATCCAATAAAACGTAGCCCATCTTTAGGCGACAGACAGTGAATGTTTCAAGTCTTATTATCTCTACTAATTATTACATAGCACAGGTATACTCGTTATTTCATGATGACATTACATAAAGTAAAACTTGCGGTTTATTAATGAGTCATTTGAGTAGTACATCAACCGCTCCGACTCACTTTGTTTCATCAACCGCTGTATGTTTGGATTCATTAAAGAACCGTCTCAAATGATTCATTCGTTTGAGAATCAGAAAACACTTGTCGCGCGATATGTTCACTAAAAATAACTGACTCAAGATTTTTTGATTGATGAGTCACATAAACACAATGTGATCTTTACCACAATGATTTACATTAAAGACCCAGCTCATAAGGACTGCTATGATTTGATTCAGTAAAAAGAGCCGACTCAAAAGAGGCATTCGTTTGAGAATCATTCTGCTCTGGTCACACGTTTTGTTTTGTTTTTACTTTAAAGAACTCTAATCATTTGTTCTGGTATCTGACTACACTGTTCACACATCCGTTTGGCAATCAGACTGCACTGACTCAAAAGACTCATTCGTTCTACAATAAAATTACAACCAAAATAATGCAAAAAATATTGTCTCGGTCTTAAAATCTAGTAAGATGCCTTTCTTGACAGCATTCCACGAAACCTATAATGCTGCTTGAGTAAGCAGTTTAGTTCAGATTTTTTAAATCAGTTTCGACAGTCATCTCTATCATTTTTATTTATTTTTATTTTTTGTTAAACAGTAATTCCACTAAATTCAGGCTATTATGTACTGTAATTCAACAGTTACAATTATACAAAATCTTGATACATTTATAAACATTTAACAATTAAGTTTTGACAGCCACTGATTCGTTTGCTGTTCTGTGACTCAGCGTTGCTGTCTGAGACTCCCCTTCTCTTCCTTTATGTTTGCTATACGTTTGTGCATCTGGCCGCTTAAGGACCATTCACGAAAAATAATGACTAAATGGATGACTCGCTCCATGTTTGAATATCATTGTGGAGGCCAATTAAACCCACAAACGACTCTTTTGCTTTATTTGGCACAGCTGACGTTTCAGTCAGAACGTTCAACTGTTTTACTCTTAATTTAAATTGAGTACAAAAAACATCAATGAAGCAAATGAGACCTGCTTAAACTAAATGATCTCTAAGTACTCTAATTGATATAATAAAGAGGTGATGGTGTTGTTAACTTTAAAGGAGATACTGGGGACTATTTTAAGTACATTTGTTTGTCATCTCAATGCTGAAATGATTCAGTCATTCCTTAGTTTTCTTTTCCGATGCTGGGTGGGATTTTTACATAGAGAAACACCCACTGACAATATTAGCTGCTGAGTCATTGTCCCTTTGGTACTGCTTGTAGCTTAACGGTGCAGAATGTTTAGTGTTTTGAGTGTCTTTATTATAATATGAGATGAAAGTTCCTTCATAATACATAATCTTATTTAATTGCGCCTGTTGTGTGGCAGTGTGCTCTGTTATAGGCTTTAGAAAGATTCTTTATTAAGCTTTCATGATATCATTGATGTGAGGCTCAGCTTAGGACACTGAAGGGCACGTCCATCTCAGGCACGTCCGACACAGAGTAAAAAACATTAAAGACAGGGCGATTGGGCTTTACCAAACTGACTCATGCTTTGTTCCCGTTTGACATTGGAAAATCTGAGAAAGGAACAGCCATTTTAGTCCTGCAGTTTCCATGTACAACATAAATGAATGGTCTGACATAGAAAATATTAGCAACTCAACTTCAGATTTATTGGATAATCCTTCCGGATTTAGGAACGTCATTTGAGACAAACAACCTCTCATTGGTGGATTACTCAGTGGAAAGGGCCACATCTTAAGTGGGAGGTGCCGTCTGTGGAATTACAATTGAATCTCTTAGACAGGTATGCAGGTTTGTCTGTCTGTGTCCTCAAAAATTTGACCAAAATGATTGCTTTGCTGCGGACAAAACAAACTGTTAAATTGTAATTTACTTGTTTACTCCGAGTCAGCTCAATAACCCATTTAAATATATACTGGTAGAACTCTATATAACGGCTCATAGCAGCTGCTCATTAAGTTTGTATTAAAGCAGCTTTCCATATAGGGAGATTTTGAGCGGTTGACCTGCACAAAAGCGCACACTTGTTGTGGTCGAGTTAAACATGTTGAAAATATGAGATGTGATGTCACAGGCTCTTGGTGTAAACTGGTCACGGTCATAGCAAGGTGATATGATTGTTATACTCTCACATTTGCTCCAAGCTCACCCTTTAGTGACATATTTCAGTCTTTTATTCAGTTTTTTGAAGGCTCTTTATGTTGGCGGGTATGTGGGTGAGTGCACAAACGGCCATCATCCCTGGGAGTTTGCAGATTCAGTGTGGGAGGATCACCCTCTCTTTCCTCTAGTGCTGCAGGGAGAATTCCTCCACTGCTGTTGAATCACTTTGGTCTAAATTGGCCTGTAAATTGTTGCTTGTTCTGGTTTAAGATATTTTACCTCACATTATGTTAATCATACAGATTGCCTTAGGACATGTTCTGCCTTAAATGTTGTTTATTTGGTACTGTTTTTTGTGTGTGAAAATTGTCACTGGGGCAGGACTGGGATATTGGGAATGTGGAATGTTAGAGCTTAATAATACATCTTTAATTTATTAAATGAGTAGTTCTCTTTCAGAATGAAAATTCTGTCATCATTTGCTCACCCTCCACTTGTTGCAAACCTTTATGAGTTTCTTTCTTCTTTCACAAAAGATATTTTGAGAAATATTAGTATCCGAACAGTTGATGGGCATCATTGACTTCCATAATATTGTTTTTCTCCACCATGGAAGTCAATGGTGCCCATCGACTGTTCAGATATTAAATTGTTTTCCATTAAATTGACCTACTATTTACTTTGATATTTAAGATAACAACATGAATATTTCTAGAGAGATTATCAGATGTCACTGATTAGATGCATGTGTTTTCAAAACAACCCATAATCTGTTTAAGGGACTGTGGAAACGAACATTTCAGATCAGATGCTGAGTCACAGAACAGACCCATGTACTCTCTTAGATCAGAACGTGTCCGCTACTTATACTGTACTCTGTTCTACATGCTTTCATTAGCACTCCTCTATATTGCAGTGAAAACCTTTTATTAACATGTGTCCGTTACTTGGTATGTACTCATGACATTTTCTTTTATTTGAACTGCCTGCCCACTATTGCGCTGGGTATATATTATATATTTGCACAATTATCAGGATTAAAAGATGCACCTATCAAGCTTCGAGTTTCTTTATTCTTTGGTTCCTCCCTATTAAAATGCCAGATTTATGTGGACATATTACATCTTTGTGGTAGCCCGACGTTGTTATAAAATGCTGCAGTGTTGTGGAGTTTCGTCAGTGTTGGAGAAACATCCAGCCCTTATTCAGGACCACAAAGATGTGGCTTCAAATGCTAATGAACTGGCTGTGTGGTGGCATGATCTCATAGTTGGCTCAGGTTTAGATTTGAGTTTTCTGGACCGCAAGGAAGCAGTGGTACAGCCCCAACAATCTAATCTTACCTTTTTTCTTGCTTTAAAACTTGCCTAATCTTGCTTAATTTGCTCTTTCCACAATCCTGACACTGAAATCTATTTATATTGTATACATAGATATCTAATGTAAATTTGTGCAAAAATGGAAAATAATGAAGGTGAAAACTTTCACTGTTTATGAAATCTGAAACGGTCCAAATGAGGCATAAAATCACAACATGCACTCCTGCTGGGTCACTGCCAATGCCACACCCTTTACCCAGGTGACTGACCGTCTGAGATTCAGTGACACATCCGTGATAAAAGAGGCTTTCATATGCTTAACAGCAGAATCATTCGGCATTGCCAAATCACAGGACTAGGATTACCAGAAGAAACTAGGACATTTGCTTCTTGTGTAGATGCAACCGGGAGCCAGCGTGTGTTTGTCTTGTTTTTCTCTAGTCTTTTGTTTTGATGGTGCCTAGTGGTGTAATTTATGTAATTACTTTTATTACTTTCTGGATTTTTCAAGTTTCCCATCAACCAGAGGACTGGACTAAGACTGGATTAATGACACATTTATGGGATTACAATAAATCCCTCAAAAGTAACATTAAATCCCTCCATTCTGAAAAGCTAGTTAGATAACAACAAACACCTGTGGTGCTTTGTTTAATGAAAGTTAATTTAGCATTTTTAATAAAAAGAAAGGCCACTGCATGTACATGAAATGGGAATTAAATGGCTTGTTCCACGGGGACAAACAGATTTAGTGTTGCTAATACAGTGTGCTGCAGCAAGACGTGCCGTTCACAAGGTTATTTGCTCCCAAAAGCGCACAAGACGGTGGCATGAGGCGATTCTGTTCCCAAACTTCCACGGGCCTCAATCTCCTGGGTGACCATATCTAGAGCAAAATATCTGGAGCAGTGCGAATGCTTGGTCTGTCTTCTACCATAGCACTGTTTGAGCTTATTTTAACAGAGTGCTCTCATTTTTAGAGTCCCTGAGCAGATATTTATATCAAGCGGGTCAGGTGAGGTAGGACTGGATCGCTACACTGAGACCTTCTTAGAAATGACTGTTTTATGATGCTAATGCGATAAAGATGTTTGTGCCAAGATGTTGTGAGAAGTCATTAAGTAATAATCAGTAGTTATGAAGTTTCTTGTCCTTTAATGGATTTACTGGATTTCTTGGACTACTGTTACAATGCTACATTCTTTTGTGACTGTGGAAAAGTGCCAAAGGGAGTAGTGGAAACTAGAAGCTGGCTAAACACACCGCTCTCCAAAACCATCTGTTTATTTAAAACGGCAAATTAGTTTTGTGGTTTTTAAGTCCATTTGAGATCAATATGCTAATGTACTTGAAAATGTTGTTTCCAGAAAAAAAATCACTATATAAAAATATATATTAAAAAAAAATATGTATAAAAATCGCTATAAAATATATATATATATATATGTTACTCCCCTCGAGTTTAACAAAGGCTCAAGTCGTTCCTGGGTTTTAACGGGCATTTATTTGGTGACATAATCTTCAAACATGTCTTTACATGTTCCTTTATATTGCCATATTGCCGTCAGAACTGGTATAAATAAAGTACAGAAAAAACATAAATTAACAGTAAATTGTAAGCATATTTTGCAGACAATACTAAACGAAATCACATAGAAATAAAGTAATAAAGCATACATTTATGTCATGTAAAATAATATCGCAATTGGCTTGGTACAAACAAAGTATCGTGTAATACAAATAAATGACAAAGAAAGAAAATATACCTCATTGGCCGCATGATCCCGAGAGGGTAATCTTAGATGAGGAATACATCTTCAAACTTTACATACACAACTTATATGGAAACTTTTAAATCTTCTTGGGGCTTTTAGACAGCAGGCTCGCAAACCGAAGCACATTTCTCTCTCTGCTCTTAGCAAGTGCACCCATTTAGCGTCCCCATAACAACAAATAATAATTTCCATGTGGAACAAAAAATAAGTTCCCCCTTTTTTCACAAGGTTTTTAACAAAAGGAAAATAAACATGAAATTATTATGTATTGACCATGATACATTATCATATGATTTTTAACCCTTTTGTATTTTAACCGTGAACCATATTGAACTGAAATATATGTATGTTTTCTTTGATGGCAGCTACAATATATTTTGTGACTCATCCTGCATGTCCAATCAAATTCTCTCTAGAATGAGAATGTCCTACCCCCAATGCCATATGTGACTAGCAAATCATGGTTTGAGGTTCTGATGCAACTAAAGCCTAACTGACTATTTTTAAAAAGTAATGAACCGTTTGGTACATCCTGCCAAACATTCCAGTTTGAATACACAATATGTGAATACAGGAATTCAAATGTGCTTTTTAAGCTAATCAAAGTATAAATGCCACTGAATAAATCTATTTTTTTAAATGGTCTTCTTTAATTTTTTTTTTTTTTAAATTAAATTCAGTGTAAATTCATTACTTTTTTTTATTAGTTTGTAAATTATTTTTTATCCTTGATTTTATTTTTCAGCTAATTCAGACTTTTTCTGAGTTTTCAAAAACGTGTAATTTTCATCACCTACATTTGTTATCCTTTTCATCAGTCAACAATAAAGAGCACACAATGCATTCATTACAAGGCCAATAGACCCATGTAGCTCTGGGCATTATGCCTAACGCCATAGTAGAACAAAAATGGCGGAAAGGTTGGAAAGGCTGACAGCGCGACACCCTGAAATACTCCCTGAAATCCTCACCGTTGTTCAGACGCAGCTCACCCACCAGGCGGTGAAACTCCCCGTACTGATACCTCTCTGCCAGGTAGTATTTTACCCACATGGATCTCTTTTTTTTTTGCTTGCTTCTCCAGTATAGGAGAGCAACAGCAAGAGCATTGACAAGTCTACGATTAGCCATAATATAATTTTATTATAAAATCATTATTTATTTTATTAAAAGTTAAGAATTCAGGTTTGTTTATCAGTACCATAGCAACGCCAACTTCCGCTGGAATTGTCGGATAGGAACCGTCCGTAGCCTTTCGCAAGAGTTCAATTTTTTGAACGCATCCGGATGGCCAACGGACACGATTTTTTTCGCACCGCACTCGTTCGCACCTGGTTCGGACCCATTCGCATGCGGTCTGCGAATCTCCATAGAAAATTAATGACTTCCGGTCGTTTCGCTGCCGTATCGGAGCTGATTTCAACTGCCAGTGTGAAGGCGGCGTAAGGCAGAGCAACTGCAGTGCCTGATACTTTCATACCTCCCTCGTTTCTTTGTACTTTGTTACTTTGCAAAGGGCAGCAGGGTCGGAGCTACCAGTTTCCGTGGCAGCCTGTATTATTTGCATTCAGTGCGCCCTGGTGTAATCTGTCTCACCGGTCTTCACATATGTTGTACTTTCACTTCTGTACTTCCTTCTCATACCATATGGCTCATAGAAGCAAGGCTGGGCTTAGGCCAGCTTGGTCCAAACCCCAGTCATGCTGCGTTCAGCAGCTCTTTGATTATCCCACTAATTCCTCAATACACCCTGCTCCTATAACACTCTTTATACAACTGAAATCACAGGATAAATGTGTTTGGACTGGACTTTTGAGACGATGTAGACTTTTGTTGCATTTGTGTCATGTGGTTTTTCCTTATTAGATTTGTATAGATATCCTCTTATCGTAATTTACACTTAAAACCCTAAACCCATTACTCATGACTGTAATCCAAACATCCATGATGTCTCAGGACTGTCCTTGAGATACATTGCACTAACTCTTTTAGCTGTTATAAGTTGTTCTGTACATCTTGGGAGTCCTTCTCTAAATGAATGAATATTGATGTGAGTGATAGCTATGCCTTTCTGTGTAACTCCTGCTGCAGGGACATTCAGTTTGCATAACATTATTCAATCGTACGACTCCTATGTTTGACTTTCAGGTGAACAAATCAATACAATGTTGTTAAGTAACATGCTTTAAAGGATTAAGCTCTTGCAACACAGCAAATTTAAAAGAGTGAATTTAACTCCCAGAGTAAATATGGGATCCAATGGTAAAGTGTTAAATTAACACTTTTGAAAGAGTTAACATTATTAACACTCTGACAGTGTTAACTAACAAACTTTTAGAAAGTGTAAAATATTAAAACGAGAATGGATGATGAGAACACCAAAGTTGATGTTCACAGTTAACACTCATGGATTAACTGATCAACACTGCACCATTGTTCAGGTGAAAATATTAAACAAATAAACCCACAAAACAATACACGTTCACATTTATTTATTTTCTTTTATTGAAACATTTTTTATCTTTTCCCCTGAACAAAAATGTCTTCACATGCAATTTTTTCAATACCAATTCTCCACACCGCAGACTGAGGACAACTTCACAATGACCGACGCACACTCTTTCTCCTCCTTCTCCCCACTCTCAGAGATGGACGTCTCCAAACTTCTCCTGTCCAATCATCCTACTACTTGTCCACTTGATCCAATCCCCACTCACCTCCTTCAAGCAATCTCTTCTTCAGTCATACCTTCGCTTACTCACATTATCAACTCCTCTCTTCACTCTGGAACATTTCCCTCAGCATTCAAGCAGGCTCGGGTAAGCCCACTGCTCAAGAAACCATCTCTAAATCCAGCGCTTCTTGAAAAATACAGACCGGTATCCCTTCTTCCATTCATTGCAAAGACACTTGAGCGAGCTGTGTTCAACCAGCTTTCTATGTTCCTTGTACAGAACAACCTCCTGGACAGCAACTAATCTGGCTTCAAAAGTGGCCACTCAACTGAGACTGCTCTGCTCTCGTTTACTGAAGCCCTGCGACTAGCAAGAGCAGCTTCAAAATCCTCGGTACTCATCTTACTGGACCTGTCTGCTGCTTTTGACACTGTTAATCACCAGATTCTCCTGTCCACCCTCAGAAAGATGGGCATCTCTGGAACTGCACTCCTGTGGGTCCTACCTCTCTGACAGATCCTTCAGTGTGTCTTGGAGGGGTGATGTTTCAAGTCACACCACCTTGCTACTGGGGTTCCTCAAGGCTGAGTACTTGGACCACTTATCTTCTCCATCTACATGATATCATTAGGATCTGTCATTCAGAAGCATGGCTTTTCTAATCCCTGCTACGCTGATGACACCCAACTCTACTTCTCATTCCAGCCAGATGACCCGACGGTAGCTGCTCGCATTTCAGCCTGTGTGAGTGACATTTCTAGCTGGATGAATGACCATCACCTTCAGCTTAACCTTATGAAGACAGAACTCCTGGTGATTCCAGCTAACCCATTGCTTCATCACAACTTCTCTATACAGTTGGGCTCATCAACCATTACTCCTTCTAGGACAGCCAGAAACCTAGGAGTTGTGATGGATCATCAGTTAAGCTTCACAGACCACATTGCTACAACGACCCGGTCCTGCAGGTTTGCCTTATACAACATTAGGAAGATTAGACCCTTCCTGTCAGAGCAAGCCACCCCAACTTCTTGTCCAAGCTCTTGTTCTCTCCAGACTGGACTATTGTAATGCTCTCCTGGCGGGCCTTCCTGCATGTACTGTCAAGCCTCTGCAATTGATCCAGAATGCAGCAGCGAGGGTTGTCTTCAATGAGCCGGAAAAAGCTCACGTTACTCCTCTCCTCATCAGGTTACACTGGCTACCAGTAGCCGCTCGCATCAAATTCAAGGTACTGATGCTTGCCTACAAGACGACCACTGGCACGGCACCAACTTACCTAAACTCACTGGTTAAATCTTATGTGCCCTCCAGAAGTTTGCGCTCTGCAAGTGAACGACGCCTTGTGGTGCCATCCCAAAGAAGTTCAAAATCACTCTCACAGACCTTTTCCTGGACTGTGCCCAGCTGGTCCTGCCAATCTCAATTCGTACAGCTGAGTCTTTACTCATTATCAAGAAACATCTAAAGACTCATCTTTTTCGCATGCACTTAACCAACTAACACTAGCACTTTTCCTTTTCTTGTCTTTTCATTTATAAAAAAAAAAAAAAAAAAAAATGTGTTATGTGTTCTATACTAGACTAAGACTATGTGTTCTATACTAGACTAATTGAGACTTGTCATGGCACTTGTATACTGTAGTTGTTCTCTTGTTGACCTGACTGCTTCTATTGTTCTCATTTGTAAGTCGCTTTGGATAAAAGCGTCTGCTAAATGATTAAATGTAAATGTAAATGTAAATGCATTCCATTTAGGGTTGTGCCGATAGACAATAGTATCATGTATCGACGATAGTCAGAGATATTGACGATAGCAGAGGTCTCTGTCGATAGTCAAGATGATATTAGGCTCATTCTCCTATTAATGTATTAAATTATAACACTAATTATTATTTTTATAATTTTTTTTATTAGACTGCCTATTATAATTTGGCTATCAAACTGCCCAGTTATTTCACTTCAGCACCGCGTTTCTCACACACACACACACACACACACACACACACACACACACACATACACACACACACACACACACACACACACATGCAAATGAGGATTACAGCCTGTAGCTGGTGAATGAGTCTCCATCCACAAACAAACGTACGTCGTCTTCAGATATAAGGTATTTTATTGCACTTTAACAAGTAATCTGAATGTCAAGTCAAGTCACCTTAATTTATATAGTGTTTTAAACAAAATACATTGTGTCAAAGCAACTGAACAACATTAATTAGGACAGTTCAATAATGCAAAATGACAGTTAAAGGCAGTTCATCATAGAATTCAGTGATGCCATCATCTCAGTTTAAATAGTGTCTGTGCAATCATTTGCAATCAAGTCAATGATATCGGGGGATTTTTTTTTCTCCTCCCCTCCCTCATGTTATGCTGTATTTCTTCCTTAATCCCCTGTCTTCCTGTCCTGTCTACCCCTTGTCATATTGTATGTATGGACAGGTTGATGGCTAATTTCGCTGGTACCTGTGGCCAGTGACAATAAAGGGCTACTACTACTACTAAGGAATTTTCTGAACCACAGACAACGTCAGAGACGTCTTACCTGGGCTAAGGAGAAGAAGAACTGGACTGTTGCCCAGTGGTCCAAAGTCCTCTTTTCAGATGAGAGCAAGTTTTGTATTTCATTTGGAAACCAAGGTCCTAGAGTCTGGAGGAAGGGTGGAGAAGTCGCTTGAAGTCCAGAGTTAAGTTTCCACAGTCTCTGATGATTTGGAGTGCAGTGTCATCTACTGGTGTTGGTGCATTGTGTTTTTTGAAAACCAAAGTCACTGTACCCGTTTACCTGAAATTTTGGAGCACCTCATGCTTCCTGCTGCTGACCAGCTTTTTGAAGATACTGATTTCATTTTCCAGCAGAATTTGGCATCTGCCCACACTGCCAAAAGCACCAAAAGTTGGTTAAATGACCATGGTGTTGGTGTGCTTGACTGGCCAGCAAACTCACAAGACCTGAACCCCATAGAGAATCTATGGGGTATTTTCAAGAGGAAAATAAGAAACAAGAGACCAAAGAATGCAGATGAGCTGAAGGCCACTGTCAAAGAAACCTGGGCTTCCATACCACCTCAGCAGTGCCACAAACTGATCACCGTAAATTGACATACTTTCCAGAAGGCCAACAATTAACTAAAAATGGTTTTTTTATTGGCCTTATGAAGTATTCTAATATTTGAGATGGTGGTGGGTTTTTGTTAAATGTGAGCCAAAATCATCACAATTAAAAGAACCAAAGACTTAAACTACTTCAGTCTGTGTTCATTGAATTTATTTAATACACGAGTTTCACAATTTGAGTTGAATTACTGAAATAAATGAACTTTTCCACAACATTCTAATTTATTGAGAGGCACCTGTATTAAATACAGACATTTCTCTTAAGGGATTTGTAGTAGAAATACGGTTTACGGTCTTTCTAAACCTTAAGCCTCATGCTCATTTCTTTTTCTTTCTGTACAAGAGTATCCTTCTTTACAGGATGACCTGTTCATAGATATTTGTATCTTAATAGCAACAAGAAAAAACATATTTATTTCTTCCAGGTCAAAGGACTCTGCACCACAAAAGTGATGTTCTTGAAACGGTTGTATTAGTGAATCCATCAGAAGATACTGTTATATCTGAGGTAAGTTATTTAAAGAAAATCTCTGGACAAGCTGCTATATGTTTCTAATGAAGATACAGTAAATAATAGCTTTGATGTTAGAATGAATAACCTTGTCAAAGTATAACCTTGCTGCAAACAGAATGACTCTAATAGACTAATGTGTTTTAAATGTCCTCTTTCTCTCTTATCATGTCCTAGATCCATTGTCTTGTATCTGACCCAGCTGTGCACAAGCTGCTAGTCCTGAGTGGGCAGAGTTCTGACCAAGGTGACCTGGTTCTCCAAACTGGAGTGTTCAGTCATCAGACCTTCTCACGTGTGTTTGCTGATCCTGGGGCAAGTTTAGATAATATAATTGTATTTATATTTAATATATATATATATATATATATATATATATATATATATATATATATATATATATTGTGACTAATTTTGGACTTGTTTTTTCTCATGTAGGTCAGTAATTTACTGGTTAAATCCAGCTCCGGACAGCGGGCATCACTAACTGTGTCTTGCCGTGGTGAGGCAGGCTGGAGTTCTCTGGGGCAACAGCAACGCATTAGGGAGTTGCTGAATTATAGGCTGAATCCAGAGCCTATACTCCCTAAGATGGAGGGGGTCACTGAGTTTACAGAATACATATCTGAGACTGTGGATGTACCATGCCCTTTTGACCTTCTTGAGCCTCCAACCTCTGGAGGATTCCTAAAGCTGTCAAAGCCTTGCTGCTACATCTTTCCTGGTGGACGGGGGGATTCTGCACTTTTTGCCGTCAATGGTTTTAACATTCTGATTGATGGTGGCTCTGACAGAAGGTCATGCTTCTGGAAGCTTGTCAGACATTTAGATCGTATTGATTCTGTCCTTTTAACCCATATTGGTGCTGATAATCTTCCCGGGATCAATGGACTCCTTCAAAGGAAGGTTGCAGAACAAGAGGAAGAACAGTCTCAAGGCTCAACCACCTACAGTGATTGGATGAAGAACCTGATATCACCCGAGCTCGGAGTTGTGTTCTTCAATGTACCTGAGAAGCTTCGCACATCAGAATCGAATTTGAAAGTCAAGCGAAGCATTGAGGAAGCCTCTCTTACATTGCAGTACCTCAACAAGCTAGAAATTAAGCCTGAGCCTCTTTTTCGAGTAGTTACTAATACCATTGAGCCCATCACTCTTTTTCACAAGATGGGTGTGGGCAGGTTAGACATGTTTGTCCTGAATCCTGTGAAGGACAGTAAGGAAATGCAGTTCCTCATGCAGAAGTGGGCAGGTAACAGCAAGGCCAAGACAGGGATAGTACTTCCCAATGGAAAAGAGGGAGAAATATCTGTACCGTATTTGACATCTATTACTGCTCTCGTTGTTTGGCTCCCTGCCAACCCTACAGAAAAAATTATCCGAGTCTTGTTTCCAGGAAATGCACCGCAGAACAAAATCCTTGAAGGGCTTGAAAAGTTGAAGCACCTTGATTTCTTGCGGTATCCAATAGCCACCCAAAAAGACATCAATTCTGGTGTTTCACCTTCAGCAGTAAAACAAACAAAGCTAAAGCAAAGAACTGACAGCAAAGAAAGTCTCAAATCATCTCCCAAGACTCAAGCACCAGCTAAGCCTTTTAAGAAAGAAACGGATGAGCATGAGGATGTTTCCATTGTCGACATAAAGAGTGACTTAGTCAATGAGAACAAGATTGAGAAAAAAGAAGAAAAGAAGCACACCAAGCCACTGAAACCAAAAGCAGATGTGACAGAAAAGAAAAAATTATTGAAGGAGAAATCACCGAAAAAACACCCCAAGGAAAGGGTGTCTAAAATGGATGAAAAGAAAGACAAAGAAAGGAGGGAAGTTAAAAAAGAAAAACATGATATTAAAAAAGATGATGTTGTAAAAAAAGATGAGAAGAAGTTTAAAACCAAGGACACTCCAAAACCTGAACTGAGAAAAATAACTAAACCTGACCTGAAACCTTTTACTCCAGAGGTCAGAAAGACACTCCACAAGGCCAAAACCCAAGGGAAACCCAAAACAATAAAGAGCAAACCTACAACTGCCAAGGTAGACAGTGCAGAGATTGTGGTCCAACCAGTGGCTGAAAAGACTGAGCCTAAGAAACCTGAAAAAGGGACAGGAGAAGTAATATCTGCTCCATCTACTCCAGATGATTTAACAAAAGACTTTGATGAAATGAGATCCACTGAAACAACAGATCAATCTAAAGCTCCTAAAAGTGTTCTTACTGTCTATGAATTACCAGCTGAAAAAGACAATGAAACTTCAAATGTTGCAGAAGCACAAGAACAAGATCATGTTACAGAAACTGACATTGTGAAACAAAAAACTACAGAGAAAGAGGTAGCACCATCAGCAGAAATCCAAGAAGTACTATCAGCAGAAGTGAAAGAACAAGAGGATGAGACCCAAACATCAGAATTAGAGAAATTTGAGGATGAGGGTGCTGCAATTGAAGATGAAGATGAGGAGGAGGTTGAGATACAGCCTGTTAAGAAGAGGATAGAGGAGGAGGAAGAGGAGGAAGACATGGGAATAGGAGACGAAGAGGATGAAGGGACAACAAAGGAAACCAAAGATTTAGAGGGTGTGGACAGAAAACATGAAGTTGAGGAAATGGAGAAGCAAAAACAAGTGGAGGAAAGAAAGACTGAAGCTGAAGAGGAGCAGTTTGAAGAAGAGGATGTGATTGAAAAAGCTGAGCTAGAGGAGGCAGAGGATTTGGATGCCATTGCAGATGAAGAAATAAAGGATTTCTCTGCTGAGAAAGTCAAAGAAGAAGAGGATGTATACTTGTCAAATGTTGGAGGTGTTACAGCTGGCATTACCTCTACAGCCCAAGGAGCTGCAGCAGCAGAAAACATATCATACATTCAGGATGAAACCATCCCTGGTTACTCTGAGACTGAACAGACCATCTCAGATGAGGAGATCCATGAAGAAGCAGAGGACAGGATACCACACCTTCAATATGAGGTTGGTAGCTATGATGTCTCGGTCCCAGACCAACCAGGCTCCTTTGATGCCATCCATGGAATGAGAGAAATGCAAGCTGCTGCAATGGGCAATGGAACTGGCAAAGTATTGATCGGTGCACAGGAGCCATCTATTTCCATCTACACCAGCATATTTGCTGCACCACTAGCTGAAGAAGAACATGTTTCTTCAGCAACATCTATAACAGAGTATGACAAACTGTCTTCTTTACCCACTTCCGTTGCTGAAGATCAGTCAGTGACATCTGTCACAGCACCTCAGACTGAAGACACTGGAAAAAGTTCTCTTGTTTTGGATACTGTTCAACCGGTTACTCAGACTGATGCCACCCAAGGAAAAGACTACCTACATTCAGCAGGAACCATCTCACCAACATCCTCCTTAGAGGAAGACAAGTGTTTCAAATCATCTCCCTCTGAGGAATCTCCACCACTTCCCTTAGAAGGTAAAACTGAGGGAATTGAGATGGCTGCCCATTACGGTGATGAAGAGGAGGATGAATATGAGGATCAAACACCAAATGTTGACATTTCACTTGGAAAGTTACAAGAATCATATGCCTCATCTGATAAAATTGAACACAAGGAGAAAGAAATGGACAAACCCAAAAGTCCTGTGCCTTTAGTTCCTGATACTTCATCTGAGATGGAGAAGGCATCAGTATCTCCTTCTAGGGAGGACTCATCTTTTGATGTACAAACAATTCTCTCTTCCCCATCTCACAGTGTTACTAAGCTTACTGTTGCTGAAGCTAGTGTTTTTCCAGATGTGGAAGAACGATGCATTAGTCCTGATGACAGCACTGTAAAAATGGCTTCTCCTACACATTCTGAACCACCTAGTGCATCTCACTCTCCACTCAGAATGTCACCTGTGGAAGGGAAGGATAAAGTTCCTCTTATAGAGACTCATCAAGAACCAGGAGTCCCAGTTAGCCCCATTGAAATTGAATCTGAAAAGGAGAGTGTAAAACAAAAACCTGGTATTTTAGATGAGAAAGAAATACCTCAAGCGGAGGAGGATGAAAAAGAGAGAACCCAGGAAGCAACCTCTGCACCATCTCTACTTGTTGATGACTTGTCAGCTAAAAAAGAAAGTCTACCAGTTCTACCATCAAAAGAAATAAGTGATACAAAGGTAATGCCTGATCCAAGTGTTGAAAAGAAGGGCAAAGTTGAAGAGGACATAAAAGAGAGCAGCAAGGCTGTAATTCTAGAGGATAAACATACCAAATTATCTGATGATCATGACATTGAAGAAACCTGTGATTTTAAATTGTCTACAGACAAAGAAGAGAAAAGAGAGAAGGAGAAAGAAAAGCATGAGAGAGATGATATGGAAGGAAAACATAAGGAGGAAGACCAATTCTTAAAGTACGCAGAGGTTACAGATAAAGGTGATGTAATATCAGAACCAGATAAAGCAGCATTGCCCTATAAAGAGGATTTTGATAAGAAAAATTTAAATGAAGAAGAGTTTCCAGAAAAGAGTTTTCCAGCAGTTCTGGAAAGTTCTGAGATAGAAAAACAGGAGAATGAAAAAGAAGAAATTCAGTCAGAGAAAGCCAAAATATCTTCTAAATTTGACAAGGAATCTAAAGAGAAAGATCCGACTGATATATCTTGTCAGCCCATAGAAAGCCTAGATATAAAAGCAGAAACATCAATATCTCAGGAAGTAGCCAAAGCATATATGGAAACACAAGTCACTGTAGAGACAGATGTGACTACTAAACCGGAAAAGACCTCGGAGCCGAAATCTGAATCAGTTAATTTTACACTTGAACAGGTGGCTTTGGAGGAAACTGATTCATCTGTCTGTATAAGACCACTTAAGGAAGACACAGATGGCCTCAAATCTCAAATACAACAGTTAAGTGAAAAACCGGATGTTACACTGAAAGATGAAGAAAAGGTAGAAAGTAAAAGTGAGGCTGGACTGACATATGAGAAAATGATTTCAGCTGCCAAAGAACACCAGGACTCTAGGGATACAAATGTAGAGAAAGTAAAATCTGTAATGCCAGAGCTAATTTCTCTCTCAAAACCAGATGTTCAGTCTACAGAGATGCATGTAGAAGTTTCCATTATAGAGAAGGATATTTCTGCTAAAGATGATCAAGAATCTAAAGGGATGTCAGCACAAGAGATGAAACCTCATAGTTTAGAGGCAACTCTAAGTGAGACTGAAATTACTAGTAAACAAGATGAAGACTTAAAGGAGAAGCTATTGGAAGAAACTCAAACCACACAACATTTAGAAAAAGCAGCTGTGTCATACAAAGAAGAGTCTCAAATAACAAATTCCATCATTTCACAGGACACAGATAAAACTAGCCAAGATATAGAAACCGTAGAGGACACTAAATCCATAACACAAATTTCCATTACAGACAAAATGGACTCCTTACCAATATATGACCAAGAAGCTAAAGACGAACAACCAGAATTGAGCCATGGTCAAGTTTTGCTGTCTGAATCTGAGAAATTAGATGTGTCCTCTGAAGATGATCAGGACCAGAAAAACAAAGAGTTTGTGAAGCTAACTAGCAAACCAGATGAAGAGTCTACAGAAAGTCAGACTTATGAAAAAAGAGATATGCATACTATCTCTAAATCTGATTTTGATTCTGAAGTGAAGAGTTTACCCCAGACAATAACAGAGAAAGAAGATGTGCCAGCTAAAGAGGATGAAATAAGCAAAGGCATATTTGTCAAATCTGAACATCCAGTCAAGTTTGAAGACATTTCCCCAAAACCGTATGAATCTAAAGATAAGTGTGCAGAGGATACTCAACTTCAGATATCTACAGATCAATCAGTATTCATGATTGCCGCTGCTAAAAACGACCAACAGTATGAAGAAAAACACACTGAAGAGATTGAAACTGAAGAACTTCAACCAAGCATGGTGACAGATGTGCCATCTGACACAAAACAAGAACATAAGACAATATCTGGGGAAGAAAAGCCAGAACAGATTCCAACAGAAACAAAAACTCTGGATTCAAAATCAGATCATGATACTTTAAACACACTGAAGAAAACAGATCTTCCCTTTGCAGAAGATAAAACAACCAATTCAAAAGTAAGCAAAAAGCTAGAGGATAAACTAATTAAAGAAGATGCATCAAAATTGGTGTCAGATGAATTAGACAGCAAAATGGACTTGGGAGCCAAACCAAAATCTTTGGTAGAACCTTCAGAACAAATGTTTGAGACCTCAGATCTTAGTTGTAAAGAAAAAGTGGAATTGAAAGATGAACCTAAAGGAGATATCAAACAAGACACATCATTTCATGAAACACATACATTCCCATCGTCAGACATTGGATTCAAATTAAATTTAGATTATAAAGAAAAATTCATTGAAGAAGCCTCCTCAACTGTGGACAAAACAAAAGACACCAAGTCAACCTTTGAAACTACATTTCCAACCAAATTTTCAGATGAAGATGAAAGTACTGAGGAGGATGAAGGAGATGCTGTTTGTATGGGAGGGGCTGGTTCAAGACCATTATCAGTGGAACCTTGGAAGTATGAAGAACCAAAGGCAAGCAGTTCTGAGACAAGTATGAAAAAAGAGGAAATTGTGGCCAATTTAGAGTTGACTAGAGATTACAGTGGAACGTCACCTGAACCAGAGAAGGAGTGTAAGGTGGATACAGCATCACTTACACCACCTTCTACAGATACAAGTACTAAAGCTGTATCCGAGACTCTAACTGAGAGCAAACCAACAAGTATCACACTGCCCAGCTCTGACAGTCAGGCAAGTGTTGAGGATGACCAACATGAAGCATTGCTTTCTTCAAAGGAAGCAATAAAACTGGAGAAGGAGGCTGAGAGGGAAAGGGAAGGAGAACGAGAGATTTCCTCTCCAGGGCTAGAGACACATTCTGATTTTCAAAAGACTGGCAGTGCTGATGAGAAATGTGCTGAAAAGTCTGATAGTGAGAAAATGAAATCTGATGACAAGATGACTTATGAAGTGGAAAAAGAAAGCTATGAAGCCTCTAAATATGAGCCATATGAAAAGCCTGTTTCAAAAGACACTGAGAAAGGAAGAGAGGAAGAGGACCAGTACCCTAGTCTGGATAGAGATTTAGATGACAAAAAAACAAGTCAGGCCACATTGCTTGGAGCTACTTGTTCAGGAGAGGAACAAAGTGATGAAGAGCCAGTGTCTTTCAGCAAGGTTGATTACCAGACCTCTCCAGGTATTCACAGCAGCCACAGTGCCTATTCAGAGCAAGACAATAAGGAGCGATACCAAGAAGAAGATTTGGTTAGAGAAGATAAACCAGATCTTTTTGTTGACACCAGTTCTACAATTGACAGCAAAGCCACTTCGGCAGCAGGTTCAAGCTTGTTTGCCTCTAGTGATGTGCAAGATAAATCTGAGAAATTGGAGAGAGAAGAGAAGGAGAAAGAGGATACACATTCTCATCTTCAAGGAAAAGATGGTGGAAGTCATGTTAAATTGCCAGATAAAGAGCCATGTACATCTGCTTCCAGCCTTTCAAAAACTGATACACAAGAAAAAGACCAGAAAACAGAAGGAACATTGGCAATGCCTCATTCAGAGGACCTGGACAAGACCAAAACCCATGTGACTGTTGCTTCCTCTCCACAAGGACTTCTTACATCATCACAAGATGAAAGTCTTCAGAGTCTAACAACTTCATCAACATCTGCTTCTGATGAGAACAAAATGGAGAGTCCACTCTCAAGTGAAGGTAACAAAGATAAAAACAAACTGTATTCAGCTGAAAGCCAAAGCGACCCGTTTTCTTCTGGTCGATACTCACCACCTGAAAAGGACATGCTTTCTGCAAGGTTATCACCTGAAGATCCCAACACCAGCACTCCTGGTTCTTCATGGCAGTCCATGAAAGTTGAAGACAATGTTCTTGCTCTTGAGTGCTCTGGAAAAACTGATTCTCTTTCCAGCAAGTCATTAATCGTGAGTACAGAGACAGAGGAATGCTTGGTCAGAAGCCAAAAAATATTTGCAGAAGAAGAGGATGACTATGAGGAGGAGGAAGAGGAAGATGCAAGTGACTTGGACATTGAAAAAGGTGCCAGAGAGATGTCTGAAAAAGAGTCCAAAGTAGCATTTGATAGCATGACTATATCTAAACCACTTGGAACAAAACAAGAAGATACTACTGATTACTTAGCATCTGGAGCATCTGCAGAAGATCTACAGATAGATACATCTGGTGATTCATCCACAAAAAAGTCTAACATAACAGAGCCTTCATCAGTACCTGCAGAGCACAAGGATGTAATCAGCAAGGAGGATGAACAGTCCAAGAAAAAAGATTCTTGTTTAGTCCACTATGGCATACCCAAACCCAGCGATGACAAACTTGAACCACAGAAAACATCTGATAAAAAGCACGAATTGACTGAATTCCAAGCTGTTGCTCAATCAGCCACGTCTGATGCAACTTACTCATCATCTTCATCCTTTAGTTACTCTTCCTCAACATCTGCCTCATATTCAACTGGTCAACATCCTGGAGAAGGCCTAGAATCATTGATTAATATTCCTAGTGTCCAACTACGATCAGATGGAGACAGTATATCATATGAGTATTCATCGCTAAAAGAGGAAGAGTCGCCCATTATGGATTTACCATGTTTAAAAAAAGATGAATACATGGAAGTCACAGACCGAATGACACCTGCTACAATTACAGCTGAATCAGTATCTAGTCTTGCCAAGTTTTCTCCTCTCAGTCCCTTGGAGGAATCCAAATCATTACTTCAAGATCAAACATCATCAACAGAGGAAAAGTCAGAGGAGGATATGTCAAGCATTAAATCTGACACGGATCATGTCTCTATTTCTAAACATGTAGCAGAGCCACATTCCTCAAAATCACCAGAATCAGCAACTTCTGAGGATGCAACTCACCCAACTGAGGTGGCATCTGCGACATCTCTTAAGTTTAAAATTGCACCTTTGGAGAAGGCTGACTCTACAGACAAACAGTTGCAGGAAAAATCCTCTGATGATGAGCCTGAGAATAACAAAAGCAGTTTTGAGGACGGAACCTTACCATGTAGAATTGAATGTGAAAGATCTTCAGCTACTGAAAATTTAAGCACAGCATCTTTACCAGAACAACTTGCTGATGTAAAACCCTCAACCACAATATTATGTCCATTTGATCTGCAAACCACAGATGGAACAACAGAAATGAAAAGTTCTCAGAAGGAGCTAGATACAACATGTGTGCCTCTCAGTACCAACACACAAAGTGAACAAAGTATGAAGCAAGAAGGGGCAGAGAAGTCTGAGAAAATTAAAGACTTGTCTGAAAAAGTACAGGAGGGGGTTGAAATGAAAGAAGCAAAAGTGAGAAAAATGGAATATGAAGAGGAATGTGAGACAGATGAGAAAGAAGGAGTAAACCATATAGCAATGGAGGAAGAACAGATAAAAGCTGAAAAGATGGTTGAAGTGAAGTCAGAAAAGATGGGAGAGAGTCTAGGTGATGGCAAGAAGTCAGAGCAGCAGAGCGATTGTGAAGGGAAAATGGAGCAGTCAAAAGTAAAACAAGAGGTAGAACAAACTGAAACAATTGTAGAAAAGGAATGTAAAGAAAAAATGGAAGAGAAGAAAGAGCAAACAGAAGAAAAGATGATGGAAGAAGACACCAAAAAAACAGATACAGTTGAGTCCAGCCAGCATAGTGCCTTTGGGTCCACAATGCAGCATGAAAATGAGGATGAGAATCAAAAAGAGGTTTATGAGAGTATAAAGGAGGAAAAGGGGGGGGAAGAAAAGGAAATAAAGTATGATTCAAAAGAACATCCACCAACTCCACTATCAGGAGCACAGGCTTGTTATCCTGAGGTCTCCAAGAAGTCAGATGAGGAATTCACTCGACGTACTGATCTTGGTATGGAGGCCACATCCTCACATTCACCTTCGCTCTTTAAACAACTTAAAGGAGATGTCTCTCCATCCTTCATTAATCCAAGCCCACAGGAACTATCGAGTGAGGATGAAGAGGAAGATGCTAGAAGTGATCATTCAAGGGATGATGATGGTGATGAGCGTGAGCAGCATTCTGTCAAAAGGAGATCTCACAAGCAACAGCATCGTCATCCCCACAGTCGCCATGAAGATGGTAAGGAGGGATCTCACTGCATACTGAGTGGTACATCGACTGGGCAAGGCATTATGCTAGCAGGGGAGGAAACTCCTCCTACATCTTTGAGCGAGTCACTACCATCTCAGTCTGACTCAGATGTTCCTCCAGAGACTGAGGAATGTCCTTCAATAACAGCAGAAGGGAACCTTGATTCTGATGAAGATGCAGAACATCTACCTGTGGACAAAATGTCTGCAGCTGGCGGCAGTCGAGGAAGTCATCATTCGTCCTCCCCGAGGAGTCACGATCCCCCGCCCATACCAATGAAAGACACTCTTCCTCACCCTCCGCACCCTGATGTGTGCATGGTGGACCCAGAGGCCCTTCTTAATGGCCAGACCCACACTGAACGACCAGTGAAGAAAGACATAAAAACAAATAGAGGCTTGAGGAAGACGCTAGGAAAGTCTGCATCGCCGGCACGTAAAGGAGATACAAAAAGCAGGAGATCTAGTACCCCTGTGAAGCAGACATCCAAAGACTCCTCACCTCATGATCTTAAAAGAAAAGATTCGGAGAAGACTTTTCGTCTGTCTAAAATGTCTGAGACGCAGGGATCCAGAGGAGACATCTACAACCCAGGAAGAGGACTGGTTAATGGCGTAAAGAGTAATGCAGGTACAAACATGCATAACACATTAGTACCATATCAGTTATTGAGTAATGTTAGAGATTTAAATCAGTTAATATTGAATATTTAACTGTGCATGTTAATTTACCTACCCACCTTTTTCTTCCCGTAAAAATGGGCATAAATTCTATGGGTCTGGCTTCCGGTTTCATCCGCATCCAGCTATTTTTAGCTGAACAGAACAGTTCATTTTGCTGCTTGATATTGAAAATTGGTGTGTCTTACCATATTATTTTAATGTATTATCTTAATTATAAACACACTGGTTTGTAGAGCAAATAGTTTACCGTTTACTGCATGTTGTTATTCTTCTCGTTATTTCCTTATAGCGGATAATGAACCAAAAGTCTTGCCTATAGGCCTACTTCCACACTGAAGAAAAAGGTGGATATCTACATTTAGATTATCTCCACTGTCATGTAATACTCAAATTAATTTTTCAAAAACTATATTTAATGCTTTAAAAAGTAATCTTTGCTAAAATTTTCATCCATTTTCATACTGTAAATTATAATATTGTGATACCTAAATTCACTTGTAGCATTTAAAATAACTTTTTGTTTTAGTGCTTTTTAATTAGTGTTTTTAATTTATTTAGAAAAACGAGTACAGAATTTTAATGTTGTCCATTCAATGGCAATCAATCATAACATGGAAGAAATATCAGTAAAAGCCAGACCAATATCTCAACTCTACAGCAATGGTTCTTCATTAAACCACACATGCAAATAACCAGTGGTATATTCTTTTAGGATCCAACCTGAAATCCACTGCTGGGAATTCACCTGGACCACCCATCTATGTCGATCTAGCTTACATTCCCAACCACTGCAGTGCTAAAAATGTTGATCAAGAATTCTTCAAGCGAGTGCGAGCAGCATACTATGTCGTCAGTGGAAATGACCCAGGCAGTGGTGAACCCAGCCGTGCCGTTCTAGATGCACTCCTAGAAGGGAAAGCACAATGGGGCACTAATCTACAGGTATGATTCGACTTTACACTAAAACGAAATATATGGATGAGTATGTTTTTATGATTGATGTAGTAATTCCCTAAAACGGGGACTTTCAAACTGGTGTCAAGTATGGCAAAAAAAAGGAGGGGGAGGGGGGGTTTGGCCCGGCAAAGTTAAAGTGCACTCAAGATATTAATTAAACATGTTTAATGTAAGGATTTAAAAACAAATAAAAAGCAAAAACTGCAATTCATAGTTAATCTGACCATCTTCTTTTCATTTAGGTCACTTTAATCCCTACACATGACACAGAGGTAACTCGGGACTGGTATCAGCAGACCCATGAGAAACAACAGGACCTGAATATAATGGTCTTGGCCAGCAGCAGCACAGTGGTTATGCAGGATGAATCTTTCCCAGCCTGCAAAATAGAATTTTGAATTGGTTTTCTATTTAGAGCTTTCCATTCATTCCGCATTCATTTCTAATCTTTTAGGTTTAGATGAGTTACTCCACCCACAACATTCCATCTGCTGCCATTCACAGTTTGTATTCTAATCCTTAAAAATTCAACAAAATCCTAGTGCTGTCAAAGGACTTTATTATAAGCTTTGGTCCTGAATCTATTGTACATTTTTGTTTGCATCTGCAATGCTTTGGCAGAAAACTGAATGTTCACTAGCTAGCTGCTATGAAATAATTATATGATGTTAAGTAGGCTAAAGTTGCATTAAACATTTTGTTTTCTCATATTCTTTAACATAACTTAAGAGACCAAGATTTTATCTTGCCTGGAATTTGAATTCAAAGCACAAAAAATGTGCTGTGAATTGGTTAATACATCATCTGATTAATGTTTCACATCCTTTATCATCAATTTTAGCAGACATACCACATATAGACACAGTTGCCTGGGAGAACATACTTTTAACATAAGGTCAGAAGGCCTTAGAGCAAACAAACCTCTGAGAACAGACTCAAAAAAACTTCAGAGTAGCTGTCTTGTGAGCTACGTTTACAATGAGGCTAGACAAGTCTCCCCATGTGATCACATACCAGCAGATGAGTGAAGAAAGAAATAACTGTACTATAAATTGCTAATCCAATGAGAAATTGTGTCAAATCTCAATTC
Source organism: Carassius carassius (assembly GCF_963082965.1). Lineage (NCBI taxonomy): Eukaryota > Metazoa > Chordata > Actinopteri > Cypriniformes > Cyprinidae > Carassius > Carassius carassius. Next base: position 11,558,595 of record NC_081797.1, on the reverse strand, counting down.
TTTCAAATGACGATTTACAATATCAAACATAATCCAAGATTTGTGTCCCTTAGGTGACAAAGATGGATCTTTTTTCTATTCAAACATCTAAGCAGTCTAGCACTCAATAATATGATAGTAGTGAAGACTGTACATGTATATGTGCATGATTTTAAAAGTAAAGCAAAGTAGATGGCATCTTTACAAACTACTAACCTACTGATATGACAGATTTTGGGTGACTAGACTCTAACATGATTGTGTGGCTCAGGATATAGAAGGTAAAAGGTTATAGAAAGAATAAGAGTTTTGTGTTTTTTCAGTATTGCAAGTGCTGTACTAAAGCATGCTGCTCTCTATCTTGGACTAAATGTTGTTAGTATATTAATCTAGTAAAATGCTTTGGGGATCTGTTGGGGTCCAGATCTCTTCAAAAGCATACTAATAATGAGCAGTTTGAATACCATCTGCCCATTAATTGAGTAGACCACCATTAGAGTTGCCAATTACAAGATGTTCTGTCGATTGAGTGAAAATATGACAAAAATGTAAAGACCAACAACAATAACGCTTCAAATAATCTGTTCTATATTTTGGTGTAAAGGATTCACACTTGTGACATGCTGAATGTTTTGTTTGTGTGTTGTTGATATACTTGACCTGATTTTTTTTTCTTCCCCAAGATGAGATTCTCTGGCTCGCAAGCACTTTAGGTTTAACTTGATTGAAAGGAAACTGGTGGAAATTACACTATGTATCAAAATGTAGCAGTAGAGACATTTGTTATAGAGAGACTAATCAACAGAATTGAATATTTGTTTTCACGGTTGCTGTGAGAGCAGACAGTGAGGGTTACCCTCGTGCCTTTTGTGTGTTGTTTAACAAAGAAAATTCTTAGTTATTACATAGTTATACATACATACACACGCATTTATTTTGGATGAACTAAAATTAGAAAATTCTTCATAGCCTTACTTCTTTAGGTTTAAGCTATAAAAGTTTCAATTGACTGGGAAGTGTGAGTATTATCAAACAGCAGGCATTTATAATTATAATAACTACTTTGTTGCACCTAGTACAAATGCACTTTTTTAAAATGAAGTCAGTTTGGTAGACAGGCATCCTCATGTAAATAATTATGTAACATCTTAATTTATTTGAAAAAACAAATATAAAAATTTCAATTAAAATGACTGATCAACATTTGTTTTTTGGTCTGGCAATGTGGAAAAGAACTAATTTAGCTAGTTATTATCTAAATTAAATTGTATGGTGGTCTGTTATAGAGAACAAATACTCGTAGGCCCTGTTTAATAGACAGGAGCTTAGCCTAAGCCAGGATTAGGCCATACTTCAATTAGGACATTTAATTAATTTTTATAAACATGCCTTAGAGAAAAGCATTACTGGTGTACATCTTTAGACAAAACAAAAGCACTGGCATGTTTTAAGATCAGTCCGAGCAAGTTTCTTTCAGTTGAAACCGCTCAGATTTACATTTTAGTCTGGGCCTAGGCTTAAGCCTTGTCTGTGAAACCAGGGGTTAAAGTACTAGAACAGGGACAGTTTAAAGATACAGTTTTGACTTTTCTTTTGAATTTTGGCATTTTTATTGCTTATATCTTTACAAAGAATAAAAATTCAGCCTAACCTGAAGTTATATAATTTACAAAAAACAAGCTAACAATTAGTGTTTCTGTTTGCACTGGAGGCAAGAAAACAAATTAGCAATCTGTAATTTTCTCGATGTAACAGTGGCTCTACATTTTCAGTTACATTGTGAACAGTTTCTTCGATAGCAAACATCAAGACCTCATTGGTAAATGCACATTTGTTTTGTCCTTGAAAGAACCTTTGCTTTCAAAGGCAGTAGTGCCATCATCCATCCTGTTAGAAAACAAGCTCTGAAAAAATGCACCCCTAACCCTAATCCAGTATATTCCCAGTGAGTGGATAGTTTTTAGACTGCTTTAAGTTTTTGTCTTGTTTTTTAATGTAAAAGTCAGTTTTAAGCATTGCAGTAGAATTAATTTTGTGTTATTTTAATCTAGATTTAAGTTCACTCAGAGAAGTTGTCTTTGAGATGGTCAAAGTGACAGGGTCTTTGTGTACTTTTACTTGCTGAGAACGCACACACAGGTTAGTAATGGTGGTCAAAGCCTAAGAACTTAGCTGTAGGGCCTCAGTAAACCTTGAAGATTACACTAGTTTATTGGTTAGATACAGAATTATTCGCAAAATCACACCCAAATTCCACCGGTGTACGCAAACCCACACTAAGACAAAATTAATTTATTTTTTGCTAGAGGGATTGTTAAAATGGGCTGAATCTGTACTGTACCTCGTATGGTGTAGATATATTTTCATATTTGAAAATATGAGTGTTTTATTTCAAATACCTGGCCTTAGTAACAAGTACTGTATGTTCTTGTTAATTAGCTGTGATTCTTCTGTTAAAGATGAATGCACTAACTTGAAATAATATTTTTGAATGTAAAAGTTGCTTTGCTGGATGCTGCTTGAACAAAGAACTAGCAAAATATGCACAGGGAACAAGTGAACCTCAGAAAATGGGTCACAGAAAGAACTGGTTAGAATCGTCAGTGACTCATGACAAAATATTAAATGTTCAGCTGTTGCTGATTTTAGTACAGATACAGAACTCTTGAAAATAAGATTCAAAAACTTTGGTTTGCAGACGGCTGTTTCAAAACTAACATACTGAAAACGGATAAATCTACAGACGCGAGGTTTCCTTCTTTACACTTAAAAAAGCCAAAATAGAAATCAAAACAAATGGCGTAACCTGTACATAAATCAAAATAGCTGATGCGGTCATCTGTGAGAAATGCTTTCTTTTAAGAAAGTTCTATGGTCATTGTACTTCTAATTTCCTAAAGATAAAAAAGACTGCTTAAAGTACCTCTACGAATCTCTATTAGTTCGGTTTCATTCTACATCAAATGGATCATCGTGATGTATTCATTTGGCCATATGTATATGTATCCATCTTTGCATGTGACCTTATTAGTTATACTCCTGAATGTAATCGTTTAATGTAATCAGAATTAAAACTATTTTAAGAAGATATATTTGAAGCTAACTGTCTTTATGGTACTGAAATATGCATATATTATTGGGCTTGGCTTCTGTTTGCCCTAAGATGTTGTCAAGAAGATGCTGTGATATTTCCTCGTTCTTTGGCGCTGTCTGAATCTTAGTTCTCTTATTCTTTAGTGCAATATTCAACATTCTGTCTTTAAAAGCTCAGTGCAAAAGTAGATTTCTGCTGATTTACTGTAAAGGGAACCCATCATCAATAAAAAACATAAAAAATTGGAGAACTCTTTCTGTGTGGATGTCTTGATTTCATTTTATTTTCCAGTTAAACTTGTTGCACTGTTGGTTCCACAAGTATTTTTTTCCATAGGGATTTTTATAATGAATTCCGCTGTTAAGAACAAACCAGTGTGTTCTTAAGAAAACAGATTAAAATAATATGATAGGACACATCAATTGTCAATATCAAGCAGCAAAATGAACTGTTTTGTAGCCATTTTTACATCAGGAAAAAGGTGGATAGGTTTAGAAGTTATTGTTTAAAAAGTAAATGCTCATTCAATTAAATGTCGGGCGCTACTTTTGTATCGTGCCGAGCACTTGTCTCAGTTATTGATGATTATATTGAAAATTACTTAAGCTGACTGATTATTAATAGAGGATTCAGTATTAATATTACTGTAATGTAACATTAAACGCTCTGAAATTAATATAAATATTTATTTCTTTAACCCTTGTGCATTGTTCAAATTCACTACCCTTTCGTTATGTTCGGGATGAAAACATCCACTCAATTAAACTGCTGTAAAAATGTATCAGATTTTTTTTTTTTTTTTTTGCATAAATCTGTTAATCAACTTCAGTCCTGATCAAAACTAACAAATGTTTTACAAAAACCCAAGATTTTAACTCTTTAATTGCCAAGTTAATAAATGATGTCACTGATTTGGGGGAAAAAACACACAAAATGACTTATTTTCAATATAAAAGTAATTGTGGCTGGATTTTTTTTTTCACTTTTTATAACAGTCTTGTGCATGCCAAAGATTAGTAGCAACATTGGCTTTGATGCATTTTTAGTTTTTGTGCAGCATTAGATTTAAATTTTTTCTCCCTCATTTGTTGTTGGTGGCTGTTTTTGCCCCATTGACTTCCATTATAATGACATTTTTTTGATTGCAAAGCCATGACACCATATAATCATGCATTCTTGATTGTTTGTGGTTTTCCCTTTTGGGAAGAGGAAAAAAATTGTTATTTTTACAGTTGATCACTAGGTGGGACCATTAACCCTTTAGATAGGCCTGTGCAAAAAAGGCTTAGTTTCTGGCTTGTATATGGAGTTATATGGAGTATAACAGCAAATTATAGTGCTTGTGAGATTCTTGATTGTTGGTGGTTTTCCCTGTTGGGAAGAGGTAACATTTGTTATTTTTACAGTTGATCACTAGGTGGGACCATTAACCCTTGTATATGAAGTTATATGGAGTATTAACAGCATATTATATTGTGTGTGTATGTGTGTGTGTATGAGAAAGAGAGAGAGAGTGTGTGAGAGAGACCTTTGCGCACTTACCTTGATGTATTTGAGAAAATCAAAATGTACACCTCAGCTCTCAGAACTACATGGAGTAAACAAAAGTGTATTTATGCACCTGCTGCCTTTTAATGGTGGTGAAAGTATTCGGTTGTTAAGTGATGACGTAAGAAGTGCTGTTTCCGGGTCCAGGCCTCAACTTGCTTCACTTGAGAATACGACCTCAGCAGCCGTTTATGAGCACTGTTTATTCATATTGATAATTTAAGCTAAACGCTTTCAAACTTACGATATACACTACAGTCTCCGTTATCACAGCGTCCCAAACACAAATAATTTTTATATATATTTTTATATTCGGTATGGAGTTAAAGGTTAAGAATATAACTTTTTCGCTAGTATTCTATCACATTGTGAGTTTATATTAGCACCTTTTGTTGTTTTCTCGTGGTAACTGATAGAGCGTTTGGATGCAAAAGCGCTGCTATGTGACGTCAGACTTAACAAGCGAATAGACTAAACAAAAGCAAAGTACGTGGATTTAAACACTTGCATGCCATCGTGCTGGTCATTTAAAGGTAAGAAGAGCAGCAAGCAACACGAGAAAGGGCTTGACTTGTACCAAAGTTTTAGAAATTATTATGCAGCTTGACCCCTCCAGCGAGCTGCAGCTTATTTGAAGTTGGTATTGCATTTTGGTTCATAATGCCGTAATTCCTCAAATAAAAACCGGTAGTCAAATAAACGCCGGGCCTCTTATAGTGGCCGGGGGCGTGGTCAACACGGACAAATAAAGGCAGATTTATGCAAAAGAAAATTAAAAAAAATATATTTATCTGATACATTTTTACAGCATTTTAATTTAGTGGATGTTTTCATCCACGAACATAACGAAAGGGTAGTGAATTTGAACTCTCTTTCATTTGAACGGTTTCTCTTCCTCTCAATGACTTTACCTCACACTAACTGAGCATCCAGTCCACAGCAACCCACACCTCTTCCAAAATCTTCTGGCAGGAGCTAAAGTGGTTGTTAATCTCTTATAAAAGTCTCTGAGCACCGGCCGATGACACACTTCTTAATTCGCCAGCTCACCGTCGCGGGGAACTGGCCTTCTTGTTGCTATGACGATGTCTATTATTACAAGCAGGTGATATTTTAGGACAGAGAGGTGGGAGCAATTTATGAGATTGTCTTTTCAAATTGATTAATTGTCTCAGTAAGATGTCAGAATTTATATGGCGCATAAATTGTGATATGAATTATGCAGCTACTATGCAATTCAAACTAGGCTAAGTGAATATGCACAATATAATTCACTTCAAAGGCCCGACTCATATTTGTCCTCATGTGAATGAAAATGAGCTAACAGTGTGCTATGACTACATCTTCAGCTCACCGGTTGCCTGCGATGACTCGTTGTCTTCACACACACACACAGAGAGAGAGAGAGAGAGAGAGAGAGACATGCAGTTGTGGTTTATGGGGACTTTCCATAGGCGTAATGTAACTGTACAAACTTATTTTCTTAAAAATTCTTACAGAAAACTACTGGCAATTTTTTTAATGTTTTTTTTTTTAAGCCTTTTGTTCTACGGGGACAAAGGAAGTGTCCTCATAAACCATGTTTAAGTTGTAGTACCCATCTCATTATACACATTTGTGTCCTCATAAACTATATATACCAGCACACACACACACACACACACGTTTGTTTTTGCGAAAAGTGAGGACATCCCATAGGTGTAATGGTTTTTATACTGTACAAACTGTATATTCTATGGCCCTACACCAACCCTACACCTAACCCTAACCCTGACAGGAAACTCAAAAAAAAACCTCATTCTGTATGGCTTATAAGCGTTTTTAAAAATGGGGACATGGGTTATGTCCTCATAAGTCACCCTCTCCTTGTAATACCTGTGTCATACCCATGTCATTATACACATTTGTGTCCTCATAAACCATATATACCAGTACACACACACACACACACATTCATTCAGGTGAAGTCAATAAGTGGATGAGAATCCGTCACTATAGCAACACAGCAGCACAGCTGAGGGCAAAGCGTGAGTCATCATTGTTTGGCATCACACTCTTCTAGACTCTGGCACCACAGACTGAATTTCAAAACCTCAATTAGGTCGGAGAGAACAGCAAATCACGGCAGGTATAAATTACAGCGATTCAGTGGAGGCCTTTCATTCGTTAAAAAAATAATAAATCACAAAGACACATTTAAAGCTATTTTATTAAGTAATACAAGTCTCTAAAATTAAATATACTTTCAACTTTACAGAGTAAACACAACAGCAGATTACAAACAGCTGAACACTCTTGAAAAGTCTATTACAGCTCATTTTATGGGATGGGTCCTGCTCAAAATAAAAATTCTGTCATTTACTCATTTTTCAGGTTGCTCTAAACCTGTTTGAGTTTCTTCTGTTGAGCACAAAAGAAGAGATTTTGAAGAATGTGGGTAACCCAAACATTTGACGGTAGCCATTCACTTCCATGGTTTGGAAAAGGAAATATCATGTAAGTCATTGGGTGCCATCATCTTTAGAATATCTTCTTTTATATTTAACAGAATAAATAAATTTATACAGGTTCTGAATGACATGATGGTGAGTAAACGATGACAGAATATTCATTTTTGGGTGAACTATCCCTTGAATCACTCTCAAACAATACCTTTGCAATTCACATAATAAAAATACAGCAATTTTTATGTAAATCTAAAAAGAAATCACATGATCAAAAAAGACAATCATAAAATAATTCTAATATACACAAATTGAAAAAAATAGTGGTACAATTAAAATAACACGATTGGATGTGAATGATTAACTTTTTTTTTGGACTTGTATGCTGCTTTGAGTATTTATTTGAGTTGCATTTGTAGGGTGGGGAAAAAAGATGCACAGACAATTACTTTTGTCTGTAATGTCTCTGTCTCTCTGCCACTGAATCTGGGATCATAATTACTATCCAACTCCACTGGAGCTCAGAAGAACAGCGGAAGAGCTAATTACTGGTTTCAGAGCTGTATTTGCTGAAAGATCAAACTATCAGCTTAATCTCAGACAAAGAGCCTCTGTATTGTTAAGGTAGAAGTGCAGATAGTACAATATTAGCAGCTTCCAAGTAGATAACATGGACCATATCAATCTTAACCTCAATCCTTTAAAACAGACACTGTGAAACTGATCTAAGAGTAAAAGATGTTTCTACTCGCTGTTGAATCTGAAGTTGGATGAGGGCTCGGGCACAGATGGAGACGAAGGCCCAGAACTGGATACAGTACTGGGAGGGCTGCTCGTGTCTGCACACAAACACACACAGAGTTAAAGATCCTTGTCTTACATATTTTTTTTTTGCTTTGACAAAAAAATCCTTTAATCAAATGTACTTTAAATGAAATGTTATCTTATTTGAGTTGAAAAAAAATAATAATAATAAATTATTATATTTATATATTTATATATATATATATATATATATATATATATATATATATATATATATATATATATATATATATATATATATATATATATATATATATATATATATACATATTTAAAAATAAAACATTTATGCACTACTGTTCAAAAGTTTAGAATCAGTAAGATTTTGTTTATATGTGACCCTGGAGCACAAAACCAGTCTTAAGTGTCAATTTGTAGAAACTGAGATTTATACACCACTTGAAAGCTGAAAAAAAAAAGCTTTCCATTGATGTATGGTCTATTAGGATTGGACAATATTTGGCCAAGATAAAACTATTTGAAAATCTGGAATCTGAGGGTCCAAAAGAATTTAAATACTGAGAAAATCGCCTTTAAAGTTGTCCAAATGAATTCTTAGCAATGCATATTACTAGTCAAAAATTAAGTTTTGATATATTTACGGTAGGTAATTTGATAAATATCTTCATGGAACATGATCTTTATTTAAAGGTGCCATGTGCAAAAATTGAGGTAAAAATATACAAAAAATGACCTACACGCATCAAAAGTATGAGAAGAAATAAGGGCGATGATGTCATTAAAAAAATGTCAAGTTATAGTGCTGCAGAGATATCAACCTTAATTAGCAGTAGCATTACTAGCCCCGGCCCGACAGGTGTCGTAATACCAGTTTCGGCCATTGGAGGCGGTATGCGGGCAACATAACCACCAGCCAACCTGCAATACACGAATAACTCGCACGGCTTGTAGGCGTAATCTAACCTGATGTCAATCGTGTGGAAAGTACGGCCCACTACTTAATTTCAGTTCAGGGAAGAGAGCGGAAGGATGACTTAAGCCCTTGGCAAGAGACCACCACCTGCTACAGGGAAACAACCGCGCTCGGAATCACAAATCAAATCCGATAAGAAAAGGAGCCGAACCAGAGTAAACATCGGCACTGCTTTCAATCGCTGGAGACAACTGATGGACCTGAAAGAAATGAGGTTCGACACCGAACTTGCAACATTTCTTTTGGATTGGTAAGTTAGATGCTGTTAGTATTTCGCTAGAAGTTTGTTTTATATGTTTGTGTATTTTTTTTCGGGAAGTTATAACATAGAAATGTATCGAAGGCTGTTCTATAAACGTGCTAATGTTAGCGATGGCTAACCGTAGCTGCGTTTGATAATTAGCTAGCTATAACCAGTGTTGGGAAGGTTACTTTGGAAATGTAATAGGTTACAGATTACAAGTTACCCTGTTTAAAATGTAATAGTAGTGTAACTTTTACAATTACTTTATTAAAGTAATGTAACTAATTACTTTTGAGTACTTTTTGATTACTTTTATAAATTTGTGAAAATTAAAGAATAATAAATAAAAGCATATACATCAACTTAAATACAGTTATCTAATAAGCATGTGACGTATTCTGTGTAATAAACTCCTGAAACTGCTGTCTCTTTGTATATGATGATAGTTTTCTCAAAATAAGTAAAATGCACATGAAGTGACACAGAGCAGTTCTAGAAATTATGTTTATGTGCTCGTGTACTCCTATATTGAGGCAGCAGAGGTTGAAAACACTGCGAGCTTCAGTAGGCCTATGTATAAAAAATTCAGACTGGAAAATTCAAACTCACACAAACAAATTCATGGACAAAACTATTTTTTTGTATGGACCTGACATAAAAAAAGGTTTAAATCTTTAATTTGGGGACATGCAAAATAATTAAAAGTTCTCTCCTGAACTGCACCTTCACTTCCATTTTTCTCTTCAGTCTCTTTATTTTGCCCTGTTATCCATCTCTCTCATGACTTTAATAATCAAGATTGATCAAAACTATACTTTACAATACAATACTCTACAATACTACAATATCTTTATAGAAAAATCCTAATACTTTACACGAGTCATGTTTTTCCCTTACAAAAGTTAAACATGCTTTTATTAGCCTATATAAAAGTAAAATAACGTTTTTTTTTTTTGCAAATGGATTTTTAAATAAATACATTTGTAAAATAATTTTACATTTTTGGTTACCAAAGTTAACCAATAGTAACCATTTTCTCTGGATTTATAGTTAAATATTAAAATGTTAATTTTCGTAAGGGTTGTGTTGTTGTCTGTCGTAGCTCCCCCTAAACCTATTAAAAAAATCTGATTTTTTTTTTAGCTAAATTACTACTGTAACATTACAACTGATAATAATGATGTCCTTTATAGTATTTTGAGTGATGACTGATGAGCAACGTGCTGCTGCTTGATTAAATAAATAAAAAAACAAAGACAAAAAAAGCATCTTTACAGATGAAACTGACCTGAAACCCTGAACAGGAGTTCTGCTTCTCTGCTCCAGCAGTCCACTGTCTCTCTCTCTCTCTCTCTCTCTCTCTCTCTCGCATTGATTACTCTGAGTCTGATCCAAACCGTTTGGCGGAGTCGCGGAGAGCGCGCGAGTCATGATTAACACTTCATGACTTCTCCGAGATTGTATTATTAAATGGCGGATTCACAAATGATCGCTTTAGTACATTCGGCAGGCAATTATACAATAATGATATTAAATAGTGGGGCAAAATCGGCTGCCAGGACTCCGGGAATGGTCCCGGTTCTCCCGGTGTCCAGTCCGCGCCTGATTTCCACAGACACGCAGAAGTCATATATTGCATTTTTGGGGCTTATATTCACAGACACTAGTCCATGTCATATTTTGATTCAAGTGTACTGACCTACTTTTGATTTAGTCATCCAAAATGTGGCATATTCCGTCCGCGTTAGGCATTTTGTTTTTATGACTGGATTCTACGAACCAGACTGTGTTTCCGCATCCCGGAAATTATTAGGGCGGTATGTCTCAGAATAGTCAGTGCAATTTGGGAAATAAATCAGTGAAATCTGTATGTGGATGTGTGTAAATATTCAAATGTAATCCCCTTTGTAATCGTTAAAAATTTCATAAGTAACTGTAATTAAATTACTCATTTTTTCTTAGTAACTGTAACTAATTACAGTTACAACAATTTTGTAATTAAATTACGTAACGCCGTTACATGTAACTAGTTACTCCCCAACACTGGCTATAACTTACCCATTTTTTTATATCATAAGTAACCTGCTCTGTCTAGTCTGTTGGTCTCCATGTCCTCTTTGCTTCGTGGTTTTTCTGTACGTGAGAAAATTGATGTGTTGCATGAAAGCGTGTGAAAAGAGTCAATTGCGTGTGTCTCACGGTGAATGCTTGAGAGTTGGCAGCTCTGGTTACTTTAGTTGGCGCTAGCTAGCTATGATGTTGACAGAATGCTGTCTGTCAAATTAATTTAATTCAAATAATGTGTATATACAACTCAATGTAATATGAACAAAACGAATATGAACATATTCACTGGTAAAGGTGAAGGGGAGTAGCTTGAAGATGTCATGTTTCAAAATCACTTGACATCACCCAACGTTCCTCTGGAGGCAAAACGTCCTCTTATAGCAGCGGTTCTCAATTCCAGTCCTCGCGCCCCACTGCTCTGCATATTTTGCACGTTTCTCTTTGTTAACACACCTGATTCAGATAATCAGCTCATTAGAAATGAACTCCGTGCATGAACTGTTTTTCAAATGTTCATTGCTCCCTACTCTCAGAGCAGGGGAAATCTGTTGAAGTTTACCTCACATCGAAACATTCATTCACTGTTTTGTGCTGTGCAGCGTCTTTAAACATGGACAACTGTGACATCATATACCTCTGTAAATCAATACAATTTAAATTCACGTCTTGCACACTTCAATGCACTTTGATTGGAACATATAGCTACGTTCACTTCGAACTGGAATCATGGCTGAATATCCTGTGATGTCCACTTTGCAGGGCACTTATGTTCGAATAGAACAAATGTCTGAAGCGCTAAGAGAAACGTTCAAAATGTGCAGAGCAGTGAGGCGCGAGGACTGCAATTGAGAACCGCTGTCTTATAGGCTTCAGCTATGCTCTAGGGTTGTTGTGAAGGTAGGGGCGGAGCATAGAGACTATGCCGTTTCTCGTTTGTTACTCTAGAGTAGACCAATTCACTTTATTGAGGCATACTGCCCCCATCTGGTATGGAATGTGGAGTATGACTTGATTTTTTTGCCAGATATGACAGATGGCACCTTTAATATCCTAATGATTTTTGGCATAAAAGAAAAATCGGTAATTATGACCCATACAATGTTTTTTTGGCTATTGCTAAAATATACAATATTATTATTATTATTATTATTATGGCATGATCATGATCCTTCAGAAATCATTCCAATCTCATTTTGTGCTAAAGCAACATTTATTATTATCAATCTTGAAAACATTCAAACATTTAGTCTTGGAAACATCTATATATTATTATATAATCTTTTATATATTAATTTACAGTAATCATCCTGTAACGTAACACAACAACATTGGCTCAAACAATGGCGTGATTTTGGGGTGGGGCTCCAGTATCTGAATAACCAATTGCAATTCCAATTGGTACCGCTTGTGTCACAGTAATCAATCACAGCATTTAAAATTAATTTTAAAAAACATAATATAAAGTCAATTAAACTAGAACCTCTTGGCAGAATCTTAGTATTTGTTTCATAAATCATCTTTTCACATGACCACATATATATAACTGATATCCTGCTGTATTGTCCTTCGTAAACAGCCTCATGGAACTAATGTTACATAACCAAAAACAGAACAATTACACTATTAATCTGAAAGATACTTTTGTCGTCCAGCATGTACCTAGCCCCACTTTTACAAACAACGATATTATAGTTAATGGCTTACAAAGAGGCAGACAACGCAGTGACTTAACGCAACCTAGATTTTTACTGAAAGCTGCCCCTAAAGCCACAGACTGAACATAAATCACTAAACTCTCAGGGGAAACTGCGGCATTAAAAGCCAACAGTAATCTAAATGGTAGAGCTAAAATCTAGAATAAACCTGACAACTAAATTTTGCACCAAATAAGAGGTTTCATGTCTCGTCCAGTAAGAGTGACCATCTCATGGCAGCAACTCAATGAATTTAGGCATCCAGATTTGATAAAGATGATCTGCTCATATGGAAACTCGTGATTGCAGCCGACAAATCTGGAGCAAATGCATGATGCTATCATGTCATTATGGACAAAAATCTCACTGGACTGTATGCCATGGAGAATTAAGGCAGTTCTGAAGGCAACAGAAGGTCCAAGCAATGTGCATCTAATAAAGTGGGTGTCTATGATGTAAAAGTGAAGTATACTCACACCAGAGAGACTGTGAAGCTGGTTGGTTCTGGACTGGAGTTGATATTGGTGTCTCCTGATTATCAACATCTATGGATGGCTGGGAGTGTGACTCAAACATGGCAGACAGGGCTAAAGAGAAAAGAAAAGAACATACACTCTTAAAAATTAAGGTTCCAAAAGGGTGTTTTCACAGTGATGCCACAGAAAAAAAAAGAGTCTTGGTTTCCCAAACAATCTCTTGGTTTAAAACCATTTTTAGTGTCAAGAACATCTTAAAAATCTAAAGAACCTTCTTTTTCCACTATTGAAAACCTTTTGTGGAATGGAAAGGTTTTATGGATGTTAAAGGTTCTTCATGGAATCATTAATGTCAATAAAGAATTTAAAGCCTATTTTAAATGTCATTTAAGCAGTTTACAGCTATACTTTGAAGTTTGGTTTCAGTTCAGTGTAAATACTTTTAAATTTAATGCCAGTGTGATCAACATCGTCATGTAAAACAGATTTCATGATAATCAAGTGTAACAATGAACGTCAAAAGTATTCATCCACTTACATTTGAGCCTCTTGAATTGTGTCTCGCTCCCATTTTTACACAACGTGGTGAGGAACTCGTCCACCTGCTTGAGGGACAGCGAGTTGTGCAGTGTCTCCAGTGGATAGATGGAGGGCACCAAGGAGCAACCTTCAAACCCTGCACCAACACATGGTCCAAAAACACAAACTCTTTCAGTGGCAGCCATCATTACAGATATCCCATGAACACACTTTGAGCTCTTCTATGGAGTATGAAGCCAACCTCTTGTGGCCTACAGGCACTGTATTGCCAAACAAACAGCACTTCGCCAATGGTTCCAGAAAACCTCAAAGATGCAACTGGAATCGCAATGTTCCCTGTTCCCTATTAACAATTAATTTGGTGAAATCGAACAAGTTCTAGAACTTCGGTACACTAACAAAGTGTTTTGCATCTCATTTGCAAGGCATTATCATTAGTTTAATGAAGAAAGAATTAGGATGGACTGCTGCAGACTAATAAACCAATTTGAAGCTTTACATGTTTAACTAACCAATAAAAAGATTAGTGAAACTGTCATAAAAAAAACAAGTGCAATGCTGGAGAAATGCACTTTAATGAGCCCAGTACATTGAAAGTGTATTTAATTATGTCTTTGTTTGCTAATGTGTTTAGGTTAGCGGTAATGGAACTAGATGATGAGAGAGAAAATGTGTAAATGGAAGTGGTACACTTTCCCAGTTTAATAATGACAAAAAAATAACATAGTTACACAGAAGCAGTTTAATTCAGCACTTTATAATATATGAAAGATTTGCATATTGTTAAAAAAAAGCTTTCTTTCTTTATCTCATAAGCTGGGTGCACTGTAGTTATTGCCTGTTCTTTACAATAGCTGTTAATCAGATTGCACTGTGTGGCTTTGTGTAACTTGAGAACTTTTGCAAGCAGGTCATTCAGTTTAGTGAGTTGAATTTCTGAACGAATCCATCTCGATTTATGAAAAATCATTTTGAGTTTCAAAAGAGCAATAACAATATACAGTTTGGATGATGTTATTCATTTGACTTTACTGAAATCAAGTGTACCAGGCTGCTTTGTATAGAAAGCAAATTTAGTCATGCAGTTTGTACACACAATATGGTATGCAATAAACACACAGTAAAAACACAATTACAATATAGAATCTTTGAATGATTTATGAGCTCAAGCAAGGTTTGATGCATATTCTTGTTCCTTACATGGGCTACACAAATATTTGTATATACTGTATTATATCCAGAATTCTTCACATTCACCGAGCCATATGAGTGTGTGTGTGTGTGTGAGTATATATGTATATTCTATGTTTTCTATCTCAGTTTGCATTTTTATATTCTGCACTTTAATAAATAATTTCTTTTATTTTATATTAATTTATTTCTTAATGTTATTATGTTGAACAGTTGTGCTGCTTAATATTTTTTGGAAACCATGCTACATTTATTCCCCAGTATTCTTCAATGAAGAGAAAGTTCAAAAGAACAGCAATTATTTGAAATAAAATTATAAATCTGTAATTTGGTTTCTACAGTTTTTATGCTACTGGAGGTCACTGATTTGATCGTTACATTGATTTTACCATGGTTAAGAAGGTATTAGGGCACAAAGCATGAGAACACTCAATAATGGTGGTAAAATAAATGTAACTACAGGTCTCTTGCCGATCATCTTTCAGTCCTGGAAAATGGTAACATTTCGTCAATTAAGTTACTCTAAATAACATGTAAATAGCTGCAATAGTATTATACTTACTCTATGTAGACGTCAACATAAGCAAGTAATCTTCACATTCACCAAGCCATATGTACAGGCATGCGATAAGAAAAGAGGATCAGAGGTTATGAGATGTTATATAGCAGAAAGAAATGAGTGGTGAAAAGCAAGAAGTCAGATAAAAGAGCTGAGCAGATAACTGTAACACTTTGGCATAAGCTGATGCATCCCACACTTTGCACGTGTACATCAAAAATGAGGTCATTAGACATGAAGCAGGGGAAGGACTGAGCAAGTGACAAGAGTGCTGACCAGAGAGGCATTCTGGGGGTTTCTGGCCAGCACGGAGCAGGTGGAGGTGGTAGGAGCAGCGGTGTAGGTGGTGGAGCCCAGCTAACAGCTTTACCACCTGATGCTCATTTAAGAGTGCTACAGAGGGGAGAGAGAATGATGGATGCAAGAGGTGATGGTTAGCATCAGAGAGGGATAACAAATGTCCAGGGACAGCAATTGTGGGAAGACAGAGGAAAAGATGGAAAGGACAGAGTAATGCCAGATTTTAGTACTATTCATTTCTTATTTGTAATTTTTAAGAAAAACAAATAACTTAATAAAGATACTTAATAAAGGTACAGCAATTCTGGGAAGGTAGAGGAAAAGAAAGGTAAGTAAACAGAAGTAAGGCGTAGAGCGATTTTGAGAGTAAAAGCATTATTAATTCCTCAGAAAGAAAGAAAATAGTCATTTAAAAAACAGGAATTTTGGGAAGATGGAGAATAGAAGATAGTGATACTTTTTAAAAGTACCATTTATTTCACATTTGTGATAATTTTATGAATAAAAATGTTTCAATTTAATAAAATCATAAACTGTGTCATTATTGTTTTGTTTTTTAACTACAGTTAATTATTGAGTCAGATTCATAAGCAGAATTATTCAAAACCTGAGTAACGGGAGGAAAATACTGAGTAACAGGAGGAAGAAGAGGAGAGTAGGAGGACAGGAGGGAGAGGGATGAGGTAAGCAGAGATGTGGCAGAGATGGAGGAGGGATGGTGTGGGCCGTAGGGAAGCCAAGGCTTCGGGGAATCGGGAGGGAAATAAACACTGCAGGTTGAGGAGGAACAAAGGGATGACAGAGATGGAGCAGGAGGAGGAGGACTGCAGCACACAGCAATGAGTATCCACTGCCTCAACCCCTGCTGAGATGTTTCTGCCAGTGACTTACAGCAACATACAATTAATGAGCTGAAATTAATGTTTTTGGTTTTGTCAGGACCTACAACTATTTTCAGAGGCAACTAGGGTGCAATTAGAGTCCCTGTAAGAAGCTAACACTCCGAACAGAGCCTTAAGATTGAACAAAGCTCTTTGCATTATCAACTAACGTTCAAATTATGCTACGGTATTTGTATTTGAATAAAACATTCGAATAGTGCATGCAAACACTCCTGAAGTTTCATAACATAGTGAGTCATTCAAACAAAGTCAGCTGTAACAAGCAGTAATAATCTTGCACTGAAGCATTTTTTATACACTTCTGTGACATGCAACTAATATTTAAAGAGCATATATACAATAGTGCATAATACACAATATTACCTTAGGTATATCCATTTCAGACTGAAAAAGCAGCCCAAATAAATAACAATAAAAAAATTAATAATATAAATAATTTGCAATTAAAACAGCTGTTTTTAGCTTGAAAAAGCAGCTCATTTAAATAACAATTATAAAAATTAAACAAACAGTGATTAATAATTAATAACATCATGGAGATCAATAGTGCAAAATACTACTGATGTCAAATTGCAATAATAAATAATAAAAATTAAATAACTGACATCAACCGTGCAAAATGTTATTGATTTGTTATAACTAATAATAATTATTTAAAAGTATTTAAATGTCATAATAATAAATAAAATAACTAAGGTCAATAATGCAAAAACAATGACTATTTTTTTTAAATAAAACAGCAGGATGCATTGGTTTTCTGGGTTTACTAACTTGATTTTAATGACTTGATTAACTTGGTCTAAACAGTACGTTTTCTTTCCTCATAATCTGCAGCTTAAATGAGTCATTTTAAATCACTTTAAATTGGATCATTGGATCAAAATTGGATAAAAAAAAACGTAAAACCTTTTTTTGTGTGCTGAATGATAGCACGTAAATCTTCCTCGGTCTTGACAGATATGCTTATTGGCTAAAAAAATGACTGACACGTGTTGATAGGAAACACATGGTTAGCCTGTCTCAAGGGTTTTTTAGACTCGTGGCAAAAATGAGTTTCCCTCAAGCTGTGTTAAAGTGTCAAATTAAATAAGCAGTTAGATCATTTCAACTCTTTCCTAGGCTGTACTGTGTGAAGAAAAACACTTCAACCTCACCAAAGCCTGTCTTAACTCAAATCCCTACAGAGACGCCCACATTCGACAAAGCCTTGTGCTAAACATCTGCATCATTTTATAAGGGTTCAGTCCCCTAGCAACAGACTTGATTCAGGAGGAAAACTTGTGAATGTGAATATAATGATCATCTTAAATGTCTCTCAAACGAAGTCAAACACTTGGTAAATACGAATTGAAGCTTTGAAACTTCTACTTAAGGTGTATTGAAACAAGCAATAAGATCATGCTTACATTAACAAGTTTGTTCAAATAAAAATGCACATCATTTTCCTACATTTAATTTCAATCAAGATAATGAATCAGGTAAAAACAGATGTTAACCCTCACCCCATTAGCATCTATGACCATCATGCAAAGTGTGAAGTGTATCCATTATCCCCACTGGCAAAGGTGCTTTAATATATTACAATGAGGGAACTATAAACACTGCAGAAATGCTTTAAAAAAAATAATTTCAGTAAAATATTTAGATGTGTTTTTCCATTATTAATAGTTTTAAAATGATATATATATATATAGTTTTATTCTATATAGTGTATATATTTTATTATTATTTATTGTAGTATATCAAACTAAAATGAATAGAAAAGTAAAATGTTGCCATGGATGAAATAATTTTTTTATGCTTTAAATTTTTGTAATAAATAAATAAATAAAAATATATTCTCTGAAAAGTCTTACTATCATAAAGATTTTCCTCCTCAAATAAATGTCTGTATAATTATTAATTATTTAATATTAAGACTGATTTATTTTGCAATGAAGACGTCATTTAAAGTAATGCATATGCCATGTGATCATTAATGCAGTAATGGTGGTGAAATGGTTAATCATTTCTGAATCAAGTGGATCAACATGAAAGGTGTTCACACGTTTTTCCACACAAACAGCAATATATCCAGAGTGATATATTCGGTACACAACCCATGCATCTAGCCAATCAGAAGGAGAAATGAATTAAGATGGGTGTGTCTTATGAATCTAAAAGAAAAAGGTGAAGAAAAGCCTCCCTTATTCATGAAATAAATTCAACAAAAATCACAAACGGTGCTAAATCATGAAGACTAGCAGCAGCAGAGGGCATGCAGGAGAGTGTCAACAAAAAAACACGCTGTCAAAAACTCCAAACATACCATTAGTCGGATGCCTGGCATACGACACAGAAAATCTCTTTACTGCTGGCATAGAGAGCAGCTCTGAGGAGATAAAAGAAGCATTCAGCATTACTCGTGTCACTGCGGCCCTCGTGAGCTTTCACTTTTACTCAAAACCACCAGCAGTTTTAATCCTCCCACCATCATGCAAAAGTAACAGTGGGCCAGCCCTTGAATGTGGAGATAAGAGTACCAAAAAAACAACAGATGTCACAACAAACTACCCAGAATTCTCTGTGGATGCAGCATGACATGGCAGTATTTTGGGTGCTATTTCAAATGTGTTACGCAAGGTAATCCTCTATATCTCAGAGACACAGCAACACCCTGTGGACAAAACTATTAATGCTGCTAAGAAAGAGAGGGGTGAATATTCATTTCGATTAGTATTATTAATAATAATACAAATAAATATAATAAAACAAGAATAGCTAATTCACTTCAAATAATAATTTCAAATAATGTATTTAATTCTGATGGGGACAGAGAAAACGCATTTGTTTGCACATATGAAATTGGAGTGCAATTTCTAATAAATGTTTTGCAAATAACCATAATATCAGTTAGAGATTGTGGTAAAAGCAATAATTTGTGTTGCTATGGATATTATCCATCACAAACACATTTTCAGAATTGTCGTAGGACACTAAAATGTTTCCCTTTTGCATAAAATAGCTTGCAAATTTGTGCAATTTAGCACATTATGAAATGTGTTTACATGCACATGCAAATAAGCCATTTGGAGGTAGCAAAGGTGACAAATGATTAGTTATAGCATTATTTGGTAACTGTGGAAACCTAATTTTCCTATGAGAGACACTGATAAACAGCTGGACACAAATAGTTTAGGAACAGCTCCTGCTGTGTGTAATGGCTTTTTTGGGATGAAGACTAGACTATAATTTCAAGAATGTTGAAAAACAGCCACTAGGATGGAAGTAAGAAAACTGAATGCTACTCAACATTATTTGTTGCACTGAATAAAGTAAAATGGGAATATCTAGACATTATTCAGAAGAACTGTTTGCTGGGATGTTTGTGATCATTTGAATCTTCAGGTGCATTATGACCCTGTGTGTGTTTTTTTGGGACATACCGGTTTGAGAAGACCGACTCCTGAGCGAGCAGGGCTTTTTGCGGGGAACTCGTGCTAGGTCTCTCAGGTTGGGGAAGGAGGCACTGAAGAGGCCCGCACACTGGGCGCCTGCGTGTGGGAGAGGAGGGAGTGCGTGTGGTGGGGCGGGGGGAGTGGGGGGGGGAGGGTTAGTAGTGGTTAGTTTTCACAAGTGAACATGCAGCTCCTCGTCTGAAGAAGTTAAAAAAGATAGCTCACTCAAAAATTAAAGTAAAATCAGTATGAAAAGCATCATCAGAACAGTCCATCTACCATCAGTGGTTCAACCATAACATTATGAAGCGACGACAATTTTTTTGTATGCAAAGAAAACAAAAATAACTTTATTAAACAATTCATCTCCTCTGTGTCTCCGCATCACCTTAGCGCCATTTTGGAAAATATGAGCTGAATGCAAACTGTGTACGCTTTTCTGTTTCAGCCACGACACAAGGATACATTTTCTACATGTATTTACGCTCTGATTTGAACAAAAAACAGCACATCAGCATGTTATTTTTGTTTTCTTTGCACACAAAAAGTATTGTCGTCGCTTCATAAAGTTACGGTTGAACCACTGATGGCAGATGGACTATTCTGACAACGTCTTTTATACTTTTCTGGACCTTGACAGTGTAATTTACTGTCTATGGGACAGTCAAAAGCCTTCCGGTTTTCATCCAAAATGTCTTAAATTGTGTTCTGAAGAAGAACGAAGCTTTTATGGGTTTGGAACGACATGGGGGTAAAGTGATTGATGACAAAATTTTCATTTTGGGGTGGAGTAACCCTTTAACGTAATCTTTAATATGTATTATTTAGAAAATTATTAAATATTGTTAAAATTAAAGTATTGTATTAAAATAAAATAAAATAAAAGTAAAAAAATATTGTTTAAAATTAAGTACTTCAACTGTTTTTTGAAAATCATATAAAAGTTTTACAAAACCATATTAAACCAAAACAAACGCAGATAACTTTGAACAAGCATTTTAAAATAGATTTTTAAAAGATTTTGTCTTCCATTTTTAACATTCATTTTTGGCTGAACTATTCCTTTAAGCTCAATTCCAGGCATATAGAGAACTTTTTTTAAATAGAAAACCCAGTTAAACTGCTGGTCTTTGGTTGGGAACAAAAATATATTGCCAGTGCAGGAGGGTGAAACTCTAACGAATTTAATTTAAGGCTTTAACTGCAACCAGCAGAGGGTACTACTGGAAAAAAAAAAACATTACTCAAATGAAAGACATGCCATATGCAACATGCACTTAGTTAAAAAATAGTGATCTGCAAATCATGCTTTAAAGGTTTAGTGAGGTGCAAACATTAGCCACAATCTCTAAGCGCCGGGCCTAACAAACACTGCGCATTGTCGCCCTGTAAATGTTCTCTGGTGACAGAAATAGTATAGACAAGAATAGCAGAGAAGGCACAGCCAGCAGCCATATTTAGAGCACTACTGGCAGCATGGACGCATTTCCGATGCACATGATTTAAATAAACTTGAGAAGGGCCCTTGAACTGTCATTGGTGCTAAACAGAAACAAGTGCGTTTAATGGTCAACCAGGATTGGTCACTTAAGAGGTTTTTCCGAAGAGATGTGATGCATGAGAACAACACAAGTGAAATGTAACTCCCACCTAGCCCGCTGGGTTTGATCTCAGGTGACTGACGAGAAGTCGATGGGAAGATGCGATACGCCAGCCCTCGAGAAGAAGTGTTGCTCTCTGAAAGAGCCTGCAAAGAGAGGAAAACATAAAAAATATAAATATACAAACACAAAACAGCATTGCTAATCATTTTAGCACAAACTTTCCTTCTTTCTAAATAAATTCCGCTTGTTATTCAGTTTTTAAATTATATCCCTGTATGATGACCCCTGTGAAGGAATATAAATGTTATTTATATATTTTTAAATATACACAACCGTTTTAAAGATTCAAACATGATCCTTCAGAAATCATAATATAATGATCTGGTGCTGAAGAAACATTTCTTAACGCAAAAAAAAAAAATCGTTGTTGTAACCATGATACATTTTTTCAGGATTATTTAAGTAGCAAGGCAAAAATAATAGTTTTTCTTTAAAACAGAAACATTTTTTTGTAACATTATAATTGTCTTTACTGTCACTTTTGATCAGTTTAAGGCACTCTTGTTCAATAAAAGTATTAATTTAAATATATATATATATATATTACAGAGCGCAAACATTTGAAATCGTTATACTATGTGAGAAAATATTACTGTATGATTTATGATCTATATAAATATAGTAAATAAATATAGCACTGTAATTGTTTTATTTATTCATTTTATACGGTCATTAACGTAAACTATTAAAATATCATCCAAAACATTTTATCAATATCTTAATTTGGTGGTAGCACTTTTTTTTAAACCTTAATGTAGAATGCATCATAAAAGGTTATTAAAGGGTATAATGAGTTATAATTATTCATAATGTACATTGTAATACACTATCTTGTCGTAAATTATTATAATCAAATTTTAAATGCATTATGTAACAATGAATTAATAAGTGTTATAATGCTTTAACTGTGGTTACAATTATTCATGAGATTGTACAATGAAATGTTTTAAAACTACTTTTATAATGCATTATACATAATGGCTCTAGGTAAAATGTTACTCTTAATTTCACATGTTAATTTTCACAGAATGCCACTTATGGATTAGACTATATTGTCCTCACAAAACTCTCGTGCCATTAACCTTGCACTATTATCACCACACAGTTGGCAGTTAAAGTAATTTAATTTCAAGTAAATGTTTGAGTCCATTTTTGGATTATGGCAGCAGCCTATTAGAAGAGGCTATAATACAGTACTGTACCTCCATAGATCCAGCCTTTCGGCCTCGTATGAGTGGTGACTTCCTCTGAATGCTGATTGGCTCAGTCAGTGCAGCTCTGTCAGGCTCGTCTTGAGAAAGGTCTTCAAGACTGCCTGGGTCTGTCTGCATCTCGTGGTTCTGTTACATGTGAAATGGAAGTGTTGGAAGTGGACCAGCATGTATATATGAATAATCCATGGTGCAAGTAAAACACAGACCTCGGAGGAGGCAGGCCGGAAGCCAAAACCCATTGGTGCATTCTCCTCATCCTTGCACCCCTTCACTCCCGGGCTAAAGTGCAACTCCACATGGAAACGTTCCTCTGAAGAGGGGTCCTACAGACACAGATATCAGCATATGAAAGAAGCATAGAAATTGAGTACAAAGAGCTAATGCAACATCTTGTACCTTGTTATTGTCCTCATACAGCATAATAACAATCTGTGTCATATAGTTGAGTTCAGTTACAGCGCTGAGGTAGTCCATAGCCTGCTTCCACTGTTCATCTTTTAGCTCCTAAACAAACACAGATATGATAGAGAAAGAAGTAACCTGCATTAAGCATGATGCGGGTTATCGTGTGCATGTTTGATGTTTGTTGACTCACGTCTAACAGGCCTCCGTAGCGAAAGATGTTAAGCAGGGAGTGGACGTGGCTCTCGCTGGTGAAATACAGCCGGGTTCGAACATGTCGACCCGGAGACATCACGCCCCGCGAGTACCTGAACCACCAGGAGGAATGAAATACATAACCTGATCACTCACAGGTTCTGAGAATTCAGAGCTTCTACAACAGTTTAGCTGAAGAACATACTGCATGGTTTTGATGGAAAAGTGGGAACTTGTCATTTAATTATAATACAATACATTAATTAATATACAATATATAATGAATATAATTTTTATTTTACATTTTTTTATGTTAATTTTGTTTTGCTATTTTACATACATGAAATGTGTGTTAAAAATGTTCATTTAAAAAATCTGTATGGATTTTAGTTTAAATATCAAATCTTTTGAAAAAACGTTTGGTCTGGTTTGCTAAATTGTGGTTTGCTATTATTTGAAAAAATAAAAATGCTGACAAAAATGTTATTCTATTTTAGTGCAGAAGTAAAATTTACTACATTTAACACATTATAACAGATTGCATTTACAATTATTTAATAAATATGGCATGATAAAACATTTTCATCCAAAAAAAAAAACAATGACTATAAAAAAAACCTTAATATCAATATCAACAATATTGAAAATAAATCAATCAATTAATAAATAAACTATTATATATCTTTCAAAATGGTCAAGTTTCGATTGCTGAAGTCTAACAAACATATTGACTTATTTTATGTTTTAACATATATATTACTGCCAACAAAAAACAAAAATGTTATTTTTATTGACAAAAACTGTTCACCATTTTAGTGCAAGTAAAATGGATATCAGTTAATAAATCTGAAATGACAAAGCTTTTCATCAAAGCATTAACTATGGCCAATAAATAAATAAATACATAAATAAAGGTAAAAGTTAAGTGCGAGGGGCTGTGAGTAAAATAACCACAAAAAAAAGGACATGCATGAATGCTAAAGTGAAATGTACTAATAGTAATTTAAAGCCCTTTACAGGATGTACAGTATAGACTTCACTCGGTCAAAGAGTTAGGCACTGTACCCCAGCACAGAGACTCACAGTGGATGCAGCTTGTTGACAGCCTCGTCCTCATGGGTTCTCTGAAGATCCAGCTGAATCTTCTTGACCAGAGGTAGGCAGTAGGCACTGGCAATATCCAGCTTCTCTGCTTTAGTGATTCCATACTCCTGAAAGAGAGCGTGTATGCAGCTAACAGCAAGGTGAACGAGAACACATGAACACTATTTGCCGCATTTAACGATTTCTCTACCTGTGGGATAATGATGTCTGCAAGTGCTCTGGACAGACGGAAAAGCTCCAGCGTGTCCTCCAGCCCCAGAGAAGAATTGTGTTGGGTGTCGTATTTCACACAGTCATAGATATCTGGGATCTTACTGATGTCATAGCGGCCGTTTTTCATGCGGAAGTCACGCTCCAGTTTGGACCAGCGCTGCAGCATGAGCTCCAGAGTCTCACTGTGGTATAGTTGTAGATCTGTGAAAATAAAAAAAATATATACATTTATATATATAAATATTCATGTAGTATATTATATATATATATATATATATATATTTTTTTTTTTTTTTTTTTTTTTTTTTTTTTTTTTAAAGAAGCCATAGAGGGCAAACCTGCAGATTTGGGGTCTTCCAGCCTTTTACAGATCTGACAAGTAAGGCTTTTAATGAGTGTGTGAACTCGATCACAAGTACTGACTGGATTGAAGATTACCCCCATAGAGTTCACCAGAGATGGGCTGCCTGTTGGAGCCAACTTACAGAGACATGACAAATTGAAGACTAGGTTTAGTTAGACTAAGAATATGAGCCTTTTATAAATAAGCAGTTAACTCGCTTCAACCTTGCTGTAGTCCTCCTCATTGAAGTCTTTGTTCTTCTGCATGATCTCATGTAATCGAGCTTTGACTCTCTGCTGGCAGTCAGTGAGAGAGTCGCTGTCGCTGTCCAGCAATCCGTTCATGTTGGCACTCTTCACCATCTGAACGAGGATTGGAGTCAGCTCTCCTTCCAGTGCTAACAGACCCTGAATACAGCCACAAGTAAAATTTCAATGTAAAGTAATTTGTGAAATAATCAGTTGGGGGGTGGATTTAAAACTGGATATAATAAATATGATTTTGAAAAAAAAAATGAAACGCAAGATCCACCAAATAAAAGATAATTTACATATAATAACCATTTTTTTGTTGTTGTAAAAACAGTATTAAATTTTTTTTTGTAAAAACAAGCAAATCAAACAAACAATAGAAAAATAAATAATTAAAAAGCAAAATTCTGAGCGCCACTCTTAACCTGCTGTGGTTTATATCAATCCCATCTAAAAGCATTATACAACCCGAATTCCGGAAAAGTTGGGACGTTTTTTAAATTTTAATAAAATGAAAACTAAAGGAATTTCAAATCACATGAGCCAATATTTTATTCACAATAGAACATAGATAACGTAGCAAATGTTTAAACTGAGAAATTTTACACTTTTATCCACTTAATTAGCTCATTTAAAATTTAATGCCTGCTACAGGTCTCAAAAAAGTTGGCACGGGGGCAACAAATGGCTAAAAAAGCAAGCAGTTTTGAAAAGATTCAGCTGGGAGAACATCTAGTGATTAATTAAGTTAATTGATATCAGGTCTGTAACATGATTAGCTATAAAAGCTTTGTCTTAGAGAAGCAGAGTCTCTGAGAAGTAAAGATGGGCAGAGGCTCTCCAATCTGTGAAAGACTGCGTAAAAAAATTGTGGAAAACTTTAAAAACAATGTTCCTCAACGTCAAATTGCAAAGGCTTTGCAAATCTCATCATCTACAGTGCATAACCTCATCAAAAGATTCAGAGAAACTGGAGAAATCTCTGTGCGTAAGGGACAAGGCCGGAGACCTTTATTGGATGCCCGTGGTCTTCGGGCTCTCAGACGACACTGCATCACTCATCGGCATGATTGTGTCAATGACATTACTAAATGGGCCCAGGAATACTTTCAGAAACCACTGTCGGTAAACACAATCCGCCGTGCCATCAGCAGATGCCAACTAAAGCTCTATCATGCAAAAAGGAAGCCATATGTGAACATGGTCCAGAAGCGCCGTCGTGTCCTGTGGGCCAAGGCTCATTTAAAATGGACTATTTCAAAGTGGAATAGTGTTTTATGGTCAGACGAGTCCAAATTTGACATTCTTGTTGGAAATCACGGACGCCGTGTCCTCCGGGCTAAAGAGGAGGGAGACCTTCCAGCATGTTATCAGCGTTCAGTTCAAAAGCCAGCATCTCTGATGGTATGGGGGTGCATAAGTGCATACGGTATGGGCAGCTTGCATGTTTTGGAAGGCTCTGTGAATGCTGAAAGGTATATAAAGGTTTTAGAGCAACATATGCTTCCCTCCAAACAACGTCTATTTCAGGGAAGGCCTTGTTTATTTCAGCAGGACAATACAAGACCACATACTGCAGCTATAACAAAAGCATGGCTTCGTCGTAGAAGAGTCCGGGTGCTAACTTGGCCTGCCTGCAGTCCAGATCTTTCACCTATAGAGAACATTTGGCTCATCATTAAACGAAAAATACGTCAAAGACGACCACGAACTCTTCAGCAGCTGGAAATCTATATAAGGCAAGAATGGGACCAAATTCCAACAGCAAAACTCCAGCAACTCATAGCCTCAATGCCCAGACGTCTTCAAACTGTTTTGAAAAGAAAAGGAGATGCTACACCATGGTAAACATGCCCCGTCCCAACTATTTTGAGACCTGTAGCAGAAATCAAAATTGAAATGAGCTCATTTTGTGCATAAAATTGTAAACTTTCTCAGTTTAAACATTTGCTATGTTATCTATGTTCTATTGTGAATAAAATATTGGCTCATGTGATTTGAAAGTCTTTTAGTTTTCATTTTATTAAAATTTAAAAAACGTCCCAACTTTTCCGGAATTCGGGTTGTATAATACCAACATACCCAGCAGACAAAACCCAACAAACCTTTGCAAAAGCTGCTGCAGTCATCTGAACACGACCCTCATCTGATGCGTAAATTTTGAGGTCATGGCGGTAAGTGCTGTGTAAACGGAGAAGGCCACAACCAGGGAAGCCGGCATAGTCGCCTGCAAAAAGGAAGAATGAGCCTGAGTTTACACACACATTCACATTACATAACCACCATTTACAAACCTACATAACATGCTGTACAACCAACTGGCTGAATATTTTTCCACAAAAATAAAAAAATAATCCATGCATTTCAATGCATCCACACTGTTGAAAGCATCTGGCAATATGGGTTTAGGTGCTTATCAAATGAGTGTTGCATTGCACTACTGAGTAGCAAACAGAACTCTGATTTAGGATTCCAGAAAGCCATTTATGTAGCCCATTTAACATAATTATGAAAAAAGCAGAAATTGAGACAAAAACTCAAATTTATGAGATGAAAAATCTATGGTAATTATTACATATTAAATCATAATATCAAAGTTTACTTTTTAATGTCTTAAGATTTTTAACTCATTTTGACTGTCATAATTATGCTTTACAGTTATATGTAATAATTAGATTTTTGCATCCCATAAATTACTTTTTTATGCCAAAAGCATTTTTTTTTTCTTATGTGGTGTTAATACTAGCAGTCCTTCATTAAAAAAAAAGTTACAAAATCTGGATGACACGGTCTTATTCCACCTGTTTAGACAAGATATTGGACTGACGTGTCTTAAAATTGACGTCACAGATTCTTAAAATAATGGCACAGTAGTTAATAAAGTAGTAGTAATAAAAGTTTTTAAAGGGTCATGAAACCCCAAACTACTTATTCTAAGATTTTAGCAGAGGTGTTTGTGTTGCACTTCATAGAAGACAATGTTAGCATCCGCAAATTTTAACTGTTGGAGAAAATTGGTTAGTTTTAAGCTTTTTTGCTCTATTTTCATCTTCCGGATTTAGAATCTACATTGTGTTGACGTCATGATTTTTGACGTAACAATGGACTATAGTACATTGATGACGCGTCGGTGTATATTAAATTATTCATGAGATTGCGTGTTTATCCTATGAGAAGACGCTTCGCTTAATTATTCACAACAGCATGTGTTCATTTGCTATGAAAGACTCATCAGACTGTGAAATGACATCGCACACATTAACAGAGAAACATTCATGGATTGCAGAAGAGTGTTTGTTTTTTCTTTGTAATAAGAGTTCGGCACAAATGCGATTCATTCACTTGGTGAGTGTAACCGTTTTTATAGCTCTGTGACACAACCTGTCAGAGGGCTTATATAAACGCCACAGAACAATATATTTGTCTCATTTGTGAGTCGCTTTGAATAAAAGCGTCTGCTAAATGACTGAATGTGTAATATGTTTTCGAAGCAGAGTGCAAATGGCTGTGCATTTATTTGCGCTTTTAGCTCGATGGGAGCGAAATGAAACTTTCTGAACGCAAAGCTTTGTGTGCTGTCTGTCTCCCCTCTTTCTTCCCCCTCCCCCGGTCCGCTGCACACCACGCCCACTTTTTTAGCATTTTTTAAAACCGTGGTGAGAACTAACCTGTGCTGAAATGGGGGGTTTCATGCCCCTTTAAATAAATCTCCAAATAAAGAAATTGTAAACTCTACGCCGAAAAAAAATTAACTTACTAACTAAAAATAACTATGATTTTTTATCTCAGTATGTCAAAGTATGACCAATGTCCATATCATCTTCCACACAAAACCGTGGCAAAAGTGAAGCATGGAATGTTTTTGTTGCGTCCTCCAGTTTGGATTAGTTTAATGAGATGGATGTTAAGCAATTAAATTGATGAATGGGGCAGATGATGCATTAACCCAATATCAAGACCACGCACAAATCCAAAATCTCTTCTTACCACAGTCAATAGGGGACTCACAGCCGAGGGACCTGCAGCTGTCTAGTTAACAATTCAGGGTAAAAGAACACTACATTAACCAGCATTGCAATATGCTGCTGACTCAGTCTGATAAGAGAAAATGGTTTGGTCTTTGGAAGTCTGTGAACTCCGAAATGTAATGAGTTACACTCAATTACGGTAGTTGCAGCATGCAAATATGGACTCAAAGGTCTGGGGGGAAGTGATGGAAAAGAATCCATAGCATGACTAAGAAGTTTCTGTGCTGGCGTATTGAAAGTTAAAGGTGCTACTTGAGGTATAAGTATTCATGCCTCCCCGAGTCCTGCCTCTACATGCTTTTGTATGCCAAGCCCACTGAACAAGCAGGTGGAACTGCTTTCCTGCCCAAAGCTATGAGCTTTGAAAAACTGCATCATTGCCCCACTACCTAAAAACAGACACAATATCTTGTCAAAGCATCCAATTCATCAAGATCTCATGCAAAGGGAGCAAAACAACTGTTCCTGTAAACAGCTTAGGCTGGATTCACGGAAATTTTCTTGAGGCAAAAATTAAAGGAAGAACAAGCATGATTTGTTGGAATTCTTAAAATGTAAAATTTTTCATAACATTAATCTCTCAATATATCTTCAATATTTTATACTATTTGTATAATTTTAAGTATACATATTTTTTGATTTAGACCTGAGACTATTCTGACAATAAGAGGATATTTTAATGCATTTTTATAGTTAGAGTTATAGTCAGAATTGCAAGATATATACTCGCAAATCTGACTTTTTTCCCAGAATTGCGTGATATAAACTCAGAATTGTGAGTTATAAAGTCAGAATGGCAAGTTTAAAACGTTTTTGCGAATACAAGTCTGTATCTCGCAATCCTGAGTTTATATCTCAAAATCCTGACTTGTGAAAAATGAAAATTGAAAAAGTAAAAAGGGACATGACATGTGGCCAAGTATGGTGACCCATACCCGGAATTAGTGCTCTGCATTTATCCCATCCAAAGAGCACACACACAGCAGTGAACACACACACACACCGTGACTTCCCCCCATAAATTTGATGTTTACCTGCTTACACCCAGGGCATCCAAGATGTAAGTGACTTTGTTTCTTCATAGAACACAAACCAAGATTTTTAGCTCAAATCATTGCAGTCTATCAGTCTTATAATTTAAGTGGATGATCACAGCTAAAACATAAAATAAAATAAAAAATAAAAAAACAAACTAAACCAAATTAAACCCTGCGGCTCGTGGCAATACACTGATGTGTAAAGACACAAAACGATCAGTCTGTGCAAGAAACTGAACAGTATTTATATAGATATAAATTTATATATTTATATTTATATATTTGAGCTAAAAATCTTGGTTTGTGTTCTGCTGAAGAAACAAAGTCACCTACATCTTGGATGCCCTGGGGGTAAGCAGGTAAACATCAAATTTTCATTTTGGGGTGAACTATCCCTTTAACTCACAATTGCGTCATTAAATGAAAAAAATAAAAAAGTCAGAATTGTGAGTTTATCTCGCAACTCTGACTTCATTTCTCAGAATTGCGAGTTTATATCATGCAACTCTGAGGAAAAAAATCAGAACTACAAGATATAAACTTGCAATTCTGACTTCAGAACTGCAAGATAAAAAGTCGCAATAACCTTTTTTATTCAGTGGCAGAAACAGGCTTTCATAGCTTTCTTACTGTTATGCAACGAATTATTTTCAAACTACTTTTTAGGGTCACTGTATTTCTAATCCATTTATTAGTACAGCTTTCAGTCTGGTGCAAGCATAGAGTTCTACCTTGTCCTCCAGGGTACATGCAACGAAAGGCTCGTCCAAGCTCCTCAGCCTGAACTCTACCCGCTGGCGTCAGCTCACCGCCCCACTTCAGCACCAGCAGTAGAGATGGGCCCTCCTTCAGAGCGTCTGCCATAGACACAGAGATGTCAAAAGTGATGCAACAGCTATTTTGAGTCAACATATATACATACTGTACACATACCTTCCTCTTCACTGGATGCTTTGGGCTGCCCATTTGGGAGGTAGGTCAGCTGCACCTTCCTGTTGATCCCTGAGAAATGGCCATACCTGAAAGACAATACACGGGGTGGGGGACATAATCATACCATCCCCTCTTAATGAGCATTCTCCCACTGAACAACACAAACAGCAAACATCAGACATAGCACTGCACTCAAACCACTAGCAGGTGCTCTGTGGCCTCCATGTTTCTGGAAACATTTATCTGAGTGACCTTCCCAAGCTGGCAGGGGTTAATCTGGGACATACCAGGACTGTCTCTACAGGAATGACAAGCTTTGGGAGGCATAAAACGTGTCATCTCCAACAGTGTCACGTTTTTAAATTACACAATACAGCAGAGAATGGGGAATTTTGGAGAGTTGGTCTCTATAATTTACTGAAAAATGTTTTAAAATATATTTTATATAAAGTGTATTTTCAAAATATGTTCAAAAGTTTGGGGTCAGCAAGACAATTTTTAAGAAATGAATACCTTCATATGGAAAGGATGCATTATACTGCCCAAAAGTGACAGTAAAGACATTAGAAAGACATGAAAGACATGAAAATTCAGATTTGGCATGACAAAAATAAGTAGCATTTTAAATATAATTTAAATAGAAAATCGTTATTTTACATTGTAATAATCTCTCACAATATAACTGTTTTTACTGTATTTTTGATAAAGTATAATCAACCTTCTTGAGCACAAGAGACTTTAATTAAATATTGGCATCTGGCATGCTTTTAGGTTACATAATACAGTGGAGAGACAGAAATTCTGGAGAGTTGGTCTCTACAATTTATCTCCACAATTTATTACACACTATTATGGGTTATAACCGACAACTGACCAATATTTTATATATATATATATATATATATATATATATATATATATATATATATATATATATATATATATATATATATATATATATATATATATATAAAAAATATATATATATATTTTTTTTTCTTTACAAAATAGTCAATTATCGATTATCGACTCATTAATGTTGGCCAGATTTGTAATATCAGTGTATCCGTAGTTTAGAATATTTCTAATTGATACGACTTGGTCTAAATGAGGTCTAAAGGTGGTTCTTTATCTCACTGGCCAGAAACGGGCTCTGGAGTGAATTTGCTCTGCTGCATTATGTTTAATCAACCCAAAGCAAAGCACTTGCCCAAGCACCTGTTTCCTAGTTAATCCGTGACCCCGAACAACCGATAAATGTGTTGATTAGGTGCTTTATTTGAGCTCGGTGAGGGGGTCTGGAGGAAGTGAGGGATCGTGAGAGATTAGAAACAAAATGGCATGCAGATGCCACACAGAATTGCAAAAGGGATTCATCTCCAAGGTACGGTCAATTTTGGAGCCCTCATTAAAGTGTCAGTAATTTGAACAAGATTTTGGGTTAATGAGGGTTATGATCCACTTTGCCTGCTTTCTAAAGAGACAGGGGATATGAGGGTGCGTACTGATTATCATTCAGGCTGGATTCCCTTTGAAGAGAATGGCCAAGACACAAAGAGGGACACAAAAAAAAGAGGAGAAGAGAGACAAAAGGAATGAAGTTTAGAAACTCATCCATATGAGGACATCTAAGGAAGCAAATGAGTCAAGGTCACACTAAAGTCAGTTAAATACATTCAGCTGTTCATGAGATATCATGTTTCTCCTGAAATACGCATCCATGATGCTTAAGACTAGAAGATATGATAGCAATGTTAGTTTTGCGGTGTGTGTCATGTTAACAACAAAATCAAGTCTGATTAGGCTTGCCCTGATTTCCAAGAAGGTCAGGAAACTGAACAAACTGATTTTAAACTCAAGACATTAAAACTCTACATTTAAAACCTAAATTTAACTATTAAAGATTTTTTTTTTTACATTTATCGGTAGCGGTCAATATTGGACATTTCATTATACATGCTCATTTCCACCGTTTTTACTTTTTGACCTTGGAACAAAAAAAGTTAATCCTTTAAAAAAAATCTCAAAATGAACATCTATTCATGTTGTACATTATAATGTTGTAATACCTTCCATTTTTAATCAAATTAAATTTCAAAACAGGACATAATTTTTATATTTGCAATTTATCAGGTACTGCCCATAAAATAAACAATTAATTATAAACTTTTCTGCACTGAGAAAACTAAAATATCGGTGCATATCTAGTTACAGTTAAATGCATTTATTTAGCAACCATTAACAGTGAAATATACATTTCAAGTACATCAAACTCATTACTTGTAAGTTTTTTAAGATTTGTAATGACTTAAAAATCATTAATTTACATTATTATTATTTTATAATATTATTTTATAAAAAAAAAAAATAATAATAATAAATATATTTTGGCTATTTTTGACTTGTTTATGATAGGACAGCATGGAGAGGACAGGAAGTGAAGTAGGTGAGAGATAGGGGGCGGGATCGGGAAAGTTCCTCGAGCCGGGATTCGAACTCGAGAGACCGTAGTACAACAACGCTGTATGTCGGTGCACTGCCCATGAGGATATCAGTGTGGAGATAATATTATTTTTTTATTTTTAAAGTAACCAATAATTAATAATGTTCCAGTTATTCCATTGTGGCTAAACTCATAAAACTGTGTGTAAAAAATATTTAAGCATTTTTGCACATTCTGTGAGGGCCTACTAATATCTATAGTGAAGCGAATCAAAAATACAACATATGTCTGGAAATTATTATACTTTCAGCAAGACCTTGTGCCCGAAGATGTGAAAAGAGAACATGTATTAGAAATTATTGAGATGAGATGATGGTGTGTGTACAGTAGCTTTCCATAACCTCAGTGTTGGAAATGGAGGGTTTCGGTACTACTGAACTTTTGAACAGTTTACTTACATCTCCAGAACCGTCTTCAGTTGTTCTAGCTTGGATTTCTTCTCCTCAATCTCACAATCATTATGCAGGACCAGTTCTGCCAACAGCTGACGAGCAATATCCAGCACTTCCTGTAAAACATCAAATAAAGTGTTCAGACTTTTATAATGATGTACAAATCACAACTGCACATTATTACAGAAAAGATCAAATAGGTCAAAGTTTAAGCCAACTGTCCACATGGTTAATTTTCACACAAAACCCAACAGATGCATAACACACCGATGAGCCTCAAGGCTGCAGCATTCCAGACACAACACTACATCGGTCTTAAAAAAAGACAGCTCAATTCTCTTTGACCTTTGACCCTGTGGCACAAATTCCTGGCATTCAAAGTAAATCACTAGGCTGGAGGCAAGCCTATTATGAAACTGCAATATTATGTTAGTTCTTGCATCTACAGAGCAAGTAGCACTTAAGTAGCACATAAAAATAAATTAACTGCATAGATCACTTGTACTTTAAAACCGACCAACCTGGAGCTGTTTTGGTTTCTTCAGCTTGAGTTTTCCAGACTTATAGCCACCATACTTCTCAAACAACTCAAAAAACCTGAGAGAAATGGTATCAGACATAACCAGCAGATAAAAGACTTCAATCATAGACACAACTTTGACCCTGCCACGATGTGACAACCACTTTAAATGCAGAAGTGTGTTCTCTAAACTATCGTTCAGTTAACAGTTTAATTCATTTGTTTAATTCATGTTGCTTAATGTATGTTTAACTGAGCTTTTAATCATTTAAATTTACATTACAAAAAATAAGCATTCAGATTAAAAGTGATAAAAATATGTAGCTGTAGTCTAAAAGCAACCTGTTAGAATTTGTCACTTACAGGGCGTTCCTGACCTCCATCTTCATCTTCTGTTTTGGCGTACGGTCACCATGGCGAATTACAGCAATAACACAACGCAGCTCCATCCTACAGACAAGAGATGACATGTTCAAAAGCAACAACACACATAGTAAGCATTTCATCTACCTCATGGATTTTAATAATCCAGAATCCATAATAAACAGCTTTGAGACAGAAAATATATCCTTAGGACAAGAATGGTACACCCACATGGTCCCTGAGGTAGTCGGGACGATAGGGATGTCTTCTGCTTCCATGGGGATTGACCAGGGAATATGGAGCTGAGGAGCCAGCTCTCGCATCACCATGTTCCTGTAGGAAAGACATCAAATATGAGCTAAAATATCTAGAAAATTACCTTATACAACAGGAACGAATACATTTGTGCTGAATAATGACACTATTGCCTTCTACAGAGCTGCTTTGCAGTTGAACTGAGTTCACTTGATAACTAATGAACTTTGCAATATACACCAGATTAAAGAACTGAACTGATTCAAAACTGGACTAAACTGAACTGGATAATGACACTATTGTCTTTTAAAAGCAGCTTCAGAACTTTCATAATTGAAGAACTTTGTAACATTAATGCTGTTATTTTTTGGTTTACTACTGCTAAGATGATTTAAAATTACCTGAATTGCATAAAGCACTATAGAAATAAAAAAAAACTTGCTGTTTTGCTGGTCTTCACTGGCTCAAGCTGGTTTTAGCTCCAAGCCTGCCAAGTATTTAGTAGGTTTAGCTTGGTCAGCTGAAAAGACCCCAAAACCACTCTAAAACCAGTCAACCGATCAGCCTTAACAGCCTGGAAGACCAGTAAACCAGTTTAGATTGGTAACAGATTCGATTTTTTCAGTAAAGATGTGTTTTCAATTCAAAGTTTAGATCAAAGAGAAATCAAATAAAAAAAATGTTTAGTGTTAGTTTAGTGTATGTGTTGAATTTTAGAAAAATGGCAAAATTATTTGACATTATAATAAAAAAAAAGAATAATAATGTGGCAATTTACACACTGAAATACCAAGTAAATTTCACAAATAATTACCAAGAAACAGAAAGTAACAGATTTAATGAAATCTAAAGTATAAAGGCCCTAAAATCTTCATTCTATTTACAAATATGGTGTGAAAAAATTACAGTGTATGCCGTTATGTAGTTGTAATATGTAAATATTTACAAGTTACCACCGACAACAAGACAGCAACACGGCCTCACCTACCCCAGGACTTTGGCACAATCATCATAGTACTTCATGGAGTTCTTTACAAAGCTGAAGCCATTAACGTCACAAACGAAAGAGTGACCATTTGCTCGGAGGAGGTCAAAACCACAGACTGTTTGCTGGTTTGGAAAGACATTATGAGACAACAACAAAAAAACTTTCATTATCACTCATAACCTGAAGCTACAGTCAAAAAACGTTATTTTATTTATTTTTTTGTATTTTTTTGTGAGAATCACCTTAAATGCAAGACACACTTTTCTGGCCACAAGCTTCTCCATTGCGGTGAGCATCACAGGATAACGGATCTCCTTCCCCTCACTGTCTCTCTCCACTTTCCCATCCAGAGCAGGAGACTTACGGGCTTCAGCGTGAGCATAATCAGGTCCAACTGTGTAAACCTACAACATCCATCAGGAATAAATAAACTACCCAGCCACCACATACAGTAGAATCTTGACATGAAACACAGGTTTACCTTAACATCAGTGCCATCTGTGGGCATGAACTCCTCGTAGATATAAGATCCAGTCTTGCGAACAGTACTTTCAGGAGAATACACACTGCTCCGACTGCCGATCTACAGAAAGGACGATTTGAGCTCCATGCCAATCAAATGTAAATTTATTAGAAGTTATCAGTACTGTACCTTTCTGAAGAGACGCTGGCTGCCGCCGCCAGCAGAGGTTGGGTAATAGATGTAGACATTGTGGTCCTCAGCGGAGACGGGCTTCTCCACAAAGGGTTTGTGAAACACTTCCCCGTTCACTTCCACATGGTCCTCGCTCTCCACCAGGTTACATTCTGATGTTGCGGAGTCAAAATGTCACAATCTCTCACAATATAGGGAATATTTATGTACCCACTATGAGGAACTTAAATGGCACAGCTCAACCAAAAAAAATAAACATCATACAGGTTCGAAACGACATAAGTATATTAGGGCTACATGATGTTGCGAAAATATGTAATTGCGATTTCTCTGATAAAAATTGCAATAGCGATTTAAATCTCTAGGTTTTCTCTGCTTGTTTGCAGGGCTACACAATTAAATAATAATTTATAAAATAAAATGGTAATGATATTTGTTGTTGTGGTGATTTGTAATATTACTAAACAAAAAGAAAGTAAGAAATATTGCTACTACAAAAATATGTTTTCAATAAAAATAGTAATAATAATAATACAAGTTGTATTTTATAGTATAGCAGCTGTAAAAAAAAAAAAAAAAAAAAAAAAAAAAAAAAAAACATTTTTTTTTTTTTTACGTTAAAACTTCAAGTTTTATTTTCATGAAAACCGCAAGGAGTCATTAAAGCTTTTATTTTATTTTTTGTTGCCAGGTTATAAGCGCTCCTCATTACAAGTTTGTGAATAAGGTGTTTTCATTAGCTTAAACAAAAATTATAATAATAATACAATTAAATAAAACATAAAAACACTTATTTACAGCTTATTTTATTAAGGTAAACAATGCAACATTTCTCATTTTCTTTTTGTTTAAGATGAAGTGCTAAAATAATTAAAACCAAATAACCTAAAACTAAATACTAAAATTTAATAAACAGACAAACATTTTTTAAAAATATTAAAATGACAAAAACAACAAAATAACTAAAACTTTTACTATTTAAAAAAGAAAATTAATAAAAAAATATTAACAAAACAATAACAGCATATCAATGACACTAAAATAACACAGAGCCACTCTAAAACACTGAAAACACAGGATCATGAGCTGCACGCTTGCAAATGAACAGTGCCACGCTTCACTCTGAAGCATGCAGAAAAAATCTTCTAAATTATGACCACAGTAATAATCTTTACCCTCTGGTCTGTCAGGGTCCCGGTTCAACACTGCATAGCGAGGAAGGTCAATGCCCTCTTCCTGTAGAATCCTGTACACTTCCCTCCTAAAGCCATGAGCAAATACTGTATGTCCCAGTCAACTCTCATAACAATGTTTACTTGTCAAGAATATTTCAGATAATTATTTACCACACCTGTCTTGAATGAAATACTGCATATCGAGGTCGTTGATAAGGAGGGGGTTTCTTAGTTTGGAATAACTTACAGCTTTGTCAAGGGCAAATCCTTCAAGATGAGAAAAAAAAATATTGCATAAGTTTACATCCAATTCTGGTGGTTGTCAGATTTTGAAATGTTTTTCTATTATTATTTTAAATACTCTCTCTTATGCTTACTGAGGCTGCATTTATTTGATAAAAAATACAGCAAAAAAACTGAAAAATTGTGAAAAATGTAATTAGATTTTTAATTGGAATTAATTTCTGTTTTAAAGGGCAGCATTAATAATAATACTGAGACAGTATGGCACATCAAGATTTCAAGCTGACTGCGTGTGAACTGTGTGATGTCAGATACCTTTGGAATGGAAGGAAATGAGGCAGTCACACAACGGCCACTTCTCCACCGGTTCGTTGAGTATAACCTCCTCTGGAAAAATGACCACAGTGATGTACTCAAACTTACAGAGCCTCTCCAGAATCTCAGTCATTGGTTTGGATTTGGATTTCTTCATCATGGAGCAGATCCCCACTACAATCTGACGCTCTGACTGATAGAAGAAGATATCGCATGAGCATCAGTTACAAATGAAAAAAAAAAGAAAGCTTACTAGAGTCGTGCACGAGTAATTTTCTGTACCTGATCCTCATCCTCCTCCTCCTCCTCCTCCTCCTCCTCTCCGTAATGTCCTGAGATCTTCCTCATGTCTGTGTCATCCAGCTCTCTGCTCTCACCACCCTCACTTCCAATCAGGAACTGGGGAAGTTCACTGTTAAACATCCCCTGTCCACTTGACTTCGACATTTCTGTCGAGTCTCTGTCAAACAGCCAAGTTCCCAGCACACCATCTCGTGCTGAAGCTCAGTGGTGGAAACATTAGGCAGATAAGGTGCGTAATCCAGTCAGATGAGGGTCCAGAAGTGACTTAATGCCAAGGTAGTCTTAGAAACGTATGAGGTGTTTATTCCTCAAAGATTTGGTGTCATCCTTCCAAAACCAGGAACATGTTGTGAGTTAATCCAGATCAATTTCTCTCACAAACCCATTCCTGTTCTTACCTGCAATAAAGAGCCAATGGACAATATACGATAAACTAATACTATGTAAGTATGCATTCAATTCATCAAAAGTGACAGTACAGACATCTATAAGATTTCAAACGCAGTCCTTTCAAACTTTCAATTGATCAATAAGTATTATATAGTATTATATATTCCAATAATATAAAAATATTGACTCTTGAGCAGCAAATCAGCTTATCAGAATGATTTCTGAAGGATCATGTGACACTGAA
Source organism: Carassius carassius (assembly GCF_963082965.1). Classification (NCBI taxonomy): domain Eukaryota; kingdom Metazoa; phylum Chordata; class Actinopteri; order Cypriniformes; family Cyprinidae; genus Carassius; species Carassius carassius. The sequence continues at coordinate 11,518,631 of NC_081797.1, read as the reverse complement.
GACTGAAGTAATGATGCTGAGAAATCAGCTTTACTACCACAAGAATAAATTACATTTACATACAAAAAAGTTATTTTGAATTGCAATAATATTAAACAATACTAAAGTTTGTACTGTATTTTGATCAAATAAATGCAGCCTTAGTAAGCATAAGAAACGTATTTATTATAAAAAAATAAATAACCGATAACAAACATTTGAACCATAGTGTAAAATATTGTAACGTATGCATGGAGCATCATTAAGCACCTTTGCAGTTTTACCTTAGCATATTTTACTAAACACAGAAAGCATGAACGAACAATAAAAAAAAAAATTAAATCATTATTTATTATCAGATCATTATTTAATGTTAGCTACTGCATTAACTATGTTTATATATATATATATATATATATATATATATATATATATATAATTATTATTATATAATTATTATTATATATATCTCCATTTATAACCTTATTCTAAAGTGCTAACACTATTTTGTACCACATTCATTCATTTTCCAGATGTTTTAAAATAATGCAAATAATACTAATAAAAATTCTACAACATTTTAACAAGTCTTGCAGTTACACTTAGTCTACATTTTCCAGAGTTAAGCCACGTCTCCCAGTATGCTGACTGCTAGGGAAAGCATGCACTGTTGGAAATATATGCTGGTCCATATCACATTTCCATATCCATGCTGATACAAGGTCATTCTAGCCATGCCTCTAAACAAACACTGCACTGCTGCTTAATCCAAACTATCCCCGGGCTACTTTTTACACAATCTATAAACTCCCATCAAGCCACCCAGATATAGAATCAGTGGGTTCATCCGATATGTTTCACGGTTTGAAAGAATACTACAAACTACAAACTGTTTGCATGTAATCAAGGGCCCAATAATAGCCACGGGCCCCTGGCAGAGGTCATTCTGGGGGAGGGGTGAGACTTGGATCAAATGCTGAGGTCTATGGCTTCCAAAGATAACTCATCACGCTGTGGATGTGTTGACAGGGAACATTAAGTTGAGAGGAAGCCGTCTACAGTGACCCAGGGTCAGGAAAAACACACACACACACAGATAAAATACTCATAAATAAATGCTACCATCACTTACAAAAAGCCACAAAGCAACCAGAGTCCAATATCCTTGCAAGATAATAAGAAGATACAAGTCTTTCGAGGGTTTTTTGAACATCTTAACTCACGCTGATCACAAACTCATTGCCTTCTTCTGCAAGATTGCTGTGTTGCACAATCTTGACTTTGTGTTAAGCAAACATGTCAAAGTAAGTATGTCCAAGTATGTAACATTTAACGTGCACTATGTAAATGTCTATATCTGTTTATTCATTTTTCAGCCTTAAGTGGACAGATTTCATTATGTTTATGTCCATACAGCCTTGTAAAATGTGAAGTCATTTCTGGTACTGCAAAAAAAAAAAGACTTTTAAACATGCCCTTATCTGCTATTGGTCGAAAATAGAAAAAGATAGCTCCTCCCTAATCTCATGCCATTGGTTGAGCCGACATTGCTGGGCTGGAATTTTAGTAGCATTTGCTCACTCTTCCAATTTCAAACCTGAAAGCATTTCTTTATTCTGTGTGACATAAAGGCAAGAGATTAAAAATAAAAAAAATTCTATGGAAAAGCTGTTTTTGTTCATACAGTGAAAGTCAATGGGGTCCAAAGTTGTGTGACCCCATTGACTTCCACTGTGTGCGTAAACAGCTTTTCCACAAAAGTCAGTCAACTAGACCAAATTTATCATGACTACAACTTTGGGTGAACTTTTTTCTATTTCCAAATCAGAGCAACGAAGAGCCAATTTTCATCTGACATCATAGGAAACACATCAGAGTCCAGTACATATCAGCAGCATGCCAACATGATCCTGTGAAGATGAATGTAGCAGTCCAGCAGACACCAGCGGAGAGAGCCAACAACCTTTGAGATCATATCCTGTGAAGTGCTTTTATTATGATTGGGAGAACTGCCACTATTTAACAGGTTATTTCTGTCATAAATGATTATCATTAAGATAAAGAGGTTAAGAGCAGCTTTGCAACAACCTTGCAATTGAATACCAATGACAGAACGTGGCTATATGATTCTCAAATAATTCTTATTTTATTTATTTACTCATTTTTGTTTTTGTTGACAAAAATGTGGCAAATGTCAAAGGTTTTAGCAAATAAACTAAATTTCGCAACATTTTGAAAAAGTTATTTATTTATTGAAAATTTTTAAATATTTCTGTTTTCTTTTTTCTTCCTTTTTTTTTTTTAAACAATATGATAAATGCCAAAGACTTAAAGAAACCAAACCAAATTTTACAACATTGTGAAAAATAAAATGATTTATTTAAAGACATAATTATTTTGGCGTGCATTCTTGTTTTTTATTTTATTTATTGATTGTCAAAGGACTTAGCAAACCAAAGTACGTTTCAACATTTTGAAAACTGTAATTGCTTATTTATTTAAAGTTAATTGCAAGAAAAAGCAAGCATTAAACTGAATGCCTTACAGTAATTATTAATAATTACACAATAATTAATAATGTGCACAGTGATAAAATTGAGTTTATCAAAATAGCTTGCATTTGCAGAATATAAAACATAATAAAAACTGCCTAAGTGGTTCCAAAATGGTAAAAAATTAACTAGAAAGTTAATCATCACCAGTCTATAGTAAAAAATCATTACTATAGCATTATACTGCTAAATAAATAAAAATGTTGAAGGTAGAATCAAACTAGGAACATATGGTGAAAAGCCTGTCCACTGAAGAAAAAGAAAGAAAAAAGTTTTCCATCATTTACTCACCCTCGGGTCAAACTCAGTAAGACTTACTTTGTTTTGCAGAGAAATGAACAGAATGATGTTCAATATCCCACAAAAGAAAGTAAGTCATACAGGAAGCAATTCTCTCTCTGTGTGCCTGTGTGTGTTGTTTAAACTATCCTTTTAAGTGCTTCTTTGGACCACAACATTGAGAGTTGTAAACATTTTAAGCCACTTTTCACTTTCACAAGCATACAAGTGGCACATACTAACCTCACAAATTAACCATAATGAGCAAACATGTCACAAAAGTAGAGCATGATCTACAGAAAGTGTGTCAGACTGTGGAAAGTCACATCTGCAGCTGTCAGACTGCTGGCAGCATCGTAACACTGCCTTAAAAGTAGTCCCTAGAGGCCAGGACACACAGAGCCCAAATGCCAGGCTGCTGGAGGATGGACCAACTGAAAGAAGTCGAGCGGGAGTGCAGTGCACTAATGTTACACCTCCTAACTAACTCACAGCTCTTATGTATATTTTTAACACAAATAAAACACAATGACAACTAAATAGGGAAGACAAATTTGAGCTACATACATAAATTGGTATATTATATTGCGCAAAACATTATGAATACAACATCCTTCTCTCATCGTATCATCAGGCGATTCGGTTGACTCAAGTCAAACAAAGCATCACTCAACCGACTTCATTTAAACTCACGCAGCGGACTAACGCTACAAACACACACTTTACAAAGCAATAAATGATACACAGAAATGACTGCGACATGTCATGGTCCACGCTGCAGGATACTCACTCGTTCTCGGACAGAGTTTGACTTCCTCATCTGCTGTCAGAGTGAAACTAACTGGAGCTCCGCGTAAATTACCTTCACAGAACCCTTGAGCAGCGCCGTCTTTCATGATCCATGACATGGAAACTGCACACAGAACACTGCCGCCTGCAGGACGGGCGAAGAAACACGCCCCTTTAGTATTAAAGCCTGACGTTTTTAAAGAGCAGTTTGTTTATTAACAATCTAAATCAAATGTGTTTTATGTTTTGCATTATATTTCATACAACACAATTTTAAGGTCAATATTGTGAGAATATGGAGCTAGTCACACACAACAAGGAGTAAAAACACATGCAAGAATATGCAATTTGTTGTATTATATGGCCAGATAGAATGATGGAATTCTGAGCTTTGTAATGTAAATGAAAAACATTTTTATAACACTATTAGCTGACTACTTAATGCATATAAAGGCATGTAAAAGATCATAAATGCATATAAATATCAGTTGTCACTCTATACCATTATGCAATGTACAAATAAACAATCTTAATATCATATTGATAGATACATAAAAAATGTATGGATACAATGATTGGATAACCAAATATAATAAACTTGAAGGGACAGTTCAGCCAAAAATGAAAATTCCACCATTATTTACTCACCATCAAGTTATTCCAAACCTGTATGAGTTTCTTTTTTCTGTTAAACTCAAAACAAGATATTTTAAAAAATACGGGTAACCAAACACTTGATGGTCCACAGATAAAAAATAAATAAAAAAGTACTATGGAAGTCAAAGAGGACCATCAACTTATGGTACTATTGTATATATATATATATATATATACATCTTCTTTTGTGTTCAATGGAAGAAATAAACTTATACAGGGTTGAAACCTGGGGATGAGAAAATGATTACAGGATTTTTATTTTTCATGGCTAATAAGTTATAAAGGATTACTTGATGCATATTATCAAGTATAAACTGTCAATCAGACAACAGAAGGCATGTAAGCAGATTGTGTACAACAGGTTTTTCATTCAGTTATGATAATGTTGACAATTTAGAGAGGCCTTAGAAATTCATTTATCACATTTGTTACAGTAGATTATTATTGTAGTTAATCTGACGTGTGAACTGTAAAGTGGTCAGACACAATGATATTATGTTGACAGGCAGGGCCGGCCCGCGGCATAGGCGGTATAGGCAAATGCTAAGGGCGCCACTCATCCATAGGGGCGCCAGAATGAGTGAACGAGTGAATTTTTTTTTTTTTTACATATTTTTTTATAATATGCTACTATTTAAAAACCATTAATTCGAAATACTACCAAATAAAGCAAAAAAAAAAAAAAAAAAGTCCGGCTCTTCAATCTTCCCCCGCCCATCGAGTGCTTGAAGTGCGTCAGAAACAGAGCGCGCGCACGATCAGTTGTTGGTAATTTGTTGTGTAGCGTGTCCGACGCCGCATCCAATGTAGACAGCACTGCTTTTGTTAACACACAGCTCGTAGAAACGGGCCTGGCAGCTCGCGCCAGTTCTAGACACGGTGAAAGTTTCCTGATTGTGATGGAAGGCCGAATTTACATGACACATTATAAATGAGCATATTCTGCGATAGATACAGTGCCAAAAAGAAGAGAAGAGGATAAAAGACAGAGTTAAAGAGATGTAGTGAAAGAACAATTTATTGCATAGGAGTAAGATACTATAATTTCATGGCAGTTATTTTTACCTTAAACTTAATGTTAGCAGTTGTTCTGAGTTCTGAGTCCCCAGACTGTGATTTTGTACAATCATGTCAGTTAAGACGCATTTTTTATTATCACTTTTTTATTAATGTTTTACTCTACAGTTGTGCAGTTTTGGGGGGATACAGTACAGGCCAAAAGTTTGGAAACATTACTATTTTTAATGTTTTTGAAAGAAGTTTCTTCTGCTCATCAAGCCTGCCTGCATTTATTTGATCAAAAATACAGAAAGAAATGTAATATTGTGATATATTATTACAATTTAAAATAATTTGTTTTCAATTTATTATACTTTAAATTATCATTAATTTCTGTGATCATTCAGCATCATTACTCCATTCTTCAGTGTCACATGTGACATCCGGTCTATCACATGATCCTTTAGAAATCATTCTAATATTCTGATTTATTATGAGTGCTGGAAACAGTTCTGCTGTAATGTGTGTGTGTGTATATATATATATATATATATATATATATATATATATATATATATGCTAAATCATGAACACAATGACAGGGTGAAATGGGCTGTGATGCATGGGGCGCCAGGTAAAATCTTGCCTAGGGCAGCAAATTGGTCAGGGCCGGCCCTGTTGACAGGTCAGTCCCACCCTTAAAATTACCATGGTATACTGCAATTATGCATTTTACAATACAACTGAGCTAATATTAGGTTACATTCTCATAAAATGTATCATAACTATTGTATTTTCTCATGAAAAATTATAGTTACAATGGTGCATGGTGAATTGGCCTTATACAAAAAGTATTAGGTTTCATTCTATGCTTGTCTTTAAAATGCTTTTCAAAATAGATTTTGTTCCAAAATGATAATAAAGGCTAAAAATAGAGAAAATAGAAAGTAACTAATTATTGTTTTATCTTAAAGTAAAAAAATAAAATAAAAACATGCACCAAAGAAATAATTCAATATTTAAATGTCAACTAACTGTATTGTGTACAATTTAAATGCAATGTGGGATATTTATCTTTACAATAAGATAAAAAGTATGCAAATACAATAGTATGCTACCATAAAAATAAATAAAAATATTCATAGGCCAAATATGAACTATACCTATATATTATTTATAATGGCAAAATTAAATTAATGTATAATTAAATTAAAATAAAATTCTTAAAAAGGACACTACAATAAAATTATTATTATAAACAAAAAAACTGCTTATCTGTGTAATTCCTAAAGAAACTACTTTAGGAATTAATTATATATATATATATATATATATTAAAAAACAATATTTAATATTGTTTTTAAACATTATGCTATATGCTAATATTGTATATAAATCATATTAACTATATGACTCTATAGTACTTCAATGATTATTTTAATAGCTGTAATATGCAATTACACTATGCAGATTACTTTGGTCTGCTACCGTAATCAAATAAATAAGATCAAATAAAAATAAAAATAAATAAGACATCAACAACAGTAAAATAGTAATCAATTAATTAAAGAACTCAGTAAATCTTAAGCAGTTAGCTTATTAAATCATGGAATTGTGGAACTTTTGCTGCATAAATGTCACTGTATACATTTAAATTAATACATAAGTTTAAAAAATAACCTCTCTGTAACCCGTCAGTTGGTCACTGAGTGCTTATATAAAGCAGTAGGGGTCCGTGGCTGTGACATCTCCATAATGCCTTCATTCATTTAAATGAAGCCCAGTAAAAAAGGCTGCTTCCCCCCTCAACGGACGCCCAAAACCTGTGTCAATACCCTGTTGAGCAGGTCAAATGGGAAGTGAGTCAAAGCAAGCTTGTTCAAATTCAGGCCCTGCGTCATATTGAGGCGATGATGAGAGTTTGGGTTCGAGACCTGTGCTGGGGTCAAAGAGGACAATCAGTTATGTGTGACTCTCTACAGCACATATGTCATTCAGTTCACCACAAAATACAGAGAAAGAAATCTGTGTTGGAACATTTACGCTTGTTTCCAATCAACACACACACAATAATTAATCATTTTAAATATGATCTCATTTTTTTCAGCTTGAGATGTCAAGAGATGTCAGAACACTGATCAACAATTACATGGTCTTTGAACATTTCATAGGTAGAAAGGCCAAATTAAGACATGAAGCAGACATCAAGTATATTTTTGTGCACTATGAATCATGTTTCCATGTGTCATTTGCCAGAAGCTTAATGTGAAGATAGGCCGGCTCAAAACATTGGCACTAGGATTGACCAAAGAGGAAGAATTAATCATAAATAGACAAATATTTAAGTTTGGCGGTTGGCTGAGGTCTAATATTACCATTTGTGACATGATTCAAATATGACCAATTTGGGGGCTCTTAGTGCACTTCCTCTCTTACACTGTGTCCTTTATGTCAGTGTTATAGTGTTTTTTTTTTTTTTTTTGAGTGCTGGACTTCCATCATATGTAAAGCAGTCATCAAGGAACATCTTGATCATCAAAATACAATCACTGATGTCAAGGGCAATCAAGCATGATTCTGGAATCCTAGTCATGTCATTAGCCAATTTTTCTCTCCTTTGTGACATAGAGGTTCTGAGCCATATTTCAGTAATTTGTGAGCATTAGCCACTAAAAATTATTCTATCCCATGACAGAAAATGAAAAATTAAGCATCAGCAGTCCTTGACTGGCTTGAAAATTGTCACCTCAAAGAAAACTCTACTGTTTCCCATTCCATCCACACGCTGGTCTGAAAAAATAAGCAATCCAGCACGTACACTCTGATGAATACGTGTTTCTCTTTTTCATTTTAGAGAGGAACTTGAGCAAACATTACGAGTTGCAGGACTCCTGCTGTGAACAATGAAATACTGTCATCACTGTCTGAATGAAATCTCTTTTAGTATTAAAGTTGTGTTCTGAGACCCACTGAATCAGAATCACGAAGAATTATTGGATTCTCTACATACATTTACATTCGATAATGTATAACTCTATATTACCGTTTTTATGTACATTATTACATCTTGTACATATCTTAAAGCAACGCTCTAACGGTTAATAAACAGAACTGCACGCGCCCGCGGAAGAACATTCTAACCGGAGCTACTTTTCCAAGGCTATTCACGAATGTAAGGTGTTACTCCGCAGCGGTAACAGGCTACAATAGTCCAAAAATAATCACTTATAATAAATGTACCGTAGTTATTTGGGATAAGACAAAAAGGCGGTTTGGTAGATGAATTTATGATTTACTCGCTCATTATATAAACTTTTCTAATTTTGAAAACAGAAAAAGTTACATAGTGTTACTTTAATAAATATCAATGTTGTGAACAGTCTTTGCTGCTCAATAGTTTTGTGGAAACTCATATATTTTTTCAAGATTTTTGATTAACAGAAAAGACTTATTTATTTATTATCATTATTATTATTATTATTATTATTTAATTATTATTAGATAATGATTATTAACGTCTTTACTGTCACTTTTAAATACAATAAACAATATACAATTGTTTATTTTCCAAATTTTGAATGGTACTGTATCACAGTTTCAACAACAACAAAAAAAATACTAATTTTACAATATTGGAGTTTTTACACTCTTTTTCTTTTAATCAAATAAGCCTCAGTGTGGAGTATAAAAGTTTGAATATAAAATATTTATTTTAACAACATTAAAAACCTTAACTTTTACAAACATTTGACTTGTCTACTCAAGAAATTTTCCTTTTACATAGAATTATTGAAGAATAATTACATTTAAGAGCATTTAAACATGCAGTACAACACATGTACTATTGATATTGCTATTTAGATGATGTCATGGCTTTACCCATGGCTTTGCTCATGACGTTAACTAGTATCCAGGGACGTGTAAAATCCTGGCCCTAATGAACTCCATCCTCCACCTCATTCAAACTCCTCACTGAACTACAACTGTTATAAACTAAGCATGTCATAAGGGTCAGCTTTTCACCGTTAAGAGCAGACAATACCTGCAATTCTCTGACTTCTCTGTATATTTTGAAATATACCTCAGTGGTCACTCGTAAGACTTCGAAGGTTGTTAGTTTGATTCATAATCTACGAACTAGAGCAACAATGTGCTAGTATGAGAAATAACAAGCACAGCTTGTGTGACACAATATGTTTTCATTTGAGGCGTCCATGGTTTTCCTGGTAATTAAATTTCTGTTTTACACACATGGTTTATAGTTCACACATGTGAATATATTGCAGGTTTTGTTTATGTTGCCCGTGTAATGAGGTGTACCGGCTCATTGGAGGTCCCTATTCAAGACACTGTAAATATCTGTAGAAAGTAATGTTTACTAGAACAGTCTAAGTGGTTAAAACAATATAATTTCACATTTCCTTACCATTATATAACCTTAGTATGGGTGATGGATTCCATCCCATTGTTAAACTGAATTTATGCTTGATAGCAGGCAAGTTGAGTTGCGTAGCCAAGATAATCAACTATGTAAAGGACATTAACTGCCTATTGAGCAAAGCAAGTTTCTTCACATACTGCATAAGGACAGAAGAGTCTTAAAGGTGTATCTCACACTTCAAAAACATGCGGAAAAACAGCTTCTGTTGGCGAGTCATCACTTTAAACTTTGAACTGTGAAATTCCAGCACCATCAGACGTAGACTGATATTTGGTTGAGAGATTCTTGCAAGATTCACCAGTGTCTCTAAATATACCACACCAAAGGCCCACAATAGAGCTATAAAACCTGTACTAAACAGGAAACTTAAGCACAGACCGATATTTCCACATAACTGATGCACAACAGATGATGAAGACTGATAAACTATACACATTTCATAATATTAACTACTCTAATTGTTAACAAACACAAAGTAATAAAGCAATGACCCCTATGAGCTCTTCTGGTTTCTTGTAGAGTTGAATTAAAAACCTAATGAAAAAGACCTATAGGTAGAAAATATTAGCGATCTAAAATACTGGTATTATGGGTACTGGTTAGATTTTTTTGTTTATTTATCTCTGATGAAACAAACATAAAAGCAAACCAACTAACTGCAAAAGAAAATGAAATGAAAATGAAATTGAAAATGAATAACCAAGACAGATTCAATGACAGTAATATTTCATAGTTTTTATTTTTATTTTATACAAATAAAAAATATACAAAGATAAATAAAATCTAAATATAACAGTTTCCTGTATTTATTCATTAACATTGATCTAAATATCTCGCTGTAAATTCTTTTTAAAAACATGTTTAGCTGAGAGGAAGGTGTGCATTTTTCTCGAAGCAAAAATGCCCATAAAAATCAAAAAGTCATCCTCACTTTGACACATTTTGAGCTTTTAATGTATTTATAGAATCAATGATTGTGGGTAAAGAGGGCAAAAACATTACATTTTTGTGACAGCACCATGATAACAACTCATGTGTCAATCAACTCTTGCAACCTAACAACCCCAGTCTACCCTAAAGTTATGATTTGAACATTTAAAATGCCACTCAGGGGCACTCAATAGTCCCCACTCCCACCTCTCTGCCTCCCTCTGCCCTTTTCTGTCTCTCTCTCTCCTACTCACTTTGCTAAACTTGTGCCCAATTTGAATTAGATCCCTTTCTGCTCCTGACTCACACAGGGAAGGCAAGCAGTCTAAAAACGCAGGATTTTAGACATTTCCCAGATAACAGATTAATGCAATACACAAGGACATTACAAAAAGCAAACAAGAAAAGACACTACTAGTTTGGTAAGAGTTTTTATTTATTTATCATATGTTTTATTTATTTGTCAATTAAAGTTTGGAATTTTGTTATACAATTTTATTGGTTACATGTCTAGTATTAATATTAATATTAATTAATATTAATATTTTCTATTAATTATATTATTTTATTAATATTCATATTTAGGATTTATAAAGAATGTTAATTAGTATCATAAAATAATTCAAAATTCAAATTAAACTGGATGAATGGATAAAATGTATATATTTTATTAATATATAACCAATATTATATTGGCATGCTTGCCGTTTAAATTTAGATAGCATCTACTTTTTTCTCATTTTGGGGAAAGAAATTACATTGAAGTTTCACAAATTCAGTGCAAGATGAATGTTGCAGTTTTTTAAATATAATTTAAAATATAAGTTATTTCCTATCTTTTCATCTTGAATGTAAAAATCTCCTGATAAGGCTGGGCAAGGTGTGTTATAGGTAAATATACATTTCTAAAATGCTTGCAAGTGAGCATGAGAGTCGTGATCTATGACCAAATGCATGCCTACAGATTACATGTAGTATGCCCATGATTAACATGACATACGTTCACCGTACCGTATTACAGTACAAGAGTTACCTGCCACTCTGTGTTGAATGTGGACAGTGTTCTGGTCCTGTGGCTCTCTTGGGGTTTTGGTGATTTAGGGCCTCCTTTGGAATACAGCAGAGTGTTTACATTGGCTTTAATGCAGGTCTGCGTCCATGAGCACAAACCACAGCAGAAACAGAACTCTGCTTATTGGCCTGTGCCTGATGGGAAGAGAACATACCACACTGGCTGAATAGAGATACTGTGGAAGTCCTCTCTCCACCCCTTCTTGACAAGACCAGAATATAGCTGTAGACATCAAGTCACAGTTTTTAAACAGCGTCTCAAAGACACATGTGACTGGTCATTTTAAAGAAGGCGGTTCACTTTCACAGTTCACAAGACTAGAACTGAAGCTAGCCAGTAGGCAGATATACTTTATAAAGACCGAATTTGCATTCATATTCAAAAAATGCAGTTGTTCATTTTGGTGGTAAAACAAATAATAAAAATTGGCATAATGTTTCTGGACTGTAATCTTGTCTTCATGACAGAGGAGATCCTCCTTGACTCACCTCAGACAGCTGAGTTAACATATTTCCATCTATCAAGCATATGTTGAATGTGGCGCTTCTCACCACACACTTTTTTTTATTTGCGTGTGTGTTGGTGTGTGTGTGTGTGTGTGTGTGTGTGTGTGTGGACATAAAAACATTTTCTTTACAGAATCTATAAAAAATTGAATAAACAGTATTACATATTAAAATATTTGGACTGTTTTTGTCTGAGCACAGTGAAAGCAAATTTAAGCTCTCATTTACTTCTATAGGAAGTGGTCTTTTGTTCTTACTTCTGATCCTACTGGCATATAAACGAGTAAAACAGAAGTAAGTAAGGCATTAGAGGTGGGAGATAAAAAGCTACTTCAGGACTGTGCCAGGATGGAGGTCTCCTACAGTCACTCAGTGCATTTAAAACAGCTTGATTCAGAAAACTTGAGCAATAGCCAAGAGGGAAAATTTCAAGCAAAGTAGTGAATGATGCACTGTGTTCATTATCAAACTGAACTTTAGAATTTATAAATCATGCAGGGAAATTTATATATTTTTTCCCAAGCAGATTTCACAGTAACCATTGATTAAAATTCAACTTAACAAGCCCAGAACATTTCCTGTGGCTCAAACAGTGAACTATTCTTCTTTAGAGAGAGACAGGGAGAAAGAGAGTGTATGTGTGAACATTTAAATAGGAGAGTGAATTAATGACGCCATGTTTCCAATCTATTCCAAATTTCCACCAGGAGTACAGTAGCTCAGTCAGGCCATGTAAAGCCTCAGAAACCGGGAGAAAATCCTTTTGGAATGGCTTGAGTGATTTGCTCAGTCCAGTGTGCCTTACATGCCACACCTTTAGGGGTACAACAGCTTGTTAATGGGCCAGTAGTCTTAAAGTGAAATCTATGTACCTTATTTACCCCTATTTACCCCCTACTCCAAGTTTCTAACAGGGGTATTAGAAACAAAGTTGTGCCTATAAGGGTACCAGCCCTGTGACAATTCTTAAAAGTATAACTTTAGCTGAGTTTTAGTTGCTTAGGATTTATTTCAATGTATCACTGTTGAATACTCAAATGTGTGTGGTACTACATATATATATATAATAATAATATAAAGAATCCACGCTTTTTCTATTTTTCCTTAGGTCAATGATGTCTTTGATTTGGCTACTGTTTTATGCATACATCCATGCCATTTCTGGCATGATCTTATTTGGGGACATTGCTGGTACGTAAATCTTTTAGATTGCTAAGATTTACTGATTTTAAGTAAAAGAGAATATCAAAATAAAATTATGTTTTACAGATCAGGACAGCCCCATTAGTGTGAGTATCCCTGTTGAACCACCACTGCGTCCCCTATTGGGGGGAAGCATGATTATACCTTGCTACTTCCAGGACAACACTGTCCAGGACCCTGGCGCCCCAACGACTGCCCCACTTCCCCACCGTATTAAGTGGAGCTACATCTACAAGGGCAGAATATCTCTTATTCTTGTTGCCAGTGGGGGCGTGGTGCAGGTTGAGACAGACTACGTGGACCGGGTTCATTTGGTAAACTACCCCATGGTGCCAACTGACGCCACCATTGAGATCTCAGAACTCCACTCCAGTGACTCCGGGACCTACCGCTGTGAGGTTATGCAGGGGATTGAAGACAACTACGATTCTGTAGAAATGCAAGTCCAAGGTAATGCACTTTCAAACAGTTCAGACACAAAAAAGTACATTTATTAAACATATAAACAACTGAAAGTAAGAATTAAAAAAATGGGTCAAATCTTTACAGGCATTGTATTTCACTACCGAGCAATATCTACCAGATATACCTTGACATTTTTGATGGCAAAGGCAGCCTGCATCCAGAACAGTGCTGTTATTGCAACTCCCGCACAGTTGCAAGCTGCCTATGATGATGGATACCATCAATGTGATGCTGGTTGGCTTTCAGACCAAACTGTGAGGTAATGTGAAAATGTCAATATCTAATAACAACATAGATAAAAATCATTCACAAACATGGGTGGTCACAAGCTGGTGTATAAGATGCATTGAACACAATGGAAACAATACTAATATATTTAATAAACATTTAGTTAAGTTAAAACTATAATAAGATTATATGCAATTCTCCATAGGTATCCTATTCATGAGCCAAGGGAGCCTTGCTATGGAGACAAAGAAAATTTCCCAGGAGTACGAACATATGGAGTCAGAGACATCAATGAGACCTATGACGTGTACTGTTTTGCAGAGAAAATGTCAGGTACCCCAGGCAATGTTTCCAAACTGAAATGTAACTAGTTGGTGTGTTTTGCTGTGTTTTTACTTTATGGATTCTAATCATCACCCAGGCAGTGTGTTCTACTCTATGTCTATGGAGAAGTTCACCTTTGCAGAGGCTGAAGACCAGTGTGCAAATTTGGGGGCCCAACTGGCCACCACAGGGCAACTCTACCTTGCATGGAAGGCTGGTATGGATGTGTGCAATGCTGGCTGGCTGGCAGACAGGAGTGTGAGGTACCCCATTAACATAGCTCGACCCCAGTGTGGTGGGGGGCTTTTGGGAGTGCGAACAGTGTACCTGTTTCCAAATCAGACTGGTTATCCATACCCGGACTCCCGCTATGATGCAATATGTTATGCAGGTAAGCACAAAGAATGTAATTCATATTTGAGCTTTTTGTACTTTGTTTGCTAAATCACTTCACAATTACACGCCTTAGAACAATCATATCAAAATGTCACTAAAGGAACAGAAACTCAAAAAAGAAAAACTTATTTACTCACCATTTTATTGTTCCAAACTTCCGCATTCAAGGAGGTCTGTGTCATCTTATGATTCAAAATTCTCCCAAATTTTGTTAAATATTTTTCAGAAAAAGAAGATAAGGTTTCAACAAAGACCTCACCATTTCCTAAAATATACACTACCACGGATTCCATGATCAGTGTGGCTACATTCACCTCGAGCCCTTCAGACTATACTGAAGAGGTGACCACAGAAGGAGAGGTCCGTGGTCAGCTAGTGACAGAAGAGCCTCTTAACACCACAAGCATAGAAAGTCCTCTACCTTTACTTCCCAACATAACTGAGGTTGAGGAGGACATTATTAATGTGGCCACGGCTCTGCCTTACTTGGGACATGAGATTCCCATGGACAATGACACTGCTGGTAAGTAAACTAAACTGGATCCAGTGTATGATATCACAGCACATCAAATTAGCAGTGTAAACACCCAAACACCACTGAAGGTAACTGAGCCAAAGTAAATGAGCAAAAACAAGGATCTGCAAAGAGTTACAGGGACAAAATCTAGCCCTTACGAAAGGAAAATATATTTACCAATATATTTCTTAAAATATATTGTGATATATTGTAATATATTATTTACCCTTTTTATTTTCTAATATATTATATATTTGAATACATTTAATAATATATTGATGATACATATATTACATAATATATTGCAAAATATACAAATGATTGCCGCTTTCAATATATTGCAATATATTGGAAAAAATTAATATATATAAGAATATTTGCCTAATATATTACCTGATATTTTCCAATATACTGCAATATATTTTTGTTTCATAAGGGAGTTAACAGGTGTTTCAACTGATTTTCAAAGCAGATGTTAATACCACATCCAAACTGTAAAATTTAAATATGGCCAAACCTTTCCTTGCCCTAGAAACTAAGGGAGTGGTATTCCACTATCGTGCTGACTCCAGACGCTATTCTTACACCTTTGAAGAAGCACAAGTAGCATGTCAGAAGCTGGGAGCAATCATAGCCACCCCTGAGCTTCTTCAGGTGGCTTATGAAGCTGGCCTTCATCAATGCAGTGCAGGTTGGCTAAAGGACCAGACTGTCAGGTAAGCTTATTTTTTACAAAGTGCTGCCCTACATGTTCATAACTGCATTTGTTTCTGATGAATTAACTAGAATCATGGATAAAATAATGTTGACACCTTATTTTGCATTCAACACTTTTGTCAGATATCCAATTGTGAATCCTCAAAAGAAGTGCGTCGGAGATCAGAAGGACCTCCCTGGCATACACTCTTACAATGTCAGGCCTGCACATGAGCGGTACGATGTGTACTGTTATATGGATCAGATAAAGGGTGAGTAAAGGTACAACCCGAATTCCGGAAAAGTTGGGACGTTTTTTAAATTTTAATAAAATGAAAACTAAAGGAATTTCAAATCACATGAGCCAATATTTTATTCACAATAGAACATAGATAACGTAGCAAATGTTTAAACTGAGAAATTTTACACTTTTATCCACTTAATTAGCTCATTTAAAATTTAATGCCTGCTACAGGTCTCAAAAAAGTTGGCACGGGGGCAACAAATGGCTAAAAAAGCAAGCAGTTTTGAAAAGATTCAGCTGGGAGAACATCTAGTGATTAATTAAGTTAATTGATATCAGGTCTGTAACATGATTAGCTATAAAAGCTTTGTCTTAGAGAAGCAGAGTCTCTCAGAAGTAAAGATGGGCAGAGGCTCTCCAATCTGTGAAAGACTGCGTAAAAAAATTGTGGAAAACTTTAAAAACAATGTTCCTCAATGTCAAATTGCAAAGGCTTTGCAAATCTCATCATCTACAGTGCATATCATCATCAAAAGATTCAGAGAAACTGGAAAAATCTCTGTGCGTAAGGGACAAGGCCGGAGACCTTTATTGGATGCCCATGGTCTTCGGGCTCTCAGACGACACTGCATCACTCATCGGCATGATTGTGTCAATGACATTACTAAATGGGCCCAGGAATACTTTCAGAAACCACTGTCGGTAAACACAATCCGCCGTGCCATTAGCAGATGCCAACTAAAGCTCTATCATGCAAAAAGGAAGCCATATGTGAACATGGTCCAGTAGCCCCGTCGTGTCCTGTGGGCCAAGGCTCATTTAAAATGGACTATTTCAAAGTGGAATAGAGTCCGGGTGCTAACCTGGCCTGCCTGCAGTCCCGATCTTTCACCTATAGAGAACATTTGGCTCATCATTAAACGAAAAATACGTCAAAGACGACCACGAACTCTTCAGCAGCTGGAAATCTATATAAGGCAAGAATGGGGCCAAATTCCAACAGCAAAACTCCAGCAACTCATAGCCTCAATGCCCAGACGTCTTCAAACTGTTTTGAAAAGAAAAGGAGATGCTACACCATGGTAAACATGCCCCGTCCCAACTATTTTGAGACCTGTAGCAGAAATCAAAATTGAAATGAGCTCATTTTGTGCATAAAATTGTAAACTTTCTCAGTTTAAACATTTGCTATGTTATCTATGTTCTATTGTGAATAAAATATTGGCTCATGTGATTTGAAAGTCTTTTAGTTTTCATTTTATTAAAATTTAAAAAACGTCCCAACTTTTCCGGAATTCGGGTTGTAAATTAATGACATAAAAATTGACACTTTTATTTAATCCTCTGTGATCTCACTGTTCAGTCTCTATCCCTTAGGAGAGATCTTCCATGTGAGCTCATTAGCAGGCTTCACCTACTATGAAGCTGTTGCCCATTGCATAAAACTGGGATCTACTCTTGCTTCAACTGGAGAACTGTTCGCCTCATGGAATGAGGGTTTCCACAAGTGCAGTCCGGGCTGGCTGTCTGATCGCAGTGTCCGCTATCCTGTCCGCAACCTAGGCTTTGGTTGTGGTGAAAACAAGACAGGAGTACATACTATTTATACTCAACCAAACCAAACAGGCTTCCCAAACCCATACTCCAGATATGATGCATATTGCATCAGAGGTATAGCAGCTTTTAAGCCTGTATGTATGAGTTTGCAATGAAAGGTAAGACTGGGTGTTGATCTTGGTGATTCTTTTTTTATTTTTCAGCAAATCTGTCTATCCTGCTTGATGAAGATTTGATGAACACTACAAAGATAGGGATGGATTTTAACATGACAGATATAACAGAGCTGCTGAGACCAGGTATGAGATATGTTGGATATCGCCACTTGCTACTGCTAACCTTTACTGCATTATTTACTGCATACTCCTATTTAACTATGCTAACTTTCTGTAATGTGTGTTACAGTTCGACCAATTGTCCCTCCCTTGCTTGTGGAACTGTCTGGATCTGGATCGGGTTCGGGCTCAACATCAGCATCAGGTGATCCTGATTCCAGTTCTGGGTACATGTCAGGGAGTGGCATACCCAGTGGGAGCATATCCAGTTCTGGCCAAAGTGGTGATGGATCAGGTCACCTTGTGAGGTACCAAGAAGGTGCAGATACACTCATGTGGCAAACTTCTGCCTCGGGCAGCACTATGGAGGCAAGAGAAGATAGTGGCAGTGGCAGTGGTGTTATCATTACTTCAGTATCATCAGGGGATCAAGAATCTGGACAGGAATCTGGACTCTTTTATGAACAAAGTGGCAGTGGACCTTGCATTGGATCTAGTGGTTCAGGAACAAGTGGATTCTTCAGTGGTGAGGAATCAAGCCTTCCATCAGGATTTGGCAGTGGATCTAGTGGTTCAGGAACAAGTGGATTCTTCAGTGGTGAGGAATCAAGCCTTCCATCAAGACTTGGCAGTGGATCTAGTGGTTCAGGAACAAGTGGATTCTTCAGTGGTGAGGAATCAAGCCTTCCATCAGGACTTGGCAGTGGATCTAGTGGTTCAGGAACAAGTGGATTCTTCAGTGGTGAGGAATCAAGCCTTCCATCAGGATTTGGCAGTGGATCTAGTGGTTCAGGAACAAGTGGATTCTTCAGTGGTGAGGAATCAAGCCTTCCATCAGGACTTGGCAGTGGATCTAGTGGTTCAGGAACAAGTGGATTCTTCAGTGGTGAGGAATCAAGCCTTCCATCAGGACTTGGCAGTGGATCTAGTGGTTCAGGAACAAGTGGATTCTTCAGTGGTGAGGAATCAAGCCTTCCATCAGGACTTGGTAGTGGATCTAGTGGTTCAGGAACAAGTGGGTCTTTCAGTGGTGAGGAATCGAGTGGGTCGGGCTTCTCTGGTGTATCATTTATAAACACAGAAATGATAGATCTGACTGCAAGTCCTTCTGGAGAACAGGAATTGTCTGGTGTTTCTCCATTCGACTTGACTGATGTTAGTGGTTTCAGCTCTGCTTCCAGCTCTGCTTTTGGATCTGGTTCTGCCTCTGGATCTGGCTCTGCCATTGGCTTCGGATCTGGCACCATCATTGACTTTGCATCTGGTTCTGCCATTGGCTTTCGATCTGGCTCTGCTTCTGGAGCTTCAGGTTATCCCAGCGATCCCTCAGGTGAGGTATCTGGCCACATTCAGAGTCAGGATGGAAAGATTGTCATTCTAACGGATGATGAGGTTGAGTTGATGTTTAGGCCTACAATTGGAACAGAACAGGGTCGTGGATCCGTGGAGATCAGTGGAGAGGGCAGTAGTCAAGAACATTATGCTGAGGACCTCTCCATATCTCTTTCTAATAGTAGTTCATATGAAGATTATTGGAGTGTCAATGAAACTGTTGATCTCCTACCAGAAGGACAAAATCAACTTAATGTCATCACTGAGGCATTTGATGTGACTGATCAGTCACCACTGAACACAACACCATCCACGACTTCTATACTCATTACTTCACCTTCAGCTGTACTACAAACACCAAAAGCTATGGAGGAACCATCTTTAACTGATGGTAATAACTGAACAAAACTATACTTTTTGTGTTATTTAACTGGTGTACAACAACATACTTTTTAAAAAATGTATCTTTATCAGCTTCTGCTAACCCCTGCGATCCAAACCCCTGTGGTCAAGGTTTATGCTCTTTACAAGGTGGCATTGCAGTATGTAAGTGTCATTTAGGATTCAGTGGGGAAAACTGCTTAACACATAAGTGAAAAGTAATGGAACATTTAAACAAAGATATCATGCTATGCATTTATTGTGACTTAAAGGGATAGTTCACCCCAAAATGAAAATGTGATGTTTATCTGCTTACCCCCAGGGCATCCAAGATGTAGGTGACTTTGTTTCTTGGGTAAAACATAAAACAAGATTTTTAGCTCAAACCATGGCAGTCTGTAAGTCTTATAATGTAAGTAAATGGGAATTATGGCTGAAACATAAATTAAAAATAAAATAAAAACATACACAAACAAAACTAAATTAAACCCTGCGGCTTGTGACAATACATTGATGTGAAAAGATACAAAACAATCAGTCCGTGCAAAAAACAACAGTATTATTTAGTTTTATACCTCTGACTCGAGCAATGTCTGAATTGTGAGAACTTTCCCGAGCACGTCCTGTTGTTCGCGTTCTCAAGCAGGCGCTGAGGTGCCATCTTCTTTTTCTTGCTTTATGGCCGATCGCAGACTTATAAGTGCATTACCGCCACCTATCTCTCAAGTGGACCATTGACAGTCATAATTGCGATTGTAGATAGACTGTCAATGGTCCACATGAGAAATAGGTGGCGGTAATGCACTTTTAAGTCTGCGATCAGACATAAAGCAAGAAGAAGAGGACTCCTCACGGCCTGCAGCTGAGAACATACACAACAGGATGCACTCAGGAGAGTTTCTAACAGTTCAGACATTGCATGAATCAGAGCTAAAAAAAAAAACCTATATAAATACTGTTCAGTTTCTTGCGTAGACTGATCGTTTTGTGTCTTTACACATCAATGTATCGTCACAAGCCACAGGGTTTATTTTAGTTTTATGTTTGTTTGTTTTTTTTTTTTTTTTATATGTTTCAGCTGTGATTCCCATCCACTTACATTTTAAGACTGACAGACTGCAACGATTTGAGCTAAAAATCTTGTTTGTGTTCTACTGAAGAAACAAAGTCACCTACATCTTGGAAGCACTGGGGGTAAGCAGGTACACATCAAATTTTTATTTTTGGGTGAACTATCCCTTTAAAGACAATTTTAACCACCTTTGTCTTGCTGCCTTGTTAGTTCCTACTGACAAGTAATGGAATAATCAAACTGGACTTCACAGGGTTTTTGATTATCTTGCATGAAATTATAAATCATAGGGTAAATTAATGAATGATGAATTTCTAGGCCATTTGAAATTAAAAGATTTTGCCAAATGAAGTATACAGACATACCCAGTTCTGCAGGTAGGGAGCCTGTCAGTCTTGCTAGTCTTTCATAACTTGCCACCCATAAAGAACACATAATAAAAACTTGTAAAATTAATTGTCTCGTCTGTGTTGTCAGCGGTACAGGGATGTGCTGAGGGGTGGATGGAGTTCATGGGCAGCTGTTATATTCATTTTGATGTGCGTGAGACCTGGACCACTGCTGAGCAGCACTGTCAAGAGCTAAACTCTCACCTGGTTAGCATATCCTCCCAACAAGAACAAGTGTTTGTAAAAAGTGAGTTTGATCTGATAATCTGAATAAAAGACATGTACCTGCTTGTTGATCTAAATGAAAGTGCTTATACATTTTAAACCTACCTAGATCAAGCTCGTGACTATCAATGGATTGGACTTAATGACAAGGATGTGCAAAATCAGTTTCGCTGGACAGACGGAAGCCCTTTGGTAAGAACACCTTCCTCTGAGATTCCTTCCAAATTGAGCAATGACTGTGTTCTGAGGCATTTGCAGTAAGTCGCTGTTTCAACCAGTGCTACTTTCTCTGCAGGAATATGAAAACTGGAGACCCAATCAGCCAGATAATTACTTCAGCACCGGAGAAGACTGTGTTGTAATGATATTGCATGAGGATGGCCAGTGGAACGATGTACCCTGCAACTATCATCTTCCTTTTACTTGCAAGAGTGGACCTGGTAAGAAGAAGTGACAGACATTAACTTCAGCACCAAGTCAGCCCTACCCAATTAGCTAAGTGATCTATTAGCCTATAACAACAGCTATTTATTGTGTATAATATATTGTGTATAATTTAAGGAAATTATAGTTAAGATACGTTTGTTTAATTATCAATGAACCACAAATACTATAAACTTAAAGAAACTTCTATTTTCTTGTTTTAATAGCAAGATAAATGTTTTTGCTGTTTTACTCTTTTTATTGTAGTCACATGTTCATCACCTCCTGAAGTGAAGAATGCCAGGATGTTAGGCAACAGCAAAGATCGCTACCCTGTTAATTCTATCATTCGATACCAGTGTGACAGTGGATTCACACAGCGCCACCTTTCAGTGGTACGTTGCTTACCTGACGGGCAGTGGGAGGAGCCTAAAGTGGAATGCATAGGAGGTAAGTATACACCACACACACTAGATGGCACAGTAACTATGTTATTCTCTGTAGTGTAAAGTTCCAACAACAAAAGTATTTGTGTCAATGTTATTACCTTTCTCAACAGGTGAAACAAACAACAGGCTACGGAAAAGATCCCTCAAGACACATCCCAAAGCAGTCAATAGTCGGACGTGGACGAAAGTCCTCTAAACAAGACAAAAAAAAACACCTCAAAATATTCAGAGGACTGTTATTAATAAAGATCATCTCAAAGACAAGGGAATAACTTATGTAATGACAAACTTTACTTAGTCCGTCTGGCTGATTGGTTTACTAGTGCTACTCAGAGCTCTGTTTTGGGGAAAAGAAAGATTTTATTCCTCCCACTTACGTAACTTCTGGGCCACAGGACGATAATCTAATCTAAAAAGAATAGACTTAATTTCACAGAGCCCCCCTTGAGTTTTCACTTTAATTATTACATAATCACTGCTTAGTCCCTAATATTACAAGCAAAGCACAGAAATTTACTTTACCATTAGTGCCAGTCTTAAAAGGTTTCCTCCAGGCCACAAGGTAACACTAATGTGTGAATATTTTCCCACTTTCTCTCTAACAATTTGCACAATCCAAAACTGTGATGTGGCCATGTATGTTCAGAAGGGAAGACTACTACTTAGTGAATATGGCTAAGTAGTACTGCCTACAATTTTAAAAATAAATAAATAAATGAAACAAGTGAAAGAGTAGGCATTGACATGACTATCACATGACTTATTATTACTCTGCATATGAGCGACGGTGACAAAATTTGCATACAGTACTCTGCACAGTATACATTCTACAGCAATAGTACAGGTAGTGTAGAATTATGCAGAATAAACATAGCCTCTACAATCCCCAGTTTTGCCCCTTCATACTTAACAATAACTGATGATTGGAAAATGCATTTTTGAATATGTAGAAACACAATAACAGTATTGGGGCATTTTTAGAGTTTAGTTTTGTCACATACTGTTTGCATTTGAATGTAAGTGTTTGTATCGAGCTCCATAATTACCTTAGCTTAACTTTTAGGTTCATGCATTTACATGTGGCAACATTGGCCTTGCATTCCTTTTTATTTTATTCAATTTAAAAGGAGGACACAAGGGGTTGTGGGCAATATTAGCCCAAACAGCACAGATGAACTTTGGAAATCTGCCAGAAATAGTGTACCATGCTGGCACCTTTGGCATACTATTTTCAACATATTATGATTGCAAAAAAAAAAAAACCTTATCTGGCATACTATTCACGGCAGACAGTATGCGAAGTGAACATCTGTGCATTAGATAGCACAAAGGTTATACTGTCTGTGTACCTCTGGGTAACAAAAAAAACAAGACAAAAGGCTTTAATGACCACAGCTGGACACAATTACATTTAAGTACATTAGTATTTCAAATTCTTTAATTAAGATGTGTCTTTTTATGTATATTGTTGTTTGTTGTAGTTTAAATGTCTAGTTGTATTTCTGTGAAACTGTGAAAGATACATTCCCCAGCGTTTTGCTTCTGATTCTAGGTCAGCTTGCAATAGTATACAAATGTTTACTCCGATTAGAAAGATTTATTAATTCACTAGCTCATATGATTCGGCTTGGCCTACAAAACAGATTTAAGCTCATATATTGCCTATAGAGACAAACATACATTTGCAAAAAAGACAGGATTACAAGATGAAACTTTTTTAATTGCCTAAAAGAGTTTAAAAATCCATAGTAATAGCCAACACACATAGTCTGTGCCACAATGTTGATGGATAGAGCAATTTCTCATTAATTTTGCACTGTCACTGTCAGCCCTTCGCTGAGCTCATATCTGTCTTAGTACCCCTAAAATAAACAGACTAAATGTGTGAATAGTCGATTTTTCTTTTAATACCAGAGAGTGGTATTAAAGCTGAAATGTGTAATTTCTTTACCGCTAGCATCAACACACTGCAACTAATAGATGTTTTCAAAAAGCTTTTCCAAACATTCTCACCCTCTGCCATTGGTCAAACAAACAGACAGTCCCACCCAAAATGACTCCTATTGGATGAGCCAATGTTGCTGTTGTTGGGCTGATCAGGATGTTTAAACACACAGTCACACTGTTCACACTTTTCTGGGAAATAAACCTACCAGCGACTTACTTTTAGTTCTTTCTGCATATTAAACTGGAATGGAAAACATTTTAGCATTAAAAAAAACATGCACTTCACATTTAAGTGGTTGTATGGTGAGAGAAAGAGAGTAATGAAATTTGCACACAAATTTACATGACTGTTCTATTATTTTTAGCACTTTCATTAATTGTCACTATTTCCATGTCTAAAAAAAATATTTACATTTTCATGCTGTAAATTGTGAACCCAAATAATGTTTAGACAAGAACATCACTGCTTTAGATAGAATATAGCCTATCAAAGTCAAATATGGATCAAAATTAAAGATTTTTCTTTTATGCCAAAAATCATTAAGATATTAAGTAAAGATCATGTTTAATGAAGATACCAGAATTTTGTAAATTTCCTACTGTAAATATGTAAAAACTTAATTTTTGATCAGTAATATGCATTGCTAAGAACTTCATTTGGACTACTTTAAAGGCGATTTTCTCAATATTTAGATTTCTTTTTTCTTTCTTTTTTTTACCCTCAGATTCCAGATTTTCAAATATTGTCATATCCTAACAAATTATATATTAAATTGAAAACTTATTTAATCAGCTTTCAGATGATGTATAAATATAAATATCGAAAAATGTACCCTTATGACCAATGGGTCCCTTATGGTCCAGGGACACATATTACACTGTATACACATAGAGCCTTTTATATAGTACATCTATGGAACGTATATTGTTGAGAAACGGGTCAAAAAGGACAGTTCATGTGAATATGACCAAACATTACTCAACATGCAAGACCTAAATTACACAGCAGACAAAACAGTGCCTACTTCATAACATTTTCTCAAGGGAAAAGAAAAAACCTAAAAGCTCATGAATATACCTCTCTTACCTAACACTGTGCATCTTTATGAGCAGTTAGCAGAGTGAAAAAGCCAGACTGAGGAACACTGCTAGCTTTTCATGTGCTACTCCTCCCCAGCCTTCCATTTATGTTTGGGAAGCAGGTGAAATAAGGAACAACTTTGACGCCAAGGGATCGTGAAATCCTGTGGAAAAGGGTGGGGTTACTACTTGCTATAGTGCATTTATTTCTCTCTGGTCAGCTCCCAGTTAAAAAATAGAAAAATTAAATAAAATAACAGGAGAAAACATAAAAAGAAAACAAACTTGAAAAAATAAAGTTACTGTTGGGAAAATAACTGATGCTATGGCCTTAAGTGGATCATTTTTGTAAACATTATTATTATATTAACCTATAATTTTAAGTGATTGTTTATCTTGTTTAACAGGTATATATAAACACATTCAACACGTATAACTAATTATTATAATGTATTCCTCCCTCCCTGACTGCACTTACCAACACTTGATTTTTGCCCCTCATGCCAGCCCTGACAACTCCGGCAAGTAGACCAGCATGTGGCAAGGCTGCAACGCTCTATATGCCCAGACTTATAATGATTCTCGCCCCTCTCTATGCTCACTCACACACACACACACATATATATATATATATATATATATATATATATATATATATATATATATATATATATATATATATATATAATGTAATGTGGATTAAAATTCATCCACAGAGTAAATAATTATCATGGAAAATGTTTAAGTAAGTGCAAAAGTTGTGGGAGGCGTGGAGGTGTTAACGTAAAAGACGAGCGACCCTTTGTTGTAGTTCATTTATAGCCTAAAGTTAGTTTTTTTTTTTTTTTTTGGTTCTGGCGCTTGTATTAAGGCCTCAGAATTTATATTATTTTGTGAAGATTATCTGAACACAGAGCTTATTTTCTGCGATAATTTAAAAACCTATGGAAAAATCCCATTGACTTTTTTTTGAGGGATCCAGTTTGATGCCAACAGCCGATCCGCCTACAAAGTGACGTCATAGTTTCCAAAAAAGAGGCCTCTGGTCTCCTTTCCCATGTTCTGCCAGACCGTAATTTTTATTTTTTTTTGCAGGCTTTTCTTCTAGTGCAGGGGTCTCCAGTCCTGCTCCTGGAGAGCTACTGTCCTGCAGATTTTCACTCCAAACCCAATCCAACTAACCTGAACCAGCTAATCAAGGTGTTCAGGGCTACTTGATAATTACAGCCAGGCGTGTTGGAGCAGTTTTCATACAGTCCATGGTTTTACAGTCTAAGGCCCAATCCCAATTCTGTTTTATATGGGATTGGGCCTAAGTCTGCAGGATGGTAGCTCCCCGGGAGCAGGGCTGGAGATCCCTGTTCTAGTGACTGTGTCACGCCTCCTGCTGGTCAGGGTAAGAACTTACCTGCAAGTCACGCTTATCTACGGGGACAAGGCTGACTTGTTCCTAAACACGAATAGCCACAGATTTATTTGGTTGTCTAAACATTTGAAAATATTTAAATAAACACGTACAGAATAGTTTATTAAGAAAAAAACATTTATTGACATGAAATTGGGCTTTTTGAATGACGACGTCTCATATAATAAAGAAGTCATGCATACAAATACCAGGAGATGGCACCGACTAACTGATTATTTGCATTAAAATGCTACATAATACAAGCAATCAGATCATAAAAGTGTTTAAAGAAATCACCCATCACCAATTTCAGGATTTAGCCCTGAAACATAGTATAACTGTACATGCTGTATAAAAAGTGATGACCACACAGTTAGTTTTAACCTTCATTTTGTTTTTAGTGTTAATATCTACGTTAGCTCTTGAAATTAAATTTTCCAACAGAATATTTTAGACCTCTTTACACAGCTGAGTTAGGGCTGTTCTATGCCTGCTCAAAATTGTGTGTAAAGACATAATGCTGCATTAAACTAAAGACTAAATTAAGCCAGCTCTGACCTACCTCAGCTCTGAATACCAAACAAAAAATTGTATTTGCAGTGTAAATGCATTGATTCCACCTCTGAGCAGCATTAAACTGTGTAAATGCCACGTCAGAAGCACCTCTATGACACCTTTACAGTGTAAATGTGGTAGGAATAACCTGGACATTTCAAATCAAAACAATACACAATACAAACACATTATTACGATTTGAATATCAGTAGTGTAGAAAAAGATGTACTATTCACTGTGGTTTTCACAAAAGTATTTATACATTTAAAATGAGGTGTATATTTTACCAGCGGACTTTGTAGCAATACACGCCATGTTTTAAATGCTTTGGAGGGAAGCCAAGGCTGCGCACGCCTGGTTCTGATGTACCACAGTTCATCCTAGGTTGGGTGATTGGGTAACGTACACTACCATCAGCCAACCAGCCTGCATCACACTGGTCCAATCCCACAAACCTCCAGGCAGCGTATAACTGGCCAACTTTAGCAATACGAGCTCCATCGCTCTGACAGGCCTCCATCGCCTCTGTGAAATTTAGTTTGATGTGATGTTGCAGGAAGTAGACCTCTCCTGACATTGAAGAAAGACATAAAATAACTTGTCACATCAATATTTGGCAACTTAAAAATAAATACGACTTAACCTCAGAAATGAATGCCAATAATTGACCCAGGGTAAAAAAAAAAATACAACTGGCATATCAAGGCAATCAGCTTTAAAACATATGCATGACTGATGGAAACAAGGAAGAAGGCCATTTTATAAGTAATCCTTGTTGGCAGGTACACCCAACTTTTCATCCTCAACTTATATTTTTAAAACAGGAACGTTTTCCAG
Organism: Carassius carassius; assembly: GCF_963082965.1. Classification (NCBI taxonomy): domain Eukaryota; kingdom Metazoa; phylum Chordata; class Actinopteri; order Cypriniformes; family Cyprinidae; genus Carassius; species Carassius carassius. The sequence goes on along the minus strand of NC_081797.1, from coordinate 11,490,427 downwards.
AATGAGCAATTGCAGACATATGTATTGTACCCTGAGCTGAAATAACCATTAATTCATCTTTGTCCAATTTAAAAATCTAAGACACCTGTTAAAAGCACAGCTATGAAAAATTTGAAATGTTTGTTTGACAAGATTTCATGGAAAGCAATCAGCATAAGTCAGGATTTGATGAAGTTATATGAGGATCAGAGGCGTCGTGCCCATTCAAAGTGAGGGGGCACGTGCCCCCTCAGATTTCTGAGCCAAGTGGATTTTAAATGCAGCTTCCAAACGAAAAAAAAAAATTGCAGAATAATATTTTTTATATATTTGATACAATCACAGCGGTGTGATTAGATCGTTCAGTGCACAGCATCAGCTGCTAAATTCAAATCTGCGTTCGCTGGCTGGCGCTGAGCCAGAGACAGACGCGTTCGTACAACGCTTCATGATAACCAATCAGAAACTATTCTGTTGCGCTTATGGACGCAATGGCCAATGAGAGACGTCCAGAAGAGTCATCATCACTGAAACGCGGTGTTTTGTTCACTTGCTCGCTGACTGAATTATTTAGCGAATTCTCTCATCAGAAACAACAAAAAGTGCAGATGTGCGTACAAATGTAAGTAAGATATTCGTTTCATAATGTAAAGTGCTTCAGTGATTTTAATGGGAGTTTTTGAGAGTGCCTGAACTCTGGCTAGACTGAATTAAAATGTTTTTTGATAATGTAAATGTTCTTTACTCTCTGTAAAATGAAAGTGTTAAAATAAGTATCTTACAATATTGTTATTAAAATTTACATTAAATGCAAATTCAGTCGTATTAAAATATTTTATGGCATGATATGGCACTTAAGTAAAAAGTCAGGTTTTTATGTGTAGTTAATAGATTACACTACATTTCCATATATTGATCAAATAACAATCTATAAAGGTGCAAAACGCGTTTACCTACACATATTTGAGAAACGAGATATTTCCTGATATATTAAGCATGTCTGGAATTGTTTTGAATAAAAAGGAAAAAAATAATAATAAAAAAAATAAGCCTATATCAGTTATACAGTGCTTTCGTAGAATGACTTATACTCACGACCCCCCCCCCCCCCCCCCCCCCAATGTGCCCCCTCAAAAATCATGAATGCATGACGCCCCTGATGAGGATACATAAAAACTCCAGTTGATATATATAAACATTATTACCTCTGATGGTTGAAATGAAGCAAAAGGCATCAAACCGGTCCAGACTTTTGTCCCGAACGCCGTAGCTCCGTACACCAGGTGCCAGTTCGGTGCCACCACAAGCCTCTCGTGGCACTACGACGGGATACTGTGCCGTCCCATCCATGAGCCACCCAGCATTACACCAGTCCAGCCCTTCCTCCCAAGAAGCATAGAGCTGTTCAAAGGTCGCCAGGTATGCACCCTGCTTCTCACATGCCTCCTTAGCCTCATGAAAGTTCATCAGGTAGCGCCCCCTAGAGGAGTGATAGGGGAACACCACACCTGTGGAGCAAAGGAGCACAATACACCAATAAAGATCAGCCACATTTAGTTAAAATAAAAGAAAGTTAAAGATAATTAGATTTTGTTTTAAAATTAAAACTTTTGGGGGGGGGGGGGTTATATAATAAATAATGTAGGCTACAAATATAGATTGTGTAGTTGTTAATACAAGACAATAAATTGTTAATATAAACATATAATTACTATATGAATACAATATATAATACTACATCTTAAAATTATTAAATTATGGTGTTTAGGTAACTTTAACGAGAGGAGTTAATCTGTAAATTAATCTGACGCACCTCGAAAATTTAGCTGCACTGTCACGCTCTCGTCTTCGAGACCATCAATAATTTCACACCGGTACCGGCCCGTATCGTCGGACTGTAACGGGTTGATGACGAGGGACGCATCGCCCGGGGCGCTTCGGTGGAGCCGCACTCGTCCTTTGAAGTCTCCGTAGCTCCTGTGACGTGTGCCGATGGCCACCATGACGTCGCGCTCCTGTCCCTCGCCGCTCACCGGCTGCCAGAACCACTTGACGCGCGTCCTGCGCGGCGCGCTGAGCGCAGGCTCGTAGCGGTAATGACACGGCAGTGTGGCGTTGCTCCCCTGCACACCCGACACTAGAGTTTCAGGAGACTCAACGTGAAGACGGATCTTGTGGAAGTAAACTAAAAAGAAACATCAAGTAGGTGAATAAACTCTTCAAAGAGTTAAAAAAAAAATCTTTAAAAATAAAGCATAAATAAACCTGGAAATAAAACAGTTATCGAACAGATAAGGATGTGTCCTATTCTCCTGAAACAATGGTGTCTCATATTTTAACCCCCTTTAACATTTTTATAAGTCACAGTAATTTAATAACACATTTGTTCTCAGTAACTGTAACTGGTTACAATTACATTTATTTTGTAATGTTATTTTGTATGTAACTAGTCACTCTCCAACACTGATTATTACTATAAAAATATATACTATATAACTATAATTACCACAGAGCTTATAATAAATATGCTTGTTCAGGAATTTTAAACAATTAAAAAATATGTACAAATAAAACTTGACATTTTATATACATTTTATTCAATGATAAGTGACAAAAGTTAGTTGAATTCTATGTAGGCTACATGTGTACATGTTATGTATCAGCAAGCTAGCTTCTGTTTGCTGGTTTGTTACAGTAGTCAACAACTGAAGTGGATCAAAACCTTTTATCAAAGTGGTCCTAAAACCTAAAACCAAAATGTTTTCTTGTGGATGTAAAAAGTACATCTTTGATGAATTGTTTTTATCCACTTCAAATGTTTACTACTGTATTTTGCACACATGAAAACATGAAATGATTAGGCTAACTTACTCTCCCCATTGCCATTTCCATTTCCATTAACTATGTCCTGATAATAATAGCCATTGGAGAATTTCTGTGCAAGGCTTCCGAGAAACAGGTGCATTAAAAGCACCAGCAGATGGCGTAAAATCCACATATTCACGACGATTCCCTGTATCCCACAGCTTTCCAGCAGCGTCCTTGAATTTTAGACAACCCAAGATGAGTAAAGATCAGCAATCAAATATAACGCATCATATATTTAGCTTTAAGCATCTTTTAAATCTGAATTATTAAAAAATGTATATAGAGTTTGACTTGCTCGCCATAAACGACATAATCATCAGATAAGCTAGCTTTAACCTTTACACGAACTACGTTAAGTTTCTGTTTAGTTAAATTAAACGATTGCAGAAGCGAAAGCTAAAAGGATAAAACTAGCTATACAATTAAGCCCATAAAAAAGTTTTACGACAACAGAAAAACGTATGTAATAAAAAAAGTTATATAAAAACAGACTTAAAGTCGCAAACGCGTTTGTTGTTGTCAACTAATTAATTGTAGAATGCAAAGAATCTGCTAATTATGCACATTCATTAAATAATACAAGCATTTTCGCAACTTACCAAATGTAAAACACTTTCTCAGGCTCCTTTTGCTACAACTACTCTGTTCATCGTCCGAGGTGAGGAATAATAGCTCGCTCTCTCTCTCGGTCTGTAATAATGATGTGGGACCATGAGGTGACGTCACTCAGGCATCTCTTTTGAAGTTCTCCAGCTCGCGAACAATAATAATTGTGGGGTCTACACAGCAGTCGAGGGCTGCTGTCCATCAGCACGGTATAATTTTACACCATCAGGTTTGTTGATAACTTCTCAAAACCGAAACTGGAGCTTGTGTTCACGGTGCCAGCGAGAATATATTCCACCCAGGTCTCTTGTTACGAGGGTTTGTCACAAAAACAATAATTCTTAATAGCCTTAGAGGCTGCCTGGCCTAATAACACAGTTGGTAATAATAGATTGTCACATACCGATTTTCTTTTACATTACAGAGTGTTAGGAAGAAAACAAACCCTAAAATCCGTTGTTAATAGTGTGACCAGTTCAAATAATTTTTTTTAATACCACTGGATATGAAATTACACACCAGAAACATGACTTGACCTTTGACCGAAGTCTCAAAAAAGATTACTATGAGAAAGTCAGCGGTGGAAATTCCTCTTCTCCTCAGCAAAAGCCCCCAAAGTGTGCTAATTTTCCAAAGTCAATAGCAGAGGAAAGTATCCGTAGCCTTGCAGATGTGAAATTTTCCTCGTGACCAGCAGGGATTGAAACGTTTGTTGTTCTCTGTCAGCACACCTCTGTGCAGCTGCCAGTAGCCATAGTGTTCATCTTTTATCTTTATCTTCCTAAATTTTGACCTTTTTTTCGTTGTTATTAAGCGATACGGTTCATGTAAATTCTAAATCGCAATATTTAAAGAGGAAAAGACTGTTAGGCGGCCTTTGGAGGCACCAGGATGTTGTATTGACAGGATCACTCAATATAATGATCCCAAAATGTGCCACCCTTTCTCTTTCTCGGCCATATTTACTTTTATCAGTGAATTTTCTCAGACAAGATCCAGTCATTTCAATAGAAACCTTGTGTTGAAGTTGTTTCTGTGAATTCATCATGTTGACCAACAGATCGCTGCTTGGTTTGAACGTATCTTGAGCTGTTCTTCATCATACATCATGGACACTTTAAAAGACAAGAGTGAGCACATTTACATCACCTCTCTCACAGATGCTCACAACATTAGCGACGCATTTGAAGATCCCTTTCAATTAGTCCCCACAGCCAAGATGAAAGCCATCGCCTCAAGGCAAGGACCGCCGAGACCCTTTGAATAGCTGTGGGCTTCACAGAAGCACGGTTTTGGCAGCTATCGGGTTGGAAGAACATTGTACACTAACTGTTTGCCCAAACTGAATAGGTCCAAAATGGCTGGATGTAAATGTTTTAGATTCTCCCAACGCACTTGTGAGTCTTAGTTACTGCAGCCTGCCTGAGAAAACTGTTTGTTTTAAAAGGTTATTGGAAAATAATCAATTTTTATGATTTTAAATATTATATCAAACAAATAAAGCGTTACAAATGTTGATAAACTGCACAGTGCATTTCCCTGAAAAATGTATACATTTTATACTTTCATTATGGTAAATGAACACAATATTTACATCGTCTCTTACTGAGAAATGTTTGGGGTCATTAAGATATTTTAATGTTTTTGAAAGATGTTTCGTCTGCTTGCCACTGTATTTAATAAAAAAATTAATAAAACTGTATTATATATATATATATATATGCTGCTCAAGAAACATTTATTATCAATATTTAAAATAGTTAAAAGGGTGTTTATCTAAGATTGTGTTCCCTGTGAATAACTGTGCTGAGAGGGCTTGAACAATATATGTAAGTGCTTCCAAACATCATCTTCTGAATGACTGTATGCGTGTGAATGAATGGAATTTAGCCCCACAGTTTTGTGGGTTTCTGATTTATTTATGTTGGCAGTTCCAGTCAAAAAAAGCTTGCAGTGAAACTCTAGTAATACTTCTGTTTATACTGATGATTTTGACAGTGAGGGTGAATTTAAAAAATGTTGACCCAGTTTACAACCCCTCATAAACTTGTCAAGCAATGAGGCAAACGAGGCGAGATTTCCTTTGTAAAGATGTTATTAGAAAGCAAAGAATGTTTGCTCCTGACAAAATATTTGCCACAATACCTCATCCAAAATAGCCTTGTTTTTCCAGAAAAGAATCCTTCCTGGCTTTGCCCATCGGGTGCTGCTGTTTTCCTGCCATTCTTTAGACTATCACTTGATTCTCTCCTGCCTTCCTGCTTTGAGCCTCTAGAGCCTCTATATTAGTGTGTCCCAGTCAATCAGAACCAAAGGGAGTTTGTATGAAGGGACTATTTGGCAAAGGTACAAAAAATGATAATTTAAAAAAAATTCTCAAATATATTTTTCAATATACACACTTAAAATAAAATCTAAAATGTATTAGTAAAATAATGTTATTAATTATTTTTAAATATTTAATTATTTTATATTATTTTAAAGGTACAAATAAATACATAAACACATAATACACTAAAATATTAAATTCCTATTTTGTTTAATTATATTTTTCATTATATTATTAATTATATTATGATAAATACATCATTATTATAAAATATAATATTATTTAATATGAAAAATATTAATATTTTATGTTTAATGTGTGCCTTTTTAGAAGATTTAAAGAATGTGGATGACTTCCAGTTTGTTTAGTTGGGGAAATATCCAAAGATTTTAACCATTTCTGAAAAACATATTATGGAGGTTTCATAACAAAACAAAACATTCTTGATAGGCAATAAGTATCTATTATATTCTTTATTTGTTTCTACAGTTGAAAACATGAGGAAAACATTTCAAGAAATACTAAGGAAATGCATCTAGTCTAAACAATCTGAACACAGGAAGAGTGCTACAGTATGAGGCATTAAAAAATGACAAAAGACAAAAGGTTTAAGAGCACACTGAATAGAAATTACAAAGTCAATGTGTCTTTACTGCAATGAAAACAACTCTCTGAGAAAAATCAAATACTAACATCAGTACAGAATCCATACCAGAGGAAATCAAAACGCATGCAGCCTAAATGCAGAGATCATGCTGGATTATTAGAATATTCTTCAGTGTTTTATTACCTTGAATACCACTTCAAATCTTCTCAGAAAATATCTCAGAGAAGTACTGCCCATATATTTTTTCCTAAAGCTCTATTAATATTAATTCATATTAATACTCGTATCATATTGCACAGGCCCAAAATTGTAAATTTATTCGAGTGGATGGGTTGAGGTGGGGGGTGGGGGGGTCACAATGCATCATTTTGAAAACATTATGTAGATTGGATGGTCATATCAGAGATTCAGAGCCACCGTAAAAATTATTCTAAATTAGATATGCACCCATCCTGAATCTCATTAAGCGACAAAGCTTGTGACAGGGTACGTCAAATCTTATAATGCAAGTGTGGCCCTATTTAAAAAAATAAATAAAAATTACACATTTGCTGACATCATAATAAAAAAAAACACGAGACCACTTTTGTTTTTAAGTCTTTTTGTACCATAAAAAGGTGGTTTATTACACAATTATGGTGGAATAAAAAAAGAATTAAATTCAGTAGCACACTGCAAATGATTGAAATGCACCTGAGATCCGTGGCCATTCAAATTAAACAAAACTAATCAAATAATAATAAATGATTGGCTGTCACATTTTATGACGAGGCCGTGAAAATGCATCAGCCTAGTTAAAAAAAAAAATATTGATTTAAATCAAATGTTATACAAGAAACAAATGATCAAATTGCTACTTTCATTACATAAAATACAAATGACCATAAAGCACAACCATATTTTGTGACTTCATCACTTGCTAATTTAAACTACTTCATAATATAAGATATAAAACAGCTTGGCTGCATTTACAACCAACTTAACACACTGATTCCTGTGTAAATAAATAATTTGTGACTTGTTTGGTATGTACAGTCTTTTTTCCAACTGATTGTAACTAATTTGAGTTTTATTTGACAGAAAAGGAAATAAAATTGTTACAACTCATTTGTAACACAACAAAAAGTAAAAAAAACTTAAGCTATTTCCTAATATGGTCATCTAAGGTAAATAAACATTAATACACATAAGCACTGACTTCATCTTCAAATGGCCACTGCATCAGACTATAGTTAGTACAAATGATTGAATGCTAAATGCGTCACGCTGTGATTTTGAGCTTCTGTGACATGGGTCCCCAGTGTGCAGGGTGGTGTGGCGATGGTGCCCTCTGTTGCTAAGAGTGAGGCAGTGCAGGCATGGTTGAGGGAATGGAGGCAAGTATAAAAGAGGAGAAGGAGAGAGAGAGAGATGGAGAGGGAGGAGTTCTACTCATCGCAGCCCAGCAGCTCCATTCGCAGGGTAATTTGTTCATGCCACGCCCACGGCAGGATGCGGACGAATCGTGCATAGAAGGGGGGCTCGAACACGTTCTTTTTGTGCACGTTGTTGTCGCTGTTGCCAGGGAAAATCTGCAGGTGAAGCAGAAGGAAATAAAGATGGGGTGAGACAAGGAAGTGATAGAAGGGTAGTGGGGGAAAAGCAGATTGTACATAAGATGTGCGGCCAACGCTGTGGCCAGTTCGGAATTTCGGAAACCGTCGTACCGACTTATTTTCATCTGTGGAATGCAAAAGATGATATTTTGAGGAATGTTTCAAGTTTTTTGTCCATTTAAAAAACAAAAACATTACATTTCCTCAAAATATCTTCTTTTATGTTCCACAGAAGAAAGATAGTCATACAGGTTTGGAATGACATGAGGGTGAATAACCTGACAGAATTTCACAGTATTATTGATACAGAAAGTGAAAGTCGTGACATTTACCAAGTATGGTAACCCATACTCGGAATTGGTGCTCTGCATTTAACCCATCCAAGTGCACACACACAGCAGTGAACACACACACACCGTGAACACACACCCGGAGCAGTGGCCAGCTATATATCCAGCACCTGGGGAGCAACTAGGGGTTCAGTGTCTTGCTCAAGGGCACTTCAGCCATGGGTATTGAGGGTGGAAGAGAGCGCTGTTCATTAACACCCTCCCACCTACAACTCAGAATTCACAGATCCTAAAAATAGACCAATGCTGAGCACATAAACATAGTAGAGTTATTTTATTTTATTAGTTATATGCTATTATAGTATGTATTTATAATTTGAAATAGCTTTAATTTGAATATTTTCAGTTGGTAATTTAAGTAATTTAGTGCTTTTGACTTTTTATTAGTTTTATTCTTAAATTCATTTATTTATTCATTTTTACTTTTAGTAATTTTAGTACTTCGACTTAAACATATTTTATTTCAATTAAGGCAACATTTCCTAAATTGAATTATTTATAATCATGAATTATTTATATTTCATTTGAATTTAGCTTTATTTTAATTAACAAAAAATATTTTTAATAGTTTAGGTTAACAACACTGAAAACTGGCACTAAAACATACAAACAAACATAATATGAAACATAATATTTAATCAATAATTCAGCCATGAGATGACTTATTATAATTGTTTCATTCGATGCAATGTTTCCAGCCATTCAGATTTATATACTCATTACGGTTTACCTATATAACCAGGACATATTCAAAGAATACCATGTTTGCATGCTATGTAGGTCCTCATCTCAGCCCACCTCTTCCCCAGCACCACCTGTCTAGATCTGCTATGGGGATCTTCCTCTCTCTAGCAGCAGCATGTATTCTTTTCATTTTATGATCCGAACATTTAGCAGAAGCAAGTCTGCTAAATGCTCAGATCATAAACTTAAAGGGATAGTTCACCCAAATATGAAAATTCTGTCTTTATTTACTCATCCTCATGTCGTTCTAAACCCGTAAGACCTCTGTTTATCTGCGGAACACAAATGAAGATTTTTTTGATGGAATCTGGAAGCTCTCTGACCCTCTCATAGACACTGCACTGAACGTAAACAGCGTGTGCTATTCTGTGTCAGCTGCGCAATGCATCTTTTGCACACAAAAAGTATTCTCGTAGCTTCATAAAATCATGGTTAAACCCCTGATGTCACATGGACTGTTTTACTGATGTCCTTGACATGTTTCTGGACCTTGATCGTGTAAGGACACTTGCTGTCTATGGGAGGGTCAGAGAGCTCACGGGATGCATCAAAACTATCTTAATTTGTGTTCCGAAGAAAAACAGAGGTCTTATACGTTTGGAACGTCATGTGGGCGAGTAATTAATAACAGTATTTTCATTTTTGGATGAACTAACCCTTTAAGATCTAGTCTGCCAAAAACCAAACCTATTTACACTAATAAATTTATCCCGAGAGTTGTCTTGACTATAATTATGTTACGCAAGTTTTTCCATCTTATACTATTACTTCAAATGTTTTTTAACAAAAACTATTTTTTATAGTTTTATTTAACAGCAACACTGATCACAGCCACTAAAACAAAAACAAAACTGTCAGTTAAATCGACGAAGATTTTCAACCCATTTGTGTTCTGAGTGAAACCTTTAATGAGTAGGTCAGGATTGATTCAAAAGGAACTAGGTAATTAGGGGTCACATTTGATTTCAATTCAAGTGAGAATCAAAGCATAGTTAAGAACCAACCTTATCTGTTTTTGTCTTGTTGTCTTTGAGTATGGTCCAGTACTTGCCATCATCACTGTGAGCCACTTTAAAGGCGGACACAAACTGCACATTGCCAAAGTCTTTGGCCCCTTGCGTGATGATCCCTGTGATGCGCTTTGGTCTGAGCAGGTCCACCTAAAAGAAAGAAAAAAAAGGCATTTAGTTATAATGTTCTGTGTTATGACATATTCACTACTGGCCTCCAGATAATTGTGTAATTGTAAGAGGTTTGCTGTTTGTAAATGATAGCCCCTCAGGACAGTGCAGATTGAAAATCAGGGCGATCTGAATGCGTTCAGCCTCTGAAAGGTCATCCAATGTGTAAATGTGCTAGGATCCCAAAGCAACGATCAAGAATGAGTTCATTTCCTACGCAAACAGAAGGGAATACACTCAAACTCATCTCAGGTCATACTCCCGCTTAATAAAAAAATACTTTTGTTAAAGTTGGAGTGATTTTATATATATATATATATATATATATATATATATATATATATATATATATAATCTATATATATATATAATCTCTCTCTATATATATATATATATATATATATATATATATATATATATATACACACTATTGTTCAAAAATCTGAGATTTAGTCAAATTAAAAATGAAAAAAAAAAGAAATTTATCAAGGACATTAAACTGATCAAATCTAATTTAAATATATGCCACTTTTGTTTCACTTTTTGTAAATGTATCACGATTTCCACAAAAATATAAAGCAGCTGTTTTTAACACTGATATGAATAAATTCAGGATATTAGAATGATTTCTGAAGGATCATGTGACACTGAAAACTAGAGTAATGATGCTGAAAAATTCAACTCTGTATCAACAGAATAAACTACATTTTAAAATATAATCAAATAGAAAATAGTTATTTTAAATTGTAATAATATTCCAAACTATTATTGCCCTTGCATTGCCTCTTTAGACTACAAAAATCTTTAAAATGCAACTTCATTCAGTTAAAGACTCACTTCAGATGTAACACATGACTGTAAATCTGTCTCTTCACAGGCTTACAAGTTTGTCATCTCACCTGCAGCCACTCGGAGCGGTTATTGGTGGCTGCTGTCCAGGCGTTGATCTTGCCCTGCTTGTCCAGACGAGCGTAATGCGGGTGCCAGGTGAACGACTCGATCCCCCAGGTGCAAAAAGTGCTGGAAGCTGTCAGCTGCCTGTCATCGATCAGCCGTGACTTGATACCTAGCGGCTCGGAGCAACCTGTCGTGTTCAAATACACTGTGAAGTGAGACAACAGAAAGAGGAAGGGGACGGGACAGGAAGTGGCAGAGAGATGGATGGGAAGCGTGTCAGCACAAGCGGCACAAACCACATCAGTGCTGAGCAAGTTTCATGCAGGTGAGCTCAAGATGCTGTGTGTGACGGGGTGTGTGTGAAGCGCATGCGAGAGAGAGCCGGCGGTGTGTGAAGCGTGCTGTGATGGACGGCCTGAGAGACACAGATGGAACAGTGAATGAAACATTGACATGTGCACCATTTCAGTGATTAGAAATGAGATTTCATGAAGGGATGCATGATATAACGTACCATATCAACTGATACTGGACTTTTTTTTGTTAATTATTAGTATTATTAGTAACTTGCTAATTTCATGTTTTTACATTTAGATGCACATTTCCATGATGTAGAGCTCACTTAAGTTAGTCTTTAAAAACAGTAATCATTTAATAACAGTGATAAATGTTTAATCTCAAAGAGAATATCTATTGTTCATAACTGTACATTATAATATTGAGATGCCAATTGAGATCATAATTGCACACAGGGGTTTAGTATTATTATAATATACTAGTTATTTTTTTTACAGAATATAATATAAAAATTGGCCAATTACATCATTTATACATTAATTTTAATTGTATAATTCATTATGCAGTTTTTATTCATTTATTAAATTGTACATAGATTTAGAAAAATATTTTTATATTATAAACAAATATTTTTTTCAATAAATTGTATAATTATTCACTAATTTATTGGCCAAAACATTAAAATAATTATCAGTTTATCATATCAGCAAAAATATTCAAATGTCTATCACTACTATTACGTTTTATTAGAATAATATAATATAATATAATCATATTTTAAACAAATATTCAAGAAAAGACTTGATCTTTCTTAAAATGCGTGCACAAAACTAGAACGAAATGTACCAAGCATATACCACACAGGTTAACCAGTGCTGTTCATCATCACTATATGCAGCTCAAAACCGTGTCAAATGTCTGAGAGGTTTCTGCTCAGAATGTTTACTGGCTAGGGTCCCAGTTTGGGAAGATGTGACTTTGTTCCTTCAGCCAAACAAGCTGCGGTCCTTAACTTCACCACTAACGAAGACTAGCAGGAAATTGTGATGCTGCTTGCTCACTTTTTCTTCCATAAAACCACAGCATTATAACCATATTCTAGTGGAGTTGTTTTGTCTTTTGGCTTCCATAAATCTATTCTTAAGAATGTATAAACATGCAAAAATATCATTGGGGCTTTACCGTTGAGTTCACAGCCCACCAGCTCCAGTCTCAGTGTACAGGCTTTACGGCACACAACAGGAATGATTCGTATGTACTGAGCTATGATTGGAGGATCGAACAAATTAGTCTTTGTCCCATCGTTGTCCACATTACCAACAAAGATCTAGAGAACAGAAATGCATACAATCATTAGTTATTTAAAACTTGTAATATAATTACAGGATTTGAAACATTTGAAACACACACACACACACACACATACATATACATACACATATATATATATATATATATATATATACACAGTACAGACCAAAAGTTTGGAAACATTACTATTTTTAATGTTTTTGAAAGAAGTTTCCTTTGCTCATCAAGCCTGCATTTATTTGATCAAAAATACAGAAAAAAAGAGTAATATTGTGAAATATTATTACAACTTAAAATAATTGTTTTCTATTTGAATATACTTAAAAAAAATAATTTATTCCTGTGATGCAAAGCTGAATTTTCAGCATCATTACTCCAGCCTTCAGTGTCACATGTAACATCCAGTCTATCACATGATCATTTAGAAATCATTCTAATATTCTGATTTATTATGAGTGTTGGAAACAGTTCTGCTGTCTAATATATTTGATGAATAAAAGGTTAAAAAGAACTGCATTTATTCAAAATAAAAAAAAATTCTAATAATATATTTTCTTTACTATCACTTTTTATCAATTTAACACATCCTTGCTGAATAAAAGTATTGATTTTATTTAAAAAAAAAAAAAGAAAAAAAAATTACTGACCCCAAAATACTGACCAGTAGTGTATATTGTTATTACTAAATATTTATATTTTAAAAACATAGCTTCTTCTTTTTTTTTTTTACTTTTTTTTTATCAAAGTATTCTAAAAAAGTATCACATGTTCTGTTAAAAAGCAGCAGAACTGTTTCCAACTTTGATAATGAATCATCATATTAGAATGATTTCTAAAGGATCATGTGATAATGATCCTAAAAATTCAGCTTTGCATCACAGAAATAAATGATAATTTAAAGTATAATAAATTTAAAAACAATTATTTTAAATTGTAATAATATATCACAATATTAAATTGGTTTTTGTATTTTTGATCAAATAAATGCAGGCTTGATGAGCAGAAGAAACTTCTTTCAAAAACATTAAAAATAGTAATGTTTCCAAACTTTTGGTCTGTACTGTGTGTGTATATATATATATATATTTATAAATTCACATTAAAACCAACTTGGAAACATTTTATAATGTCTTAATTTTTTTATTTTTTGACAACTTTTCAAATTATTATATTATTATATGTATTAATATATGTGTAATAAACACATATACAGTAATCAATTATATAACAAATGTAGCAATATATGATTACTATATTACTACTATGTATCAATTGTATAGTTTTGTCCCAGACCCAAAATTATCTTAAACCATGAAAATCCAATTCTAAAAATACAAATTACTATTACTTTTAAAATGATGGTGATCCAAACAAAATGAAATATAAAAAAGTGAAAATTATTTGACCAGAAGTGCTCACAGTTAAACAAACACCCAAAAAGTTCAAACCAAAAAAATAAAATAAATAAATAAATAAACAAATAGAGAGAAAAATGAGTGACTCATCACCACATCTTTGCTCTGGCCCTCGGGTCTGTACATGGTGTAGGTTCGCCCATCCAAACTGGATGCCACCTTGAAGGCTTTGATGAACTCGGCTGCGCCCATGCGACTGGCACCCTGGGTAATGATGCCAGTGAAACGCATCTTCCTCTGCAGGTTGATCTATCATTAAATAAGTCATTAAATGAGTCATTTTTGGGTCAGCACAAATTATATTTGAACTCCAAATATGTATTTAACCAGTAAACCAAACAGACTTGTTTACCTCGATCCAGGGGTTCTTGTCATGTGTCGCAGAGGTCCAAGCATTAGCGAGTCCCTTGTTATTCAGTCGGGCTAATTCAGGCCCCCAGCGCTGCAGTCCCAGAATGCCATAGTACACAGAAGAGGCAGAAATATGAGATTCGGCGATGCCTCCTCCTTCCATTCCCAGCAGAGAGATGCATCCTGGGAACCAGAGCCAGACATTAGCAGATATTCAAGAGCTCAGGAGGCTTACTGTGCGACAGACAGATGGATAAACAGTGTGATGACCGCATTCACAGGAGAGACGTAGCCACTGTGTGCTGAATGAAGTCACCAAATAAAAAGCCAAATACGTGATGGAAATAAAGTGAAAAACAGTTTGTGGACGTGTGTACTGGCAGTGTCCTACTTACGCAGATTGCAGTGCTTTCCCACATAGGGTGAGGGACATTTACAGGTGAAATCGCCATCAAGATCTCGACAGGTGCCTCCATTCTGACAGGGCTGGCCGGCACAGTCATTCACATCTGTGGGAATCATAAGGTGTCTGTAAAACTCATCAAAACTGGTCTGGACAGGCAAAACAGTTGTCAAAAATAAAGCCATTTTCTTTGTGACCTCTAGATGGCAACAAGCAACTTCTACAATGGTCTGAGGTACACGAAGATCAAATATAAAGATACAATTCTTTGCTTCAAAAGCTAAAATGATTTTAAATACATATTTATTCTGCATAATGGTTTCTAAATGAATTTAATAATTAATAATTAATTAATAATTAATTCTAATAATTCATTTGTAACATAAAATTTATGTATCGGCCATAATAAACATATAAACACATTCTTATTGCTTAAAGTTTTTTAGTTCTAAATTCCCTCAGAGATTTCATTTACGATACACGAGTCTCTAAATAAAACTTTTCTTTTTTACATAAAATTATTCAGTTGAAATTTATTTACGTTTAATAAAAATCTCTTTATTAAAGCACAAAAACTCAAAGCATCTCTCATGAATATCACATAGTAACAAAATCAAACCAAGTGGCATTCATTTTAAATATATATATTTTTTAAATGTTCAAATTTTAAATTATAAAGTATCAAACATTATTAGTAACATTTTGTAATGCATAAATGTAATAACATATTACATGCAATGTTTTTAAACATTTTTAATGCAGGCACTAAAGTGTGTCTTATATTCAATATTACTGCATATAAAAAGTCAAACAAAATAAAAAAAAAGGAAAAAGAAAGAACAGAATTGGGGAAGAGGCAGATGAGGTGGTAATATTATATATATATATATATATATATATATATATGGTTTAATATTTGCTTTTACAACATAATCCATGCTGTCTTTTTTAGATATTGTTTTTATGGAATTAATTTGTCCAAATACGGTATTTTATTTATACTGTAAATGTTGTTTAGCTATACAGTGATGACGTACTACTCAATATGTACTACATGTGCACTGAATACATACAATCCCAGCTGTATCATTTGGTTTTGACTGCTACGTGAAGAACTGACCATGTTTTTTTTATTTATATTCAGATTTTGGAAAATTGCTGTTCCAAGAAATGTTTTCTCATCCAGTTAGAGATGTATCACTCAGTTAAATACAATAATGTTTGTCCAAATTAACGCCAGAAATACTTGTCAAAGTTTTCTACTTACAGTGGTTACGATGGCAACCCAGAATTGAGGGCACATATAAGGAACCCACATATGACACCGCACGACTGGATCTTTAACAGTTGTTCATTAAGAGGATATAGGAGGCTGAGGCAGACCTGCTGAAGTTTCTAATCCACTTATGAGCAACAGTGTCACGTCAGATCACCAACATGCTTCAAACACAAGTGTGTCAGAATTATTAAAAGGTCAACATGATGACGCACAGAAAGGGTGCATATTGGCCCTCATGTGCCTGAAGGGCATTTTATGTTGTGGGGAAAAAAATCTAATTAAACAGAGAGAAAAAAAAGACAAAGAATCTGCAAATGAACATTCCAGCAAAACTGAAGGAAATCAGTGGGATTATCTGGTGTGTGCAGATGGAGCGTGACTGGGTGTGACCGGTCACAGTAGTCCAGTGCCAACGCAGTGCCCAGTCATACTGAAACACTTCCAAACCTCCAGAGGTCAGCGAGCAGTACTTCCCCATAAGTGTTAAGAGCGGCCACTTTGTGCTGGACTGACATAAAATGACTGCTGGTGAATCGGAGCTTCAAGATGCATTTTTTGCATAATCCATGTATCCTCTATATTCATAAGAAAGATTAGCACATAGATTTTCTTTGGCCCTCTAGTGCACAACACAATGAAATCTCCACAACACAACGGAAACAACTCACAACACAACGGAAACAAGTCACAACACAATGGAAACAAGTCACAAAACAACGGAAACAAGTCACAACACAACGGAAAAAAGCCACAACACAACGGAAACGAGTCACAAAACAATGGAAACGAGTCACAAAACAACGGAAACAAGTCACAACACAACGGAAACAAGTCACAACACAACGGAAACAAGTCACAACACAACGGAAAAAAGTCACAAAACAACGGAAACAAGTCACAACACAACAGAAACAAGTCACAAAACAACGGAAAAAAGCCACAACACAACGGAAACAAGTCACAAAACAACGGAAACGAGCCACAAAACAACGGAAACGAGCCACAAAACAACGGAAACGAGCCACAAAACAACGGAAACAAGTCACAAAACAACGGAAACGAGCCGCAAAACAACGGAAAAAAGCCACAACACAACGGAAACGAGCCACAAAACAACGGAAACGAGCCACAAAACAACGGAAACAAGCCACAAAACAATGGAAACAAGCCACAACACAACGGAAACAAACCACAACATAATGCAAACAAGTCCCAAAACAACAGAAACAAGCAAACAACTGAATGGAAACAAGCCACAACATCATGGACACAAGCTGCAACACAGCAAAATTAGCACAAAACAACGAAATTAGCAAAACACAATGAAATTAACAACACAATGGTAACAAGCTGCAACACGACAAGATTAGCACAATACAATTAAACTGGTCCTGTGTTATGGTGATTTTATTGCTAGGCCATCACACTAAATAGTTCCCGGAAGTATGTCAGCGATCCAAATGCAAACTGCTAATGTTAACACTCTCAACTATAGAATGGGTTAAATGGGTCATATGATGCAATTTCAAGTTGTCCTTTCTCTTTGGAGTGTTACAAGGTGTTCGTGAAACGATAAGATCCCTAACGTTTCAAAGATTAAAGTCTCAAACCCAAAGAGATATTCTTTATAAAAGTTAAGACTCGTCCACACTCTCCTACAACACCTCGTTTAAACATGGCCCCGCGTCTAAGTCACTGTGTGGAAAGATTTGCATAACATCGCCCAAATGTTTACGCAATTAAACGCAGCGTAACTTTTATTCTTGATGTAGCATTGTTGCTGCTGCCACCACCATGTCGTGGAGACGCTGTGTGTTTCGTTATAAAAAGGCGAAACTACTTTGTTAGGCCTTCCAAAAGAGGACACAACTTGAAATCATTAGTTAAGTTGTATTTATAACACTGTTCCAGAACAGTTCAAATCCAAATACTCAGATGTGTGTTTCCCGAACCTGGGCGAGTAGCCAACAGGTTACACTGACTCACACTCTCTAAGTAGGTTTTCATATGTAAAGGATTTGCCACTGATGATTCAAACGTGTGTTTTGAGAAGTGAAGAGTAGCACTTGATGCAAATCTCATAAGTAATTTTAATCAGTAATTATGTCCCCACCTTATGCAAATATTGCCTCGTTTGTAATGGGTTTTAATGGTTTTGTCTTGTCGTGCAGGGACACAGACATGTACTTATAATGTAGGGGACTTATAATGTACTTTTAGGTAAAACTTTAGAAATTATTACAAAGTGCACTTTTTAGAAGTGGATTTATTTGTGTCATGAAAGTAGCTACACTCTCTTTAAGTCCATTTCAATGGTTTTTTATTTCATTAATATTATATTATCTGCAAGTACAGCTTAAAAAAAGAACTTGCTTTTAAGATTACACTACAAATGCACATTCAATACAATAAAGCACACTTCTTTTTCACAAGGGCCTGACATTTCAAGTTTCCTAATGTTAATGTAAGAAGCGGATCATTGCTGCCCACCGAGAAGCAATTCAACACAGTACTGCAGTCTATTATTCTGAGAACATCAATATCTAGCTACATAATGTGAAATGCAATCTTATGTCAGTTGCAACATAATAAATCAATAAAATGCAAGATAGGAGGTCTCCACTTCTACATGTGACAGTGAAACTGGGGCATCCAAGAGAAAAAAACTGAAGCAAGCTGGGAAGGAACAAAAGAAAGCATTTATGATGACATTTTATGCTTTTTCTTTTGTCTTATTATCTATTTGTGAAGATGGCTGCACCATACATGTATTTTTTCCATGTCTACTTGTTGTATAATCTATAATCTTTATTCGCTTGTCACTAAACAAGTAAAAACTAAACTAAATGCTATTTGGTTGCTTTCTGTGTTAGTCATACTGTCTCTTCCTGTCTAATCAGGCGACTCTTGACCAAAATAATTAGCAATTTGGACTTTTGCAAAATTATCTTTCTAAAGAAGTTGATCTGAACAGAGATATGTTAACACAGTCAAGGAAATTAGACAACAAAAACATTAATAAGATGATGATTTAGTCAATAAATTCGCTAAATATGCTTTTTGTCATTTTATTATTTCATTTTATTTTATTTTATTTGCCATGATCTATGGACCATATTGTTACAGTTAACTACATTTATTAATATTTAAATAGTTATCCTTAATTTTAAAAACTTCAAATAAAATAAATATAAATATTTAAACTAAAAAAGTAAATAAATAAACATGTATAAAAACCCTAATATAATATAACCAAAATAATTTAGTATATTTACTAAATTTAAACAAACTAAAATGAAAACAAAATCTAAGAATAAAAGCTAATTTAAAATATTAATAAACACCATAATAGTATATAAATACTACACTGCAATGGACCAGTCTGAGAAATGCTTTGCGTTCCAGCCAAGCCATTAAAATCCCTTGACCACAATGCAGAGAAAGATTAGTGAGAAAAAAAACAGAAAAATAACACAAATACAGCAATTAGAGGTGAGAAATTCGAGTGAGAAAACTAGCTCTTATTAACTGGAAAATAGGGAAATTACACCGTAGTGGCAGAAAGGCAGCACCAATTTAGCTAGCAAGCTTTAGATGCAGGAATCAAGCGCTTCGTTAACTCTTTGACTTGCTTGCAGACACACAAGAGAGGCACTGATTCTGCATTTAAACCTTCCAGCAAGTTTCTATTTCAATCAGCTCAGCTAATGTGACCAGTGCTCCACTGCGTAAAAGCTTTTTGACACAGATTTCACGGCCTCTTGCGGGGCTTTCAGAACCAATTTCATGCTGTCAGTGAAACATTTCTGCCAGCCGAGAGCCGAGGATGTGTGCGGACTTCATTTACTTTGCCTCCTCCACTTGCATTTTACCCCAGCAACAGGGCTAGTGTGCGACAGCGTGGGTGTGCTATGCTACAATCATATTTTAATTTGTGCTGCCACTATGTTTGACACTAAACTCCACAATCTTTGCCATCATCCGAGCTTGATTTAGACGTCTCTCTGAGGGATTAAGAAGCTTCTAAACAGTCAATTCAATGTCATTGCCGTTCTTATCTAGCCACATTCCCAGCCACACTGAAGATGAGCCCGCATGTTTAACTAAACCCAGTCTAAACATCATAACCCTTTTATCAAGCGAGGGAAAGATGGCTATGAAGCCATAATGTCCACCGTAATCAGAGAGAACGTGAGGGAGTCTCTGTGGTGAACTAAACAATCCATGCTGTCTCAAATGTATAGCATGGAAAAGCAACGTTCAATTATGGAGGGATTTCTGGCTTTTCATTGGCCAAATTCATGTCAATCAAATTATATTATATAAATATATATTTTTTTTAAGTTTGTCAAGCCTAGTCACCTGCATTTGTATAGAAAACAGCAGACATTGGACAATGTGGTTATTGTCTAACTAGGTTTTGAAAGACATAAAGTGAAATGGTTGTCCAATCACTTTAATACATGATTTAGATCATAGATGCATGACATCAATAAGCCCCGGTTTTTAAACCCTGCCTCTCGAATTATATACTGCTTCCAAAAATCGAGTTCAACACCATGTATTCTCCATGGAATACGTCCAATTATGGAATAACATTTTTGTAGATGCATGTCATGGATGCATGGAGCATTTTAGCATCATGATAATGTGATTTATCTCAACTGTGGAACTATGTGAGGGGTCACGCAGTCATGGCTTGGCTGTTTGTTTTGGTGTTTTGTGCTGAGGGCTGTAGGTCTGTTCGCCCCTCAGCCAACAGCCGACGACAGCAGAGACTAGAGCGGTTCTCTGCTGTCTTAACAGTTGCATCTGTTAAGATAGCAGAGATTTGACCATCTGTCCGCATTACATCCAGAGAGCTCCTGGAATTGACGTAGACCATGGTACTTGGTGAAATAATTAGTCATGCATTTCTGAAGAGAACAGCTGCATGTGATATGTTGAAAAAAAAATACACTTTCTGCAATACAGTATCTAATTTATCCTTGCATGGGATCTATGGCCAGACACAATTCATAAGACATATAAAAGCTAAAGAAATCTTGTATGAACATATAAAATGTGTCAAACAGCATGCAACATTGAAGTTGCTAATGCAAATTCTCTATGCTGACCAACAGAAAACTGCTTTCACTAATGTGAACACATTATCAACAGCTAAATCTGACTGAATCCAGAATACAAAACTACAATTGGCCATCTGGGTAAAAGCGACTCACTGTTCTGGCAGTGGATTCCATCGAAGCCTATTTGACACTTGCACACATATTCACTGAAGACGTCTCCTCTTCGGGAGTTGGTGATGATTTCACAGAAGCCATCGTTTTTACAAGGGTTAGGTTTGCAGGGCCCTGAGAACAAAGGTCATGCGAGAAATGATAAACCAAACATGCATACAAGTATCCTTTGCACATATGTTCACATATATCTACATAAATAACTGATAAGACTGTTACCAAAATCAGTCTCGTTGCAGATGTGTCCGGTGAATCCTTCAGCACAAATGCATTTAAAGGCATCTTTTCCATCTTCGGTCACACATGTTCCTCCGTTCAAGCATACATTTACTTCACAGCTGTCAGCTGAGAAAAGACAAAGATAGTGGATTTAATATTAAATCCATTATTGATATAACTTTCAATAAAACTCAGAGGGGCTCATTCATTAAGCATGAACAGAATCTCTTTTTTAATACACTTATATAAATTGTTACATTCAAATCCATGCAACATGAATTTACGAAGGATTACAGAGAAATTATTCTTCTCGTGTTTCATGAATAAAGCTCATTTGGGTTTAATTCAGTGCCATCAGCAGTATTTTCTGATTCTAGAATTCTGTTTCTTTTAAAAAGGGAAGTGAAAAAGACAATGGGTTCACTGTTTGGTCATGTTTTTATTAGGGTTGGACAAAGTGGACACGACCCAAACTGCTGACGAGGCCGCAGCATTACAAATGCTTCTAGAAGTTTCTCTGCAGTCCTGTGGTCTACATAAAAATTGTTTGTGAAGGTCAGGAATGTTTACGTGGGACAGCGATGGACTGAGGAAAAAAGTATGAAAATTTAGAAGAATAAAAATAACAATAATAAAAAAGAAAATGCTAATTAATGTTGAAAAAATTTAGTATTATCCTAAAGGATCAATGTAAGTAATGATAATAATAAAAATAAATAATTAAAAATAGAAGGAAAAATAAGCAATATATGGATTTGGTAATACATAAGAGGGAGCAAACAAAATTGCAGAATAAATTTTTTTTGCTACGTTAAGCTAAAGAAACTGCACCGCTTACATTTTATGGATATGCTGAAATGGAAACCAAAAACCAAAAATATCCCACTTCAGTTTGTGGAGCTGTTACTATCTTTAACTGATAATTTTAGCCTAACACATATAGGCCTTGAATTTGCAGAGTTGTAACTTTTCACAATCTGTGCTGGCTTCACACAACTGTGTAAATGACACATCCGTGAGAGACTTCCTGCGCATCGTTGTGTCCTCCCCTGGCGCCAATCCAAAATACCACAACGGAGACACTCAGCAAAGTTTATTCTAGGTGAGCGGCACTCCAAATGATAATTAGCCCGTGTTTCATGCAGCTCCACTGCAGGTTTCAACTGTGTGAACTTGTTTCGCGCCAAGACATCATTTGGCGAACAATCTCCTCTAATTGTGATAAAAGGCAATGGCCTTCACGCTCAGGGCTGAAGCTTCTGGGATAACGATAAAGCCCCGGCCTGCATAAACAGAAACCTTCTTATCCAAACGATTGCAATGTTTATCTTTGGAATGGAATGCATCCTTCTTTTCGCGCTATACCAGAAGGCTCAAAGCACAATTCCCTTTAATCTTCAAGGAAACTAATTTCAGTTTTTGGGGAAAAAAAAGAATAAAATAAAAATTCCCTTGGAACTGCTTTTGATATAACACGCCAGGAACAAAACGTTTAGCAAGTCAGATCAACCCATCCATCACAGATAAGCACAGAAAACTCCACGGGGAACAGAAACTGTATGTGGATAGCCTGAAGGATTCAAAGTCAACAAACTTTTCTTGCTGAACAGTTATGACAAAATTGACAAGAAATTGAGAACTGAAAGTAATTAATTGCAGCTTAATACCTCTTTAGAAACACAACTCACTGCTAGTCAAAATTCTGCTTTTGTTGCCATAGAAATGTAATTTTGAACAGAAAACGTTGCTGTCCATCTGCGTGCAATGTCTTTGCCTCTTTTTTGAGGTGCTGGCATGGGCATGTGTTTGTGGGCAAACTCTTGTATCCAACAGGATAAATTACCCATAAAATTCCATAATTTACCCCATCTTCATTTACCCACTTTCCAAACAATGAAAATGAAAGTTAATGAAGCTCAAATAAATGAATAAATGCATAAATAAATAAAGTAAAAAATGTTATTGGTAAATTCTCTTCTGAAATTCAATTTGCAAAACAATCATGAAAGTTATTCGTTTTATTTCAATTATTATCATTTTTAATAATAATAGCACTGTCAAACAATTAAATCGCAATAATATATATATATATATATATATATATATATATATATATATTTATATATATAAAAATGTTATTTTGGATATGATTAATCGCGATTAATCATTTGACAGCACTAAATATTTATTATAATAATAATAATAAAATTGATTGGAAAATTTAAAAGGAATTGAAAAGGAATTGAATTTAAAAACTTATTTTTATTTATTTTAAATGTATTGCATTCACTACCTTTTAAACACGAATTACATTGTTTTAAATGTGTATTTATGTGTCAAAATAAGTTTAAATATTTAGTTTTATTGTTATATTTAACTACGTTAAAAAAATGAATTTTAACCATTTTTATGTCTTTTTAAATTGACAGTTTAAAAAGTAATTTATCAATTGATGTTTTTATGTTTAAATTATTTCATTTAGCATTTATTTATTGTTTTAATAGCACTAGTAGTAGTTCTCTAGCCATCATTCACTTTCATTTTATAGAAATGAGTGCCATAATTATCAGAAGATAATTTTTGTTTTCTTAGATAATTTAATTTTCTTTTGGGAAGAAAAAATAGGCCTACAGATTTTGAATCACATGAGTTGGAGTAATGTTTTGGGTAAACCATTGGTATAACTATACTTGAGTGTGTTAAAAATGTAAAAGATTGGATGACAAATAATTTTCTCCAATTAAATTCGGATAAGACAGAGATATTAATTATTGGACCAAAAAACACCACACAGAATCTTGTAGATTACAATCTGCAACTAGACGGATGTACTGTTACTTCCTCTACAGTCAGAAATCTGGGTGTTATATTGGACAGCAATTTGTCTTTTGAAAATCATATTTCCAATGTTACAAAAACCGCATTCTTCCATCTTAGAAACATTGCCAAGCTACGAAACATGTTATCTGTTTCTGATGTAGAAAAGCTAGTTCATGCTTTCATGACCTCTAGACTGGACTATTGTAATGGACTTCTAGGTGGTTGTCCTGCTTCGTCAATAAACAAGCTACAGGTAGTCCAAAATGCAGCAGCTAGAGTCCTTACCAGGTCAAGAAAATATGATCATATTACCCCAATTTTACAGTCTCTGCACTGGCTACCTATTAAGTTCCGTATCTGTTACAAATTATCATTACTTACCTATAAGGCCCTAAATGGTTTAGCTCCTGCGTACCTAACTAGCCTTCTACCACGCTACAACCCATCACGCACCCTAAGGTCACAAAACGCTGGACTTTTGGTAGTTCCTAGGATAGCAAAGTCCACTAAAGGAGGTAGAGCTTTTTCACATTTGGCTCCCAAACTCTGGAATAGCCTTCCTGATAATGTTCGGGGTTCAGACACACTCTCTCTGTTTAAATCTAGATTAAAAACGCATCTCTTTCGCCAAGCATTCGAATAATGTATCTCTTAAATTGTGAGTGTAGTTGCATCTGCATTTTTATTCTTTAGCTTGGGTTAAACTAATTTTACTTTGTTGGATCAGCAGCTATGCTAATGATGTCTCTATTTTGTTTCTATGTTTTGCCACGGGATTTACATCCCGTGGTAACTAGGATTTACACAAGCTCCAGTCTGGATCCAGAACACCTGAGAAGAGATGATGCTGACCCTCAGAGGACCCCAGATGATGCTAACCTTGAATCAACAAACAGAACTAACAATTATTGCTACATGTGTGACTGCATCCTATAATTACTATTAATTAATAATATTGATAGTTCATCATCTAGCTGACTACGTCTTGTATTATTATTATTATTTTTATTTTTCTAAAATCCTGTCAAACGTGCACAAACTACTAGCTACTACTAAATATTGTAGAAACATAATTTTCTGTAAAGTTGCTTTGTAATGATTTGTATTGTTAAAAGCGCTATACAAATAAACTTGAATTGAATTGAATTGAACTTGAGATTATATTTATGAAAACTAAACCGGGTGGATAATATTTCATGTCAAGGATTCCACTTCATGATGTATTACCTAACATTTACTAGCTATTCTTAACCTAGTTTAACTGTTCTCAATGTTAGCCTAATACGTTCTGGATGGCCATTAGACAGAACTGAACACATCAGCTAAATGCACAGTTGTTTGATGAAGTGAAACATTTGATCAGCGTCTCATCAGCTGAGCTGGCCTTTTGATCAGCAAAAGCTCTGAAATGGGAGTGAGAGCAGATTATTCCCACAGGCTTTCGGATAGATGGCTTTACACACTATAGTATATCACATGGTCTTTCTCGGAGTTAAACGTGTAGAGGCAGGCAACTGTGGGAGTGTTCACTGCTCTCTCACAAATGAGGCACGCAAACAGGGACAAAGAAAGCAGAAATGAAGTTTGGGCAGACAACTGTGACCCTGAAAAAACAAGCGGGCATGAGTAATAACCAACGTGCAACTGACCCAATCCCAGTATGGTCAAAACAATCTTACTGTGACTGCACTGATATTAAAAATGTGCAGCCTTAAAGCGATACACCTAAAAATAAGAATTTTGGAATAACAGTTGAACCAATTGCAATTTGGTGATACTAGTGGCACAAAAATGACAAACTTCAGCTTTAAATTTGAAAGTAAACAGTCCAATAACAAACACATTTGATGTGCTACTATTATGGTTTGCCAGAAAAATACTACATTTTTTAACTTAAAAAACCAAAATGAACAGTTTGAAGCTGAAAATAACAGAACAGCTCAAAACCATAAAACCACTCGCTCCTTCATTTCATATATCTGGAACGTCACTTGAGTCCTTTCAGAAAGAAGCATGACCTGATCTGCAATCGTATGAGTACAATAATTATATAATAACTAATAACGCTTAAAAAGTAGGGAAGGGCTTTAGAAATGAGTCATCAGCATGAGGAGTCATTCAGCTAAAATCTGCTGAGCGGATCACGCACACTTGGCCAACAAAAGAACCCTTGACTGTCGTATTAAGAACAGGTGCAAAACAAAAACAACAGACTGGAGGACAACCAAAACACTGCACATGTTCATGTGAGAGCACGCAAATGCAACAACACACCTACACACTGAATCCTAGTTTGATTCTAGGGGATTCAAGAAAAGAAAGAGATGCAGTGCACTCAGTGTTTATAGGCTAAAGACGTTTATAGGACTGATAATGGTAATTTAGTGACATTGTTAGGACTTAAAATGGTCATATATGGGTATTCAAAATTTCCTTGATTTTTTGAAGACAGTTTATAAAATAATAGTGTAACATTCACAACTCAAAAACATCCTTCTCATAAAAAAATGCATTTATAGAAGATATGCTGCCAATATTTATTTTCATATTATTGCTGATAACCTATGTACGGACAATGTAAAATTTCTATATTTTGTCTAAACAGAAAATTTAGAAATGGTTTAAAATGCTACAAGTGTTTTACAAAGAAAATCACAACCTTAAAACTTACAGGATGAAAAAAGTTTTATGAAATAGATTTTGAGATTTGCACATTAAGTGTTATTACATCATTATTGGCAATAGTTTTAAAGATTATTTGAGGGTTAGATGATGGCACGGATAATCGAAATGTTAAAAAAAGAGAAAATTTATATTCATAATATAATAAGTCAATCAAACATAAAGACTGCACCTACAAGTCACAGCAGCAAGGAGCTCATTTTGACTAGTAGTGCTGTCAAACAATTAATCGCGATTAATCGCATCCAAAATAAAAGTTTTTGTTTACAAAATATATGTATGTGTGTACTGTTTGTTTATTAAATAATTATATATATATATATATATATAAATACACACACATTCAGTATATATTTTGAAAATATTTACATGTATATACAAACAACATTTTCTTAAATATACACACATGCATGCATTTGTATTTATAAATACATAATAAATATGCACAATACACACTCATACTCAAATATTATGTAAACAAAAACTTTTAATTTGGATGCGATTAATCGTTTGATAGCACTAATTATAAGTGGGCTTGAAATGAACAATTTAAGAAAAGAATTAGGCAAAAAAAACTAAACCTTTTTTTAGACTTAACACCGATAAAATATGTATCCAACATCCAAGTAATGTAACAGAACCTTTTAAGTTGTTAAAAATAGGTGATGTGTGTCTAGGTGCTGATTTGTGTTACAACCCCTGTATATATTTAGACTCCTAAAGTCTTAGCTCAAGACTACCATGAAATTACTTTAAGGCTTATTGCTTCACACTTTATGCTAAAGGTGTCCTGGAATTGTTTCTCCACATTACTACTGGTGTGAATATGCATGTGTGTAGGTGTGTGTTAATGCACAGTGTGTTTTCTCAGCTATGCGGTCATTCGCACATCATTTAAGATGCCTTCATACGGCCCTTGAGAACTCGGTGTTCCAAACCTCACATTCCTACGTCACTGAAACCCATGTTAAATCTCCCAGAACAGCTCAATACACTGAGCCGCTTGGCTTGCACCTCTTAACGACAAACAAATGATCCATAAAGATATGGTCTGCACATAAGAAACATACTGTTCTTTGACCAATAAACTGCTTTTTTAAAGTAAACTGTCAGTGAGCTTGCATCTTCAGGTGAGATTTCTGTAAACTAAAGGGATTTCTCTAGAACACCAAAGCCATCTGTTCTTAAAAATAACCCACAAAGACTAAAAATACACTCTGATGTACAGAGAAAACAGCCATTCTCTAAGGCAATGCAAATATGCTTATAATTAATCTTACTTGGAAATTCAATAATGCACAGCATACATTTTGGCATTCACACAGATTCAAAATTGACATAAATCCACTGCAGCGTATTTGTTCAAAAACTGGTAAAGAAGGTTTTCTGACAAGTGTTGGGTTATGCGATTTTAAAAATTAAATACAGCAGATTGGAAAATGGAGCATGAGACCAAGATGGAGCGAAATGAGAAATGCCATGTTTCTCTGCCTGTGAATGAAACATTGATTAGGGCTTATTGAAAATTAATCACAGGAGAAACAGTCTCATTGGACCACTATTAGGAGTGGAGTCGGGACAAATGAGCCCATCCCCGGAGGGGAAGACCCTGCTGCCAGATGGCATGGGCCACGTAACAGCTTTTGAACGGCTCTCAAACACATTCTTGCAGAAGCGAGCGAGTGAAAAGCGGGAAGCTGTGAAGTCGCTATAATTAGTGTACTCTCCATCAGCTGATCTAAGAGGCCTGGGTTGTGTTGATAAAAGTCTGCATTTGCTGAATTTAAGCAGTTTTTGCTAGATTTTGATGGATGAGTGCTGAGCTTAGATCAGCTTGAGGGTACAGCTTCTATCCAAAGCTGTTTACCTTCTCAATCCGATAAGTGAGACAAACAATTCTCAACTTTTAAAGGGAGAGTTCACTCAAAAATGAAATCATCCTCAAGCTGTTCCAGACCTGTATGATTTTTTTTTTCTTTCAAGGCCATAATATAGACTTGTGTGAGGAACAGACTGATATCAAAATCATTATTCATCGAAAATTTTCTTTGTCGATCTCATTCGGATTCCATGCCTTGTGAACTGCTACTAGATCCCTTAGTACTAATGATGGGTGGCACCAAGTTTGACAAGATTATTCTTACTTTGTTGAAGCTATTTTGTTATAGAAGAGTTGGAATATATTATGGTGCTCTTTGTCCTGCATGGTCACCATTCACTCAGCTGCTAAACATCTGCTTTTAAGCTCCATAGAAGAAAAATTAAATAAATCACACAGGTGTTAGATAGCCATGAAGATAAGTGAATGATGTGCAAAATTCACTTTTCTAATCTATTTGTTTAACATCACAGAGCGCCAATTTCATGTGAATGAACAAGATCAAGGAGGCGACAACTGGACCATTTGAAAACTTCAGAGAAAATCCTTTATCATGGAAAAGACGATGAATTTTCCAAAAGTTTGCACAAACCTGTCCTGCTGCACTGGTCGTTCGTGGCAGGAAGTGCCCTGGCCTCATTGGGCTCCGCTGTATATTAAAAAGTGGCCACATTCATTGGAAGTGACTCAGTGATTTGGTCACTTGAGCCACACCTACAGACTGGAGCCAGATCATGGCCTGAGGCTCAACAGCAGATGGGGAAGTGTGTTCTTAAACAAGTAACAACATCCGTGGAGGCTAAAATGAGTAATTCGGCCAATTGAATAATGAATACTGAAATCCAGACATTAAAAACAGCACTTGGAAGTACAACAAATGTAATATCGCTCTTTGTTTGTTCAGGGTATATGGAGGAAATTCATTTATATATGCGGTCAAAAAAATCTTAACAAACATGAGTAGCAAAGGCATGAAATTGGTGCTCAAATGGTCTTCCACATCTGACCATGCAGCTATAAAATCTGTCCAAGCCTGTAGGTCACTGGTAATGGATTGAAATCAGGACATGATGTTTTGTATAGACAACAAAAGGATAAAGTAGAGAGCCCAAGGAGTTAAAAATGCAAGTACAGACAAAAATAATATACATTTTCATCTAAAAGAGACATCAACTAGATAATTTCAGATTTTTTTTTATTCAGACATTTAAACATTTAACAAATGATTAGGCTACATAAATCAACATAAAGTCTGAAAAAGTCTAAACATCATTCATTCATTACTAAATTTAGCAAAGTAAAAACACAAGCTATATTACACATAGAAAAAAGTATTAAGAAAAGAAGCTGTTTGCTGTCTTGACATTTACAACGTATAGCATCAAAATAATAAGGACAGTAGACTTTGACTTGCTTTGTTTATTACTGTAATTTGCCATGCTGTTTCTATAGCGCTCAACGCACAGACGAAAACAAAAACACTTACCGCTCGCAGTGGAGACTGAAACAGCAAGAAGACAAGCCGCAAAAAGTGGGAAACTAACAAACAAGCTTGAGAAAGTTCTCATGTTGGCGAACTGTAGTTACTCGGTGAACTTCTCGTCGGTCTCAGGAGTCGCTCGGTGTGAATCCGCTCGCCGTTATGACTACAGGCAAGATTAGAGGCGAATGAGGGACAGTATGTGCGCTCCCACGTGTATCTCTGCTCTCAACCAATTACATCCTGTTTTTAAAATATGGACCCGCCCCCAGGGTAGTCATTAGTGCGAATAACAGTGCACTGCTTGATTGACTTGATACAGTAAACAAAACAGCTCGGTTTACAGAAGGAGAAAACATTTGGTGGTTTCAGGCATTTGCTATGTTTGGCAAAAATTGAAAATATTTAATTATGTCGTTTCAAACCTGCATAACTTTCTTTATACCGTGAAATACAAAAACCTACGAACCAACAGAGAACTTTTCCAAAACCTTATTTTTTTCAGTTCCCAAAACCAAACGGGAACAAATAAGAACCTTATGGGAACGTTCTGTGTTCGACAGTGTTAGTGACCGTTCCTATATCTTTACTTAAAGTGAATGAGGCTGTTTTTCTGATCCACTGTATAAATAACAAAACTGGGGTGAATAAATTATGATAGAATCTTTAGAATCTCTTTACAGATCTTAAAAGAAGCTGATTTTTCTGAATGCATCCTTAAGGCTTCTGCAGATGTTGGAAGCGTTAATTTAAACCATGCAACTGAAGATAAGTAGGCCTAATAGAAAGTGAAATAAAGCAGATTGTTGTAACATAAACAAATGCTACATTCTTGCAAAAGCATTGTGGGTCAAGGTAGTGGGTGTATTGCTCTAGCTAAGATGCATTTATGCATGCAGGTCAGAGAAAAGTGTGGGTGATCAATTGGTGATCATGTTTTTTTTTAGTATCTTGTGCTTTTGTGTAGGCCTATATGCAGCAAAATGTAAAGCTTCTGGACAATGTAACAATGTAAAAATTCTGAAAGAGAAATTGTATTATATTAGGCTAGTTAACCCTAAACTTGAAAGGACTTCACAAAGTCGAAACGTTTAAGAAGACCAATTGTTCATGCACCACTAGATTCCATTTTATGCATAATGAAAAATAGCTTATTAATGTCTCTCTTGGCTCTGTTGCTGGGGCCCTTAAGAGCTTGTGTCTAAATGCTCCTCTACAGACACTTTAGCCAGTCCCACTTGATTTGATTGAATATAAAGTGAGGTTGATTTTCCTCCAGCGGAGCCACTAATCTCTAATAATATAATGGATGTCGGCTGTGGGAAAATCATGGAGCTGGATTTTAAACATCAGACATTTAAGAGCCTGGTTGTCTCACAAAATATCCATCTTATTTAGCGTCACTTAGAGTGAGTAACTGTGTTCCATTTATGGCACTTACGGGAAATAATACAATCATTTATAAGGGGGATCAAATCAGTTGTGCATTACAAAGTGCATTTACTTGGAATTTGCCGTGTAATTGTTATATTGAGTCCGCAAGATGTTCTTGGACTGCTGGTCCACTGCTGTTGTCACTTTTGCATCTGCTCTCTCCAGTTCTCTGAATTTCTGTGAGAACATACCACTCTGACGAAAGCACTTGTAATACATGGAAACTGTAAACAACTTGCTCCATGGAGCACTGTGTGCTTTGAGTTGTATCCTGCCATCTTGTGGAAATGATCAATCAGCACACTGTTCATATCCATATATGAAGCTGTATTTAATCAATCAATCAGTCAGAACGTCTATCTATCACGTTTTCCTCTCTGTTTTAAGCATTTGATTTATGGAAGATAAAAAATAAATATATAAAGACATTATTTATCATATTTATCATAGGATAATGCTATTTGTTTTCTTATTTACCCTATTCATTCATTCATCCGATCCATCCATTTCAGGATTTATGTATTAAGCATAAGTTTTTTTTCTCGTTTTCGGGTGGTTAAAATAAATGTGTGTGCAACATGTGGAGTAAACATGTTTAAAGGAAAGACATTATTTATTATTTCATTTCATATAGGAGAATCTATTTATTTATTTTGCTTGGTTGCTTTAGCATTTTAGTTTTGGGAGATAAAATAAATTATGTAAACAAACCAGTAGAGGTGTTTAAAGGGATAACATTACTTTTATATCATTTAATTTAGTGAGCATCTTTATTGTGAAACAATGCGAAACAAAGGTGATGGAAGTTGGTCACATTTCTTTATACATTTCCAATTAAAGGTTTACTTTTACTTTACGTTTTTTATCTTAAGCAAGCGAACTTGTAATGCTTTAAGCGACCGTGAGATTTGTGCAAAGGCTTTATAAAAACAAAGCAACTTCTTAAGGCAGTTACTTGTTGAACATTTGTAAACTTTCACTTATGTTTTTGGCCCTATATTTTGACTCCTCCTTCAGTGGAAATTTAACATAGTATTCATACTTTAAACTTAAGTGTAATTTCTTTGTACTTTTTGGTTCACTCAGGTAACATGACAGTGAAATTGCCGCTATTGTAATTCTAGCGCACAATGATGGTGCTGGAACCAACTGAATATCAATGGCACTTTAGGCGATCCTGTCGTCACTGTGACGCTGCTCCAATCAGAGGACGCGAATGAAGACGCGCTCCAGTTGCTGGGTGTAAAGTGAATGACGATGCTCTGTGAATGATGTTTGTAGTCGTCTTGTAGATGTCTTTGAGTAACGTTACAGCGAAGATGTCAAGAGCAGAGGCATAGATGAGTCACCGGACAACTCTGAAGACAAGGTATGCATTGTTTTCTATGCATGTTGTGCATGCTAAGAATTCGATGTTATTGTTATGTTCTGCTATAGCATAACGCACAAGCAATATTTAATTTGCTCAACGCGTCCTAAATTGTCTTACAACAAGTAAAAAAATATGCATAATACAGCAGCTTTATATTGAATAATAGAAATTCAAAAACATTCTAAGCATGTTTATGTCAGAAGTATGATTAACTCTGTTAATAGTCACTGTAAACTGTACTCACTAAGAGCAGACAGATTAACCCCCTGTAACTGTTGCATGATGAAATTAATTAATTCTATGTGCAATATTTCTGTCTTTTATATTTGCAATTTATCCTATTTTTATATGTGTT
Source organism: Carassius carassius (assembly GCF_963082965.1). Classification (NCBI taxonomy): domain Eukaryota; kingdom Metazoa; phylum Chordata; class Actinopteri; order Cypriniformes; family Cyprinidae; genus Carassius; species Carassius carassius. Next base: position 11,456,734 of record NC_081797.1, on the reverse strand, counting down.
TAGCTTTTTTTTAAAGTCACATTAATTGTGTCCAAATGTACTCTTTTCTATTACTTACTGGAGAAAACTGTTTATTCAGCTACAGTCTTTCCTTAGTGCAAATCCGATTTTTGAAGTTTTAAGCCCCTGCATAGAACAGAGTCTGCTTTATTATGGGTCTTTAATGATACTTTGTTAGCGACTGACTCTGGTGACTCTTATCCTAATTCTGTTAGACTTGACCTGATACAGGTGATCATAAAATTCTTCTATCTCGACTAGAATATTTTGTGGGCAACTAGGGAACTGTTCTTAGTTGGTTCAAATCATATTTAACAAATAGAAGTTAATCTGTTAGACTGGGTAATATTTCTTCATCGCCTGCTTAACTTTCCTGTGGAGTGCCGCAGGGTTCTAGTCTCCCACCCATACTTTTTGCTTTGTATTTACTTCCATGGGCTCTTTTCAGAAAAAAAGCATAATGTAACATTTCACTGCTATGCAGGTGATACCCAAAATTATTTACCTTTAATTATTTATGTGTTGATGAATTGAAAATGTGTTTCAAAATTTCTTATTTCTGAATGAATCAAAAACCGAAGTTATAGTCTTTGGCCCCAGTGAAAATTCAGGGACCAGAAGTATCGATCAGGACTACTATATCAAATCAGCACAGTCTTTAACTGTTTTTAAATCATCTCTTAAAACCTATTTATTCTCTTTGGCTTTCGATTCATTGTGAGTTTATGGTATGAATCTGTGGGCCGTCCTGTGTTCTGTGTCTTTGTTTGTTCAGCACTTTGGTCATCCGTGCTTGCTGTTTTTAAATGTGCTATATAAGTTACAAACTTGTAACTTACATAGGTCAATGTCAAGTAATGTCTAATATTATAAACAGTAGGAAAATTATCTAGTTTAAGACACATTTAGCAAGTCCTTAGATATGTAATCTTTGTATCCATGTTTTCTACAAAACAATGTGATTTCATTATTTTAAAAAACATACTTTTATATATATATATTGAGAGGCTCATTTCCTTTTATTCCAGCCGATCTGAACATAAAGTGATATTTGAAATATGTGCTATTCTATATATTCGTGTATGCATGTAAAAAGTTCTTATAAGTTAAAATATTAATATATTTCCTTTCATTTAAATTTTTTCCCCTTTAATCAGCTTTTAGTAAACTAATCCATCATGAGTGCCCAAGTGGAGGCAGATATCCGCACCATATCTCCTGAGATGCCGGCCATGTTTGATGGCATGAAGCTGGCTGCTGTAGCCACGGTGTTATATGTCATAGTGCGGAGCCTGAACCTGAAGTGTCCCACCGCAGCACCTGACATCACCTGTCAAGACACCCCTCTCAATCGCTACCTGCTCAAGTCTTGTCCCATTCTTACCAAAGAGTGAGTGCTGCAGCCTAGAAGGATTACTTGTCATCTTATTGCAGTCTTCTCACACATTATACAATAATACAAAATACAATAAAATGATGCAAATTTGCTGTGGAATGACTAGAAGAAATCAGGAGTACATTTTTAGTTAAATATATATTTGGATACACTTAACTATTACGCCACCTGCCCATGTCTCCAGGTACATCCCTCCCTTGTTATGGGGAAAGAGTGGACATCTCCAGACTGCTCTTTATGGGAAGATGGGAAGGGTAAAGTCCCCTAAACCTTGTGGGCTGCGTAAGTACCTGTCTATGCCAGATGGAGCCACTGCCACCTTTGACCTGTTTGAGCCACAAGGCGTCCACAGTACAGGAGGTGAGCCTGGGTTTTTCAATAGCAAAGGGATTTTTGACCCCAAAGGGGAAATCTTGATCTAAAAATATACACAGAGCTATCATATGGTTTACTCGCAAATAATCTTTTTATGCTTCATTCTTGCATTTTTAGACCTTGACAGCTTGTTATTTTCATCCACTTATGGTGTTTATGATTAAGAGGATTCCTCTGGAGAGGCAAAGGTGTTGCTCGTACTTTCACTAGGGTTTATCTGTCTCTGTCCCATCACAGAAGACATCACCATGGTGATCTGTCCTGGGATCGGTAACCATAGTGAGAAGCATTATATACGGACCTTTGTGGATTACTCACAGAAACAAGGCTACAGGTGCGCTGTGCTCAACCATCTTGGAGCACTACCAAACATCGAGCTGACTTCCCCAAGGATGTTCACCTATGGTAAGACACACTTGGCAAGCATGTTTGTTTGTTATGAAACAAGCTAACTTGTATATATACTGCATGTAATTATTACAAAAAATGAAAATTTTATATATATATATATATATATATATATATATATATATATTAATTCAGCTTTGATTATTTATTTCTAAATCACAGAAATAAATTACATTTTAAAATATAGTTATTTTAAATAGTAAAAATATTTCACTATATTACTGATTTTGCTGTATTTTGGATCAAATAAATGCAGGCTTGGTGAGCAGAGGAGACTTCTCAAAAAAGAAACATTAAAAATCATGCCGTCCAAAAACTTTTGACTGGTAGTTTATATATGTGTATATTAACAATGTCTAATTATTAAATCATATAAATTCTTTAGAATTTTAAATGATACTTTAAATAAACTTATCTTTCTATAGAAAATGTACAGCAATCACTGAATACTTATTTCTGTTATGTTTAACTATGGTTTATTAACTATGTAATACTGTGTTAAAGGTTGTACCTGGGAGTTTTCAGCCATGGTGTGCTACATTAAACGCACATTCCCACAAACTCAGCTCATCGTGGTGGGCTTCAGTCTGGGAGGGAACATCGCCTGCAAGTACCTGGGTGAGAATCCAGCCAATCAGGAGCGAGTGCTGTGCTGTGTCAGCATCTGCCAAGGATATAGTGCTTTGAGGTGAGAAAGTATTTTTTACTTATTTAAATTTGTATATCAAGTGCATATGTAATTTTGTTTTTCTGTTTTATTTGTTTGTCTTTAGGGCTCAGGAGACATTTCTACAGTGGGATCAGTGCAGGAGACTATACAACTTCCTCATGGCGGACAACATGAAAAAAATCATTCTATCTCACAGGTTAGTCCTTATTTATGTGAAATATCTGACTCTGATTGATCAATGATAATGGCCACCAAACTGCATGATTGACACTTGTTCCTGGCAACCAATTCCTTTATATTCCTAATTATCTCTTGTGAAACTGAGTCAAGTAAATCTGTCCTGTAGGGCAAGTTTATTTGGTATGAGCTCTAGCAATATGGAGGCTGCCGACCTCAGCCATCTGTATACAGCCACTTCCCTCATGCAGATTGATGACAACATTATGAGGTACTTTAAAAGCTTTCATAGGACACTTCTGACTGAATTTATATTCCTAAGATGATTCTTTTCAAAATGTATGTCTCTATTAGGAAGTTTCATGGACACAACTCCCTAAAGGAGTACTATGAGAAGGAAAGCTGTGTGCGTTATATTCACAATGTAAGTAACTTTGTTGAAAGCCAGTTATATTAAGTTATGTTGTTCTTCTGAAAACCATAATCGCATATGTCTCTCATATCAGATCAGCATTCCTCTCCTCTTGATGAACTCTTCAGATGATCCATTAGTCCATCAGTCACTGCTGAAGATACCTCGCACACTAGCAGGTATTTATAGATAAGATTTTTACTATTCTGTCTAATTCTTTCCATTTTTATCCATCTTTAGCGAGAAGAGTTGATGGATGTGTCAAGTGGCTTGTAGCAAGCAAAAAATAAGTCATTAAATATAAAGGACCTACCAAAGGAGTGTAAAAAAAAAAAAAAAAAGGTCACCTGTCTTCAACACGTATGGCCTAATAGTGCTTTTAGGCACCCATTAGAATTCTCAGCACTGCTGTGTTTCTAAGATCCTGCATTGGACACCTGTGCTGAATTTTTCAGTGCCATCTGATCTTTCCTCTGTGATTATTTATCAGATTACTTCCATCAGCTTCTTCCTTCAGCCTCAGGTGAAAGATCCAACAGAGAAGCCCATTAACAAGCCTAACTGTCTCACACTAAGGAAACATGCGACACCTAATCTTCTTGAGCTTCAACAGAAGTTAAAAGTTGATGCATTTTTAAAGTGGCCACGACAGAAGACTTTGCAGCCTCTGTTATTTAGTTTTCTAAGTATATGTTTATTTGATATTTAATGCTGTTAATTAATAATAATAATAATAATAATAATAAAGTGCATTTATAATAGGATTGAGAACCGATTCTTATTCTGGTTCAGTTATCAATAAAATAGGGCGATGTGTACTAAATACCGTTTTAAAGTACTCTGACAAAATTTCCTGCACTACAGTTGCACAATCTGAATCTACATCGTTAAAGAGCAGCACAAGATGTGCAGTCCGATTCTCAAATGAATGTCGCATAAACTGCTTTTTTTTTTTTTTTGTGAATCAAAAGCATATTCCTCTACCAGTGTAGTCTGATTTCTAAATGAATGCCTCTTGTGAGTCTGCTTTCTTTTTAGTGAGTCAAAAGTATCTTTCACAACCAAAGTAGTCTGATTTCTAAACCAATGTTTCTCGTGAGTCACTTCTTTTCAGTGACTCAAAGTCATAATGTCCAGTTTCTGAAAGAAATAATTTTATGAGTCAGTTCTTTTTATTGAATCAAAAACATACAGAACGACCAGTGTAGTTCGATTTCTGAATGAATGACTGAATTGGTTCTTTGTAGTGAAAAACTCGACAAATTGGGATCTCGCTTAGAGAGACCAATCCACTTCAGGTGTAAACTAAACGAGTCGATGCACATTGATATGCAATGATTGCATCCAGTCTCCTTCACCCCAAAAATATTCAGTACAGCGCAGCAAGTGTAGTCCAATTCCTAAAATAATGACTCTTATGAGTCAGTACTTAGTTAATCAAAAACATACATCTAGAATGAATGGCTTCCTCTAAAAAGATTGTGTAAAGACATTAAAATAGCTTTCAATGTGTACCTAAAAAATAATAAATCTGTATTGTTTCCCCACAGAAAAGAAGCAAAATGTGATCTTCGCTCTGACACTACATGGAGGTCATCTCGGCTTCTTTGAAGGTGCTGTTCTTTTTCCTCAACCTCTTTCCTGGATGGACAAAGTCATAGTCAGTTATGCCAATGCTATCTGTCAATGGGAGAAACACAGGCCACAGTGCCAGCAGGCAAAATAATGCCTTGTGCAAAACTAAGCATAACACTTGATGGTGTTCTTGTTTTCTCTGACTTGAGGTTAGATGATGGTTTCTAAAGGTCTGACTCACTAGAGCTTGCTCTGACCTTCAAGCAGGAATTTGAGAGAAAGTGTAATTAATTACACTTACCATAAGTTGAGTCAGATGTCAATGGTGTATCACTACAAAGCCTGGCAAACTGTGCAGAGGTATTCATAAAATGTTTTTGAAAAAGGTTATAGTGAACCTTGTGGAAAAACACATACTTGGTAAGAGAAGATGGTAAAGAGGTGTAGACTACTAACTGTTGTGTAACTAACACTAAGTTCACCAGATGTCATTTACATACATTTTTCTATACTATGATGTCAGCAAATCTCGAATAATAATTCATCAAATCACCTTTGTGAGATGTTACATTTTTGATTAGTTTAGAAATTGTTAATATTTAGTGATGAAAGTTCAGTAGAATTTGAACATTTCCACTTACATTTGCTTTTGAATAGTGTGTCAGGTTGCCTTATGTTATATTGACACTTTATTCCATGCTACTTTTAATTGTATCTTTTTATTGCTGCTTCAGGGCCACAGTTATTTTCATTAAAAATGTATTTAATAAATAGTTTCCTGTAGATGGAGGTGCGAAGCAATAATCTGACAATGTGTCCCATTTATTGTTGTCATTCTCTGTTGTTATACAAGACAAACATGGCAAATGATTTACTTTTAATGTAATATTAAGTCGAAATAAGAACAATGAAAGTGTTTTATTGCACTCTAGAAGTAGATTAGCTCTCTCACATATCACGTCTTGAATTTTCATTAAATAATAACCATTTAAAATCCCTTCTTGACAGTAGCTAACAACTGGAATCAGACAATATCTAATCTTAACATGTTTATTTTTATTTGAATATTCTGACTACTTTTATTTTATTTCAATTTATATTAATCATTATATATATACCACCTTTTGCTTTGATTACTGCTTTGCACACTCTTGACATTCTCTTGATGAGCTTCAAGAGGTAGTCACCTGAAATGGTTTTCACTTCACAGGTGTGCCCTGTCAGGTTTAATAAGTGTGATTTCTTGCCTTATAAATGGGGTTGGGACCATCAGTTGTGTTGTGGGTAGAAAACTGGGAAAATGAGTGGGGTTTCCGGTTCTCAATTGCAAAAAACGCAGGTAATTTGTTTCACAAAAAGCAGGAAAAATATTAGAGTAAGTATAAAAATGTTAAAATTTTAAAAAGTTAAAATGTTAAAATTTTTAGGTATGTGGATGGACTCTAAATTAACATTTGGTATTAACATTCAAAAGCTAATAGATAAATGTAAAAATAATAATATTCACAGATGGATCAAAAGATCCAGAAACTGGTAAAGCAGCTGCTGCAGTGTATATTCCTCAGTACAATATTAAAATACTAAAAAGGGCAACAGATCATATATTTGTTTTTACAAAAGAACTGATAGCTATTTCATTGGCCTTAGAATGGATAGAAGAAAAGCAGCCTAACTGTAGTGTAATATGTACAGACTCATTATCAGCTCTGCAAAGTTTAGAAAGTGGAATATCTTTAGCAAGACAAGATATTTTAAATGAAACTTTACAGAAATTATATAGCATAAAGCACTTTAGGCGTAAAGGTGAGGTGTGTGTGTTTTTTTTTTTTTTTTTTTTTTTTTTGTGGGTACCAGCCCATGTCGGAGTTAAGGGGAATGAGGAAGCTGACAAACTGGCAAAGGAGTCATTGAAAGATCCTGAGATCAATATAAGAGTACAGATGAGTAAAGCTGAAATTAAGGGGCAGATTGGGACTGAAAAAGAGGTGGCAGAGGATATGGGACAATGAAATCAGAGGAAGACATCTGTATAGTATACAAAGAAATGAGGGGGTGGTAAGAACAACTGTTAATAACAGGAAAAGGGATGTGATGATGACAAGATTACATATTGGGCATACAACACCAAATCAAAGTTTATATAAAATAGGTAAACATGAAACTGGTAGTTGCGAAAAATGTGGATATCCAGAAACAGTAAATCCTATATTACAAGAATGTAAAGCATACAATAGACTTGAATTAGTCCAGGCACTAAAGGATAGGGGTGTAAGAAATTATTCACTTAAGGAAATATTAGGAGAAGGAACAAATTATATAATACACGAGAAATTATTTACATTTTTAAATAATGGTAAAAAAGATATATATTATTATTTTTTTGCACCAAGTATATCCAACCAAGTAGTGCTCCATACTCCAATCCAGTAGGTGGCGGACAATGCACCTTTAGTTGGTTTGCCAACCGCCATTAAAACAACAGAAGAAGTTGTGTTGTGCAGCAGTCAGGTGGATACACAGCTGATAGTCCTACTGAATAGACTGTTAGAATTTGTATTATGGCAAGAAAAAAGCAGCTAAGTACAGAAAAACGATTGGCCATCATTACTTTAAGAAATGAAGGTCAGTCAGTCCGAAAAATTGGGAAAACTTTGAAAGTGTCCCCAAGTGCAGTCACAAAAACCATCAAGCGCTACAAAGAAACTGGCTCACATGCGGACCGCCACAGGAAAGGAAGACCAAGAGTCACCTCTGCTGCGGAGGATAAGTTCATCCGAGTCACCAGCCTCATAAATCGCAGGTTAACAGCAGCTCAGATTAGAGACCAGGTCAATGGCACACGGAGTTCTAGCAGCAGACACATCTCTAGAACAACTGTTAAGAGGAGACTGTGTGAATCAGGCCTTCATGGTAGAATATCTGCTAGGAAAACACTGCTAAAGAAAGGCAACAACCAGTAGAGACTTGTTTGGGCTAACGAACACAAGGAATGGACATTAGACCAGTGGAAATCTGTGCTTTGGTCTGATGAGTCCAAATTTGAGATCTTTGGTTCCAACTACCGTGTCTTTGTGCGACGCAGAAAAGGTGAACGGATGGACTCTAAATGCCTGGTTCCCACCGTGAAGCATGGAGGAGGAGGTGTGGGGTTGCTTTGCTGGTGACACTGTTGGGGATTTATTCAAAATTGAAGGCATACTGAACCAGCATGGCTACCACAGCATCTTGCAGCGGCATGCTATTCCATCCGGTTTGCGTTTAGTTGGACCATTTATTTTTCAACAGGACAATGACCCAGGGGGGCAGGGTTTCATATTTTTTTTTTTTGAAGCATCCCTGGGCGCCGCCATTGGCTAGCGGGGACCCCCACCTGCTGTTAGCATTCCATTGACTCCCATTCATTTTGGCGTCACTTTGACCGCTAATAACTTTACATCTGATGCGTTTAAAGACTCAATTTTCCTTTATTTCTAAAGAAACACGGAAATGTATAAAAGGCTCCATTACCTTGTATCTTACGTTATGGCCCCGTAGAAGCAGTTTTTGTAAAAAAAAAAAATAATAGGCGTCATAACCAGCAACTCTCCGTCGCACAGTAGAGAAATTACCGTATGGACGGGAGGAGAAGCTCGCAGACAATCTTTTACTGTCTATGAGGCTTTCGGGGGGACGTGCAGGTATAAGGTCAAGGGAGATAATTAATCGGAACACTTACCAAAATGTCCCCCTGTTCACGCTTGCCTTCTCTGTAAGATTCGGTGGGTGATTCAGATTTCTCTTGGCACAGCGATTAGAAGGCTTACAGGTTGCTCACGTGACATCTACGTCATCAACTCAGTTTGAGTCTGCGCAGTACGCCCGACCCCCAGGAAGTGCGTGCTTCTAATTGTCTCCGTTGATTCCAACGGGGTCGCTGTGTCCATTTCTTTTACTGTCTGACGATGACCCCAACCTCCAGGCTGTGTAAGGGCTATTTGACCAAGAAGGAGAGTGATGGGGTGCTACGCCAGATGACCTGGCCTCCACAGTCACCGGACCTGAACCCAATCGAGATCGTTTAGGGGTGAGCTGGACCGCAGACTGAAGGCAAAAGGGCCAACAAGTGCTAAGCATCTCTCGGGGAACTCCTTCAAGACTGTTGGAAGACCATTTTAGGTGACTACCTCTTGAAGCTCATCAAGAGAATGCCAAGAGTGTGCAAAGCAGTAATCAAAGCAAAAGGTGGCTACTTTGAAGAACCTAGAATATGACATATTTTCAGTTGTTTCACACTTCTTTATGTATATAATTCCACATGTGTTAATTCATAGTTTTGATGCCTTCAGTGTGAATCTACAATTTTCATAGTCATGAAAATAAAGAAAACTCTTTGAATGAGAGGGTGTCCAAACTCTTGGTCTGTACTGTGTGTGTGTGTATATATATTAACAACAACAATAATATATACTATATTTAAGTTGTTTTATTTGCAAACACCTTATAAAATGAACAGAAAACATGGTGATATCATCTGGTCAGGCTGACTTTGTCTAAAGGTTAAGCTTCATTTTTAATGACTTCAGTTTCAAGTCTTTTTTGTACCCAATTTGTGGAAACCGCTATCATTTGTACATCTTATTTTCTAGAAATAGACAGATTTAGCACTCAAGAACAATGTTTGACATTCCAAAAGGTTTTTATTTGTTTTCTTTTACATGAAAATACATGATAATGTAATAAAGTGTGCACTTAATTTATAATGAACATTTATGTACTCACTTTAACAATCTATAGAAAGTTTGCCATTCAAAACATAACATATTCTTATAGCTATGACTGGGTTGTGTATTTTTCCATTCTTGCTTAATAATAGAAACAACAGAGATGTCTGGACTCTGTCATCTCTCATCTGTTTCAAAACAATATCTATTTTTCGGGTTAAATCTGAAGATGGGGCCCTGTCTGAGATTAGTAAGGAATGTCAAGCACTCCAATAGAACGCTGAGTCACAGGGAACTAACTGATCGTATCTGTTTCCTTCCTCTTTAATGACATCTAGAGACTTTTCCAGTAAGTTGACTGTATGGTATGGGAAAAAGTTTCTGGGTTCACTTTCAGAAAACAAAAACACGTTCGATCATTCGTTAATACAATAAAACTAAAATAACACACAGTAGCTTTCTTGTCCGGCAACAAATAAAAAGTGCTTAGTCGAAAAGTTTTGCTGCTGTGTCCTTGCCGTCATATTTGGCACCATTCCCATTGAAGTCTGAAGGTAGGATTTCAGCATCGAACTCCTTGAAGTAGTTCTCCAGCTCATCACCATGAACAAACACCTTCAAAGACACAGAAAGTCAAAACCACTTTCTCATCCATCATAAATAAAATGATTCATCATCCTGTTTTCCACAAATACTGTCCAACACAATTTACCCTTTCCAACAGTTTGCTCTTCATCAGGGGTTTGACCACATTGTAGGTGGTGGTGAAGTACCAGGGCTGGTGGATAAAGTGCACAGCTTTGAAACGTGCTGGGAAAGAGTCCTGCCAAACACAAGAAACGGCAAATATTAAGATGTGGAAAGATTAATATTAATGTAATAGATTAATAGACTACAAACTAAAGAATCTTCAATTGCTGCAAAATCAGTCATGGTATGCTGTCATATTAGGCTAATACTGCCACTTGGTGGTGTGAATGCAGCAATACATAAAAGTACATAATTACTAATTTCATTGTAGAAATGCACTTTTAGCAATTGATCATTATAAATTTAATATTAATTTAATTTGTATTTTAAACAGATATATATATATATATATTCAGTTATAAAATTATGCGTAGGTAAGTATTACTGAATGCACCTTTAAGATCTAATACAGGGAGCTATTTTTTATCAAATGCAACATGAAATGTACCTGCAACATGTCCACCATTTTCTTCAGCTCTGTAGGCTTGATGCCAGAAGCTTGCTGCATTGTGAAACCTTTAAAGTTTTCGATGATGCAAAACCCGTTGATCTGAGTCTCTTCATTTTCCAGAAGCTTCTCCAGGATCACACAATAGGCTCTGAGGATCTGGATCATACACAATGTCAATACACGTGACACATTTTTGGGGTATTTTAATGCATCCTTGCGGATTAAAAGTATAAATTTCTTCAAAAAATGGACCTTAACATTTTTGATCGGTAGAGTATTTTTTTTTAGGGGAAGTCGTGGCCTAATGGTTAGAGAGTCGGACTCCCAATCGAAAGGTTGTGAGTTCGAGTCCCGGGCCGGCAGGAATTGTGGGTTGGGGGAGTGCATGTACAGTTCTCTCTCCACCTTCAATACCACGACTTAGGTGCCCTTGAGCAAGGCACCGAACCCCCAACTGCTCCCCGGGCGCCGCAGCATAAATGGCTGCCCACTGCTCCGGGTGTGTGCTCACAGTGTGTGTGTGTTCACTGCTCTGTGTGTGTGCATTTCGGATGGGTTAAATGGAGAGCACAAATTCTCACAAATTCTTTTTTACCAAATACTTGGCTGAATGTCATGTCACTTTCACTTTTTTTCACTTTTTTTTAATTAACACAATAAAAAACAAAAACACAAACTTACTACTAGTTCAGCCTATTATCATTTAAAAAAAAAACACCTCATCAAAAGTGATCTCCTCATAATCCCAGTTCTCAATGTTGAAGAGCAGCACCACACGGCCGTATTTATCTCTGCTGGACAGGATCCCTGGGTAACCAGCCTCAATGGTGCTGCGGACAGCCTCTGGGGTCAAGTTTTCAAATAGTTCAGGGTAATCCCGCCTGAAGCGCACATAACCTACAGGACAATAAAACCAATAGTAGTGTCTCAGGGCGAGCAGCATTCTGGTGGTAGCAACTATAAAAATAAAAACCCTTTGGCAAAACTATTTACCCTTCATAAGTTCATAGGCCCTGTTAACTTCATATTTTCTGGCACGGATGAACCTCACCAGCACGATATCGGGTTTGTCCCCAAAAGTGTCCTGAACACCTTTAGCGAGGTCGTCTCCAGAATCCGCCTTCTCTTTGATAATACCTCTGAGCTCCTTTACGGCTGACTCTCGCTTCTCATCGGTCTCATTTAGCTCATCTTTAGCCTACAACAACATCACAATTTGAAATATTCATAAAAACACAATTTACTTGTAAAGTAGCAGTTTTTTTAGACAGTCAGAATGTGCAGTGAAGCCTGCTAATATGATAGGAGATGCTTAGTGGTAACTGGATTTTTCTCAAAAAATATTGTGCGAAATGTGCCACAGTGATGCTATAGAAGGCTGCTAGGTTATTACTAGGGTGTTTATTTTGTGTGGTCACCATGTGGTTAAATAAGCGATATCAAACAAGTTGCAGTGCGTATATTGGGATGGCTGTGATTCGGAAATCACAACGTGCCGATATACAGCAATATTGTACTGCTACAACTGTGATATTGCATTTATACAACAGTTCAATGGCATGAGTGTGTAGTCTTTAAAATCCTTCTTTTGTGCAGTACTACTTCCTTTACTGCTGACTAACTCATAAAAACATTTCTCTTGTTGTCGTCTTATGTAATGTCAATGTGAGTTCTGTTATCACTTATTCCTCTCAGCCAATCAGATTCGAGGACCAGAAAGAAATGTTGTATAATATTTAACAATAGCAATGCTTTACTAACTTAATTTTAAATTTGCTATAGTAAATTCATATTTAGACATTGCATTGTTTAATCTAAATGTGTATATTTTATACTTTCTAAAGACTTGCTCACACCTTCTGCACCGTGTGGTCGGGTATTTGTGCACAGGGTCCGAACACCGGCCCGTGATCTTTGACTGTGAGGTGCTCCAGCTTAGCCCTGAGGGCCTGCTCCTCCTCGGACACCATCCGGAATGTTCCACTCTATGAAAAGTTATGGAGAAAGACTTATGAAAAGATCCTAATCCTGAGTTTGAGCAAACACTTTAGTTCAGTAGCCCGAATCAATGGAAGCTAGTGTGGGCCGGTGCTAAGCTCACTCACATGAACTGCGTAAAGCCTAGTAAACCCGGTCTGAGAATGGGGATAAGCTGCTAATGTACGTAGCTCTATCCCTAAACACTAAGATCCGCCTTGTTCTTAAAACATTTGTTCACCAAATGAGTAATGGTTTGGAGGAACCTGGGTGAGATCACATGTTGGTGACATAACGGGGTCTTAAGACTTCAATAGGAAATACTTTGTTTCACTGATGGAAACATTTGTAAAGGTTTTCTCTCATTCTTATATAATTTAGTCTATAAGCAAATGCAACACTGAATGTGGTTTTACTGTTAATAAAGGTGAAAAAATGTACTTACAACAACAGCCATTGCTTCAGATGCTCGGTGCAACTTTCTGTGAAAAGACAATGATCACAAGGAAAATGCTTCGACTCCAACAAAAAATTATTTTTATGACATACAGGCATGAGACATTATAAAAGCTTAATGGCTTGTTAAAACTTTTTATCATAATAAATATACTTAGCATTAAATTCATATTCTTATTAGGTTGATGAACCAATGTTATCTGTATATTTTAATTCAAAACAGGTTGTCTAAATATTAATTTAATTAGAAACAATCACTGAAAGCAGGGATTTTAAAACACATTTTGATGCTCAGGTCCCAAATGATGATGATTTCCCTTATTTTATTTTATAAAATGTTATATGCATAAACACCCAATTATACTGTTTGACAGAAAAATTAAGCATAATATAATAAAGAAAACATGTAGTTTTAGAAATGAAATACGTGGCCTTGTATTGTCATTGTACTTTTGTACCCACTATTACACAGTAATAAAATACTAAAATAATAAATCTTTTAAATGTAATAATATAAAATAGTCTTTAAGATTTTATCTTCTTTAATCGACTTAAGGAAGTTTTGATATTTGTACTGGAAAATAACACTAAAATACTAAGATATTACTGAAATGAAATATTACCAATTGAATTGTAATAAGGCCAATTTTATAACAATAAAATAGAAATAAAAAAATATTAAGCATGTTTAAAACCTTGTTAATATGTTAACTTTGAAGTTTTCTAGTAAAAAAATAAATAAATTGTGGACTCTCAAGAAACACTTTGCATCCACCTGGGAGTCCCCGAAGTTCAATTTTAAAAGCAGATTACCAAAGGGTAATCTGAGACATTGGGTTTTAAAACTGGGACATTTCTTGCTATATCACAAGCATTCAAGCAGGGCTGTTACATGATAGTCTCCATTAGTCTGACATGATGAGGTAAAAATTGCACCAACTGCAAAAGCTGAAAGTGAAAAAATCTCCCAGATTACTTTAATTCAATCTACCTAATTACAACCACCAACACTTTAAAATAATAGAGAATTAACCATCATCATCATTCATATTTTAAAAGTTTCCCAAACTTGAGCAATGTACATTCTTAATGATATAACACATCCCACGCTCTATCCTAGGAAACAACACTTACCTGACACAATGCGGTGCCGCTCAAGCCACCAGAACTGAGTGAGGTGAGGAACAGCAGGCTGCAATAATTTGTAGTGTGACCTGTGATGGATTAACAGCGTCATATGGATTATGCAGAAGAGATTTGATGTTAATCAGCCAAAAACATTGAGGAAAACACCAAAGAGAACATTGACCAATAGCCCTCAGCCAATAGCATCATGACTCTCATATTTTAATCAAGAGCAACCTTCCCTGACCCCAAACACATTGTATAATAAAAAAAAAAAAGAATGGGGAGTTTATGAGAAAGACTGTGTCAGAAATATGAGTTGTTAACAATATTAGAGGTTAAATGTGAGGGAGGGTTTAGCAATCCACTGACCAATAAGATTTGACTGGATTCCAGCACCAATGAAAATGATGTGCTGGCAATGTGAATGGTTTCTGGAAATAGACCTTGAACACAAAGCCTTATTAAAATGCCAAGATGGACATTTTCATTAGGTGAAAAAATAATGCATAAATTTAAAACATTAAACCTTTTAGAAATTCTACATATAAATAGCTAATCAAGTTAATATATATATGTTTGTACATTTAACAATACTCTTATAATGGCTGGATAGAAAAAAAAAAGTCTAGTTTCTGTAGTTTATGTTAATTTGGTTTATGTATTAGTTTAGGTCATCTCACAAAAATCTCAAGACAGTACTCAAAATTCAGTTTTAGTTGTAAGCAGCCAGAATGATTGTATTCCACCCTCAAACGTCACTGCAATGTTTCCCACTGATACATTGATCGTGGGGTGGCCATAATCCTGTAAAGCAGGATTTAGCCTTTGAATGTGAGGGTCTGGATTACTAAAGCAGTGATTGCAGCACAATGGTCGTCTCTGTGCTACCAGAGCTGCTCAGCTTTCATTTTACGTCTGTTGGGTAAAGGCACAGTTGACAGACAATACATTTGAAGATTCATTATTATGCAGCTATATTATTTCAGCCAAGCCAGAATCTTTAGATCAATAAACATATACATGACAATTTATAAAACCCATTACATCACAGTTTCAATCCAACCTTGGTCATGTGCTGCCAAATTAGAGCTTGCATCACACTGTAGTCTATTAAAAACCAAAATACTAGATTCAAAGTTTTGAAATGTACATCTTGAGCAAAGAAAAGAGTAAAAGCAGTTACACTTAGTCACTGGGGCCAAGAGAGGCATTACATGGGTTGGACCAAAATGTAGTCCTATTTACTAATAAATTAGGTGATGATGTAGTTTCAGCTATTCTTTCTTCTGTTGCACAAAACAGAAGAAATTTTTGAAGAATGTTGTTAACCATACAGTTGACGGCAGCCATTGACTTCCAGTAGGGTGGGTGATGAACCAGCAGACACCATCACTGGTAGAAATTTAGCAACAAGTAGAAATTTAGATCTATCGTCTATATCTTGATGCTGCTGTGCTACATTGTCACCAAAATGCTTTGATTACACATTTTTAACATTGCTGTTTAAAAACAAGTGATTTTAAGCCATTGAAACACAATCTGCAGTTAAAGAGAACTCATTTTGCTTTATGCACACGCTGTCAGAGAGGCACACATGTTAAGATGCATGTGCAAGAATATTTATTCAAATTGTCAAATTTAAGAAGTTGTTTTCTTAATTTGCAGAGCGTTGAGAAAGTGAAATTTGATATTGACACTGGTAAAAAGAGAATTATGAAATTTCTATTGCTTTAAAAAGCTTTAGCTCATAAAGACCATATTTAAAGCAAAAATAACAATATTGTGATCTGTTTGGTTAGCAACATTTTTTCAAATATCTTTTGTGCTCAATGCAAGATATTCATACAGATTTGGAACAAGAGGAGAGTTAATGACAGAATTTTATATTTGTATTTTTATGTTAACTATCCCTTTTAGGTGCTGTCACATTTACTATTGTTTAGTGAATTGTTTTTGGTTAAATCAAATCATTTCAACATTATCTTGAATTGTGCATGAGGGCAAAAAAGTTTTCACTTACTTGTGCTCAAATATTACACACAAATTTCCTACTTGGTTTGACAGTGACTTATTTTTTGCAGAAATTCCACTACCTACCTTGAAAGAAATACTATAAACTGATTTGGAGTTCAAGATTTTCCCCCCCCCATAATCTTTATTTAAACATTTCATATTTAAAGTTTTTGCATGACAGTACTTTTTGGATGAACAGCACTGTCAGTATGACACCATATGAATATAGTGCGAACTAGTAGCATAATGTCATTAACAATACACATTAATAATATTAATGATACAAATTAAGACTCACAATGGAGTCATTAATTAAAATACAGTCTGTGTAAATTTAGAAACCTGTTATTAACTTTAATATTCAAAATCCATTAATATACAATCATCTTTTAAGTCAAAGTTTAAGTTATTTAAATAAACTTTTCAAGTGCTAGGTAAATGTTCTACAACATTTCCATGTATTTCCTAATTGTATGTTAACATGTTTAGAAAAGTTGGAGGTTTAAATAACATTAACCAACAAAGACAGTTCCTAGCATTGAGGTTGGCATCATTATCCTAACTCTTGGTCTTAGGGGCTGCAGTCCATTATGTTTTCTGGCCAGTACTGGTCCTCCATGTAGTGCTCAAGGTTGTTGTTGGGGTTTGAGGTATGGGCCGTGTTTAAATCCTTGGACTGTATGTATTTTTCCCACTGGTCCTCTACCAGCTTGTACAGGTCCATGGCAGCACAAGCATCCTCTACAGAGCAGTGACCAATTCTTCCAGACTAAAAAGAAAAATCCAGTATATAAACATCAGGCAGCAAGTAAAGAGAAAACACATCAAGCTTGATGCTCCAACTTTGTCTCATGAAAAAAGCCGATCAGCTACACAGTCCTACCTGTATTGTCCTATTGAGAAGTTCCTGAGACAGTTTCTTCAAAGAGACATTGCATCTAGTGGAGGTGTTATACAACCCTCGCAGCAATATACAGGAACAGGTATCCCTAATCATTTGTGGTGGGACGGAGATGTCAAGAACCTGGAAATCATTAAATAAGGCGTGGCCCACAATAATCTTCCCAGTGAGGATGTTGACGATCTAAAAAAAAGAGACAGCAATAGTCTATGAAATACAGTAGCCATTTATGAACAGAGCTCAACAATTAGTATATTAACCTTTTCCAAAAATTTCTATATTTACACACACACACACACACACACACACACACACACAGATATATATTCACACACAAACTTAATCCTTAAAAACAATGTAACTAGTGTATTGAAAGCTTAAATGTTAATAAAAAAAACAGCTTTCATGATTTGAACAGTAATTTATGGTCTTAACTGTAAAGACATCATGTACATCATGATACATAAAAAATACAAATATAGAATATATTCTTAATCAAATCTAGTAGGCTATAATATATATTTTAGAAAAAAAAATAATATTAGTAAGAAACAATGTAACGGATACAAATAAGTAATTTATATTTATTTTTAAAACAGTTATTATTGTTACTGTAAATTATATAAAAGTAAACAAATGAAAAACTATAAAAAAAATAAGAGTAAAATGTACCATACTTAAAAATTATATTTTTTTAAATCTATTATTTGTTAATCGTTTAATTTACGTTACTCAATATTAATATAAACCTTAGCTTAAATAATATTAAATACATACATTTTTGTAAAAAAAAAAAAAAAAACACATACACATACATATATATATATATATATATATATAATCTTTTTTTAAAAATTACAATTTGCAGGGCAATTAAACAGCTGAACTACTGGCTTTTCTGTACCAGCTGGGGAAAAATCCCCTATTGTTTAAAACTACTATACAATATAAAATTAAGACCGAGCATATAAACCCACTTGAACAGAACAGAAATTGTATATACAGTGCAGTTAGGTATGGAGCCTCCTCACCTCATTCTGAGCGTCCTCAAAAGCCACTGCCTGTTGTAAATGATGTTTCCTAATGCCACTCCATCTTGTGCGGTAGTCTGTGACTGGATTCCGAGGCAAAATATATCTATCATACAAAACACTACCATAATAATTTACTATACTACAGCGTGCCACTTCACTACACTTGCCCCCAGTTCCAGTGCCCACCATTTCACAGTCCATAGCTACAAGCTTAGAGTGGTCTATTCCCACACATGGTGAACTCCTGCCACTACTGGGAGGACTGGATTCAGAAGAAAAGCCACTGTCCACCTCCCAGCTGTTCCAGAGAGGTGATGCAGACTCAGCTTCACCAGTCAGTGTATAAGGAGTTATTCTAGGCCTTTTGAATTGCACATAATTTGACTGTTCAGATACAGAGTCTGAAACATCTCTATGTTTAACACACTCCGTCTTGTTTTCCAAATGCTCATCTAACTTTCTTTTCTTTCCTCGTTTTTGTTCAAATGAGACCTCATGGGATTCAGTTGTGGATTTTTTCAGTTTATTCTTTTTTCTTCGTTTTTTAGTTTGATGAGAAATAGTGCTCGTTTCTTCGTTGGTGGATGACAAGATACTTCGGTCCACTCCATTACTGGTGGAGTATCTCCAGGGTGAATCTGACATTATGTCACCATGTAGTTTTACATCTGTCAAAAAAAAGATACTTTTGTCAAAGTTACAGTATCTGTGTCCTTATAGAGATCAATGGCGAATAATACCCAAGATGCATCATGGAAGAATTATACAACTTGCAAGTAACCAAGTTAAGATACATGAACAACATTAACTCAATATTTGACTACATAATCCATCTAAAGAAAGAAGATGGTTGGAAAGTGTCAATTATTTACCGCTTTATTAGATTTAAATCGTGATCGTGACCATTCAGTACAGTCACTTAGCACTGGCTAGCTAACCATTCAACACAGAAACAATAACGTTATCAGTCGCGTTTTACGTTTAATAACAACACAACCCCTAAATGATATTACATTGTAAAATATTCCAGCAAAAAGACTTATAAGCGTTGTAATACTTGAATAATTTACACATTTAGCACATACCTCTGCGTACACGTGTTTTCGGTGAGAAGCAGGGCTACGAGAACATGCCGAGGCAAGACCCAAATCCAGCGATTTGATTGGTCGAGCCGTCTCGACATTTTGCACTCTGATTGGTCAAAACAAATGCCAGCGCAAAGTTCCTCCCCCCGGGGTTCCTTCTTCTTCTTCTTTGTTTTTAACGGCGGTTGGCAACCAGCTTTAGGTGCATTACCGCCACCTTCTGCTCCGGAGTGTGAATCAGACAATAGGCTTACGATCTAGTTTCCACATGAAAAAAAAAAAAAAAAATTTATAACACCTTGACACAATCATTCATCACCCAACACACTTTCCCATATCCCTGTTTATCCTCATAATCTATTAAACAAACCTGTTTCCCTTAAGAAAGTTAACAATATTCTAACCTGTGCTCTGTCACCTATGCTCAACAATCCTTTTAATGTTAATTCCTGAACCCCTAATTCCCTCAAATTATTCTCCATTATCACTCTCTGTTCCTCATACCTCCTACATCTTATAATTACGTGCTCCACTGACTCCTCTTCTTGACACCACTCACACAAGCCTGTCTCGTGTTTTCCTATCATTTTCAGTGATTTGTTTAACGCACCGTGCCCCAACCTTAATCTTGTCATTATAGTTTCCTCTCTCCTGTACCCACCACCTAACCTAGTTATTTTTACACTCTTTTGAATTTGATATAAATGCCTTCCTTTCTCCTCTCTGTCCCACCTTTCTTGCCACATTTGGTTAGTTTTTTCCCAGATGATACTTTTGACCTCTGCTTTACTTATTTTAATTTGCATTTCTATATTTCCCTTCTTTAAAGCCTTCTTTGCCAATTCATCCACCTGCTCATTCCCTTTCACCCCTACATGTGCTGGAACCCACATAAATTGAACCTGTCCTCCTTGATTTGCTATCCTTGTTACTGATTGAAGGACTTCATATAACACATCCTGACGGCTTTTTGAGTGAAAAGACCCTAAACTCACTAGGACTGAGGATGAATCGGATAATATCAGCACCTTTTCCTGTCTTGTTTTTTCCACCCACCTTAAAGCAACAAATACTGCTACCATTTCCACTGTGTAAACTCCTAAAAAAATCTGATATTCTTCTATTAATTCCTATTCCTTAGCAGGAATTGCCACCCCATATCCTGTCACTCCTGTCTCAGGTTTCTTAGAACCATCTGTATATATATGTAATCCTTTATAATCTTTATTTATGTGGCGCTTGAATGCACTTACCAAATCTATTTGATATTTTCCTTTCCTTTTTAACTCTAACAAATACCAGTCAATATCAGGCCAAACAAGTACGCATGGAGCCACCATCGGATATACAACTGCAGGGCTCATCTTCATATCAAATACTCCAAATTCTATTGCTACCTCATTGCCTACTCGACTAAAATTATCTCCGTTATATCTTGCATTCTCCCATGTCTCCTGCAACACTACTTTTGTGGGGTGGAAATCATTATGTCCCTGCAAATTAGCCCAATAGTTTGTCATCAACTGCCTCCTTCTTAATGCTAACGGCATTTCTCCCATTTCTACCTGTAGTGCAGGTACTGGTGAAGTTTTAAAAGCACCACTACACACTCTTAATGCCTGTGCCTGAATCATATCTAGTTTCTTTAATAAAGATTTGGCTGCTGACCCATAAGCTACACTGCCATAATCCAACACAGATCTTATCAGTGCCACATATATTGTTTTTAATGCCGAGCAACTAGCTCCCCATTCCCTACCTGTCAAACATCTCATCACATTAATTACTTTTTTGCATTTTCCTTCTATTTTCTTTATATGATCTGCCCATGTTAGCCGTGAATCGAAAATAACTCCCAAAAATTTGAATGTTCTGACCCTTTCTAACTCTTTCCCATACATATTTAACTTCATCCCTTCCTTAATTTGTTTCCTGGTGAAAAAGACTGTTTGTGTTTTTTCTACTCCACTTTTTTCTACTTTCCACTCCACCACCTCATCAATTGCTCCTTGTACTTTCCTGATTGCATGCTCCATATTCCTTCCCCTTTTCAACAAAGCTCCATCATCCGCAAACAATGACCTCCCTATATCCATTGGCACCTTTGTGAAGACATCATCAATCATGATGATAAAAAGTAGTGGGCTAATCACACTGCCTTGAGGCGTTCGATTGCCCACAGCGTACTGACTTGACATGTCTGACCCTATTTGTACTTCAATTTTCCTTTCAAACAAAAAATTCTTTATCTAATTAAAAACTCTTCCACCTACACCCGTCAAGTGCAACTTTATTAACAATCCTTCCTTCCACATCATGTCATAAGCTTTTTCTATATCAAAAAACACTGTAATGACTGATTCCTTATTGGCCTGCCTGAGCCATTCTTATTTCATTTTCTAGTCTTATCACCGAATCCATGGTACTCCTTCCTTTCCTAAAACCACTTTCATAGTTTGCTAGCTTTCCACTTTTTTCTAGTATATACGATAACCTTTCTGTTATCATCCTTTCCATAATTTTGCATACATTTGATGTTAATGCTATTGGCCTATAACTGGAGGGTTTAGAAGGATCCTTGTCAGGTTTTCTTATTGGAACGACTACTGCCTCTTTCCATGCATTCGGTAATCTTCCCTCCTCCTACACTCTATTATAAAGGTGCAGCAACCTCAAGAGCGCTCCTTTCCCTAGATGTTTTAGCATCTCATAGCATATCTTGTCTTTTCCTGGAGATGTTGGTTTAGCTCTATTTATTGCTCTCATCAACTCTGCCATATTAAAAGGTTCATCAATTTTATCATCAGTTTTTTCCCTCCAGTCTAACACACCTGGATGCTGATCCATTGTTCTTTCCTTTCTCACTTTGCATATTTCTGACAGGTTATCTGAACTGTGAATTTTTACAAATGCTTTTGCCATTATCTCTGCCTTATCCTTATTGGAGATTGCTGTTCCTTCCTCTGTAATTATAGCTGGAATTTCCCATTCCCTCCGTACTCCTCCCATCCTTTTTATCATTCCCCACACCTCTCCCACAGGTGTTGATCTTCTTATTTCATTGAAAAAAACTTTCCAACTTGCCCTTTTTGCTTGACGTACTGTTCTTCTCACAATAGCCTGCGCCTTCTTATACTGAATCAAATGCTGCATGTTATGGGTGTTTTTTACTAGTTTAAATGTCCTATTCCTGTTTTTAACAGCCTGACGACACTCTTCTGTCCACCATGGTACCAGTTTTTTATTCCTCCTTTGTTTACTCTTGGGAATAGATCCACCTGCTGCCATGATCCCCCAGGGGTTCTTCGTTGAAAATATTGATGTAGCTACTGTTGTTTTTTTTGTTGCTGTGTCAGTGTGTGGACTGCGGAATTTGGACAGAGACCGTTTTTATGAATGGAAGTCAACTGAATTAGTACGCTGAACACTGCTAAGAGATAAATAGCAATACAATCTGAAGAAATCTGACAGCTAACAAGATAATATGTTCAGGCACATAAGCAGTAGACTTACAGACTAGATACGAATTTCATCAAAAAGGTGATTTTTTTATTTATTTAACTATTAACGTGGTATTGTAATGAATTTGAGCATATTCCTGGAGAGCCTTGAATACCATTGGCTGAGAACTCTGTTTTAAGTGCTTCCCATAGCAAACCGCAGCTTTTCTTGATCAACAGGAAATCAAGGTATTTTTTCCCTTTGAGGTCCCTGATGACCACAATAAAGTGTTCCGTTAAAACTGGAAAGATCATCCAAAAACGAAAATTGTGTGATGTATGTACTAAAACCTGTATGACTTTCTTTCTACCATGGGATTCAAAAACAAAAATCATAAATAAAATATTGATTGATCTTCTTGTTGCCAATTGGATATGTTGCCATTCCTGCTCATGATCACAGGAAGAACTCCACATAGATGTTCTCAGAGTTTTCAAAATGTATTGGAAGTAGACACATTTATATACTTTGGTTCTTACTAATGTTATACAATTCAAGGTAATATTGACTTCTGATTTATAGATTAGTTTGCTACTTAAAAGCTTTTTTTCTTCTAGAAAAGAGAGAGCAAAAAGTCACACAGCATATGGTCAACTTAATTCCTGAGCAAAAGTCACGTGACAGATAGTAAATAACAGTATACAGTTCACTTAGTGCCCATCTGAGGCCCCTTGGGCCAACCTCCTGAAATCACTACTAATCCTCTCAGTGACAACAAAACTCTTACTCGCCCAATCCGCTGCATCTCTCCAGTGTGCCCACCCTTTTCTCCTCTCTTCATCTCCCTTCCGCACACATATGAACCCACTGTGTGGAGAGATTGTTATCCAAGTGGATTACACTGTAAATTGGGTGATGCAGGATTGGATGCTCTGGAAGTGAATCTCATCTGCAGCAGTGTGCTTGCCATTGCTTGATTTATATATTATAACTGGGATTATTTCATGTCATGGTTAACCATGGAACTTTGGAGAACATCTTTCAGGTGTGATTATTTGCAGATGATGTGATGAGAGCATATTTGATATCATGTCCACCTGAGTTTTACACGAAGAAAGAAGGACCTAATGATAACTAAGTGGATTACTTGGATTATCGGTATCATCCTGAATATGTGAAGCGTTGATTACTCCACACAGCTCAATGAGAATTTGAGACGTGTCTGGAAGATCTGAGCATGATTAGGAGTTCACTGACTTGGGTCATCAGGCCCTCCAAGAACTATTGGATGTGTAAGTTCAGTTGATAAGGAGCTCAGAAGGGTTGTAAGATATGTTTGAAACCATTTAGGCCAGCATGAATGGAAGTGAGTGGAATGGACGTTGGATTTTAGTCGTCCTACTTGAGTAGTGGATTCTCAGGATCTTCTTCTCATGACAGATGTGGCTCTTAAGGACAGATGTCAGCATCATGTATAACATCAGAGGGTCTTCTTAGATCACATTCTTCATGGTCTACACAGACTGGCTGTGTATCTTCACACATGCTCAAATGAAGATTCCACCAGAAACATAAGATTTACTTTCATTCAGTTGTTTAGCACCTTCATTTTTTGAGATAGGTCTTCCATTGGATTCGTTTTTCTCTGTTGATGATGTTTTGTCTTGAGGACGTTAGTCAGTTGCAATGTCAGGTTGCTTTTGATGGAATCACAGACCCATTGATGACTTTTTTTTGTTGGGTGGGGGCGGGGGTCAACGTGAATCATACTTATAGTTGCTCATAGTCACTAAATAAAATATAGACCAAATAATAATAAATAATAAAAAATATAAATCTAAAATTATAAACAAAACATTCAT
The DNA here is from genome assembly GCF_963082965.1 of Carassius carassius. NCBI lineage: Eukaryota > Metazoa > Chordata > Actinopteri > Cypriniformes > Cyprinidae > Carassius > Carassius carassius. Next base: position 11,431,923 of record NC_081797.1, on the reverse strand, counting down.
TTATTTTAAATTATATATAAATTATACACTTCGTGAGCCTTCTTGAAACATCAAAAGTTTTTTTTGACTTTTTTGGAAAATCAACTTAAATAAATAAATAATAACATGAATAAAATATGAGAAAAAATAAATAACATATCTAAAAGAAATTGAATAAATAAAATGAAAAAATAATATAACTAATTTAAAGTTGTATAAAATAATCAAAAATATTAATTAAAATCATATGTTTCCTCTAAGTAAATGTCACGCTTTTTAGGAATTACTGAGACAAACTTTGCTGTTTCCAGGAATGCTAGGCTATAGTTGTGACACTAGGCAGGCTCATCCACGTTCTGCTTTAGCTTTTTGTCATGTGATAGACTAGTGGCTGGGTGATTTGACCTAATGTGCAGTTCTTTTGCCTGATATATTTTAGAGAGCAAGTAGGGACGTACTCTTATCTGTGGAATCACAGTCGGTTACAGAATGATAGAGCGATCAGTGAAATGACTGAAGGCAGCTTGTTTCATCTTTCAGATCACTCTCATAATACTGTTTTGTCAGTTTTTAGACAGTTCTATACATGCAAATGCAGTAGGCCACATATTTAGATTCCATTTATAATGACTTGAATTCATTCAAATTGTAATTTTAATTGAACAATTATGTGATAAGCTGATTAATTCCCCAAATCATAGTTATTCACTCATATCAAGGTTTTCTAAGAAAAGGCTCCAGATGAAGATCATTTTAAGACTTTACATTTCTGATTGAATAATCATTTACTGCACTCTTGGGTTTTATTCTACTATATTGTACATCTCAAAATATATTCAAAGTAAGCATGATGTAAAACATATAGGCCTCAGTCTGGTACTTAATAAAGGGTGATGGGTCAGCAGAGCTTGGCATGATATTTCAGGTCTATAGTAAGTTACTCAGCATCTCAATGTGCTGACACAGAGCCGCTAAGAAATACTCTGAAAGACAGCTGCACCATGACATCTCTGTCGATGAATGAAATGAAATATGCGGTGTTTTCCACCAACCGGCAACCCGGGGTGCTGAAATACAATTGGGTAAATTTGCAGATTTCGAAGGAGAATAACTGACTGTAGCATTGTTTTTCAGATAAACAAGTATGTATGTTGACTTAACATGTTTCTTAAATATCTGCAAACATATTATGGTATTTTTATGCTTTAGCAGAGTCAAAAACCTACATAAAGCACCATTTAAATAAGACAAAAAAATATATGTTTTAATAATAGTAATTCTTTACATTTACATATAGCGCTTTTCTGGGCACTCAAAGCGCTTTACATTGTCAGGGGCTATCTCCTCATCCACCACCAGTGTGCAGCATCCCCCTTAATGAGGTATTTCAAGCAATAAAAACTAATGATGAATGACAAATGACAAATAATGACAAAATTCTTTTTTTGGGAGGCCCCCCTTTCCTTAGCTACATGAAGTCTTCATCTTTTTTGCTTTATTGATATAATTAAATGTTCCCCTCTCTTTTCAGCATTTCAAGCTGCTTGTTGAAGAACTCCATGTGAAGGGAGAGGCTAAAGTAAAAAAAGCCATGAAGGAGTCGTTCTGCATCCTCGCTGACTTCAGTATCATTCGCACAAATATACAACGCTCTGTATATGGTACCAACCCTCTGCAAATCCTCCATGTTTCTCTTCCTGTCTCCTAGGCCAGAGCAACTGGTCAGGGCAGCCTATGTAACCAAGCAATTATGCTGATCACAGACGGGGCCATGGAAGATTTCCAATCAGTGTTTGAAGAGTTCAACTGCCCTGACAAGAAGGTAAGACACAATCTGCTCGCTCTACAGGGAATGGAGGACAAAGCATATGACGTACTATAAAATCTGCATCCCGCTCTGTTAAATTGTTGGAAAACCTTCTGGTAAAATGTATTTTTCATTGCACACTTTTCCTTTATGAACAGATTTTAAGACAATGTGACTTTATTGAACATGAATGTATGGATATATTTCCTCAGGAGCAATAATTAAAGTTAAGTAACAAAATGTAATGGTTTCAGGTACGAGTTTTCACTTACCTTATTGGCAGAGATATGACCTTCTCAGAAAACATCAAATGGATTGCATGCAACAATAAGGGTATGTAGTCAGCCAGTATTAATAATAATTTACTCTCCCTCATGTGCTACCAAACCTGTATTTCTTTCTTGCTTCTGTAGAACAAATTATTGAACCATTCAAGCCCCTGAAAAGAACACAAAGGCATCATAAAAGTATCATTTTCCATATGACTCGTGCTCTATTTCATATCTTCTGAAAACATATGATAGTTTTTGTGGGAAACGGAAATTGAATTAGTCCACTACAGCTAGATCACCCGAAACAATGAGCTGAACTCACTTTGATTCAGTAGGTCGGGTCATTAATGAATCACCCAGTTAATGAATGATTCATTAATTGAATTTTTTATGTACCTTTCAGATCAGATTATTCTGGTGTTGTGAACCAGATCAATTTGTTCATTGAAAACCATGATTTGTTCAGATTAATTCCTGATTCTTTCTCAAAGGTGAAGTTTTTACAGTGAGTAATGACTTAAATTGTTGTTTGTTGTCTCAATCAAAGGCAAAGCTATCTTACAACTTAAGAAGGCTTGGAAAATTGTAAATAAAGTCATATGGACCACTTTTATGTGATTTTTGGAAGCTTGAAAGCTCCAGATCATCGAGCTTTTAAGTATGCTAATGGTATATTTCCACAACAGGAACATATTCAGTAATCTTATACTCATTACTCATATTTGATATTTACAGGTTATTATACTCGCATCTCTAGACTGGCTGATGTACAGGAGAATGTCATGGAGTATCTTCTTGTTCTGAGTCGACCGATGGTCATCAACCATGGCCATGACATAATCTGGACCGAGGCGTATATGGTCAGCATGGTGAGTGTATGATTCAGACTTTTCAGAAGAACTGAAATACAGAATTCACATTTCCTCATTTCCCACTACTCATTTCCAACTGTGCTCATTTCAAGGCATTTTAATGTGATTTGTTGTGCTGTTTACTCTTATATTACGGATTCTGTACTAATGTGATTCTTTTCCATTCATCACCATAATCATTTCTATCATACAGCTTCCTAACACTAAGGTGGTAACTCTTAGCCACAGTAAAATACATACCACTGTACTTTAGCATAGGTGTTTAGTCATTAACCTGGTCAGCATACCAGGACTTCTTGGTTTAGTACTCCCCCTGCTGCTTATCATCATTTATCACATTTATGTTGGACATGATGGAGCTTTCACTAATAGAATCAACATAAAATGTTGTTTTCAACCCATTTTACTGCCATAATTTGATGTATTTATACGTGAAACATGAAAAGGTGTAGAGGAACAATTTGTTATTCATCTGAATTTTTTTTATCATGAAAAATGGGCATGATGAGACTAGTAAGTAACTTCTGCAGTTAAAGTGTAAGATACTAAATTCCTCATGTTTCTCCCGTAGCTGTTTAAAAGCAAAGCTCACAGTCTTCTGCTCATGACGTCAGTGGCCATGCCAGTGTTCAGTAAGAAGAAAGAAACACTTTCTCATGGCATTCTGCTGGGAGTGGTGGGAACTGACGTTCCTCTGCTGGAGGTCATGAAACTTGCCCCGCGATATAAGGTTAAAACGACAATTTGACGACAATTAAACATATTTACATTACGAATTCTCAATACAATTTCCCTACTACCATTTTTTTGTAATTTATTTCAAAAAGTGAAAATGTCATATATTCTAGATTTATTACATTATACATAATTTTGATGATTAGAGCTTTCAGCTCATGAAAGTCAAAAATCCAGTGTCTAAAAAAACTGTTATATTTACATTTGAGTTTCATAAATTACCATCTCTATAGTATAAATTCTGTGTATCTTTTGTTCTTTGAACCCACAATAATGGGGTAGACTGTCGACTTGGCAATGATCCAGAAGACAATCACTGACACCCTCCACAAAGAGGGTAAGCCACAGAAGCTCATTACTTAAAGGGCTGGCTGTTCACAGAGTGCTGTATCAAAGCATATTAAATCCAAAATTTACTGGAAGGAAGAAACTGGATAGGAAAAGGTGCTCAAGCAAGAGGGATGACCGCAAGCTTTAGAATACTGTAAAGCAAAGCCGATTCAAACACTTGGGAGAGCTTCACAAGGAGTGGATGGAAGTTGGACTCAGTGCATCAAGAGTCACCACGCTCAGAGGTCTTCAGGAAAAGGGCTACCAAGCCACTTCTGAAACAGAAACAACATCAGAAGCGTCTTACCTGGGGTAAGGAGAAAAAGAACTGTTGCTCAGTGTTCCAAAGTCCTCTTTTCAGATAAAAGAGGCACAGAATCCATGGTGCTTGTAGTCCAGTGTGAAGTTTCCCAAATCAGTGATGATTTGGGGTGCTGTGACGTCTGCTGGTGTTGGTCCATTGTTTTTTATCAAGTTCAAAGTCAATGCTTTATGTAGATGCTAATTTCTCGTTTTCCAGTTGTACTTATCACTGCCCACAGTGCCAGAACCATTTTCAAGTGGTTTGCTGACCATGATATTACTTTGATTGGCCAGCCAGCATACCTGACCTGAACCCCAAATGGAATCTATGGGATATTTTCAAGAGAAAAATTAGAAGCAGTTGATCCAACAATACAGATGAGCTGAAGGCTCAATAGTGCCTCAGAAGTGCCACAAGCTGATTGCTTTAATGATTATATATATGTATATGTACAGTATGTGTGTAGTATGTACACTGGTGGTGGATATATAGTTATTTATTTACTATTATTATTACAAGCACTTCCTGTGTTTATTTTCCCCTTTATGATAAATCACTTGTTATATTCCACAATTTTAAGCCACTTTGGATAAAAGTGCCTACTAAATGAATAAATGTAAATGTAAAATAAATCAGCTTAAATGATAGGCCGTATACAATAAATGCTACCATGAAGTATACATATTTTACAATTTAACTATATTAATATATAACTGGATATTTAATCAATTATTATTACAAAGAATACATTACTACTTCTTTCTTGGTCAATTATTTATAACAATGGAAAAATCAGACATAAATAATGTGCATAAATATATGATCAGACTCAGTTCAACATAAAATACTTTTTAAGACATATGATGAACATAGCTACAATACTGTTACAATGTCAACAAAAATATGAAATGATGAATGCTGATTATTTGATCTTTTAGCTTGGAGCACATGGTTATGCCTTCCTCATCACAAACAATGGATACATTCTGGCACATCGTGATTTAAGACCACTGGTGAGTCCATCTGAATCTTCTTACTCTCTCAGTCACTCAAACATCTGCTCCTCTAGACTTAAAATTTAACCAACTGATATTGATTTGTGAATTTTGTAACAGTACAGTCATGGGAAGAAATTGAAACCCAAACCCAACTACAACAGTGTAGATCTGTCAGAGGTTTAGTAGGAAGACACTAAGAACAGTGTGTGTTGCCACGCACAGTACAAAAACTTCCTGTAAGCATCATCTCTGTTTCAAGGCTCAGAAATATCATAATGATGTCCTGCCCTGTCTGTGCAGTTGAGAACAGCCATGGTGAAGGGAGAAACTGGCACTCTGACTTTAGATGTGAGAGCAGCTGTGGATAAAGGGGTGAGTGTGTTTGCATCAGCCATCTTTTGTGTTAAAAACGTTAAATTACTTTTACTACTCCTTCTAGGTGAATCGTACAAGTACTGACAAGAATGTGTGATATTCTCATTACATGTTGCATTACCGTAATCAAAGTGTTTTTATTTTCACACTATTTCACATTATTTTAATCTTATGCATGCAAAACTAGTTTGCTAAAATACTGTATAGTTTGTTTGTTTTTTCCTTCAGTAAAATGTGACCTGGACATGTTCTTGATAGGTTTCGTAAGATTCATCCTTTTAAGCCCAAAACACACATGGCTACAGTGAAAGAGAGTGTGAGTTTTCCTCAAGTGTATTTAACATGTTTATGCATTACTTTCTATGCAGATGACATATAGTTAAAACAGGAAGTTATGCTCATCCGCTGATTTTCACGTTTATTATACTGTGGCTAGTTTGGCTAACGTTTTCAACTAAGAGTGTACTTTCAACTCTGTTTAACACGTTTTACCACGTTCAACAGCACATGGTTATAAATAATTACCATATGCTATTCTTAAAGTAAAGGATTATTGTTGTGTCAGGTGACGAGATACTTCTTCAGCAAGTTCTTTTTGATGCAGCGGTAACAGCACCGCTAGAGGCCTTCTGGACGGGGCTAATGCTAACCGCCCCGGGTAAGAGGCTTTATTTAATCTTTGTATGATGTGCATTAAGCAAAGCCAGACATTTTTGTGTGTCCCTCTTTTATTTTGAAAAACATTTTGGAAAAATAGGAGAGTCAGTGTTTACAGTCATTCTTTCTTTGCTTTTATCTCCGTATAGTGTAGATGAGGGCATGGAGTCGGCTTTCCTGGGAACGCGATCTGGGCTCATGCGTGTGATCAGATATGCAGGAAGTGAGAAGCGTGTTGGAAAGTGAGTGAACGATTTAAAAAAAAAACTAAAAACTCAGTAGCAATAAAAAACATTCTTCTATGTTCCGCATGATGATATAAACAAAGGTGCTTTAAAAAGTCATTGTTTAATGGATTTGTTGCAATGATACAGCTACAGTAAACTATGACCTCTGTCCAACAAGGAAGAACACTTTTGTAGGGGTAACATCTGTGATGGTTACTGAAGGGGAAAGAAAACAGCTGCTGGAGGTAAGATATCTGTCTGTCATTGTTTATATGCTCAAATCTGATTTTACATTTAACATATCATTTTGTGAACATTCAGCATGTTATTAATTATTTAAAATGGAGTAGGTTCCAAAAATTTGAGACCATATTAGAATTTTTTGAGCTGATATTAAATATTTGATTGTTTAAAAGCACTAATAATCTTTAGCCAATCTGAAAATGAATATCCATTTTTCACACTGTGCAAATTAATGCCTTGTAGAATTTAAAATGATTGATTTTAGTAGTGCTGTCAAAGAATTAATTGCGATTAATCTAATCCAAAATAAAAGTTTTTGTTTGCATAATATATGTGTGTGTACTGTGTATATTTATTTCTATATTTTAATGAAAATAAATATATAAAAAAAATGTTCTGAAATATATACATGCATGTTTAAGTAATAAATATAGACAGCACACATACATATATTATGTAAACAAAAACTTTTATTTTGGATGTGATTCATCTCCATTAATCGTTTGACAGCACTAGTTTTTAGCATATATATATATATAAAATTGTGGCCAAAAAGTACAGAATTTTAAAAACATGAAAATAATAATAAACTTAATTACTATAACTGTCAACCAGAATTTTAATACTGGTGCATCCCTAATGAAGACATAAATTATTTATATATTAAACCGAGATATATTTAAAATATGTTTCTCAGTTTTAGAAAAATATACTAATATGCTAAGTAACAACTGATTGATTGCAACTATAAGAAAACAAACACAGGTGGTTTGTTAGGAGAAATCATAAAAAAAAAAAAACGTTTACATAAAATCATATTCAGCGTTTTCTTTCTATGTTCCTTTAATCTACTTAACAGCTATAGAGTAGTTGAATATATTTGTCTTTTTGTGTTTTTTTTTAGCCAGTTTGTAGGAGCTGTAATTGCTCCTGAACTACATTGGGTCATTTGCTCTCCAACTCTCACTCCCAAACAAATATTTATAAATCTATATACACAATGATAAACCGCTTTAAACACACACTTCTGGAGGAAATGCCATCCACGCTACGCACTCTGTGGCTTCTGCTCCCTTTCCGATAGTCGGCATCAGATCCTCCTTTTCATCCTGCTCTGGTTCCTTTGCCACCATCAGCGGCTGTTGCCGTTGGCTGTTTCCCTCTACCAGCTGCTGCTGTTCGTGAGCCATCAGCATTGCATAGATGCAGCCGTAGGTGGCTGTTACTACCATCATCACACACACCACGCCACACACCACCCCAGCTACCACCACCGTGGCAGTCGCTCGACGCACACTCACAGGCCGGTAGCGCTGGCGCATGCAGTCTCCGGCCGACCCAGCCGGTACCTGGTGGCCCTCGGCTGCAGATGGGTACCTTGTCTCCAGATAGAGGGGGTAACAGTGTCTGAACATCTCCATAGGGATACTGCGAAGATCCTTACCATGCAAATTAGCAGGAAAGGAGCAGTTGGCAGAATCTATCCTGCCACCTATGGCATGATAGAAGAGAAAGTTACATAACTTTTATGAAAACGTCAATGCAATTTAAGATATTACCCGAGTAAATACAAAATGCAGTTTTGAAATAATGATTTCATTTATTAAGAATTTTGTCCCACTCTTCTTTGCAGAATTGTTTTAATTCAGCCACATTAAAGGGTTTTGAGCATGAATGGACCGTTTAAGGTCATGCCACAGCATCTCAATGGGATTTAAGTCCAGACTTTGACTTGGCCACTCCAAAACCTTAATTTTGTTTTTCTTGAGCCATTCAGAGGTGGACTTTCTGGTGTGTTTGGGATCATTGTCCTGCTGGAGAACCCAAGTGCACTTGATGCTTCCATCAATTATAGCAAGTCATCCAGGGCTTGTATTCATAAAGATTCTAAGAATCCTCTCAGAAAGCTCTTAATTTAGCTTAAAAACTTTAAGTAGGAGTCTTAGCTGTGTAAGAGTGATTTTAAGTATAGGGTCTATTCTAATTCTCACTTTGAATTTACAGGAGTAATTTACTATTTGACCGTTCTCTCTCTCTCACACACACATTATATGAGTGTATATAAATCCTTTTTTTTATTTACCATGCTTGTAATTTCCTATAAGGTATTTGATTGGCTTAGAATGATAAAAATTGTTCTCTCCACTCTTTCCAATTACAGTGATTGCTGTTCTATTTAAGTGGCGGTTTGAATGTTGGTTTTAATGTATCAAACATGGAATCAAAACCAAGAAGGGCGAGAAAGCCAACCTGGACAGAGGAACATAGTTTACTGTAAGCCCAGTTAGTGGATGAACACAAAGCCATTCTTAAAGGAAAATTGGGGCCAGGTGTCACAGCAAGGGACAAGAAGCAGACATGGAAGCGTATAGCACAAACTATCAACGGTTCATTCCCCCTGCTTGTGCGCACCTATAAGCCTGCTATATTCATAAATGCAGTTTTTTTGAGCCTGCAATGTGGGAATGTCCAGTGGAAACGAAATGAACTGCGACACAATAAGAGGTTCTGAAAGTGCTGTAATTGTTTGTGTGATCACTCTGCTTACAGAACGTTGTGACAGACCCAAATCATCTTTTAAGGGTTAAGATGCTTTCTGAATTACTTTTTTCTTTACTAAGATTTTTTCTTTAAATTTTAAGAGTAAACGCCCACATTTCTAAGAATTTTCTTAGAATTTAGTCACTAGGAGCTACTTCTTGCATTAAGATTCATTATGAATACGGACCCAGGTCTTTAACCAGCAAAGCATCCCCAGTTCATCCCTCTACCACCACTATGTTTGACTGTTGGCATGATGTTCTTTTCATGAAATGCTGTGTTGGTTTTATGCCAAATGTAACGGGACACACACCTTCCAAAACGTTCAACTTTTGTCTCATCAATCCACAAAATATTTGCTCAAAAGTCTTGGGGTTAATCAAGATATTATTTGGCAAATATGAGACGAGCCTTTGTGTTCTTTTTGGTCAGCAAAGGGTTTTGTCTTGGAGCTCTCCCATGGAGGCCGTTTCTTTCTTATTGTTGAATCGTGAACACTGACCTTAATTGAGGCAAGTAAGGCCTGCAGCTCTTTAAATGTTGTTGTGGGTTCTTTTATGACCTCCTGGATGAGTCGTCGTCGTCGTCATGCTCTTGAAGTAATTTTGGTAGGCCGGCCAGTCCTGGGAAGGTTCCCCACTGTTCCAAGTTTTCCAGACTGATACGTGTCAACTATTTTGTTTCTCATCTGTTTTTGAATTTCTTTAGATTGTGGCATGATGTTTTGCTCTTTAAGCATGCTTCACTTTGTCAGACAGGTTCTGTTTAAGTGATTTCTTGATTCAGCAGGTCTGGCAGTAATCAGGCATGGGTGTGGCTAGTGAAACTGAACTCAGTTCTCTTAAATAATGTGGTTAATCGCAATTCTTTCATGATTTAACAGGAGGGGGCAATTAATTTTTCACATAGGGCCAGGCAGGTTTGGACAGCTTTTTTCCTTTAGTAAATGAAATCATCATTTAAAAACTGCATTTTGTATTTACTTGCTTTATCTTTGTGTAATATTACAATTTGTTTGATGATCTGAATGTTTTAGGTGTGACAAATATGCAAAGAATTGTGATAAATGACCTCTCTCACCTGTGTATACAATCCATTCCAGCCAATGCTTGAGTGGAATTAAATTGCAGTTACAATTCCATGGGTTTCCATCTAGCAGAAGTTGCTGTAGAGCATTCGCTGGCTCAAGTGAAGTCCGCTCCAGAGTTCTCAGCTTGTTGCCTAGAAGCGAGAGCCACACTAGGTTCTGGAGACCATCCAGAAGGTGTGTGGGTATGGAGCTGAGACTGTTAAAGGAAAGATCTAGACGCCTAAGCTCAGTCAGACCTTTGAACTGATGTGGATTCAGTTCCTTAAGCCTGTTGTCTCTTAGAACTAATTCTCTTAGGCTGTTGAGTCCAGAGAACAAGTTAATGGGGAGCCTCACAACAAGGTTTTCAGAGAGATCCAGGACCTCTAGGTTGTTCAAGTGGGAGAAGCTTGAAGCGAAGACACTAGAGAGAAGGTTTTTGGAGAGGTCTAGATGAAGCAGGCTGCTGAGATTGGAAAAACACCCAGGGTTGATGCTGAAGAGAAGGTTTCTGGAGAGGTCTAGATGTAGCAAGCCACTAAAATTGGAAAAACTCCCAGGTTCCACAGTGGTGAAGTTATTATTTGAGAGGTTGAGGTAGCTTGCGTCAAAGGGTAGCTGGTTCAGGATGGAGTCCAAGGAAGCCAGTTCGTTAGGGTCACTGCAGTCTGTATGGTTTACATTGCAGGTACAGCCTGATGGACAACTTGAAGATGTTCCACAGGAGCTCAGAAGAGTCATCAAGAGACCTGAGGAAACTAGAGAAAAATGAGATGGTTAGGAAATAGAGAGAGTTGAGAAGGTTGAAGATGTTGTAAAAGGGTAAAGATCTTACTTATAATCTTCATGCTGGACTGCATTGTCCACCAACCCTGTTGTAAGAGTTCCTGAGCAAATCTTTGGAAGAGCATCCACTGGTCTACACCAAAAGAATGCCTTCCTTCTCCATCATGATGAATCCACCAGGAAATTTGTTGAATTCACTTGGAATTGATGTAGTTACAAACAAAGCAAACACTGTTAAAATAATGATTAAAGAAGGATGGGTGGGTGCTATGATGCATGTTCTGTTGGTACAGATTTTATGCAATATTACTAAGAAACTGACTACAATTAAATGTTAAATAAATGCCCTGTGAAGGCTGAACATGTATTACATCATGGAGTCTAAATATTACAGACCTGAAATGAATTTGAGTCTTCAGAAGGCAAACAAATAGTGAAAGAGAGTACTTTGTATAAAAGCTGCCCAGAGGCCCATTGCTTGTTATGAGAGAAAAAAGCCAAGTGAAAAACTAGAGGTATTGTGAGGTTACATACAAAGTATATTTTCAGCTGCTTCACACATCTCAAATTTCTTTTTGAATATTTTATATTATTAGGTGAAAGAGATAATTTGCTATGCATGTACAGTATATGTGTGTATTATATATATATATATATATATATATGTATAATACAAACACACCAGCATTGCTTTTTCTCCTTTTTGCCCATCACATTTGTTGTATTAAACTATCAAGGATTAAACTGTCCACACCATTAGATAATAAATCAGAGCTGAGAACAACATCCGCTTTATCAGCGAAAAGAGGATCAAATTGTGCATTCTGGAATGTGCTCTTCTAATAATACATAACATTTTATGAGTCTGTTAAAAAAATCCCAAATATTTCTATATCTGATTGAAGTGGAATGTTCTATAGATCTAGAATAGAAAGAAAACCCCTAAAGAAAATTATTAAAAGCATAGATTTAAGAATAAATGGTATTCATTTATTTTATACTAAAATTGTTGTAAAGAATGCAATTATTTTGTCTAACGAAGTCCTAAATATTGAATAGCACAACAACGACCACTGCTTGTTTAACCTGATCAGTGAGAAATGATTATGATTGCACTAAAAGCGAATCAGACCTGAAACATACCTTCCACCAGTCCTCATCTAGGGGTCCTCATGATTACTCCTGTAAACATAGAGTGAGCCAATCGACAGAAAATGAAAGAAACAAGAGGAACTAGCAGCTCACAGCTTGAAAAATCCAGAATGTGTATGAGCGCGGCTCACATCAGGAAGTAGGACTAACATTAGGACAGACTGTGTCTGCCTCCACGGCCAGAGAGAGAAAGATGGATGGACTGAGGAGGGGGCAGAAGAGATAAAACACCAGCTGATACAGCTTAGAAAATGGTAGTCTCTTCAGTTTTTTCATGAATCTTTGTGGTAGCTTATGATGTTGAACATATAAGGATTAATCGTGTAATATACGGCATCAACAGATGTTGTCAAGCAAAACATTAATACAGGGTTCTCACGCACATGGAAAACCTGGAAATATAAGGGAATTTTAAAATGAAGATGAAGAGAATTATTATATATATTTTTTTTTTGTAATGCCTAGCACAGAAAAATATATAATTGACTAGAAATATGAATTAAATCTCTATGATATTATATAAAAAAATATCCAAACTGCTAAAAAAATATAAAATATTTAATTTCACTAGAAATTGTCTATAAAAGGATTTTAAAGTTGATGGAAACATTATTGTAAATATTTATGGATGTTCTTATCCAAAATATATATTTTTTATAATGCTCTGCACAAAAATATTTAATTGACTGGAAATATGAATGCAACCTCTATGAAATGATCTTAAAGGTTTTCCGATTTTCCTTTTTTCTTCCGTGTGCAGATATTGGAATGCAAGCATCCCTGGACTTGCTGGAGAGAGTGTTCCTGTCCATTGCCAAACAAGTGAGTTTTAACTCAAAAATATTCAAATTCGATATTTGAGTTATTTATGTCCTGCAAGAAAATGTGTACATTTTCTGTTGAATTTATGTACATTTCCTTCCACTCAAAAACGCTGTGCAATGCTATGAGTAATTCACTATGAAACGTCTGTAAAAAAATCTATACGGAAAAAGTCCTTCATATTAATACACCACACTGAGCTGTGTTTTACAGACTTTTCTTGAGTGTGTGTAGTGTAAAGGGAGACTCTATGACATCAATCTAGCAAATATTAAAGGTCTTTGATTAATGATGTTTATCAGTTCCTGTCCGCCTCACACTGACGAAAGAGCAAATAGTGTTTGTCACTGGAGATTTCGAAGTGTACATGTACATGCTCACGTCTGCAGGCCTCCAGGGCAATTTATCAAGATGTTTGCTACTTACCAAACACTTTTTTTATTCAGTGCGATTTGCCACATGACTTATAGTCCCTTCTGGGGTTTAAACCTAGGACTTTTCAAACACCACCCCTGTTTCACACAAGGACTCTTTTCTTGTAGTGTTTGTCATTTAGTGCAACAAACACAAACAACTCTCCAAAACATTCTCCCAAATTTTTTCCCACTTGTTTTGTTATTTTTCTTTCCTTATTTCCTCTTGTCAGCCAAACAACACAGACGTAAGCATTGCATTGTTATTTCTAAGGCATGTTCAACTACTATGGTACTCTTTGGTGTCCCATTAATTTAAGTTTACATAACCACTCACAAATTTAGACCTGCACCAAATTAGTTGCAATTGTTATATACAACCTCCATTTGTTAGCAAAAATAATTTTTAGGCCCTAATTTGTTCCCCATTTATAGTCTCTTAATGTAATCTCTTTACAGTTAATTTAGTAATTTGTCAACTGTAGTGTTTGCTCAGTATAATGCATTTGATATAATAACCTTGCCCATTTACTAAAGCCCTTGCGGCTGTCTTCTTCCTCTTTGCAGTGCAGTGATGTGGACGGTATATGTCCTCTCAGCTGTGAGAGCAATGTGAGTGAAGCTAATTGACTCTTCTTTGTGTCATCTTTATGTAATCTGTGAATCGTTGTTCTGAATCAGTTTACACGAACCGATTCACTAGAACTGAATTCTAATCCAGTTCAACAAGGGAGATTGTCAATTCTAATCCATCTGTTTTTTTACAGGATGTGAACTGTTACCTTGTTGACAATAATGACTTCACACTGGTCTCAAAGGAAAAAGGGGACGTAAGTATTTCAAATGGTTCATTGAACACACATTGACCTTTTGTGACAACATGCCACAATAGCATTTATTCACAGAAGAGAAGCTGGAAGATGGTGACTTGTGTTAGGTGACGGCTCTAGCTGCATGTTTCCAGTACCCAGGGGGCAGGTGACAAGATGAGGACTCGATAATGTACCACAAGCTTGTCCTTGGAGTGAATAGATGGGGTCTCAAACAAGACAGTGTTTGTGAGAATGAGAATTAGAATTGACCTGGTGAAATTGGATAAGCTGGGAAAGGTTGCCACATCTTTTTGAATTTTATCTTTTGGGCTTTTATTTATATAACAGTAAACTGGGAAATAGGAGCGTCGAAATGGAGAATGATGCCCTTTATGCAAATGAATATGATGCTTGCATACAACCTTTGACCAACAGAAGGCTGCTTGATTTAAAAGTAATTTCTGTGGGAGCTGTGCTTCATATTGTACATTGATACACTATTGACAATACACAATGGACTAATCAATTTGATCGTACCTTTTATACACTCTGAGTAGTGCATAACTTATTTCAAGTTTACCAAAAAATAAAAACTTCCTGAAAATGTTCTCACCCTCAGGGCATTCAACAATGAGATACATTTGTTTCTTCGTTGGTACTGATTTATAGAAATTTAACAATACATCACCAGTGGATCATCTGCAGTGAATGGGTGCCGTCAGAATGAGAGTCCAAACAGCTGATAAAAAAACCTCACAATAATCCACAAGTAACCCACACAACAGTCAATCAATTAACATCAAGTGAAAGGATCTGTGTTTGTAATCAATTAATTTTTTAACTTCAAGCAGTTGCTTCTGACTATCCATAATGTATGGATACAGCTAAATATTGTAGAAACTTAATTTTCTGTAAAGTTGCTTTGCAATGATTTGTATCGTAAAAAGCGCTATAAAAATAAACTTGAATTGAATTGAACTGAATTAATGTTGCTTCCTCCAGTGAAAAAAGTAATCTTGTCTGAATCAGGAGAAGAATATGGATAGATCAAGCACAACTTACAAAAAAAAAAAAAACAGTACAAAACTGTTCTAAACAAATATGTTAGTGGATTTTGATGTGAGAGGACTTTTTCAGTGTGTTATTATCGATTATGGACTTTTTTTTATATTTTAGCCAGAAGCGACATTTTAATGTTTAAATGTTTTAATGATGTATTTTTTTCTTCTGTAATGCTAAATTTCTCCAGATCTTTTCCAAAGAAGAAACAAACTTCTATAATTCTTCAAAGGCCTGAGAGTGAGTACATTTTCAGAAAGTGTTCATTTTTTGGGTGAATTATTCCTTTAATTCACTGTTCAGCTTCATCTTATTATGGTAAAAATATTTTTTAAAACCATATCGATTTTCTTCTTCAAAAACATTATTTAGTGCATTGTTAAATATAAATTATGATATTTTAGTCAACAGTATGCTTTATAATTATCATCATTATTGTTGACTTATGTATTAGATTGAATTGTGTATTAGTGTATTTTGTTGCATATATCTCTATATGCTGACAATAGTCTCATTCCATAACCACAGCTGTTTGTAGCAACAAATGCACTGTAGCTATGTGAGCAGTAGCCTGGAGATTAATGCTTATGGAGTCTAATCCCAGATTGCCATAGGGCAGACAGGGCAGATTCAGGCATCTGTTTGCACATCTGGATCACTGCACATCTGTCTGTCTATGAGCGTGTGTGTGTGTATGTGTGTATGTGTGTGTGTGTGTGTGTGTTTGTTCATCATGGGATTCAGAAATTATTTCATATAGTGTCATACTGTATATATAAACCTGAAGAATCCTTCACTGTATGCTTTAGTCTCTGTGTCTTTGTTTTCTTTCACACAGTTTGGTCAATTCTTCGGGGGAATAGATGGATCTGTCATGGCCAAGTTACTAAATTCAGGCCTGTTTTAAAGGTAACTGGTCTCCTCAGATATTATATATAATATAATAAAGTTTTTTTTTTCTTTGGTGAATTATTCATTTATAGTTTGGTGGTACTTTCAAAATCTGAACATGAAGTAATGCTGTATATGAAATGACTTAGTCCTCTGTACTGACTTACATAGATCTAGGTTTATATGGTTTTCTTGACAAAATATTAGTCTAGTCTGAAAGTTCAGAAGATCCTGATTTATTATCACAACAAAATCTCCACAACACAAAAGAAACAAGCTACGACACAACAAAATTAACACAACACAATGGAAACAAGTCGCAACAACAGAAACAAGCCACAAAACAGCAAAATTAGCACAACAGAAAAGGAAACGAGATGGAACACAATGTGAAAAAGTCACAACACAACAGAAACAAGCCGCAAAACAACAACACAATGTAAACCAATGCAACGCAATGGAAAAAAGTCGCAACACAATAGAAACTAGCCACAGAACAACTACATTTGCAACATACAATGAAAAAAAGCCACAATACAACAGAAACAAGCTGCAAAACAACAAAATTAGCACAACACAACAGAAACAAGATGCAACATAATGGAAACAAGTCACAATGCAACAAAATAAGAACAAAACAACGGAAACAAGCCACAACACAACAAAATGATCACAACACAACAAATTTAGTCATGTGCATTGTGTTGTGGTGATTTTGTTGTGTTGATGAGGAGTAACATGAGCTTTTTTTGGCTCATTGAAGACAACCCTCGCTGCTGCATTCTGGATCAACTGCAGAGGCTTGACAGTACATGCAGGAAGGCCCGCCAAGAGAGCATTACAATAGTCCAGTCTGGAGAGAACAAGAGCTTGGACAAGAAGTTAGGTGGCTTGCTCTGACAGGAAGGGTCTAATCTTCCTAAGGTTGTATAAGGAAAACCTGCAGGACCGGGTCGTTGTAGCAATGTGGAAGCTTAACTGATGATCCATCACAACTCCTAGGTTTCTGGCTGTCCTCGAAGGAGTAATGGTTGATGAGGCCAGATGTATAGAGAAGTTGTGATGAAGCAATGGATTAGCTGGAATAACCAGGAGGTCCGTCTTCATAAGGTTAGGCTGAAGGTGATGGTCATTCATCCAGCTAGAAATGTCACTCAGACAGGCTGAAATGCGAGCAGCTACCGTCGGGTCATCTGGCTGGAAAGAGAAGTAGAGTTGGGTGTCATCAGCGTAGCAGTGATAAGAAACGCCATGCTTCTGAATGACAGATCCTAATGACGTCATGTAGATGGAGAAGAGAAGTGGTCCAAGTACTGAGCCTTGAGGAACCCCAGTAGCAAGGTGGTGTGACTTTGAAACATCACCCCTCCAAGACACACTGAAGGATCTGTCAGAGAGGTAGGACTTAACCAACAGGAGTGCAGTTCCAGGGATGCCCATCTTTCTGAGGGTGGACAGGAGAATCTGGTGATTAACAGTGTCAAAAGCAGCAGACAGGTCCAGTAAGATGAGTACCGAGGATTTTGAAGCTGCTCTTGCTAGTCGCAGGGCTTCAGTAACCAAGAGCAGAGCAGTCTCAGTTGAGTGGCCACTTTTGAAGCCAGATTGGTTGCTGTCCAGGAGGTTGATCTGTACAAAGAACATAGAAAGCTGGTTGAACACAGCTCGCTCAAGTGTCTTTGCAATGAATGGAAGAAGGGATACCGGTCTGTAGTTTTCAAGAAGTGCTGGATTTAGAGATGGTTTCTTGAGCAGTGGGCTTACCCGAGCCTGCTTGAATGCTAAGGGAAATGTTCCAGAATGAAGAGAGGAGTTGATAATGTGAGTAAGCGAAGGTATGACTGAAGAAGAGATTGCTTGAAGGAGGTGAGTGGGGATCGGATCAAGTGGACAAGTAGTAGGATGATTGGACAGGAGAAGTTTGGAGACGTCCATCTCTGAGAGTGGGGAGAAGGAGGAGAAAGAGTGTGTGTCAGTCATTGTGAAGTTGTCCTCCGTCTGCGGTGTGGAGAATTGGTCACTGACGGATCTTGTCTTATTTGTGAAGAAAACTGCAAAGTTGTCCGCTGTAAGAGTCAATGGAGGAGGTGGTGGCGGCGGATTAAGAAGAGAAGAGAAAGTCTTGAAGAGTGTCCGAGCGTCACAACAGCTGTTTATTTTGTTGTGGTAGTAGGATGTTTTAGCCTTGAAGACATTTGCAGAGAAGGAAGAGAGGAGAGGAGAGACTCCTCTCCTCTCTTCCTTCCTTGAATATATCCTTCCTTGATGATGAGTTTCTTGTAATTGAAATGTGGTTTGGTTAAACCTAGTGAAACTGAGGAATTCTTAACTCCTTTGAACATAACGCCACAGTTAAGTGCAACAGGATGAAATCTCAGAAGATTCGCAGACGACCAGAGTCTTGACACCCATACCATCCTCATGTAAGCCCCCACAATCATACAGTGCATGAACAAGTGTGCATATATATGACAATATTAAATTAAATTAATTTTTTTGGTGTATTTTTGTTCTTACAGGAAAATGCCAAGGATTGTGGTGGAGCATGTGGGATAGCAGTATCTCTCACTCTCTACTACATATGTTTGGCCACTTCATTGGCTCTGCACTGAATAACAAATTATCCTTCTGCCATGACCGCTGTCTAACAGACTCTTTTAGGTACCCTCTGAGAATGCACTATTTAAATTTGTGAGTAAGGAAAGGACATATTTATTTTATGAATGTAATACTGTAATCATTTATTCAGACTAATTTATGATGATGTGTATTAATGTATAAAATGTTATAGTGCTATACTGTTTTTATATTAACATTGTTATGTGATTTCTTTTTGTTGTGGACCCCAGGAAGACTGGTGACAGCTAATGGGGATCCATTTTACAATAAACAATAACAGTGGACCCAAGCACCACAAAAGCCACATTGAGCCACATTTTCAGAAACTCTGTATTGAAAAGCATTTCATATGTTGTGTGAGAAGGATAGTTTAATACTTTTTTAAAACTTATACATGTGTGTATTTTAGTATCAGAAAGCTTATTGATCTGAGACCAGTATTGTTTAAATATGGCTTGAAAGTGGTTGAGAAATGTTTTGTGTGCGAACAGAAAATAGTGAAAGACAATGGAATTACTCAGTGTTTGTGTGATTAAAAGTGCAGAAAGTGTTAAAAAAATTATTTGAACGTTTTGTTGAAATTTGTGTTTATATACAAAATATCTTCTTGTACAAGTAATATAGTATAATAGAATTAGCTGAATTAATGAACTCTGTAAGCCCACTTATTTTATTTAGTTTATGTAAACAAACACACATACAGTATGCACATACTGTATACAAACACACATTGATTTATTTTTTGGCTTATTATTTTTTTAACTGTATAAGACCATTAATATAAAAAATACAAATATAATTTAATTGTTATATATACATACACACACACACTTATATGCAGATTTATTTTTAAATCGTTTTATTCAATTTTGATATATATATATATATATATATATATATATATATATATATATATATATATTGACTTTATTAATAAATATGTAATTTTTAATTATTTCAATTTTGTATTAATATTTGTTGACTTTTGTTAACTATTATATAAATAGGTAGAATTGTATTATATTATTACAAAAATATATAGAATTTAATATTAACTGTATATAAACACAAAAAGACAGAACAATAAAGGCCAGAAACATTATTTATTGAACACTGACAAATAAATATGACAATAAGAGCACTGATGTCTAATATATTCCCCTCTGAAATGCCGATAAATTTAAAATGGTCGACTGATTCCTAGCAAATCTTTTTGGACAATTTTCCTTGGAGAAATAAGCCAACATTCATTGCATTACTTTGCAGCTCGAAATGAAATCGTATGAACATTCTTGATCACAATTACAAAGTGACAGAAATGCTTCTTTGTTCTAAAACGGGACTCGTGGTATCACAGGAACCGGATTCCAGCCCCGAACTGCACTCCATCACATATCCTGAGAGACAAAACACAGCGGCACATTACAAATTTATAATAGTAGAAGAATAAAACAATCACATTTAAAATGCAATCACATGTGTATTTGTGAATGACTGTGTGAGTGGCTGCGATTGTCTACCTGTCTCCGCTCTGGACACCCATGGGAATGCAATAGTTGAGCTCCAGTCGAGCGATGTTCCCTAGACGCAACACAATACCTGCTCCATAAGACCAGCGGATACATTCGGCCAGCTTGCTCAGGTGTGCTCGGGGTCCTTCCCCTAGTGGATGATTTCAATTATAGCAACAAACAAGTAAAAACATCAAGAAAAATAAAACCATTGCAACTTTCTTTATCTCACCATAGTTGAGGTTACACAGGTTTCCGGCATTGAGAAAGAAATGTGTCCTGAAAAGGTCTCCGAAGCCACCTCTACCTGGCCTGAATGGGAGAGGGGTGTACAGATGAAGCCCTCCAGCCCAATATGCCTCCCCACCGAGGTAATCACCTGTCATCAAAGTGAGAAAACAAACCTTAGTCGTGAATATTGAGATACTTAGCTTCACTGTCAGAGTCAGTTACCTTCACTCTGAGGGCCGATGCTGTACATGCTGAAGCCCCTTACACTAGTCGGACCACCCAGATAGAACCTAAACACACGTTTAAAAACAAAAATAGATTTACCTTGTGGGTAACTTATTTTTACCAATTAAAGAGGGAATTCACTAACCTGTCAGCGATACACGAGGGTTTGTGTCCCAGAGGTAGCAACATACCCCCCCACAGAGAGGTGGAGAGCACCTACACAGAGAGGAAAATATACAAACAGAGCCTTCTAAGATTAAGACTGTTAAGAACTTTTTTGTTGAAATAAAATAAAATACAATTAAACTTATTTTCAGTGCAGCAAGTGTAAACAACTGAAATGAAATTTTTTAATGCAATTTGTATTATTTTAACTTTGTGTTAATAATTATATATCGACTCTTGTTATCCAGAATTAATTAGTTAGTTAGTAACTAAACTATGACTAATAAAAAACATTTATGTTAATTGTAAAAATGTTACAATAAAATTTTCAAAATCTATATATTTTCATTGTTGCCATTTCTACAACTACAAACATTTAAATAAGTACTATAATAGTAGTACATTAATGATACTAAAATAAAACCACAATAAAGAAACATAAGCAATGGTTTCCCCCCCAGCATCTCACCGAGTCCCAGAACAGAGTCTTGTTGAGCTGAATTTCAAAGTCTTCCTTCAGGAAACTGACATCTCCTCCAGTGTAACCTGCCAGTTCCTAAAAGATCATCAAAATGAAGTAAACAAAGACAGTACTGGATAAACTATTTCTAACAAAGACAACAGTTGATTTAAACAAACCTGGTTGATCTTCAATAAGGCACCTTTTCTTGGAAGAATGGTAGAATTGCGTGTGTCGATGACCATTGTGTGCTATGAGGAAAATATCATATATTTAAAATCAGATCTCAATGACTGTAATAAGTTTCAGAGAAGAAACATACGGAAAGTGAGGACTTCAGGGAATGGCCACTCTCCTCCCTAACAGCGAAGGAAGCCGTACGGGCCAAACAGCCCAGCTCTCTCCATACGCCCTCCCACTTCAAAGTGTGATTTGTCCTCCAGATGGGGAACTGGTGATTATAGACCAAACAAACAATAAATAAATTAGATAATATCTTATACATATAGCAAAACTTTTGACTTTATGGGCCAGATTTACTAAACGGAAAAGTAGCACCAGAGCGCAATTCAAAAACAGCAATGATGGTCGTGAAAATATCTGTGGGGGATTTACTAACAATGCGCAAATTAAAGAACATAGACGCATCTCATTTACATATTGACCAAAGCATTATACCAGGCGCAGCGCAAATAAGCAGAGCCGATGCTCATATATATATATATATATATACAGTACAGACACACCTTCTCATTCAAAGAGTTTTCTTTATTTTCATGACTATGAAAATTGTAGAGTCACACTGAAGGCATCAAGGGCTATTTGACCAAGAAGGAGAGTGATGGGGTGCTGCGCCAGATGACCTGGCCTCAACAGTCCCCGGACCTGAACCCAATCGAGATGGTTTAGGGGTGAGCTGGACCGCAGACAGAAGGCAAAAGGGCCAACAAGTGCTAAGCATCTCTCGGGGAACTCCTTGAAGACTGTTGGAAGACCATTTCAGGTGACTACCTCTTGAAGCTCATCAAGAGAATGCCAAGAGTGTGCAAAGCAGTAATCAAAGCAAAAGGTGGCTACTTTGAAGAACCTAGAATATGACATATTTTTAGTTGTTTCACACTTTTTTGTTATGTATATAATTCCATATATAATTCCACATGTGTTAATTCATAGTTTTGATGCCTTCAGTGTGAATCTACAATTTTCATAGTCATGAAAATAAAGAAAACTCTTTGAATGAGAAGGTGTGTCCAAACTTTTGGTCTGTACTGTATATATATATAAAATAAAAATTTAAATAAATAATTAGAATTTTAATGAAAATAGTAATGTAAAATAAATCCTTTACGCTGAACTCTGTGGAGACCCCTCGGTCCGTTTCTCTGAGTGAGCTCCATGGGAACTGGCCCGTGACTTTATACAAGTTAATGGAGAAGCTGAAAGAGTGAGTGAATGAGTGAGTGTCAACAGCATACCTGGGAAAATCAGTTCACAACATTCACAAACAACCATTGAAACATGATTACTATTAATCTAGTAATCACAGCTATACTGTATATATATATATATATAAATCAGTCATTATTTCAAAAGGTTGATTAATTTTTGGGTATGGGTAGGACATATAGAAGATATTGTGAATATGATTTAGATGTCATTGCCATAAGCAATGATTCCTAGTTGCTTATTCTAGTAATGAACTGGACAAATACATATTTTTTTGTTTTGTTGTCCCAGACGAGATACATTTTAAATGTTTACAGTATTTAGTGAAGTAAACAGTTTTTTTTAACCCTTAATGCATGTTATGCCAAGTTTGTTTACTAATGAGAAATGTACTCAACTTTAATGACTAACTTAGCTAACATGACATTTTTTACAAATCAAAGTGTAATTTTTAAATAGAAATCTTCACCACCAGGCCAAGAAACATACTTGCGCTCAAAATGTCCAGGCTGTGGCTTGAAAAATGACAAGCCATATGAGGTTTCCTTAGTCCCATAAGAGAACTGGAAGGTCAGCTTCTCTGCACGGCCAAAAACATTGGGCAATTTCAAACCCAGCACCTGAAAATGAGAACCAGAACAACACATCTGTAAATAATTTCGTTTTTTCAAAGTAGACACACTGCTAAAAGTGACGATGCAGGAGTCAGTAGCTCACCATGCTTCCCTCGTTGTTCCCAACCATGGTGTTGTAACTTCCCGTCATTCTTCTCAGCTCCTTCACCTCGAATTTCACATCTAATCCATTCGGCAGCGCATCAGCACCTGATGTTTTCAGAGGAATTCAGACTTTCATGAATCACTTTGATTATTGGTTATTTACCACTAGTTGTTTGCTTATTTGTCGTACCTTCACAAGTGTCAATGACAACTTCCACATGTCTGAATATCCCCAGACGCAAAAGTCTCTGTCTGGCCTCATGGGACTTCTTCATTACCTGAAACATAATTATAAAGGAGTTTATTAGTTTAAATCTAGTAAAAAATATATGTAGTATGTATGTAATACAATATTATTAGTGTTATCTATCCACAAGCAGCATGATACTCACATCAATCAAGTTCTTGGCATGGAAAACATCTGCAATCTCATATGTCAAAATGTCTTCCTTTGTTCTTCCGAGACCATCGATGTGCACATGCTGTACTACAACCTAAACGATTGAAATACATGAAAACACCAATGTGCCTGGTACAAGACAACATTTATGTCAGATTAAAAATCACATTAAACCCATCTCACGTCTTTATTTTCCAGAACTTCCTGTTTCTCTTCATGCTCTGGTTCTCCCAGGTCCATGTCATCTGCTTGAACCCCCAGCTCAGGTCCTTGCATAGGAAGGGGGTCCAGACTCTGGGTCAACAGATATGTAAAAGTCAGTGAGTTATAGTGTTTTTAGATTTATTATTTGATTATATTAAGCATGATATATCTTATACAATGCGTAAAACAGATACTATAAAAGTGTGCACAATTATGTATTGTATGACAGCACTAACATTAGTTTGTTAGTATCCAATGCTATACGATTTAGCGTTTATATATGCGAGATGTGTAAGATGATTTATTATCTTATTGACAATTAATGTGGAGTAACGTTACTAAACGTCATCCTATAACTCGGCTTGTCATTCAAAGACTCTGTTCAGAGGTCATTCCTTCAGCTTCTCCAACAGTTCTTGAAAAATGCGCTTACCCTGGCATGCACGGTGCCCATGTTTAAAAAACTATTTACATTCAAATGTCCCAAATATTATAATAAACACAGTTCAGTTTAATACAGAACAATCCGCGGTCTGTCTCTGGTACACTACAACAATCTCCGGGTGGCCGCCATGACACTTAGTAACCACGCCCATGGGGAATGATGATTGGCGGAGGAGGACAGAACAACTACGTCATGCTCGTCACTATTTTCCTTAAAAATATGGAGACAAATTGCAGTTTAAGTTACATTTCATACGAATCTACACTCTTTATCCCTCGGTCATGTCGTTTAAAAAAATATATTTTGTGAGTTTATTCGTATTTTCAGGAGTGGACAATCTGATTGCTAGTTGGTTAAGCGTTCCAGGAGGCGGAGCCAACTTCTGATTTGATTGACAGCCAGTTGCCAGACCATATCCATGGGAACAGCAAAGCGTCCTCGACTGGCTGCAGAGGAGTTGTGTTCAAGTTTTTAATTTGACCAACGACAGTGTAAATACGAATTCAACATAAGAATGCGTCCGAGGTCCGCTGTGGAGAGTTGGGTTAGTATGAAGACCCTTTACTAATATAATTTCTGAATGAAAAATTGCCAGGTTGAACTAACAAGGAAATAGGATTTCTGAAGGAAACTACTGGTCCTTTAAATCTTAATAAGAACGTTCTAAACGTTTCAAATAAGTTGAAACTTTGTATTTTGGAGACTAACGTTTCAATGAATTAAAATAAATATAATAGATTATATAATTTAAAAAATTTAATAAAAAAAAAGCTGTTTAACAAAAATGTTATATTGGTTACATTCAGGTGTCATCTTCGGCACAGATGCCTCAAATATCAAGCCATATAGATCTGAGGCCTATGACACACAGGCTCGCCATCGTCCCCAGAGCTAAGAGTGCATCTCGGATCTCTTCAGGAGAATTCTCAAGGAGGAACACAATCAAGTCTGACTCTGGTATGGTCTACGCTGTTTATTTTCTTGGCAATGGTGTAAAAGGAGATATCTTATTTTATTACTTCTTCTTTACAGCCTCCTCCATGCAGTCGGTGGCTGATGAGAATCTATCTTTGGTGGACATTGAGAACCTACTCTTGGAGAGAGTCAAGGACAAAAAAGAGGACTTGAAGGCTGCTTTTGAAGCCTTTGACCAGGAAGGCAACAAAGCTGTCACCAAAGGAGAGTTCAGGCGCGTAATCGAGGGGTTTCTTGTTCCTCTCACTGAATCTCAGTTTGAGGGTCTGTTGGCAAAGGTGTGTTCATTTAGAATGACAAAAGTCACCCATTTCCTTCAGTGCACTTACTGTAATGTTATATTGTGGTACTTCACTCTTAAAAAAAATAAGGTGCGTCACGATGCCATAGAAGAACTGTTATTTGTCTAAATGGTTCTATAAAGAACCTTTAAGATCTGAAGAACCTTTCTGTTTCACAAAATGTTATTTGTGTCAAAAAAGGTTCTCCAGAAAAGTAAGAATGAGATGGTTCTTTAAAAAACCTTTGACTGAATGGTTCTTTGTGGAACCAAAAATGGTTCTTCTATGGCATCACTATAAAGAACCTTTTAAGCACTTTCATTTATAAGAGTGTTAAGCTGTGATTTTTTTCATAGTATATGTTTAACATTTTCACTCATTTCAACTTTGTTAAAATATCTTTATTAGATTGACTTAAGAGAAAATGGAACAATTTCTTACATGGAGTTTCTCAGAAGATACTGCAAAATGTCATCTGCAGTAGGAAGGTAATGTATGTTTTTGTGGATGTTTTCTCAATTATTAGATTTCCATCAAATATACACTCCATTTTTAAAACTTTGCGGTTACTAAGATAAATAATTATCTTATGCTCACCCAGCTATTTTATCAAACATACTGTAAAATAACAATAATGTGAAAAATTACAACTGTTTTCTATTTCATTGTATTTAAAAAAAATTTGTCCTGTGATGCAAAGCTGAATTTTCAGCAGCCAATACTCCACCATTACATGATCCTTAAGAGATCATTCTAATATTCTGATTTAGTGCTCAAAAACATTTAATAAAATTATCGAGGTTAAAACAGGAACCATGGTATATATATATTTAAAAAAAGAAAAACTTTTATACTTTTTTCATTGTCTCTTCTGATTCCTTGCTGAATAAAAATAATAATTTATATATATATAGATCTAACAGACCTCAAAGTTTCGAACAATATGTAATATTTCTTCATATATACAAAATATAATTTCTTAACAGAAACAGGAGTGGAAGCCACAGAAACTTGTCACTTGGAGACCTACAGTGTCGTCTGAAAGATAAGGTAAAGAGTATAGCATGATATGAATATTATAGAAATACTTACTTGTTGATGTTATTGTGTAACTTCCATGATTCTTATCATTTCAGATTGGAGGCAATTTGAAAAACATCACCAGGGCTTTTCGGCTGTTTGACTACAACAGCGATGGGCAGATACAGCAACATGAGCTGCGTAAAGTCCTAGAGGGATACTGCTTTCCCATGAGTCAGCTGGAATTCCACAGGTCCCGGTTTTTCAATTTAATGGAAGTCTCCTGAAGTATTATTGTTTTTCCCTGAACGCTATGTTTTTTGTGTTTATGTCTTCTCTTTTAGACTATGGTCACATTACTGCGTAAATAATTCTGACACAATATCTTACAAGGAGTTTCTTGAGAAGCTTGGTGTTGACTGTGAAAACTATAGAACAATTGCACCAGATTCTATACAACTGGGTAAAGTTATATGAAATAAATTATGAAATATAAGATAGTCAGAAAATAATTATCTGCTATATAGTCCGATTTTCACCTGCTTTCAGCACTGAATTGGGACACTGTCAGTCGTGCTACAACAAGACCTAAAAGCAAGACAAGCATAAGGGCTTTCTCAAGCAAATCCAGGGACAACGTCAACATGGATGAAGTCCAGACCAGGTTTTTGAGCAAAGTGAGTATGACAGAGATCATTTTTTATCTAAAATATATAAGAATTTCATTAACAAAAAAAAATGTTCTAATGACTTGCAGATAAAGAAGAATTACAGCCTTGTTGAAAAAGCTCTGCAGGCATTTGACATCACAGACAGCGGGTTCGTCTCTCAAGAGGATCTCAGATCTGTCCTCAGTAATTTCCTCTTCCCTATGGATGATAATATCTTCAGGGAGTTATTGGCCAGGTGTGAGATATTAAAATATAGTTCAAGTACCTCCCTGAAAGCAATTCTGAAATTCATCTAGTGTTTACTGTCACAGATTTGGAGTGAGCAGCACAGAGCCTGTGCAGTGGAGAATATTTCTTGGAATGTTCAAAGACGACATAACTGTACAGTAAGTTAGCCATAACGTTTTTGTTAGTCTCCTATAAATCAATATTGTTTTAACACACTGTTTTGATATATTGAAGGATTCTGTGCATGCAAAAATATCTTTGATTATGCATGTATTTTTAATGTCTCAATCAGGAAAGATTCTGTTCCAGTGACTCCAGACACATGCAGTATTGAAGCAATTCTACTAAACTTACGTCAACATGTTTTTGATAATCAGCCTCTTCTGACAGAAACCTTTCTGGACTTTGATAAAGTAAGTTCTGAGGCTATATAATAAAAAGTTGTAAATTACGCACTTCAAGTCACAGCTATTCATAATAATGATAACTGTTTCTGCAGGACAGGACAGGGTTTATCAGTAGAGATGAACTATGCAGGGCTCTGGGGAGCCTGAACTTCCATCTCAGCGATGAGCAGTTCAGTTCTCTTGCTGCATTCTTGGATGTGGAACATACAGATGCCATAAATTACCAACAATTCCTGGACTTCCTCTATCACCAAAGACCAGTCATGGTATTATTACAACCCGAATTCCGGAAAAGTTGGGACGTTTTTTAAATTTTAATAAAATGAAAACTAAAGGAATTTCAAATCACATGAGCCAATATTTTATTCACAATAGAACATAGATAACGTAGAAAATGTTTAAACTGAGAAATTTTACACTTTTATCCACGTAATTAGCTCATTTAAAATTTAATGCCTGCTACAAGTCTCAAAAAAGTTGGCACGGGGGCAACAAATGGCTAAAAAAGCAAGCAGTTTTGAAAAGATTCAGCTGGGAGAACATCTAGTGATTAATTAAGTTAATTGATATCAGGTCTGTAACATGATTAGCTATAAAAGCTTTGTCTTAGAGAAGCAGAGTCTCTCAGAAGTAAAGATGGGCAGAGGCTCTCCAATCTGTGAAAGACTGCGTAAAAAAATTGTGGAAAACTTTAAAAACAATGTTCCTCAACGTCAAATTGCAAAGGCTTTGCAAATCTCATCATCTACAGTGCATAACATCATCAAAAGATTCAGAGAAACTGGAGAAATCTCTGTGCGTAAGGGACAAGGCCGGAGACCTTTATTGGATGCCCGTGGTCTTCGGGCTCTCAGACGACACTGCATCACTCATCGGCATGATTGTGTCAATGACATTACTAAATGGGCCCAGGAATACTTTCAGAAACCACTGTCGGTAAACACAATCCGCCGTGCCATCAGCAGATGCCAACCAAAGCTCTATCATGCAAAAAGGAAGCCATATGTGAACATGGTCCAGAAGCGCCGTCATGTCCTGTGGGCCAAGGCTCATTTAAAATGGACTATTTCAAAGTGGAATAGTGTTTTATGGTCAGACGAGTCCAAATTTGACATTCTTTTTGGAAATCACGGACGCTGTGTCCTCCGGGCTAAAGAGGAGGGAGACCTTCCAGCATGTTATCAGCGTTCAGTTCAAAAGCCAGCATCTCTGATGGTATGGGGGTGCATAAGTGCATACGGTATGGGCAGCTTGCATGTTTTGGAAGGCTCTGTGAATGCTGAAAGGTATATAAAGGTTTTAGAGCAACATATGCTTCCCTCCAAACAATGTCTATTTCAGGGAAGGCCTTGTTTATTTCAGCAGGACAATGCAAAACCACATACTGCAGCTATAACAACAGCATGGCTTCGTCGTAGAAGAGTCCGGATGCTAACCTGGCCTGCCTGCAGTCCCGATCTTTCACCTATAGAGAACATTTGGCGCATCATTAAACGAAAAATACGTCAAAGACGACCACGAACTCTTCAGCAGCTGGAAATCTATATAAGGCAAGAATGGGACCAAATTCCAACAGCAAAACTCCAGCAACTCATAGCCTCAATGCCCAGACGTCTTCAAACTGTTTTGAAAAGAAAAGGAGATGCTACACCATGGTAAACATGCCCCGTCCCAACTATTTTGAGACCTGTAGCAGAAATCAAAATTGAAATGAGCTCATTTTGTGCATAAAATTGTAAACTTTCTCAGTTTAAACATTTGCTATGTTATCTATGTTCTATTGTGAATAAAATATTGGCTCATGTGATTTGAAAGTCTTTTAGTTTTCATTTTATTAAAATTTAAAAAACGTCCCAACTTTTCCGGAATTCGGGTTGTACCTTTGCAGTACTTAAATATCCATGGTTACATTTTACCTTAATAGAGAGAAAATTTAGAGAGGGAGAAAAAAAAAGAAATATTACATTAAGTAAATAAACTTATATTAATATTATATTAGTTTAAGCTTAATATTAGGCCCATTAAGATTATTTTGCATTGTGACATTATTTTCAGGACAATCAAACTCATTTGACCCATTTCTCATTACTACAATATGCAAATTGTGATCAATGAAAAAGGAAACATTTTGAACTCTCATAGATAAAAAAGGAAAGAAATTAAAAAAACGTTAACCTATAAAAACTGTTTGTGAATTTATTCCAGGAGACACCAAAGCTCAATAAAAAGGATTCAGAACAGTTAAACCCATTGCCATCCACAGCAACGACAACAAAGAATGCTGTAAGTTTTTTTTTTTTTTTGTACAGTTTTACAGGATTCTATTATAACAAATAAGTCTATGAATCACTTCTCGATCCTAGTTGTATCACACACATGATTTTGTCTCTCTACAGGTGGAACAGATTCTTAAGGAGAAGCTCTCTGAGAACTATGACATGCTGATCGAATCTATCACCAACACAACCCAAAACCAGAGTGACACCATCCCCCCAGAAGACCTTAGGAGACTGATCCGACAACACGGACTGCCTCTGTCTGAGCGCCACTTCAGCAAGTGAGTCTCACTTCTCTGCCCCCGGCCTTTCCTCTGGATACTGACTAATTCCCTCTGTTTTCTCTCAAAGGCTTTGTGAACCATTTTTGGAGAGTGGAAATGTGAACTACAAGCTATTTTTGAAGAGCTTAGGTGTTTCAGAGAAGATTGAGGGCCACCTTGGTATCATAGAGAGGTTTGTATGATCAAAAATAAGCATGAGAAGTGATGCGTAGCACTCAGATAAATGTTTTTTTGTTTCAAAATAGAGAGGAAAAGGCACATGAAGCCTCTATATTGAACTTAAAAGCACAAGCAGTAAAGGATGTTTTCCTGAGGAAACTCAAGGACAGGCTTCAGAGACGTGGGATGTCGCTTCAGGACTATCTGATGTCCAAAAGGAAAAGCTTGACAGTAGCGCTT
Source organism: Carassius carassius (assembly GCF_963082965.1). NCBI lineage: Eukaryota > Metazoa > Chordata > Actinopteri > Cypriniformes > Cyprinidae > Carassius > Carassius carassius. The sequence continues at coordinate 11,400,613 of NC_081797.1, read as the reverse complement.
ACTCTGAGAGATTTCTGTAAGGTACGTTATGAGATCAGGTCAGAAAGTCATTCAGTCAGTGTCTTAAGCATTCAGTTCTTTACATTAATTGATGTCACTCTTGCTTTTAGATTCTGGATGACTGTGGTATTTTCCTGGAAGGACCCCAGTTTCAGATGCTTATTGAGTCTCTTGGTTTTAATTTGGGTTCGGTTTCTGTCACTGACTTCGTGGACAAATATGACGGTTTGATTTTTCTCAACACACAGTCTGTTTTCTTAATACAAACATGAGGCACAAAACATACTTGATCAATTTCTCTTCAACACAGAAGTTACAATACCAGAAAAGGGCGAAGAAAGATGGACAAAAAATGTACAAACGTCCACTCTTTTGACTGCAGAGGACTGTCTAGCTCAACTTAAAAAGAGGATCAAGGAATATCATGGGGTATCAAAGCAAAACAATTTTTTAATAATTTACTAATTTACTACTAAAAAAGTGCCTATATACATTGTAGGCCACTTTATATTTAGTCCTTCACATAGCATCAACACATATAGCATTTCTAAAGGTTCTAAATGCATAAAAACAACACCCACTGCTTCAAACATCTGTACCTCGCTCTTGTTTGCAGGATGCTCTGACCGCTTTCCGTCTCATGGACAAGAACCGAGATGGTGTGGTGAATCAGAATGACTTCAGGGCTCTGTTTGACAGCCTGATGTTTGTAACCAAAGAGAAGGAGTATCGGAGATTGCTTGACCTGTTGGGGCTTACGCCTGGCTGCACACTCAACTACGCTGAGTTCTACAACAAAGTTCATTCTAGCAGCAAGACTAAATCACATCACCACGATAACACCTCGTAAAAAAACACTCCTCTGGAATTCATATTTAGATTTATCTTAGCTGGTTTTGTAACATAATTTGTTTGTTTTTTTTTGTTTGTTTTTAGAGGAGATGGATACCTTGAAATTGCATGTGACCAAGTTCATGTATATCTGGCATCCATTGCTCAGAAAAGACCTTCAGAGCTTTCAAAGGTAATCTACATCCAGTCCTGGTCACTTTTTTGACTCTATATGGCAGTTGTCTTTAACATACACTGACACCTAGTGCCATGGATATAGCATAATGCATATATATATATATATATATATATATATATATATATATATATATATATATATATATATATATATATATATATATATATATATATATATATATAGCTTTGAGTTACCAGTATGGGAGTAGAAATGCATTATTAGCAGGCAGCCATGTTTATAGCAAGATGTGTTTCTTTTATTAAGATAAACTGGAAAGTATTTGACTTGCACGAGGAGACCCACTACATGTACAAACGTTTTAATGAGGAATTAAACATACTTTTTACATAACAATTGTGTTGGCAGGCCTTTTGTCAGCTGGATGACGATGTTAAACGCATCTTGACCAAAAATGGTCTAAAGCAGCTACTTTTTAAATACTATATGCCCATCACACCAGACGAGTTTGAAAAACTCTGGGACAGGTAAGCAACACAGATATTTCAAGGAGTGTATGTGTTCCTCAGTGCATTTGATAGTTGAACCATAATCAATATTAGCATGATGTTAACTAAAATATATATCTGGCAAGCATTCAGAGATTTCAAATGTCTGATATCTGCTGGAAATAAAACTAAAAACTATTTTTTTTTTTACACAGATATGATGAAGAGGGGAAGGGCTTTGTCACTCAGACAGAGTTTTTAAGAAAGCTTAAAATCACATCAGATGAACAGAGCCAATCAGATGCTGTACAAGAACAGCTCACTGAGAGGGCATTTTCTGCACCAGACCTTGAAGTTATGATACAAAATCTTAGGTGAAAAATATCTCTGTATCGATTGACAAATGAAATAGTGGATGAAAATATTCTCCTCATACATATAATGGACCTGTCTGTGTTTGAAGGAAGTGGATTGGGAATGACTTTGAGAGTGTGAGTGGAAGCCTCTTGATTCTGGATAAAAACAGAGATGGTCACGTGACCGTGGCAGACCTGCTCTCTCTCCTGCACAGACATGGATTTCGACTTCGAGAACCACAGCTCACACATCTACTGAACTTGTAACTCTCTATTTCAGACATGTTCATTTACTCAAATGGTCAGTGTTATGAGCGTCTGCATTGTATTTCCTCTTTTCTTTTTGTTTTTCAGCCTTGGCTTTGACGGCAGTCTGAAGGAGCTGCCATACCTTGATTTTCTAAAGCATCTCGCTGGACCTCCTGTTTCCAGCGGGTCTGCAGTCGAACCTCCTCAAGATCCCACTGTAGGTTCTCCAGAACCAGTGGAGGATATAGAGGAACTGAGCCCAGAAAAAACAATACAAAGAGTCAAGGTGCTGGTTACTACCTCCTCGGATACTCTCTACAAGGTACTGACTGTTTATATAGTACAGTATATTAGTATTGCTATAGAGGTGTTTTAACCTGGAATGTGCTGCAATATCAGAGCTGTGTAAAGTATTTTGAAAACACCACTGTACCAAAAGTGAGAGGTTGTTTTTTTTTAAAGAAATTAATACTTTTATTTAGCAAGAAAAACATTCAAAGTCATACCAACCTTAAACTGCTGCTGCACTTTCTTTTCTAGGCCTTCTCTGCATTTGATAAGACTGGAGATGGTATGATACCACAAACAAAGTTTCGACAAGTGCTGGACCATTTCTGTATGCGTCTCTCAGAAGTGCAGTTCAGGAAGTTGATGTCTGAGCTGAGAATAGACGAAGGAGAGGAGGTTATGGTTGACTGGAAGGAATTCCTCCAAGTCTTCAACCTCCACAAACAAGAGGTCAAAAGTTTTTGTTTATGGTTGAGTTTGTACTTATGCACAATATGAGGTTGTCAAAAGTTAGAATGGTCTATAAGTTGCATATGGTGAATTATAAACCACCATTTATTTCTCTAACTCCAGCAGACGGCAGATGAATGGCTGAAGAAAATCCATAAGATACGCTTTCCTAATCAGCCCCGATCTTTAGTAATCAGTGATATTCTGAGGCGGATACAGGAGGTTGTGTCTGCCCGCATGTACACTATAACAAAGGAAATGGTAGATCTCGACTACGCCAATATAAACACGATCTCCAAAACTGACTTTAAGACCATTTGTGATCGTCACTTCATGAGGCTCACCGACGAACAGGTAATTTCAACTACTACCACATGAGCTTCTTTAATAGTTCATTCAAAAGCTTTAAAAACAACCAACTCTTTCAGTTTCAAGCCCTGTGGAAAATGCTACCAGTTAATGGCTTTGGAAATCTGGAATATCGAGAATTCCTGAAAAAGTTCAGTGGAGAACAGCAAGGCCTGGAAAAGGTTGCTAAATCATTACCAGGTTCAGCAAGAGCAACGCTGGAGAGACCAACATCCCTCAGACGCCCCAAAACAGCACCCTGTGCCTTTCGGCGCTCTGCGGTAGATTTACTTCATATGCTAATATTGGTATACTTCTTCTTCTCTTTGTGTTGGATTTTACAAGTTCTCTAATGTCTTTTGAATCCCACCATTCTTGTCCACAGTCATCAGTGACAGAGCAGCTTCAGAGACCCTCCACTGCGAGCAGAAGGTCCACACCACTGCTCAACTGTGAGGATGTGGAAATGAAGGTACGTTCCAAGATCCAGGACTGTTGGAGGCACATCCAGAGGAGATGCAGGCAGGCCGACACAGAAAGGACCGGAGAGATAGATCTGGATGTATTCCTAGGTACATTGTCGAGGCCAGATATCTCTCCATTTAACAGTCACAGCACCTTTCAACTATATAAAAAGTCAAAACTAGGGAATTTTCCAAGCTTTTAAAAGTCATCGAAATAAAATAAAATAAAAATGTCATGGACATGTCTATAGTGAATATCATTTTGCAATCTAAAATAGTCTAGCTCTGACTTCACAAACCAAATTGTTCTTTCTAGCTGGCTATTTTCAATGAATCAGTAAAACCAGTAAGGAAATAGGTCACAATGGATCTCAATTCTAATTATTTTTTTATATATAATTATACATTTTCATGAAATAAAAAAGAACATGCACACCATACGAGGTGCAGGTCAGAAGACAGCAAAATTGTGTAGAGAGGACATAGAACCGAATACTTACTTGCAAATAAGCATCTTTTTTAATTAAACGTTTCTGTGAAAAGCCTTTGTCACGGTATGATTTCTTAAGGTAAGGAGAGGTATAAGTAGACAATTATTTACAGGTGTAAAAATATAATTATAAATAACATCATATAAAATAATATACATGTAAATTTGTATTTTTTATAATTGAATTCATAATATATATTTATAATATAAAATATTATGTATAACATTGCATGATATACTGTATATTATATAATTATTGTAACATTATTAATTAAAAAATGATGCAATTTTAAAAACATGGGAAAGTCAAGGAATTACTTTGTCTGGATTATATTATTTTCTGAAAATTTATTACCAAATGGGTGTTAATTATAAAGATTTTTATATAGTAATATAATAATGCATAATTTTTATGTATGTAAATAAATTTATATTATCTTTCATATATTTTGTTTTAATGTATATAATACATACAATACAATACAATACAATACAATACATAATATATAATTCTGAATAAATTATTAGCACATGACTTAATTAGGATGATTTTTATATTCTAAATAATATCAAATACAATATAATTCGATATAATATATATTTTGTAAGTATTTTAATCTCTCTCTTTCTCTCTCTCTCTCTCTCTCTCTCTCTCTCTATATATATATATATATATATATATATATATTAATACACATATAAATACATAAAATGTGTCAAATATAATGTATAATTTTTATAGTTATTATAAAATAATATAAAAATCAAAAGGGAAATTATGAGAAAAATCATGGAATTTAAAAAAAAAAAAAAAAAAGGTGGAAAGCTAATAAAAGTGTATTGAAAATGTCAATGGAAACATCTCATAGTGCTGTTTTGTGTTTGAGTGTGTGTGTGTGTGTGTGTATGCAGGAATTGTAGTTCCTTACATTTACATATAATATTTTATGATTGTCACATTGTTGTTTGAAATTGTGAATTTAAATTGATGTTGTGCAGAAATACTCCAGGGCCTCCATATTGAGCTGAGTCCACTTGAGTTTGAGCAGCTGGCTGTCAAATACGACATCAAAAACAGTGGACGTCTCTCTTATCCAGACTTCCTGCGACACTTTGTGCTGATGTTCAGTCCTCAGGTCAACTCAGCATCCCACAGACTCAAACTGCAGCTCCCCAGGACACCAGTGAGTTCACTGCTGGCATTCTAAATAGGCCAGTGTATAGTAGTTGATGAATTGTGAATATACTCACACATTTTCTGACTTTCTCCTTCAGATGAGTCCCGGCCCACTTAGTAGCCAGTGTGTTGAAGCTATGCTGAGAATCTCTAGGCCTATCCAGCTCTTCTGGAGGCAGATGAGGCACAAATTCATCGCCTTTGACAAAGAGCGCACTGGAAAGATCTCTCTTCAGGACTTCAGAAAGGTACAAAGCACTGTTTTATACTCAACACTTTCAGTTCATTTCTAGTATTTAATCCTGCAACATTTTGCATGATTTTTTTTTAAGGTTCTGAGACAATACAGCGTGAATCTGTCAGAGGAGGAATTCTTTCATTTCTCTTCTTTTTTTGACAAGAACCTCACAGGAAGGATTTCATACAATGATTTTTTGCGCATTTTCCTTAAATGAGTGCAGATTTGTCTGTTTATTAGTTTGGGGTGTCATATTGCACTACTTAAGCAACACTTATGTAACAGTTTTTTAAATAAAAAAAATAAACTGGTTATTCTAATCCTTTATTTGTTGTTTTTATTCATATATCAGGAGAATATGTTTATATTAGGAATTTTATGTAATTAAAAATTGACATTATATATTATACCTTTCATATTTAATATGTAATTTATTTTAAAATAAATTCCCCAAAAATAAATTGTATTATAATTAATTGTATTTTCTTGCTGAAAAAAGAATTATGCAAGAAGGTTAATATTTGGAGTAACCAGTGTTTATCATTATTATGGCAGCGATGTTTTGCTCACAAACACAATCAAAGTTTTCAGGTTCACAATTATTTTGACAAAAAAATCACTCAATGATCACAGCAATGCCCTCACTATGCAATGTTGTTTTTCCAGTACATGACCTCTGCGATTGCAACACTCTATTTCGCAATAGTATAACGTTGCCAGACACTATCAGTGCTAATGACTGACCTTCCTTTGGACTCACTGTTATGCATCGCACTTGCACTGCATAACCTCAGGGATCCATATGTTGAAGAATATGCAGGAATCTGCTAAAGAATGGAATATCTCTTTTGCTGGCTGTGGATTTCTGATGGCTTACTACTGTGGAGTCTATAGCTGTTTATTTGAGCGGGCCCCGTTTTTCCTTAAGGAGGTGAAGAAGATTTGTGGGGCTTCATCTGGGGCTCTCATGGGTGCAATGCTAGCATGCCAAATGTCTCCAGGTATGTTTCAACAATCATTTCTAGTTTAAAAACTTCCCACAAGTTGTAAAAGACAACAAATAAAGTGTGTTGAAGGCATTTGTCATGAATCCAAAAGACAGTTCTTTCACATTCATATAGTCTAAACATAATTCAGAAGACTCATTAACGGTAGAAAACCCCCTATTTAATTAATTTGGATGACTATTGCATTGATTAATATTGGTGATTCTAAAGGAAATTACATTTTGAAGCCAAATCCTGTGAAAATTTGCTGGAAATGTCTCGAGAGGCTCGGAAAGGCACTCTGGGGGCTGTGCATCCCTCCTTCGACCTGCTTAAGATAGTACGAAACTTCCTAAATCGTGACCTGCCTGATGATGCCCACCTGCTCGCCAGTGGACGGCTGTTTGTGTCACTCACACGAGTGTCAGATGGGACAAATGTGCTGGTGTCTGAGTTCGACAGTAAAGAAGATCTCGTTCAGGTGAACTCAACTACCTTTTGTTTCCTGCATTATGAATAGATAAGTGTTAAAGAGGATTTATGATTTACACTTTGCTCTGTGTCTGCAGGCTCTGATTTGTAGCTGCTTTTATCCACTGTACTGTGGTGTGATACCTCCAAGATATCATGGAATAGTATGTAGCCAAACACAGCCGTTTGACTGTATATTTTGATTATGATACATTCGCAATAATAGTCAGTTTTTTAAATCAATGCGGTCTTACTGATATTTTATTAGTTTATTAGTTAACTTTTTTTTTTTTTTAAGTTTACGCTCATATTTGCGACATAAAGTGTCGAAAAGACTGCCGAGATAAAACCATAGACAGTAAAAGAAAGGATAAAACTGAGAAAGTTTCTGCTGGTCATGTGACCTCAACGATTTTTTTTTTTTTTTTTTTCATTTATTGCAACAACATTACAAACAAACAAGGTAAATGAACATATTTCCAAAAATATCCACAATTATTCAGACTTGGTTGAGCATAACCAAACTTATTTGACCTCAACGAGAGGCGACTAGCTCCGTGTAAATGAAAACAGCTTTTTCTACGTCGATGTACTTTTTTTTTTTTTTTTTTACATATTTTTCAAGATTATAGTATTTTCTAATTAATTCTATTTTATTTAGTTAGTTATTAGAAATGCAAATATGCAAATTAAATTAAAGTTTCAACCATTTTTAAAGTTTTTCCCCATCTTATCTGTTTTCAGAGGTATGTAGACGGAGCATTGAGTGATAACATGCCGTTCTCTGGTCTGAGGAACACAATCACCATCTCGCCTTTTTCTGGAGAAAGTGACATCAGTCCTTATGGCAACCCTTTTTACTTTCATGACATATACTACAATAACGTCAGCATACACATCAACTTCATTAACGCACACCAAGTGGTCATTGCGTTTTTTCCTCCAGAAGCAGAGGTACATTTTTGAATACTTGATTTTCAAAAACACACTTAGGCCCACATAACCTTGTGGTGTTTCGTAAGGTCTTGGATGAGATGTGTCAAAATGGATATAAGGATGCTTTCCTTTTTCTAAAAGAGAATGGTGAGTAGCCTCACACTCTTCTTGAAGATGATATTTGGTGTTATTGTGTGGTTGTTAGGATCTAATATTGTTTACCAGAACTCCTAAAGCTCACATCGTCGCTGTCAGAACTGACCCGAATAGATGAATGGAAGAATATTCCAACATCTGAGAAATATATTAGTGATAACAAACTAAGAGTGACTGGGAATTCAAAAAATATCCTTCCAGAGTCCATCAAAAAAGGTAAGACCGCAAATAACTTGCATCCAACCCAATGAACCAGTAAATCTAAAAGATTGTATGAGAAAAAAAATAATCTATTTTTCACCTTCTCCAGTATTTTGTAAGGCTAGCATGAGGGAAGATGAAGAATTAAGATGTTCTCTCTCAGTGAAGCTGGTTTACTGTCTAATGTGGTGCCTTTTGCCAGTAGAGACGGCATGCATAATGGTTTTAAGGTATACATGTTAAAAATGAGAACAATTGAAATATCAAAGTCTAATTTCATCCTAAGACCCCGACTGTTTTTTAGGCTTGTTGAGTGCACTCCAGAGATGTGGTCATATCTGCTGTGGATGTGGCAGATGATAATGAGAATGATTGGACAAATATTGAAGAATGCTTTCTCAAGGTTTTAAAGATATTACATAATAATCCAAATATTAAATGTGATGTCCCTAAACAAGAATTTCTGCCTTCCGTTGTTTACGCTTTCAGAAATATCCAACTCTTCACCAGCTCCAAATCCCAACTCACTTACCAGCACCACCTCTTCTTACATACACTGTGTAATTATTTTGTATAAAAAGGTTTCAATAACCAATTTTTATGTAATCGCGCCACTTTAACTTACTTAAATTGCCTCAAAATTAAAGACGTCAGATAATGTACAAAATGAATGTCAGATGAATTCTTGGGTTTACTCTTTCTGTATAATCTCCTTAAAAATATGCAATATATAATTAAATATTTTCTACCAGTTTACAAGCTTGTCTCACTAAAATATAATATCTAATACTAATATAGAAATAAATGTACAAGCAGGAATTAGCATAACTATTTTAATGAACAAACAAGATAATCAAGTATACAGAAAGAGTAAAAAATAGTAGCACCAGTTAAAAGCATGTAGATAAATCCATAAATTCTGGCATGTTTAGGATTATTTCCCTTATATAAACAGTCATACTGTGTTGTTTTTTACAGTACTGAAGGCGGAGAGGTGGTTGTATACATTTCTTAAACCGTGATGCTGATGCTTCCTCATAAGGAACCCATTTAAGGATATTTTCAATGTACAGTCTTGCAGTGGCACCACAGAAGCTCATAGAAGTCCTTCTAACATGTAAAAAGACCTCATTTGTCACATTATGATAGTATCAAAACATTATTTAAATGTTATACTCACAGATATTACGTTTAAAATGTGAACTTTAAAAAGATTTGGGTAGTTACACTTAAAATTTTACTGCAAAAGCAAACATAATACATCCCATATAAAATATCAAATGATATAATAATGAGTGCTCCTTATGAACAAATCAAGTATCAGTCCCTGAAATCGCATAATGCAATAAACCAGTGCTCAGAACCTCGTACACTAAACTACCGAAAATAACGTCAATGACTATAAACCATTAAAGTAAAAGATGAGTATATTCTCCAGTTCCATAGAAATGCTAATTCCTAAAAGGTCTAATTGAAATTCATAGTAAAAACTGTTCTTTTCTTTAATAAAGAGGCATTTGAGATGTCAAAGGCCCCCAAATTGAAGTTTCGAGGTACAGTTTCTTTAAAAACACAGCAGCCATTGGATTCTCCTTGTGAAAGTTGGGCCACATTCCATGATACTGTGATTTCCTCAAATCGGTCCTGAAATTATAACGTAACAGACTTGTCACAGCAACGCACAGGAGAAAGAAACCAATGCCCCAAAGACTCCTGGATTGGACAGAGAAGATAAGAGGCACAGCATCTCTGGAAGAGCACAGGAACCGACAGGCTTCGTCTGAAGTCCCTGAGAACGCTCCTTCCTCATACACCCCAGCTTTGGGCTTGAGAGGAGCTGCCGATGTCTGGGATCTGATCGGCAAAAGACTGCGTCATCCACTGACCGCCCTGAACCTGTCCGACCGCATTTGGATCCGTAGGCGCCTTCTCCACTGTGTCAGCTGGAACACAAAAATTGATTTGTAGCATCTAAAGACCCCTTTGACTTCCACTGTATGGACAAAAAGTTCCACAGAAGAAAGATGGTACCAACCTTTCTCCTCAGATGTGGAGAAGCTACAATATCCATTGCTTTGGCCTCCTTCAGGTACGAGTTCTCCATATGCTCCTCCGAAAGCGGTCTCATAACCAGGATCATACTGCTCTTCCTTGATGGCCATCCTCTTAGCGTCCTCTGTAAGACAGAAGGAAGAGAAAGTGGTCAAGTACAGTTCATAATTGTGTACATCAGGAGGGCAATCATAATCGGTCTGCTTGTACCTTTGGCCAGGCCGAGATCAAATGAGTAGTTGACTTCTTCGATCTCCTTGGGCTTCGCAACACCCTTCAGCTGATCTCGGAGCTCTCTCAGCTTGATGTAAAAATGCACTTTGTCCTGAGCACGTGGAAACTGAGCACAGCGGGCGCTGGAGGAGGGCATCAGGTACAACGCCTACAGAAAACAGTTATATACAGCATATGACTCATATCTGACCAAATGTTGCTTTTTTCATGAATTGAACCAAAAATGTTTTTTATTTTTTTTATTTTACCGTCTCAGAGTCAGGAACCCTGTGAGGCTGTAGGCCAAATTCAAGTGTTTTTGGCTTCTTCCCAAATATCTCCCTACAGAACATTTCATATATACCTAAAACAAAAGATATTGTTAAATGCACACCTTCATATCTGTTTGCATTCTGTACTTGTGTTTGAATACTTACATTTTCCATTAAAAACTGCTATGAGTGGCTTGAATTTCTTTATCTTTTCCACTAAGATTTTACCACCTTCTCGAAGCTCCTTGCTGCAGAAGTTAACGAGCAAAACAGCTTAGATGAGAGGAACATCACTATTTCCAGTAAAGAATGAAAGTGGAGTGACAATCTACCACACCTAGAGAGATCTTTGCTTCCCGGTGTCGCTCTCGCTACCATATTTGTGAAGCCGATGCTGTATTTCTCAGGCAAACTCTGATCATCCATGTGATTTAGCAGCTTCTCTGTGAATCCAGACAGGAACAGACACTTCCCTAAAAGATTGACAAGAACGGTTCTAGTTTAATCTAGGGCTGCAACTAACGACTATTTTGATAATTGATTAATCTGTCGATTATTTTTACGATTAATCTTTATGTACTTATATTTTAGTTTTGCCCATTTTTTCCAATTAAATTATTAACAAAGGGTCTTTATCATTCAACATAGACTTTTTAGAGATTTTAACCATTTTGCATTGTCATATCCTCATCAAAAATATACCTGGAGTTTTGTTTTATTATGTGTTAGTAATTCTTTGTCAAACTCTTCTGCAATCAAAACACTGACCCATACTCTAGCAAATTTCACAAGGAGATTTCAAATAATGTTTTCACCATGGCAGTCCCTTAGGGCTCCTAAAGTAGTTTAACATCCCGAACAAAGCTTAAGGAATTTTTCAGAAGATATTTTCACAAAGAATAAGAATAAAACTGAATAATTTTGCAGTACATTTCATTTTATTATTTTTTTCCTGTAAACACACAACTTATACCTGGGAAACAGCTTTATAGCTTATGCTGTGAAATTGTAAACAATCCTTCGAATAAAGTGCCAGTGGCATGAAACCTGAATGGAACTCACATTTTAAATCCAGAAAAAACACACACAAAAAACCTGCTGTGTGAAAAAGAGCAGTGAATACTTGGGAAAAAAAGGGCATTTCAAATACATTTAAACATTTACCTCTCTCATTCAGTCATAATTAGGCTGCACGACTGAATTATGAACTGGTAAAGACAAACTGATCACAGAACATGTTTGTAAATCTTTTAATGTTAACTGTTAAAAAGCAATGTTATTAGCTTTTACGACTAAACATTTGCAAACAACAACATCGTACTGGAGAATCTGCACAAATAAAAGTCTTAAACAGTTAAACAGTTCAGTAGTGCAGAGTTTACAGGTTACTCCTCTTTTTTGAAGGCTCAAAGTTCTCCCACACTTTGGATGACTTCGTTCGATTAGTTTTATCTTCCGCTTTTTTCTTTTTCTTTCTCAAGCTTCCTCCACTGCCGTCTGTCTCCACCATCTCGCTGAATGCTGCAGACGCAGTTCGGGAAGCACGTGACATAAAACGAGGCCAGCTATTGGCTATTCGCTACTTCTCCTGCTGTACTGGCTGAATAAAACCTCCGGTGGCTCATTACTGCCACACTTTGGTCACCGCAGATTTAAAATTTGCACAAAATGAGCCGCTTACGGGAAATAAAAGTTGTTTAGCAACTAATCGATGACTAAATTAGTTGACAACTATTTTAATAATCGATTTTAATCGATTAAATCGATTAGTTGTTTCAGCTCTAGTTTAATCATTGAAAGATTAGAGATTTTAAACCATTTTTTTAAATTAATATATTATAGATTTTTTTAAATATATTATGCTGCATAATTAGGTTATTTTATATTAAAGTATTTTTAAACAATGTTATTTTATAATATTTCTGTAATTATTATATTAATAAAATATTTTTATATTTGTGCAACCACTTTTTAAAATGTTAAAATAATTTAATTTTATATGAATTTATTAATAATACTAATAATAACAATACTAATAGCATATAAGTATTATATTATATTAATAATAGACATAATATAAAATACCTCTATATTGAAAGATAATAATGTCAACATAACCGTTTTGAACAATTCCTTTTAAAAATATGAATACAAGGTCTTTATTATATTTGTTCTTGAATTATTTCTGTAATATTAGAATATTTTATTTATATAATCAACATATTAACCTTTAGAATCTCTTTTTATATTTGTAAACAACCTTTAATATTAATATAATTAAAACGACTAAATATCAATATTCGATTAAATCGCATCCAAAATAAACAAATTTTGTTTACATGGTATGTTTACATGTATAAATGTATATAAATGCTCACACATACATGTATAGATTTAAGAAATATGTGCATATGTGTATATACTCATATTTATATATATGATTTATATTATATAAACATAAAATTCATATTTCTTAAATATATAAATGCATGCGTACGCATTTATGTATGCACATTGCACATATAAATATACATATCATGTAAACAAAAACTTATTCTGGATGCAATTAATCGATATGACAGCCCTACAATAGATTTATAATAGCAATTATATAAAAAAAGTAAGTAATATACCAACAACAAAATCTCTTTTACATTAAACCATAATATATCAATAGAGATGAGTAGAATTGTTGTCTACTTACAAAAGTGGTTTCCTGGTCCAGGAAACCATCTTCCAATGTAGGCCGCCATCAACCCTGGATTAATTCCGATCTGTATCATAAATATAAGACTCATTTCAGGCATTTGGGTTCAATGCCATCTTCGGTTTAACATTCTATATTGTTACAAGGCAACTTCGGAGAATAGCCGTACAAACTTACAATGACATAGTCCAGATTGGGGATAAGAATGTCAGGCAGTGTTTTCTTCATGACTTCCTCCTCCGACATGCCCTTAAAGCGATCGACTTTCCTCTTGACTTTCTTGAAGGTTTCGTCAATCTTCTCCTGTCCTTCAGCTGACGGGGCCTCCTTGGCTTTTTTGGGTTTGGGTCCAGGTTTGCCTTTGGCTTTAGGTTCTTTGCTCGCTGCCCTTCCTCGCTTTCCTTTAGCAGGTGCTTAAATGGGGGGGAAAGCAAACACTTTGACTACAAGCAGCATGGGAGAATGTATTCAGTCTGCTGAGCTCAGTTCTAATGCTTGAAAACACACACTCTTGGATAACTACCTTTCTGTGCAGCCGCAGGCTCCAGTTGGGCGGCATCCTCTGGGTGTACAGGCATCTGCTGCATGCCTCCATCTTCTCTGCGTCCCTCCATCATAAAACCAGCATTACCGTTAGCCATGTGAGGATACTGAGCCTGAAGGGCCTGCAGATGCTGCTGAGCTGACTGAACCCTAGTTCAGAAATGAAACAGGGACTGACTGAGTTGTCAGTCCAACTTAGACTTCTGTAGAAAAAAGTCAATTTTAAAAGCACATGTTTAATAAGATGCAAAATAGAGATTGTTAATCGGTTTGACCAATATTATGGACCGAAGTAGTGAAGTCATAATTTACCCAAAACTGTACATTTAACAGAAAACAATGGTGTTTACAGGTAAAGTAACTTTGCATAATTATTCCTTCACTTAACAAGAAAAACATTTATCAATTAAATAATACAAAAAGATTGAAATACTTTTGGAACCATTTAGATCGCATATTTCCCTTTGCATAAATATAAAAATTGAAAAATTGAAATACATTCACAACCATGTAGATTGCAAAACATATATAATGCCATTATAATACTAATGATGTATTTTTTTAATTATTTAACTACAATATATTTTATAATGGCTATGAAGCTTGTAATATTTTTTTTAAATAAATCCATAAAATAAAAATACTCATTAAAAATACTAGAAATTATACATCACTTAACTGACACTTCAACATAATAACTGCATCTCCTTTACATCGGAGATTGTCTTATCTAAAGCAGGTGCAACTTCCATAAAGAGTTACTGTGTTATACTATAATAATTTGAGAAGTCAAGTCATTAATGCAACCCTGCAAAAAGAACAAATTAATAATTGCAGGAACACATCAGTTTTCAAAACAAACGCAAGTGGCAAAACCATGGCAGTTTCTTCTTCATGTAAGCCGGCCAGTAACTTGTTATTGTTGCTTGTTTCGTGCATGGCGGTACAGACTGGTTAGTAGCATTCAAAAACAAACTAAAATGCTGATAGTTATTATAACAGCATAAGAAAACCAGTGGGATCGTAATTAATCGTGGCGCCAATCGACGACATTTGGGGACACTCACCATTGTTGGAGGTATTCCGAGGGGGCATGAGGGAAAGATCCATAGAGCCTTTCATCCATCTCTAAAGGATTTACTCAAATAAATCAATATTGGTGTTCATTTCAACAGCAATTTCAAGTGGTATTCTCACAGGAGAATATTTATAACTAGCCCTTTTTACTTATATTTTATAATTTTATAATAAAAATATTCAATTATACGTAAATGCAATTCTAAATTAAGTGAATATCAAAACATATCCAGCCTAGTCTGGCTTAAGTGTAAACACCAGATCAGAAAAGGTTCTGTGAGCTGGATTTGTTAACATACTCCACGTAAACACCCAACACATCTCACTATTTAGACACATCCAGTAATTTAAACAGCGGTACTAAGAAAGCTACGTTAATCTGAATTTAGTGATTACATATTAATTCAGAAGGAAAAATGCAGGTAAACGGCTAAGATCCTTTTATTTTACATAAACATAAAAACCATATGTGCTACTGTTAGCATGTTCGGCTAATACTGGCAATACTGCAAATTCATTGAGCACAATGAATGATGGTCGCTAGCTAACAGATCAGAGCGCTTCTATCGGAATAACATGCATTTACATTGTGTAATTAATCCAATTAAGGTTTACTGGTTAAATATATACATACCGTTGTGATATGATTAGAACAATAGTCCACTGATATGTAGTTTTTTCTCGTTTTAGGAACAAAACCGGTGAAAGCAACAAAGACGAGACCAACGGCGAGAAACCAATTTGACAGTGGAGCGTACCAAAAGCACCAGTACTAGGGGCGTTTTTGCGCAAAGTACATCTGTCTCTTAAATTATATTTAAAAAGGAAACAAAGAAATCAGAAATTCCGTTTTAATGTTTAGTATTTTAAATGTAAAACTGAAAACCTATTGCAGGCTTTTAGTTTATCTTAAATTCATCATGGAGATTAAAAACTGCACCCCTCTAAAGTTAGTAGTATGACCTCCGTCTCCTGTGACATTTAAACGCTTCAGAGCGTGCTTCCTATTGGATGCGCTTCAGTAAATAAAATACGCCCGTTTCTCGTTTAGCAAAAGTCAAAATAAAGATCTTAAATACGTAGTTCGGTTGTCGCGATTTGCAACTTGCAAAATACATTTCTTCGTTGATTTATCAACAACGAATATTATGGTCGCTGCTTTTATTTCAGACGTATTAGAAAGGTATGTATTTTAACTTTAATTGTGACAATAACGAATACACATAGCTTTATTTGACCCTTAGTAATACATACATATAAAACATAAAATACAACTTACAAAATGACATACATAGTACATAATTATAGTTATGATGTAACAGGTATACATGGTACTAAACAGTTATGCATACTGATTTCAAATTAACAAAACACTAAAAAGTCTAAAAATAGCATTCAGAATGAGGTAAATTGAGTGATCTGTTTTCAAAAAGCACCATAACTTGGGACTGAGCATGCCATCTGCAATACTACTATAAATCCATGCATGGAGGACATGCACAGTGATAAACCTCTTCCAGAGTCCAGCCATGGATTCCATTAGGAATTTGTTGCACTGAAATACTCATATATATAAAAAAAAACAACAACAAAAAAAAAAACATGTGCATGTGAAAACATTTAAATACCACGCAAAAACACATACCTTCAGCTAATGGGAATACACATTACAAATCAAGTTTGGGTAAGATTTCTTTTTAAAGAGAGAAGTCTCTTATGCTCACAAAGGCTGCATTTATTTGACCCAAAATACAGTTAAAAAAGTAATATTGTGAAATATTATTACAATTTAAAATATATTTATGAATATATTTTAAAATGTAATTCATTCCAGTGATGCAAAGCTGAATTTTCAGCATCGTAACTCCAGTCTTCAGTCTCACATGGTCCTTCAGAAATCATTCTAATATGAAGATTTGCTGCTCACGTAACATTTACTATTACTTTGAATGTAGACAAGTGAAAAAACAATGCTGCTTAACATTTTTTGTGTTCAAATGAACAGTATTTGTTTGAAATGCATACTTGCTGAATATAAGTATTAATTTCTTTTACTAGCCCCAAACCTGTAAATAAACTGTAGTTTATGACTGAAGTTTCTTTAAAAGGATAAAAATAGAGGCACAAAATTAACAAATGTCTCAATCAGAAAGTCATTCACGCTTTCACGCACTGAGATCACAAATTAAATAATTCAGGTAACAACTCAGAATCAATCACTCAGAAACAGGCAAAACACATTAAAATATTATATAAAACAATAATAAAAAAAAAAGTTTAGTTGGTCCTTTTCCCAGGCTGTTTAGTTGCTGCTGCTACATCTGATGTCTGGAATCTGGTCTGCAAATGGCTGCATTGTCCAACGGTTGTCTGATACCTGGTCTAAAGAATTTTGACTATTATTACAAGCACCTGACACAAAACTGTTTATATTCTTTGCGCACACGGTATTTATAAACCTGTGTCTGTAGAAGGATGGACCCCAAATGCTTGCGGTGTGTGCTGCTGTGATCCATGGGCACAAGTCTCCTCATATCCAGGGTCATGCTGCTCTTCTTTGATTGACAGTCTTTTGGCATCCTCTAGAATAAACAATGACAAAAGGCATGACTAGTTAACAACTTATAATTTTGAACAAAACAAAACCGGCTTTCAATTGTGAAAGTCTTCACCTTTGGCCAGAGGCAGATCAAATGTGTAGCTTGTCTCTTGGATCTCTTGAGTCTTCACCACTCCCTTCATCTGATCCCTGAGCTCCTTTAACTTGATGAAGAAGTGCACTTTGTCCTGAGCACGAGGAAACTGGGCACAGCGTGGGCTTGATGATGGCATCAGATAGCAAACCTGAACAATAGAAGCTCATATCTAATCAATATGCAACTATAAACAGGAACATTTAACCATCAAGAAAGAAGCTCGTACCGTCTCAGTTTCCGGCACTTTGTAAGGCTGCAATCCGAACTCCAAGTTCTTTGCCTTTACTCCGAAAATCTCCTTGCAAAATGTTTCATAAATACCTGAAATATCAAACAGGATTAACTTTCATCATAAATATGTGTTTAGAATAGCAAGTCGACGACTTACATTTTCCATTGAACACAGCGATTAAAGGTCTGTACATCTGGAGCTTTTCCAGAAGCTGGTGGCCACCTTCACGGATCTCTTTGCTGCAAACCAACACTCAAGATATTCAAATGTATTCATATCACGCACTTCCTTGGGCATAAAGCTTATTTTTAAGGTGTGGTCTCATTAGCAAGATGTTGGAGAAATTTGCATTGTTTCAGACTTTCCAAAAAGGTCCAATCTCTGTTGTCAATAGTTTCTCAAAGCATGAAGCTTTGCTCGCACAGAAGTCACTTATAAAACCAAACCGCATGAATATGTTGCCAAACCTGCTTGGGGAAATCTTTCACCCTCACATGAAATGACTGAAATTTGTTTGCAAAATTTAGCTTAACAACCGTAAATGTGATCACACCTTTCACACGGATCATGTAAATGTTAAAGTCTTACTTTGATAAGTCTTTACTCCCAGGTGTAGTCCTCTCCACCATATTTGTGAAACCAATGCCATAGCGTTCAGGAAGCGTCTGATCATGCATGTGGTTGAGCTGTTCATCAGTCAGCCCAGAAAGATACAGGCATTTCCCTATGAGACATTCAACAAACAATCAAAAGACGAGCATAAATATAAGCATCCTTTACAAAAAAAAGAATAAGCTGCATAAAACATACAAAAGTGGTTCCCAGGATTTGGATAATGCCTTCCCTTGTAGGCTGACAAGAGTCCAGGATTGATGCCGATCTGTAAAAGTAGCATTGAGAATATGTATTAATTCAAATTAATTTTAAAATCCATAATTATTAATTTATAAATAAAAATAAATTAAAAATAGTTAGGTCCATATATATTTGGACACATACTGGAACTCATGGACATCAGCAGAGACTGGGTTTCCTCCTTTGTGCTTTGCCGGGCCTTTACTGCAGCTGACTTCAGTTGTTGTTTGTTTGTGGGTCTTTCTGCCTATAGTTTTGTCTTCAGCAAGCCACAAATGCCTGCTCAATCGGGTTGAGATCCCGAGATTGACTTGGCCATTTAAGAATATTCAACTTTTTTACCTTCAAAATCTCCTGGGTTGCTTTTGCTGTATGTTTTAGTTCATCATCCATTTGTACTATGAAGTGCCATCCAATCAACTTTGCTGCATTTGACTGAATCTGGGCAGAAAGTATATCCCTGTACTCTTCAGAATTCATCCGGCTGCCTCTGTCTCATCATGTCTCAAGTGGCCACTCAACTGAGACTGCTCTGCTCTCAGTTACTGAAGCCCTACGACTAGCAAGAGCAGCTTCAAAATCCTCAGTACTCTTCTTACTGGACCTGTCTGCTGCTTTTGACACCGTTAATCACCAGATTCTCCTGTCCACCCTCAGAAAGATGGGCATCTCTGGAACCGCACTCCTGTGGGTTAAGTCCTACCTCTCTGACAGATCCTCCAGTGTGTCTTGGAGGGGTGATGTTTCTAAGTCACAACACCTTGCTACTGGGGTTCCTCAAGGCTCAGTACTTGGACCACTTCTCTTCGCCATCTCCATTTCTAGCTGGATGAATGACCATCACCTTCAGCCTAACCTTACGAAGACATCCTGGTGATTCCAGCTAACCCATTGCTTAATCACAACTTCTCTATAACGCTGGGTTCGTCAACCATTACTCCTTCGAGGAAAGCCAGAAACCTAGTAGTTGTGATGGCTCATCAGTTAAGCTTCACAGACCACATTGCTACAACGACCCGGTCCTGCAGATTTGCCTTATACAACATCAGGAAGATTAGACCCTTCCTGTCAGAGCAAGCCACCCAACTTCTTGTCCAAGCTCTTGTTCTCTCCAGACTGGACTATTGTAATGCTCTCCTGGCGGGCCTTCCTGCATGTACTGTCAAGCCTCTGCAATTGATCCAGAATGCAGCAGCGAGGGTTGTCTTCAATGAGCCAAAAAAAGCTCACGTTACTCATCTCCTCATCAGGTTACACTGGCTACCAGTAGCCGCTCACATTAAATTCAAGGTACTGATGCTTGCCAACAAGACGACCACTGGCACGGCACCAACGTAGCTAAACTCACTGGTTAAATCTTATGTGCCCTCCAGAAGTTTGCGCTCTGCAAAGGGAATGATGCCTTGTGGTGCCATCCCAAAGAAGTTCAAAATCACTCTCACGGTCCTTCTCCTGGACTGTGCCCAGCTGGTGGAATGACCTCCCGATCTCAATTCGTACAGCCGAGTCTTTACTCATTTTCAAGAAACAGCTAAAGACTCATCTTTTTCGCCAGCACTTAACCAACTAATACTAGCACTTTTCCTTCTTTTCATTAAAAAAAAAAAAAAAAAAAAAACCTGGCTATGCGTTCTGTACTAGACTAACTAAGACTTGTCATGGCACTTGTATACTGTTGTTGTTCTCTTGTTGACCTGACTGCTTCTATTGTTCTCATTTGTAAGTCCCTTTGGATAAAAGCGTCTGTTAAATGATTAGATGTAAATGTAAATCACACTGCTCCACCATGTTTCACTGATGATCTAGAATGCTTTAGATCATGAGCTGTTCCAAGCCTTCTCCAATCATCCCTAACAATTGTCTGTTTCATTTGTATGGAGAGCTCCTTTGACCATGTGACATGGGTTCACAGCAACAGATTCTAAATGTAAATGGCACACTTAGACCTCAACTCCAGACCTTTTACCTGCTTAATTGATGTAGAAATAATGAAAGAGCAGCCCACATTGTGAAACATTGTGCCTGTGTCCAAATATATATGGACTGTACACATGTACTTAATTTATAGAACACATAAAAACCAGAAACTTACAATCAGCATGTCAAGATTATGTGTGATGATGTCTGGCAGCTTTTTAGCCATGACTTCCTCCACTGACATCCCGTTGAACCGATCTAACGTCCTCTTTGCTTTCTTGGCAGACTCTTCAGCTTCAGTCCTCTCCTTTCCTTCACCTTTTGGAGGCCTTCCCCTTTTCTTTCCTTTTGCTGGAGTCGTTGGAAGGGCTGCAAACCAGAAGTTTAATAAGCTGCAGAAACGTCCCAGTTAAATGCAATGTGAGGATGCAAAAGCTCGTACCTGGTGGTTGGGCAGAGAGTTGATGATGCTGTTGAGGTTGATCCGGATATGGATCTTGATGCACTGAAAGATCAGTCATGATTTTGTCCTCCACAGGTCTCTCGGTGTATTGGACGGCATTAAGCATCTGGTGGTACTGTGGCACCTGCTCTGCCTGGTACTGCTGAGTATTGGTTTGATACCTGAGAAAACAAAATTACAAAGACACTGCACTTACTTCTAAATCTACGACAATAATCTGATCTTTTACTTGTCAGTGTTTACACATTTACCATACACCTTCATATCCCATTTTGAAAGCATTTGTTGGTATACACATCACTAATTTATTTAAAACATAAGAAAGCAACTCTTTTGGGATCTTTTGGGGCTGGGCAAACTCACCAGTACTGAAGATAATCCATATCGGCCGTCAGAGATGAATACTGCCTTTCTTCCATCTTAACTGGTGGTCTTACTTTAATAGATTAATATTCATGTTTATGTTACTGATATGCCAGCTGGTAAACCACACCTCCCTTTGTTTAATTCTCTGCTACTATCCTATTTTCATTATGATTATCTTATCAATTAAACGTCACAGGATAATTTAAAATAGTAATTTGATCTAAAAACATACATATTTAAAAAACTTCAACCTATGTTATGAGCAGAACTGTAGGATGCAGCTAACTAGCTCGTTACACTCAATAAGCTAAGAGCTGTGTGGACCATTGACGAAATACAAGCATTAAAATCACTCGTTTCTTCAAATACAGATATAATTTTCTGCGTTAGGATTATAAATCTTACCTGCCATATATATTCTTCAGACCTTTTCTGGCACATTTGAGTATTTTAGTGCAGTAAAAGCTAAAAGATGCTACACATGATGAATGCAGCCGGTGTAAGTAAAAATATCAACAAAGGTAAAGATTAAATTCAAAATAAAAGTCCTTCGGTAATGCAGGGTGAAACGATGTAGTTACATAGTTTCTGGATTCAAAGCTTTTATATTTTTTAAATCTAATTATTATATATGGTGATTTGAAATTAACACGGTAAAACATTAATACGAGCAACTATTGGTGCCGAATTTAAATCCATACTTTTATACAATAAATTTCTAATGGCTGGCTTCACATTGTTGGACTCGACCATTATTTTCAAAGGAGGGTTCGCATTTTTCTCTTTTTACAATGTTTTATATAAAACACATCTTATGGCGTGCTTGAATTACCGATGTTCAAATACGTTTAAAAAAAGTATTAATTTAATAAATTTAATTATCTTATCATTACTTAGAGCAATTACGACAAACCATCCATTTCAGCACTCCCCTTTGATAAAAGTGATTTACAAGACGTCCAAAGCGAACATGTGAGACATGTAACAAGAACCTTTAATTACTGCCGAATGTCGTGCTACAAAACCTGTGATGTTATTTCGATTGTAACATAACAAGGTTAGTATAATGATATGTCTCTCCAGATTATAATACTGCTTTTATATAATCGCACATATGCTTAATTTGCTGCTACGTTTAATACAGCTAACGTTAGCTGTGATGAAATGACCTTATAGCAAGAGGTGATTAAATTGACTGTTACTATACTTATCTGTCACTTTAAATGCTTACGTGTTCATTATTTAAAATAATGTTGTTTTTTAAAGTCATTTTGACATAATTGTATACATGATTAATAATATTTGGTGCTGTTGTTAAAAATAGTAATTAAATCCTTTAATTGTTTATATGAGTTAACACTACCCAACATTTCCTTTCTATTTAAATATTAACAGAGCAATTAGAAGGGCAATTGAAATAAACAGTTTTTCTTTCTTTAGGTTACAATTCTCTTAATTGGCAGAACATTTGTCAGCCAGCTGACTTTAAAGGATGCCAGCAGGTGTATCGTGGCCGAGATATCTGAGGATGTTTGCAGCCAGTGTGTTGTCAATGTTTGCTGGAGCACAGGTTGTGCATCAGTATTACCGTCCTGATTTAGTAAGTTTCCAAATCAGATTTTGTGCTCTTTTTATTTGTTTAGGTGTTTGTGCTACCATTTTATTTTTGTAATTTAACTGTAGTGACTTTATTGATTGATTGATTGAATTACATACACCAATGAATTTTTCTCAATATATCCAGAAATATATCCAGGGTGCATTTTGGTTGACCGTAAACAAAGTATAGTATAAACAATGTTGTTTTTTTCTAACATTATAGACCATTCCAGAGGTTCCACCGAAGCCTGGAGAACTGCAAACAGAGCTTCTCGGCTTGAAAGACAGACAGACAGATGCAGCATCTCAGAAACAATGACCTGTTGATTTGTTATTCATAACTAATGTGTATAAATACACGCATATAGATATGAAAAGAAGCCTAACTAAAATGATGCATTTTTTTAAATTCTGTGAATAAAGCTATTTATACAAACTTGTACTGTGTCTTTATTTATCATATAACATACTTTGTAACTCATTGCTCTGTAACAGTTAAGCTTTGTGTTATTATAACCTAATTCAAAATGTCTCTAACCATTTCAGATCTTTAATTACTTAATTTAGGAAAGCAATAAATTAGATCATTATTAAAAACATAACGCTCCTCTGGATTTTTTGTTTCTGAATTATATTAATGATAGCGATTTTTGTTGCTCTGGACTTTTATTGTGTAAATGAGCCTGTACGGAAGTAAGCGTGTGAGAATGTATAGCTGTCAGCGCTCCTCTGTCGGACAGGGGGTAGCTCTGGTGCGGGGAAACATGCCGACCTTGTCCTTGCCGCTTTCAAACCTCTTCAGAAATCAGGAGGGATTTAAGAGACTTTTCGCGCACTTGAAGTCTTTGCACACTAGAAGCGGGATATGGAGAGTCAACAGCAGCAGCACGCCGTGGGTCTCGAGCTCTGCTTTCGTGGCCCGGGGGAGAGCGGATCCTGTGGGACAGCTCACAGCAGGGAACATGTGCACCCGCTCCAGTGGCGACAAGACCAGCTGGCTCTGGTCTGTTTACAATGAAACCAAACAGCAAACACAAGGTCAGTTCAGATACTTGTTCTTGAAATGCCTGATTCCTCTTAAGACGCTGGTCATCTGTCAGAGGGCAGAAACGCATGTTAGATGTTGTACTTTATATTGACCATCTATATATAATTTTATTTCTATTTTATCCTAGAATTAACCTACATTATAATGTATTATATTGTATGGGCTGTAACCTTTATTGAAATTATATTATGCTGGTTACTCTGTCATGTTTGGACATGATGCTTTTTTATGACTATAATACTTGAGAAACATTTTTTAATAATACGTTTTTATTTACTTATAAATAATATAATATAATATTAAGTCATTATATTAACGTACTATTGTAGTAATTATCAATATTAAAATTCAGTAATCATTTTAGTTCATTTTTAAGTTATTATATTTATTAAAACTTGGCAAACATAATAAAAATGTGAATTTAAAGTGTCAATTATTTATTAACACATTTGTTTTCTATGTCCACGACAGATTTAATTCCTGTGATATCAAAGAACTTTGTGAACCCAGACACCATCTTTGCTAATAATCAGATGAGTCTGCAGGACATTGAGATCTATGGCTTTGACTATGATTACACACTTGCATTCTACTCCAGTCACCTTCACACACAAATATTCAACATCGCCCGAGACATCCTCATCAACGAGCACAGGGTGAGTGACCCAAGACTTCATTTATGTATATATAATATTGTTACATTTTGTAAGAATTACTAAGTGGCACAGAACTTAAACACTTGAACAGAAATTCATGTTTTCTTTCTGTCCACATAACAGTATCCAGAAGGACTAAGGGAATATGATTATATATCGAATTTTGTGATTCGTGGTCTGCACTATGATGTTCAGAAGGTACGTGTCCAGTCCTGATCTACTTTAGATGAAGATTTTATAGGTATCCTGGCTAACCTGTAAGTCTTATCTGGTTACTAGGCCTTACTGATGAAGATCGATGCCTTTCATTATATCCAGCTGGGTACAGTGTACAGGTAGAGTGCATCTACTATGATTTTTATACATTAATATTAAAGGGATAGTTCACCGGAAAATAAAAATTCTCTCATTGATTACTCACCCTCATGTCGTTCCAAACCAGCAAGACCTTTCGTTCATCTTCGGAACACAAATTAAGATCTTTTTGATGAAATCCGAGAGCTTTCTGACCCTCCATAGACAGCAATACATCTGACACGTTCAAGGCCCAGAAACGTAGAGGACATTGTTAAAACAGTCCACGTGACATCAGTGGTTGAACCATAATTTTATGAAGCTATGAGAATACTTTCATGGTTTTGTTGTGCACAAAAAGTATTCTCGTAGTTTCATAACATTGTTGGACCACTGATGTCACAAGGACTGTTTTAATGATGTCCCTACCACCTTTCTGGGCCTTGAATGTGTCAGTTGCTTTGCTGTCTGTGTAGGGTCAGAAAGCTCTCGGATTTCATCAAAAATATCTTAATTTGTTTTCTGAAAATGAACTAAAGTCTTACAGGTTTGGAACCACATGAAGGTGAGTAAATAATAATATAATTAAAAATTTTTGGCTGGACTATCCCTTTAATCTCAGAATAGATTCAATTATTTGAATGTTTCTGTAGGGGTCTTAATCCTGTGCCAGAAAAGGAGGTCATTGCGATGTATGAAGGCTCCCACGTACCCCTCGAGATCATGAGTGACTACTATGGCAAGGTCTGTAAGCTTGGGCTCTTTTGCTTGTCAAAGGTTTTGTTTGTGCTGATATGTGTCGAAATTTAGCTGGAAAAATAATAGCAATTTAGCAAGCACTGCTCACACAGAAGTACAGCAGTAAATATGAGCTCCTTTAACACCGCTCTTTCAATCTCTCCATACAGAGCTCTCACGGTCACACCATGAAGCAGTTCATGGATATCTTCTCCCTGCCAGAAATGACGCTGCTGTCCTGTGTTAATGACTACTTCATGAAGCACAACATTGACTACGAGCCTGTTCATCTTTATAAAGACGTCAAGGTACAGCTGTTCCTCAAAACGTGTCATGTATCAGAGCAGGAAACTGTGTGCGGTCGTATTTAGGGTAACGCTGATGTCAGAAAGCACAGGATCTCTTGATCTCTTGAGTCCTGCCCGTAATTATGAATTAACAAGTCTCAAAGGGCATGTGACTGTGCCTAGATGAAATGACCGAGAGCTTTCTGGCAGTGCGTCAGGGCTCTGTATGCGGTTTTAGTGCAGAACATTGAGACTGGCTTATATATGATATTCTGCATCTGGTCTGTTCTTCATTCCCAGGAGGCCATAGGAGACGTCCACGTCAGAGGGATTATGTATCGAGTGATAGAGGCTGATATCGGTAAGTTTCTTTTCTTACCTGGGCCTGCATAAAGACCTCATTATAGAAATATGTCCGCTTGAGAGATCTGAACAAGTCAAAGTTTAACATGACATAGTCACGGGAATCGCATATTAATGATAATAAATGTGTTGTAAGTACTGTATAAAAATTAACAATATATTAATATACAAAAAATAAATAATAATAATAATAGTATACTGTAATATACAAAATAAAGTGTAATATTATATTGATATGCATTAATTAAATAATATATATTTTTCTATTTTAATCACATTTATATTGAGTCTATTTATAGAATTATTTGTAGTAATATGATTATTGTGATTAATAAATAATAACTATGTACTGAAACGAACCATATAACATTTTTATAATATGGATCTGCAGCTCTATAATAATACAAATAATTGCATTTATGCTTAATCTATTTTATTTTTTTAATAATAAAGTATGATGTTATATTAATACATATTTATTATTATTACAGTTTAAAACTATGTACTCCGTAATATGTAATATATAATGTAACATTTATGTAAAAATAATATTTATATTAAATCTAGATTATCATCAACTACTATCATTATTATTTAATTTATTATGATTAAATGATTGTAATTATTGAATCACACAGTTTCAATATTCTTGTAACCCCTTGTTTTTTTCCTTTCTGCAGAGAAGTACATCTGTTACGGGGAGCAGACACATGCTGTTTTACGGAAGCTATCTAAGAACGGAAAGAAGATGTTTTTGATCACGAACAGCCCTTTTGATTTTGTGTAAGTGCAAACAAGATGCTAAACTCAAAAGTCAAAATAAACATCAATGCACAGGAAAAATGCATATCACATGACACGAGAGACACCTTACTAAGAATTTCTACAAACTGATCATATGAAATCCATGTTTCAAATCAAATGTCTTGGTAATTCCTTTATTCAGAGATCGAGGCATGAACTACATAGTTGGTAAAGACTGGCGGGAGCTGTTCGATGTTGTCATAGTGCAGGCCGACAAGCCAGGCTTTTTCAATGACAAGAGGAAGTAAGTTCCTAAAACCCAGAGAAAGCGCTTCAGCTAAACGTGGCAGCGCTGAATCGCTCCTGAACAATGCCATTCTGACATAATTACAGCCTCATGACAAATAACCTTTGAGGAAGTATTTAGGCATGCCAACCTTTTTTGAATCCAAAAAGTATATGTATTTGTGTTGTGTTTTTCCGGTTTCTGAAGACCGTTCAGACGAGTAACTGATAAAGGTGTGTTGTTATGGGACAGGATTCACCACCTTGAGAAAGGGCAGATCTATAAACAGGTAATATTTAATTCCCCGGTGTTCAGCTGCGAACTGTTTCTATTCAGGGAAGACGCTGGAATCTGATCTGTTCACTTTATCTGTTTGCCAGGGAAACCTGTATGAGTTTTTGCGGCTTACAGGCTGGAGGGGGTCAAAGGTTTTGTACTTCGGAGATCACATTTACAGCGACCTTGCCGTAAGGATCATATTCTTGTCATTTTCTGCGTGTACACAAACCTTCTGCTTTTATTGTGATAATAAGGTACACACTGATACTAGGTAACACAATCCATTTTTAACTACATTGAACTATGTCTTACCAATTCTAGTTATATTAGTTTGAAGTTTTTCTAATCAAAAGTTGTATTGCTTTATTCTGGATTTATTGTTTTGGGATTCTAGGATATGCAGAGTATTAGTAGTTCTGTCTTATTAATGTCATGTGCATGTCAGAATTAAACATGTCTCAACATGCCTTGTACTGATATTTATTTAAGACGATGAATAGATTATGCAAATGTTGATGTGATGAAAATGTCATGATGGGTGTAGGACCTGACCCTGAAACACGGTTGGAGAACAGGAGCTATCATTCCTGAGCTGCGTAAAGAGATCAAAATCATGAATACTGAGGAGTACGTCCACACCATGACCTGGCTGCAGGCCCTGACCGGACTGCTGGAACAAATGCAGGTCAGACCACCCGTTGGCCCTTTAAATAACAAAAAAAAACATTTCAAATGTGCTATTATTTGAACATTAGTCCAAAAAGGTAATCTAAATGTAAAAAAGCAAACATTAACATGCAAATATCCAGTATTGACCAATAAATTAAAATACATCTCTAATATTGCGTGGTAACTAATAAGCTACCAATATAACGTGTTTTATTTATTTTTTTACTTGAATGCTGTCACCCAACTGAAAAGAACTGCATTATATGTCATTTTCATGTCCATATGTCCTCTCCATATGGGCTGGTTATGAAACTATTTTTCGTTATGTTGCAGGTGCACCAGGACCCTGAGTCACAAACGGTGATTCAGCAGTGGATCAATGAAAGGGAGGAGATGAGGTACTCCTTAATATTATCTACTATCATTTAGATAATAATATTATATATTATAACTTGTTATAATATTATCCTTAATATATATATTTTTAAGGTGATTTAAAAAATATATATATTCTACAAACAGACCAGTACTTTTTTAATTAAATTTAGATACTATTATATACTCGTGTGGGTTTTTTTTAAAGAATGTCTGTATAGTATTTATACATTTTTATTTCAGTTTTATAGTTTTTTTTTATATCGTTACACTAAATTAAAATAAGAAATGTTGCCCTAGCCGAAATAAGTTTAGATTAAAATTGTTTTTTAAAAACTGTTGTAAATTTTATTTCAAGTAAAAAAAAATAGATGGTATTAGTTTTAGCTCCAGTTAAAGGGATAGCTCAGTGAAAAATAAAAATTCTATCATTAATTACTCACGCTCACGTCGTTCCAAATGTGTAAGAGCTTTGTTCATCTTTGGAACAAGATTATAACAAATTAAGATATTTTTAATGAAATCGGAGAGCTTTCTGACCCTGCATAGACACCAGTGCAACTGACACGTTCAAGAAACGTATTAAGGACATCAGTGAAATAGTCCATGTGACATCAGTGGCTCAAATTCATGAAACTGCCAGAATACATTTTGTGCACAAAGAAAACAAAAAAAATAGATTGTATTCACTGTATAAGAAATTAATTACAGAATTTTCATTTTTGGGAATTTTCAACTATCCCTTTAACTACTATAACCTTAACAGACACACACATTTGGGTTCATTATAGAGAAATTTGACATTGACATTTTTCTAACCAATGTATACATTATGCTATATTGATGGCATAGAGAAAATGTTATAGTTTTAGATGAACCTAGGTGTTTTGAGTTATTGTATTTTATTCAAATTGAGTTTGAAATGGCCAAAAAGTGTCACGTTTTTGTATCCAGTTATTAAAAACAATTTGTTTCCAACAGGTTACGTACCAAAGACATCTTCAACATCCAGTTTGGTAGTCTTTTCCGCACATACCACAATCCGACCTACTTCACGCGCCGTCTCTCCCGCTTCGCCGACATCTACATGGCGTCCCTCAGCTGTCTGCTGAACTATGACCTCCAGCACACCTTCTACCCCAGACGCACGCCCCTGCAGCACGAGTCTCCCATCTGGCCCGAGCAGACCAGCACCGGAGCCATTAACATCCCCTTCCAGAGCCACAGCACAACCCCCAAACCTGAGTAGAGAGGCCACACGAGACACAGGACAGTTACATGTTACATCACTTGAGTCAGATTCAGCTCTAGTTTTAAAGACACATGTGGGTGAGTCCCTTCATATAACTCCTGTGCTGTGATACCTTGTTTTTGATACCATGTAAAACACTGCATGGACGAGAGAGTGCTTAAGGAACATTGTGGTATTTTAATGTGCCTCGTAGTGTAGGAGAGATTTTATTTTGTTGTTCGCAGCCTTTCTTTCATCATTGCCCTTTATAAATCTTAGAATACTTGACACTCAAGAAAGTGAATGTACATGTGAAAGGGTTAAAAGTTGATTTTGAGCTGAACCAGGTTTCAAGAAGCTAATAAAGAACAACTTTTATTAGGACCAAAGGGGAAACTCTCAGGAAGGCAGATAGACGATATATTCATTTTGAAATGATCATTAAAAAAATCAGTTTTTAATATTTTAAAAGCCTTACATACTTTGTTTAGTGATGTGTGATGATAATAATGTACAATTGGCTTCATAAGTTTGAAACCACTAGTGATTTCTGTTGTGATAATAAGCAGACCAATTGTTTTCAAAATTAATAAGCAGCAGCACCAAATCAATATATTATGTGACGTTGACGACTGAAGTTGCTTTTCCCTTACATTTTACAATTTATTAACCCCTTAACTGTCACCCCGTCCCGAATACGGGACGCCTAGGTTTACTTCACTATATTACAAGCTAATCTAATCTTGAAAAACTACTGTATATATCATTGGAAAGGTCTAAGACTCCCAAATAAATATTTTACCAATGTTTTTTGTTAAAAATTATGTAGGAAAATTAATAGATCAATTTATGACAAGAGTGCACCCTCAAAAATCTAAATTATAACAGGAGTTTTGACTACTTCGTTTTCTTTTTCTCTTTCACATTTCAGAAATCATCAGAAGTTATATATCAACTGAAAACTTAAAATTTCAAAATTCATCCTTTAAAACCCATTTTAAAATCAGACATTGCATTACAATGTAAATGGTACATCAATATCATGTTACAAAATGTTTTCAGTCATGAATTATAAAAATTTAGGTTAGTATCATGCACATTCAAGTCTATCTTCAAAAACGTGAGTGACAGTTAAGGGGTTTAAAGTAGAAATCAGTTGTTTTAAATATTTGAATAATACAGTATTTCATAATATTACTGTTTTACTTTTAAATTATTAAAAAAAATGCAGCCTTTGGTGAACATTAGAGACTTATAGAAACATAAAAAAAATATTTTCGATCCTCAATCTTTTAAACTGCTGTTCTTTTTATTACAAATTATATACTTTATAAAAATAGAGTGAAAAGTTCAAAATATATGTGAATTTGACCAAGTATTTTATTTGTTAATTATTATTTAATGTTTTCAAAATTTTTAATTGGTGTTACTTTGATTTTGAATCTCAAATTATCATTGTGGTTTCAGATTTTTGGTCCCTGCTGTATGTTTTCATTGTGTAACTTTAGAAATCAATATTATTGCTGAACATATATGAGATTTAATTGTCTCTCTTACAGGGAATGAGAGTATTGTACTAAGTTTTATTTATTTCCTGTAGGGCATTTCTGCATGCATGGTAAATATAAATTTTTGACTATTGTATAAACATTTGCATCATGTTTTGAAGACGCCAGTATTGGGTGGATTTTGCTTTGTTGAAATTGAGAACGCACACTTTTTTTTTTTTTTGTCTGCCTAGCTTTATGTGGGGAAGGACTTCTGTGACAATTTGTCATTTATTTGACATTGTTCAAATGGCTTTATGTGTTAATCCTTATTAGAAGTGTATGTTATTGGGTATATTTATTATAAATCGAATCAAATTGCTAATTGTTTTGTGATTTTTTTTTTATTTTTTTTTTTTATCCATATAAAGTTATCTTCGAACAAAATCCCAGCAGTCTGCTTTGATAAATAAGATGATTAATTAGCCAGCAAAGAGTAATTTGACAAATGGCCTTTTAACAGTTGAGCAGATGCTTCAGATTACGGTCTGCTGGTATAAAGCAGCAAAACACCAGGGCCCGTATTCATGAAGATTCTAAGAATCCTCTCAGAAAACTCTTAATTTAGCTTAAAAACTTTTACGTAGGAGTCTTAGCATAAAAGTGAATCGGGACCGATCTGAGAGCAACTCTGAGTAAGGAAAAGACAAAAACTTTCATCTTTGTGAGGAGGCGGGGTTGACCCCGTTGCTATGTATGACACAATCTTTTGAAGACTGTGATTGGTTGGTTGTCCAAGAAGGAAAAAAAGAGTGATTTTAAGTATAGAGTCTATTCTAATTCTCACTTTGAATTTACATGCGTAATTTTTCCTACTTGACCGTTCTCTCTCTTTCTCTTTCTCTCTCTCTCTCTCTCTCTCTCTCTCTCTCTCTCTCTCTCTCTCTCTCTCTCTCTCTCTCTCTCTCTCTCTCTCTCTCTCTCTCTCTCTCTCTCTCTCTCTCTCTCTCTCTCTCTCTCTCTCTCTCACACACACACACACACACACACACACACACATTATATGTTTGTATACAAATCCTTTTTTTATTTACATGCTTATTTCCTATAAGGTATTTGATTGGCTTAGAATGATAAACATTTTTCCACTCTATCCAATTACAGTGATTGCTGTCCTATTTAAGGGTTTGGTTTTAATGTATCAAACATGGAATCAAAACCAAGAAGGGCGAGAAAGCCAAACTGGACAGAGGAACAGTGTTTACTGTAAGCCCAGTTAGTGGATGAACACAAAGCCATTCTTAAAGGAAAATTTGGGCCGGGTGTCACAGCAAGGGACAAGAAGCAGACATGGAAGCGTATAGCACAAACTATCAACGGTTCATTCCCCCTGCTTGTGCGCACCTATAAGCCTGCTATATTCATAAATGCAGTTTTTTTTGAGCCTGCAATGTGGAAATGTCCAGTGGAAACGAAATGAACTGCGACACAATAAGATGTTCTGAAAGTGCTGTAATTGTTTGTGTGATCACTCTGCTTACAGAACGTTGTGACAGACCCAAATTATCACTATTGCATTGTTGGATTTTCCCAGTTGCCAAATATCGTAATGTAGTGATTAATTTCTGGCGCTATGGCATTTCTGCGCTGTGTCGGAGATGTTAGCACGTCTCTAATAAGATCAGTCACAAACATGATCCCTGCACAATCTAATCTATAGCATCTTATTAACTCACTGTCATCCATTGTCTGCAACACATTTCTTCTGCCTCTTCGTCTTTCTGCCATTTTCTCCTCTGCTAAAGAAACTCTTAAGCCTCTTAAAAGTCCTCGTCTGTGCACCTAACAAGTTCGATCTTAAGACCTTTTTTAAGGGTTAAGATGCTTTCTGAATTACTTTTTTCTTTACTAGGATTTTTTCCTTAATTTTAAGAGTAAACGCCCACATTTCTAAGAATTTTCTTAGAATTTAGTCACTAGGCACTTTTTGCATTAAGATTCTTTATGAATACGGGTCCAGGTTTTAGCTGTAGGCTTCATTTAAAGCTGGTAACATGATGGTCTGATCAGCTCTTAAGCTCTTCAGCCATGGAGACCATCACTACAACAGACAGCCATGACAGTGCAACCTACCATATTTCCACATGTGGGCTACAGCATACTTTATGCTCATGTTTATGAACACAATACTTTCTGTGTTTCATCAACTTGTTGGTGATTGCTGTGATGCTTAAGAACATGCATTTTCTCAAGGCGATGAACGTTATCATTCTCAGTCTGGCCGTGTCAGATCTTATGATTGCCCCCTGCGGCTCTGCCATCGTCACCATCAAAAATTACCAAGGATCTTTCTTTTTAAGGGGTGCATTCTGTTTTTCAAGATTTTGCTGTGAGCTATTTTGGTGAGTACTGATTTGGAGGGATCATGGTTATTTTATTTGTTTTATGTTATATGATGTGTCCAAATATGTTTATTTCCTATCAAAGGACCCACTATGAAATGGTATATAGTGCTGGCAGCTATATTCATGTGGAAAGAAAAACCATTTAAAATGTGTGAATAATATTAATAATAAATATTTATAATATTAATATAAAATGTTTAATGCTACATTTATTAAAATTCATTATTAAATATTATTTTAAATATATAATTATGTAAAAATGTAAAGACCCATTCAAAATGTGTGTGAAAAATAGACGGCATTTAATAATAACTGAAATTAAACATTTATAATGTTTATATAAAATGTTTATAATATTTATATAGTTTAAATGTACTACTTAAATAGCTTTTTATATTAAGGTTTTTATTTAAAATGCGTGAGAAATGCTTTTTAAAAATATTTAATTATAGCAGTTAATATTTTTAATGTAATGTTAAAGAAATTATATACAATTTAAATACAACATTTAAAAATATCAACATTTAAAAACTTGGTATTAAAAGCTATTATTCTAAATATATATATTAAATTATGTAATACTAATATATATATATATATATATATATATATATATATATATATATATAAAATTTAACAAAGTTTCAGGTATGAAATAACATTAAATGTTTAATACTAAAATATAACATTATATATATATATATATATATATATATATATATTTAAAACCACATTAAATAAATGACTTTTATGTTAAGGCTAGTATTTTGACATTACTTGGCTGCTATGATTATATTATCTCTACTAATACCTAAATAATTAAAATACTATTTGTAAAATATAATAAAGTGCTGATTAATCTCAATTTCTGACCAGTTTTAGATTTCAGAGTGACCAAAGACCAGCCCCATCTACAATCCCATCATCTACTTCCTTACTAACAAACGGCTGTGTTTGCTGTGACAGAGTGTATTCACTCATGCTTGTTTACAGTATGATATATTAGGCCTATTGCACAATGAAACGCTGAAATCTTTCTCTGAATTATGTTTGTCCAGTTTCAAGAGTGGTCTCTGGAAATCCTGTCCTGTGGGCGATACATCCCTCGTCATCACACTGGTGGAGCTCTAATGATGTGCTCAACACAGAAGAGCTGAAGCAGGATTAATCCAGTCTGGACTGATTATTCACACATTAAATTGATCAAAAAGGACCATTTATAATGTTACAAAAATCTATTTTGAACATCCTATTCATCAAATTACCACGACTTCCACAAAAACATTAGGCAACAAAAGTGTTTTCAGCATTGATAAGAAGAAATGTTTTTTGAGCAGGAAATAATATTGGAGTGATTTGATCATGTGACACTGAAGACTGAAACTGAAAATTCAGCTTTACCATCATGAATATATAATTACCTTTCATAATACATTATTTTTGTAATATTTTTGTTTAATATACACCATTTTTCTGTTATTTTTAATCTATCAGTTAAACAGTTACAAAATCAAATGTTACAAATCTAAATAAATTTAAAACAGCCAAAATTATATATAATTACTATGAATGCAGAGCAGTAACCTGACAAAATAAAAAGAGCGCATCTTAATCCCAGATTTAGAGTAAAACCTTTGCCAAATTAATCTCCTCAAAATGAGATTACTGATCGCTATGACAACAAGAGCATAAACTGCATCTTTAATCAAAGATCAGTTCTAATTATGACATTCTATTATTCGAAATAAAGCCTTTTTAAAACTAGAATAAAGATATTTAAAATTTAAAGTAGAATTTGAGAATTTTGATTAAATAAAAAATATCTGGCAGAAATAAAGGGGAAAAAATCATTAAATCAGCCCTTGTTCTATAATTGGCGTTGTTCCTGTCAGAAGAACTACGAGTAAATTGCCTAAAAAAGAAAAAGCATCCCCGGTGACCATGAGCCCTGCAGGGTGTTAATTGAAAAACGCAAACAAATGGAGAACCATAGTGATGATGAGGGAGAGAATAAAGGGGTTTATTACTACAGGCTCTCAAAAAACAGAAGAGCAGATATGGAGTGAAAGGTGCGACTTTATTCCTGGAAATCAAAACTGGAGATGAGAAGTAATTTCACCAATGTTTGGGGACAAGTGAACAGCACATGGCAAGACACTATAGAAGTTGCGTTTGTAATTGCCAATTGTCTGGTTTTGCTGGTCACTTTGCACGTTGGATTTCTCGCAAACTTGTTCGTGGCGTGGGCCGTGCACCACCAGAAGTCTCTCCAGACGTCCAACAACGCTCTCCTGGTGAATCTGGCCGTTATTGACATCTTGCGATGCGCTATTGATTGTCCATTGCTTCTCAGTGTCGTTTTGAGCGCTCGCGACACGCGAGACCTCGGCGATCTGTTCTGCAGCGCGCAGATCGCGTCGTTTTCTCTCATCTGTTGCATGCAGTTGCTCACGCTGGCGTGCATCAGCGCCGAGCGATATCAAGCCATTGCACATCCGTTTAAAAATGCCGAGCGCAGAAAACGGATAACGGCGTGGATTGCGTTGACATGGCTGTTTCCCATCTCCATATCGGTCATTTGCGTGGTTTTCGCGAAAGACTCGCCGGTGTACGTCAGATGCAGAGGTTTGCGCGTGGACACGTTAGACTCGTATGACACGTTTGGAGTTTACATTTTGACTCCCGTCTGGTGCGTTTGTTTGACGCTCATTATTGGATTCTACGGCCGTATTTTCTTTTTAGTCAGAGCGCACGGTCGGAAAATCTTTGATAAGGGGTCGCTTCCACCACCAAAG
Source organism: Carassius carassius (assembly GCF_963082965.1). Taxonomy (NCBI): domain Eukaryota; kingdom Metazoa; phylum Chordata; class Actinopteri; order Cypriniformes; family Cyprinidae; genus Carassius; species Carassius carassius. The sequence continues at coordinate 11,363,678 of NC_081797.1, read as the reverse complement.
AAGAAGAAAGATAATACAGAGCACAAAAAAGAAGAAAAAGCTGATATTAAAAATGATGCAGAAAAACAACAAACATTCAAAAGTGACAATTTAAAACCGAATCAAAATGAGTCACATGAAGAGAATCCACTGGATTTGCATCCAACATCTGATGAACTTACCACATCATTTAGGAATGAGTCCTTGGATATAAACAAACCAGATCTTGCCAATGAAATACCCAGAGAAACCAAAGTCACCTTTATAGATGAACTTTCCAACGAAGCACCACAGGTTCAAGAAGTTCGTGTGAAGCCAAACGACCACCAACCTACTTCTGAAGAAAGTTCTTCATTAACTAATGAAGAAGACGAGGAGGGTGGTGTGGTACCAAATGTGCAGCACGATGTTGCTGCAGAACGTTCTCAGTCATCAGTAAAAGGAGAAGATGGGGACCAACTAGATCATACTTTAGAAACTTTTCCTCCTCCAGCTACTGAAGAATACAGTACTGTTAAGTCAAGCCCTTCACAAGATACTACTGAAGTAACTTCTCCAGCATCAGGGAATGGAGATAAAGGTGCTGATAAGCAAAGTGTTCCTCAAGAAACGGCTGCAGAAACTTCTCCTGCATCGACCGGAGAAGCCACAGCTGCTCCACAGGAGGAGGAGGAGGAGGAGGAGGCGGCAGGTGCCGTCTGTATGATGCCATCTCTCGCCCAAAGAGAACGAGGGAACGCCAAGAAGGAGAGCAAACTGGCCAAGCGCTCCGGATACATCATCTTCACCTTCCTCATATTTTGGATCCCGCTGATTGCGACAGTGGTTTTAAATCACTTCTTTTACCAAAACGACAATCTAACAGTAAGTTAGATGTTTACTGATGTTTACTAAATGTTTACTGATTTGTATCAATTTAACGTTGGAGAAAATAGTTTCTATGCCTCTTTCAACCAGATTAGCTCTTTAACATCTACCATTCACACCAAAAAAATGTATAAATAATGAAATAACAAATAAAATAATGAATTAATAAAACGTGATTAAAATAAGACTTTGTTAACTAATACTTAAAACTGGAAAAATAAAACTTAACTCTGGGTGATTTAAGTCTCAGTGTCTTGCGTATCAAGTAAATGTATCTTGTTTTAAAGATGTATTAAATTTAGATAAATTAATAAAACAAACGAATAGATCAAAAAATACTGATTATTGATTACATAAATAGCCTAGTGTTTTTATTTATTATTTGCTTGTGTGCAGTCTGTTGGTCATATTGCCAAGTCTAATGGTTTATGATGTTTATGATGTCTTGGCACCTGTATTTAATGTATTTCAGGTGGAGGTTTTTCGGGAGCTGGAGGTTTTAACAGTGTCTTTGGTCTGCATGACATCCCTCACCAACCCGATCATCTATGCTGCGGTCAACCCTCAGTTCCGCACAGAGTTTCACAATCTGAAGACAAAATGGAAAGCGTTTTTTACATATTCATAGTTTATATGTACTTGTGGGGTTGTCAAGAGCTGAGATCCCAACACTACGTCAAGCGGCTGTTTAATTAAACAAGTTTACCAAACAAGCCAGGTTCATTTCAGTTAGTCTGACTTATTGTCAGTTGATTTGGTTCAAAATAAGTCAGACTAACTGAAATAAGCCTGGCTTATTTGGTAAACTTGTTTTATGAAACAGCCCCCTGATCTGTTTATTTGTGTTGTGTTGTTGTATGCTGTTGGCCACAAATTGAATTAGATGATGCTGTCTTAAATCTTAAGAAATGCTAAGACTATTAATAAATTTAAACCGATGTTATGAATAATGTTTGTAAACAGCTACATTTTGGTAACAATGAAATACAGTTTAGCCTATTACATTACATTTTGTAAGACAATGTTCAGCCTTGACCTTTGAAAAAAAATGTTTTCAATTAAGATTGAGCATATTGTGTTCTTTGATTTACTTTTCCGTTTATATGATGAAAAATTATTGATATGACTAATAAAATGTGAAATACATATTTTATAACCATGTATAAGTTGATAAAGCAATGATAAAGAAAAAATGTGATATATGTGATAAAATATGTTTTGCCCTCAGAGATTGACCAGAGATTTATCTTAAATTTCATGTATAAATATATAAGATATAATTCAACCAGAAATTTTTTTAATTAAGTCTTGTTAAAACAGTTCAAAAATACTTTTTAGACAGTTATTTAATATAGACATTAACAAACAAACTGGTAACTGCAACAGATGAAAATGTTCATGAATATTTATAGTCTAAGACAAAAAGTAAGTCTAATGTTAATCTGAAAAAAGTAAACAATGTTTCATAATGTAAATCACATAATAATTTATTCATGTGATGGTAAAGCTGAATTTTCAGCAGTTATTACTCCAGTCTTCAGTCACATGATCATACTAATATGCTTGTAACGTTGACAGTTGTGGGAAGCCATGTACACTGTAATGCAAGAATGCAATCTTTTGGTAATCCATTTCACAAATTAACGTATTTTCCCAAGATTTGTGCATCAGACATTTTTTTAAGACCGTACTAAATTAAAATGAATTTTTGTGAGTATTAATAAACTCATGCATCTGTGTGTTTTGGTAATATGTTTTTGGTAATATGTGGAAATAATGTATTTTCACAATTTATTTGTACTAGGTATTGTGCAACATGACATCAAAATCAACTATATTTACCTTCTATAATAAAATATTAATAATCTTCATAATACATACATTAAATTATGTAAATGGATCTAATTTAGTACATAAATTATTATTATAGAAATTAATATATTCATGTAGTCAAACTATAAATAATGTTGATCTTAATAGACTGTCATATTGTTCACAAAATTTACAGAAAAAAAATCATACATTTTCATCAAAATGTAATGCTTCTTTTTTATTCCTCATATACCATTTAAATATTTAGAGAGTTTTTCCCATCAATGTTTGCCACCAAAACCTGCTTGAAAACAGTCATTTTTGCTGACACTGGTGGCCTTATTCTTTAACTTAGATTATACTTCTTTAAAATTAGATTATATTATTATATTAAATTGCATTATATATAAAATCAATTCCCACCCTATATTATTCCTACTTTAATCGTTTCACTTAAAGTGATGTCACATAATTTAAGTTAAATGTGTCACAGTGTTATTTCACGTCGTCTTTAATTACTAGAGCAGGAGAGAAGTGTAATAACAAGCTAATTTTTGCCACCTCGTATCACATGACATCTTACCTCCTATTGATATGAAGAGCAGAGAGGAGCTGACCCCTGCAGAGCGACTGCTAAACCTCTGCTCCTGTGCCTGAACCCTGTGATTATCATACAGATCCCCTGAGAGCGACACACACACAAATATCACAGTAATGCATTGCACATTTGGCAGATTTAAGATCCTCTGTGCTGTACCAGATTTCATACTGGTATGAAGAGGATGCAGCCCAGCAGGGTTCCAGTGAGAGCCACCTTCACGATCTCCTGCAGGCCCTTATTCCCCTGGTGAAGACCTCTGAGCAACGCCGTGATGTCAAAGGTCAACTCTGTGGTGGAGCCGAAAGTAGCGTACACCACGGCACTGACAACAAAGTTATTCTGAGTGGAAATACTGAGAATAGACATGACAACAGTGTTGCTGTCAAAAGTATTTGTGAGGTTCTTGTGTTGTTCTGGTGTAGCTGCTCACCTTGCAAAGCCCATGACGATGTATTACGAGAGAGGAATGATGGAGCTGACTGCTGTGGCAAACCACCAGTCCACCAAGAGGCCACAACTTTTTTTTAATAAGTTTAAAATTGAACTAAATTCAAATGTTAAAAAGTTTGGGATAAATAGGTTTAAAAAAATTACAAAAAAAAAACTGCTTAATAAATAAATACTTAAATTTAGCAATGATGCATAAAAACAATCAAATGTGAAAATAAAGACTTTTATAATGTTACAAACTCTGCTCTTTTTACAATCCGTTTATCAAAGAATCATGAAAAACTGTCTCATGGTTTCCATAAAAATAGTATCCAGAACAAATGCTTTCAACATTGATAATACGGATAATTGATAATTTTTGAGCATCAAATCATTATATTAGAATGATTTCTGAAGGATCATGCGAGGCTGAAGACTGGAGTAATGCTGGGAATAAATTACATTTTAAAATATATCAAAAAAGGAAGTTCAAAAACATTACCAAATCTTACCGACCCAAAACATTTTAACATTGTTGTGGATGTGGTATAAAACTGACAACATACTTCTGAATATCAGTATTAAATATTTGTAGATTGATGTTGAGTATACTAACAGCAAAAACAATGATCCCATCCACTGTATATTTATAGTAGTAGTAGTGGAGTTTTCCAAATGGCCATAGAAAATAGCAGGACAACCTCCATCAGAGTTTCACTGAAATAAAACTGTGGCACATTTGCAATCCAGAGAGAGATACTACAATGTATCAGTACTTATTTAGACAAATTCTTACCATAAGGGATGCCTAAAACTGTGAGGAGCATTAGGAGTCCAACAAAAACATAAACCAGAGAGATCCACCAGCCGAAGAGAAACATCTAGAGAACGTTGCCACAAGTGAACAATAAACCCACAGTGTCCGACCTGTCCTGAAAGGGATGCTCTGTCACATGACTCTTGCACTTCCTGGATCCGAACTTAAATTAATAGAACAGAGCAACATCAGCATCAGCAATATGCAAAATAAAACTGGACATATGTGCTCAGTGCACATTTACCCTATAATTATTTGCAAGCCTTTGGGCCTCTACTTCATTTTCAGCACTTATGCTGGTCTTGGACGAGTTCTTATCTCATATTTCTTCACCGAAGCTGCATGCTGTAAAGAAGTTGGAAGTAAAGACAAAACAAGGGTTAGTAGCATCATGTTAGAAAACAAGAAAAAAAAAAAAAAACACCCTTGATTTAATGAAAAGTGCATGTGTTCTCACTTCTCTGCGGGTGTTTCGTTGTGTAGGAGCCGCTTGTTTGCAGGAAACAGGAGTGAGTGTGAGCATCGCCGACTTCTGAGTGAACGTGAGCTACACAAACCCTGTCACAGCATGAACCAGCCTGATGAAACCTAGAGAACCGCTGGACAATCTGATGAAATCATGGTTTATTATTAAGCATTCAAATCTATTTGGTTTTATTTAAATTATCATGTTTTCAAAATATATTTATTAGAATTCCTTAAAACCGGCAGCACATATCTGTTAATAGTGACAAAAAAAACATGTTAACATTAATTTAATGTAAAAAAAAAAGTTTATTGTAAATAAAACATTAAAGAACATGGTTCAAATATTTCTTACATGCAATAAATTGCATTCAATTATAAATATCTCAAACTGGTTACGGTGTATTAGATACATACACATTGGTTTATTAGTAGTTACTTAAGTGTGACTGACAAATATGCATCATGTAAATTTGATCCTGATTCATTTACATCCAGGATAAATTATAATACACGTTCAAATCCATTCATGTGAAATACAACAGACAGCCATTCATGTCACGTGAATTTATGATCATGTTACATCCATTGTTGCATATCAAAAGTCCGAAGTAACTGGAACAAAAGGTGTAACGGTCTGTTTTAATAAAATAACACACTGCACTGTTGACAATTCAGGCCAGTGGATTCTTTTTAGTTCTTCAGTTTACATACAATGGCTTTACTTATTTGTATTATTGTTGTTTACCTTGCTTTTCTTCTTCGCAGCTCTAGATTCAGTGTCATTTCAGGACATGCTCTTCTCTGTCATTCCACAGTCTCAGTCTCGAATGACAGACAGTTCTTCAGTAATCAGCCTCATGTGATTCAAGTGCACTTACTCTGAGCCACCGTGATGCCAGACCTTGCTAAATATGTGAGCAAACTGGACTGACAAACAAACCCCAAACAAGCAAATCTCTCTAAAAAAAAAAAAAGGTAAAACTTATAAAAAATGAGACACATTCAATAAACAAAGGTTATTAAAATGTAAATATTTATTTTAAAGAACTTCCACAAACCTGATATAAAAGCCAAAAAGCATTCCAAAAAGAAATCATAGCAAATATTAATCACTGTTTTATATTTGCCTTATAAAACAATATTTCTTAAATAATGCATCGCTCGCTGGCCATGTCAATATCATCATCAAGCATAAGAAAACAGTCACAGTACAATCAATGCACACATTCTGTAAAAATAAGGTTCCTGGGTCATTACTACATCAGCGTAACCTGAATAACTTTTTTTAGTAGTAAACTTCACTTGCATTATGCAGCACTGAAGTAACACTTATTTTTCAAGGCATTAAGATTTCTAAACATGCTGAGATGTTACAAGAGTCCTTTCCACCACTAGTCTGGATATCCAAAGCACTTAGTGTGGTCAGAAAAAATATCTGAACTCACTTGGCAAGAAAATGTTAGGCATTGAAGATGTCTCAAAGGTTCTCGAACGAGGTCTGTGGTGTTCACAAATGTCTATTATATGAACAGAAATCACTCAAAATGCCGGAGGGAGTCATTTCTCATCCATTACCAGTAGATATCAACACTGTTCCAGCAAGGGTTGAAGCTACAGTAGGTTGTTAGTGCAGAGCTCTAGGTAAACAAGCTTCTACACAATGAAGAACGGGTATATTTGGTAAAAAATGTTCTGTAAGAGCTTATGTGAGGAGTCTGGCCACCTGTGACTTCACCTCCTCATCTGGATGGGACAGCAGCAGGGGCAGTTTACGGTGCAGCTGAGAGGAGCTGTCCAGTAAAACACAGTACAGAGAGTCCTGCCGCCTCCTCAGAGCTTCAGCCACCTGAGCAGAGGGTCTCCACGCACGCAGATTCCCTACGAAAAACAGCAGGCGGAGAAGAACAGACGTGCTTGTGCAGCAGTCAAACAACAAAATCAGGGACGCTGGAGCCTGTGAACAGATTTACAAGTAAATGGAGGAGCTTGTGCCAATATATAACAGCTCTTATAACTAAGAGGAGAACGCAATTATGGCTGCATGATGAATCAAGATAGAACCAGAATCGCAACGTGGCTTAGTGTGATTATCCAATCACAAAGATTGTGATTTATATAAATAAATAAATATATATTTGAGTTTTTCAGAGTGCTAGCTGCAGTTTAACGTCAAAATAAATAAAATTAAGATGGCCATAATTTGTAAGGCTTCACAAATTGCCCGAAATTTTTTTATATGCTGATATAAAATGATGTTATCAGAATAAAATTAATTATTAAAATAAAAGTTTTTTTTCCCTAAACGCAAATTTTTATTTCACTATGAAATATTAAAATATATTTCTATATATTATTATCGCAATAGTAATACAATATAGGACTAAATTAAAATCTTAAAATAATATTAATATTAACAATAGTAATGATACATTATTTTATTCTCATGTTGACATATTATAATTATTATTAAATAAAGATGAGACACAAAATAAATATTACTAATAATAAATATTACTTTATTAAATAAAATAAGAAACATTACTATTTAAATATTCTACTGTGAAATGAAGCAAATAAGTATTTAGGAGAATCTGATAATAATATTGATAATCATAATGTGAATTTATTTTATTTTCATGTTGATTACAAATTCATTCAAATCTGGAAAAATTGTAAAGCCATACAAACAAGCACAGCACGCCTTTTTTTAAATAATAATCTTATTTTAAATTTTTATCTGAAGAAAAATCACAATAATATTCTTTCGTCAAATCGTGCAGCACTAAACTAAATCATGACCACAGAGTGGCCTTAAAATAGACATATGCATCAACAGCGGGCAATGAGAAAAACTAGGACACCTAGCATCCAAGGCGATTATTTATAGATTTATCTATTTATAATCATATTGTGTTGGTATGACTGAATATTCACTGAAACCAGCTGCACTGGATCTCACTTACAAAACAGTGAAAGCATTACAGCAGAAACCCTAAAAGACATGCTTGTTCACCTGAGCTTGCACAATATCGTCCATCAGATCTGGATTGGAGGAAAGATTCACCAGGACCTTCAGGACCTGGATCTGCAGGAACAGATTCAATCTTCAACACATCTGCTTGTGTAAACACATCACTGAATACGTTCCTCACGTTAATCACCTGTAGGACTTCACTGCTCACTACGAGTAGTGATAGGAGGAGGGTGATGGAACTCTTCATCAGATGCTGGTGATTATCCGTGACTGACAGATTAGTGAGCAATCGGAGCGCTGCCAGCTGAAGGTCAGAGTTCACCGGCGACATCTCAATCATCTGCATCACCGACGAGACGTATATCTGACCAACAACAACAGAAACCAGTGTAGGCATAGTATCCATGGTAGAGCGAAAGAAAAACAGATTCCAAATGTCATTTATATATTATTACAGCATTTATTAATACTTTGAATTAGCGTTTTTTATATTTTAATATAGTTTTCATTTGTATTCAAATCAATTTTTATTAAAATTTTCATTCAATTTAGACATTTTGTTGGCAAATTCTCATTTAGAGTTTTTACGTTTAATTCTGTCCATCTAAATAAATAACGCGATACCTTCAGCTGCTCTTGATTGCGGATATTCATGCTCAAGTTGTTCAGAGCGTTCAGAGTCTGAACACGGATCTCAGGCGAAGGGTCTGAGAGGAAGCCTGCTATGATGTGAAGGCCTCCGAATTCTCGCAGAAGATCCTAACCAAGAAAAGCAAAAGATTACTTTAAATATGCTGCATCATCAAGTCCAAAAAAATACGTCTAATGCATAATGTCTAGAAGACAGAACATCAAATGACCTGGTTTACTGTAAAGGCAGCAGCATTTCCTAAAGTCACGAGAACTTTCCTCCTCTCTTCTAGGTTTGGGCTGCTCTGTAAAAGCGAGAGAAGCATACTCAGATGTCGAGGCTCCAGGCTGGCAGCAGATTTGGAGAAAATATCACCTTGTGAGAAGACAAAAACATAAAGAAAGGTTTGTATGAAGAAGACATCTACTTCTGTTAACAAATCAAGAACCTAGGACAATAAAATGAAGTTGACACACTGCCTTTATTTACTCACTGTAATGTACATGATTAAAAACACACCCTTCAAACTTATACAGAGCTGTCAGGAAGCAAGACTTTATATAACACATCCAACCAATTCAATGTAATTTAACTTACTAGATTCAGTATACGCTGTAGGATCCAGATTATCACTCTTACTGACAACTTTAAATCCAGACACTTTGGCCATCAGGCTTCCAGGCTGAATAGTCACACTTTTAGCAGACTTTTTTCTGTTTACTCCCGCATCTCCAGCGCGACTGAAGACTAGTTTATAAATGCCATACGAGGCTCCGGCTCCTGCTACAATCCCCAGCAGAGCCTTCACGCTACACAGGCGGGCTACGACAGTGTCGTCTCCCATTCTGCGATAGGGGCAGCTTTCATATGTTTTCACATGGTCCTTGTCCGACAGGATAAATAATACAGATACAAACAGTTCCTGATCATTTTACCCGTCACTACTGTTTCCTCAGATCTGCGTCTATTGCGTCAGTGGACGACCAAAACATTTCGCGGAGTTAAGTGTTGCTGTGTTGAGCGTTCATTAATGATTTTCTGCTTTTGAACGAATTACATTTCTATCATTATTGAATAAATAAAAATAACCATGCGATTTACAAATATTATTTGTTTATTTAAAATCCATCCATCCTTCTATTTAGCAATAAACAGTCTATAGCTAGCAATATAGGCTACAGTTATATATATTAACTTTATATTTTGCTATCGTTTCCTCCTGTTATTTCTCCTTAACAACCACTTGCTTAGGTTACCAAGCGACATGTGTAAATAGGTGTAAATATTGACAGAAGCTGCAGGAGTATCATATTTTGTGTTGCATTGACTGACTTCAGGAAATCATTAAACTAGCTCTTCACCTGGAGCCGTCGTCTTTATGATGATTTCTCTGCAAGATTCAGATCCAATTATACGAGACTACATGATTAAACATTCACTTCCTCAGATATACAAGGTGAATTACATTAAATGTTATCTAATGATCGAATTACTTTATTAATAATCCGTTTAAGGAAATATGTAACTGCACAAAGAGGCTACATATTGTTAATAAAATAATAGGCTATTGTATTTTTTTTTAAATAAATGCTATTCATTTAGAGGATTTTTAGATTTAGATGACTTAATGCTATGCTTTAAAGATTTATTTATGTTGCATTTCAACCAGGCTTTACTTGCTGGGTTATGCATCTCATGCCCTGAGGATCCTTTGCTCTTTATAGAGGAGAAGATCCTATCTATCCTTGAGGATCATGATTTTGAGATCTGCTGGTAGGTGTGATTCTTCACATGTATGGCTCAGCAAAATGGTTTTAATACAGTAAATAACACCTCTAAGATGTAAACTTTTTCTGAATTCAGGCACACATTTATTGACAAAGACAAACAAATCTCCTCATTGGCAGGAGGCATTGTGTATGATATGTTTGGAAACCCAGAAGACAGCCTGGTAAAACTCTCTAAGTATTTTCATCGTTCAGAGTGAATGAGGGTTGTGTCTTCAACTCTTCATTTGCTTAAAGTCATTTATTAATTTCCCCTCTCACAGTGTCCGTCACATTTGTTAGAGAAAGTGTACTCCTGTTATCGCACCAGCCTGACCAAAATGTGTTTCACGTGAGTGTCAAACCTATAGACTGTAAGAGTCACACAACAGAAAACAAAACCTGCTTTAGCTAAAAAAAACACTGTGTCTGTATGTCAACTAGCTTTATGACTTACGTTTTATGTTAAGGGGTTGGAAGGGTTATATTTCAAAGAAGAAATTGAAGGCTGCCAGACTCCTGGAGAGAATGGAAGAGGCTGAGATGTATCACAAACAGAGACGGATAAAACTGGCTTTCATCAAGTGGACAGCCTGGGTTCAGTTTCGCAAACGGAGGAAGAATGGTATTTAGCTTTTATGGGTTATAACATAAGGGAATATTATTCTTACATGTAATTCAGAAGTTTGAAGTATTTAGAAAATCCAGCTACTCAATCAAAACTTCTGTTAATATTCTTTCTAACACATAAAGGCATTTTTTATTTTATCCAGATGCCGTGAGGAAACTACAAAAAGTGCAGGAGTCTGTTCACTGCAGAAACTTCATCACAGCTTGGCGTCATGTTGTGCAGGACGCTAAAAGAACAAAGGAATACTTTAAGGTAGTTTTTCAGAACAGTCAAACACAAATGCACTGAACTCATGAGATGTTTTATGATTTATGTCTTGCTTAGAGGCTAGAGAGAGAATTACAAGAAAGCCAGAACTCAGGGAGACCAGAAAGTGATGGCCAGGACAGACTATCACTGCTCCCTAACAAGCTGTCTCTTAAGGTATCACTTAACTTCTGTGATGTTGCCATTAAATAACTGCCAATTACACAATTTTAATACACAATTTGCTTCAGATCTTCCAAAGTTTAGGTGTGCGTGAGCTCCTGAAATGTGCTCAGGTGTGTCGTTCTTGGAAAGCGATCACTCAAATCAGCTTGCTGTGGAATGAGGTCAGTGCAGCTCGCTTTAAAACTTTTAAATATAAATCTAGGTAGTATAACCTGTAAAATGTGTTTCCGCAGATCGATTTCTCCCTTGAGGCCAGCTGGATCACAGATCAGACTGTGCAGAGAATACTGCATGTGCATCGCGTCTATGTGATCTCTGTCAACTTGTGCGGTTGCGCACTGGTGCAGGAGTCGAGTTTTAGACGCATCAGTAAATTTACTTTAACCAGCCTTAAAAATTCATACATTTTTGATGCAATCAAAAATATGATAAGGACCATGCTTGTGTTTTTTTTTTTTTTTGTCAAAGGTCAATGCAGAAATCTTCAAGAACTTGATCTCAGTGAATGCTCACATCTTAATGCAAGTAGAATAAAAACACACTGTTACAATTTTACTGCTTTAAAAAAAAAATCTAATTCCTGTTTTGTTTGTAAACACACTGACAGGATGAAAATATGAAGATGATTTTAGAGGGATGCCGCTCTCTCCTGCATCTTAATCTGGCATTCACTCATGTTACTAATGCCACTTTAAGAGTCTTGTCAAGGTCCAAACTTCTTACATGCGTCTCAGTTCTTCATACTCTACACATGAGAGAAATGCTATATTTTTATGATGCTTATGGCATTGATTGTTATTTTAAAGATGCTGTCTGACGCTGCGGTCTCTGAGTCTCGCATACTGCACAAGTTACTCTGATAAAGGCCTGCAGTATCTGAGCACAGGAAAAGGCTGCCACAGACTCACGTATCTGGATCTCTCTGGGTGTTCTCAGGTGTTGACATGTATAGAATATAGAAACTAGTAATATTAGCTAATATTTTATCTAATGTGTAGGTGAATATATTAATATATAATAAAATAGCACTTCTATATGCACAAAACTTTAGTAGCTACTGTACCAGGTACTTTTTTGGTGCTCAGATTAAAGGATTGCATTATATGAATGTGGCATTACAGTTTTTATTTTCTACTGTACAGATATCTGTGGATGGATTTAAATATGTTGCTGAAGCTTGCAGCACACTTCAACAGATTGTGTTAGACGATCTCCCCACCCTGACTGACACCTGTGTGCAGGTACGTGTTATTAATATATGTACACTAACATCTATTAGACTTTAAGTTTAAAGTACATTTCTATTGTTAGTTGCTTGGTGATTGTTGTTTTTCTTTGCTGCAAGGTCTTAGTGGCCAAATGTCGTACGTTGGCTACGATTTCCATACTGGACTCACCGTATCTCTCTGATGTGGCTTTCAAAACAATGGCTGAAGTGACCAGCCTCACTAAGATCCAAATAGAAAGTTTGTATTTATGCGCTCAAATAGTGTGGCATGGTTAGAAAGACTAAATTATTCAAATAGAAACTGTGCATTCTGCATTGCAGGTAATAATCGAATGACGGACAGCAGCTTGAAGGCCCTGTGCCGGAGCTGTCTGAAGCTCAGCGAGATCCAGGTGTCTGACTGCACTCGCATGACTGATGCCAGCTTGAAGTCTTTAGGAAGTCTGACAAAACTGTGCAACTTAAATATCTCAGGCTGTATCAAGTAAGAGACGACCAACATGAATATATAGAAAAATGCAAATGCAGTGTCTCTCTGAGAACTTTTTTTTTCTTTTCTGTGGGGTGAAAGAAAAGAAAATGGGCCAAAAATATGATATATGGCACAGTATATATAAACACATAATATATTGTATTTATGGTTACTACTGGATATGCATTCTTAAATATGATTCTTAAAAAAATCTGTTTTGTTTAAAACTAATAGAATAGTTGCATTTAATTTATATTGTGTGTGTGTGTTTTAAATTTGTTTTGACCTGGTCTAGGGTCACAGATATGGGAATCCATTACATCACTGAAGGAGCATCTGCTGTGGAACTGCGAGAGCTTGATCTTTCCTACTGCCCAAAACTTACTGACCTTTCCCTGAAAAGAATAACTCAGAAGTACACACACTTTATACATAAAATATCAAATTCTTCTTACACGGAGACTGTTTGAATGTACATTTGTTCTCAAGATGTAGCAAGCTGACCCACCTGAGTGTGTGTTTCTGTGAGAACCTGACAGATAATGGATTTGAGTGTCTGGACAATTGTGCTTCTCTCGTCTCTCTGGACATCACAGGCTGCAAAATACATGACAAAGTACACTTTAGTATTTTATGCATAATATATATATATATATATATATAGCTGTAGTCAATACTGTTTTATTTTAAAGATGTGTCTCTCACAGGGACTAGCAGCCTTGGGAACTAACCACAGTCTGAGAAAACTGACCGCATCTGAATGTGTTTTCATAACAGATAATGGAATAAAGGTTTGGTTTCCCTTTTTATCACTTTATTGTGCATAAATTTGACTTGCAGTGTATTTACCGGCTGATTATGATTCATGTGATTATCACATTCACGTGATGATCTTTTTTGTCTTGTGCAGATGTTTTGCCAAAAGTGTAAAAGCCTGGAGCTTCTGGATGTGTGTCAGTGTGTGTGTCTGTCTGATCGAGCCATCAAAGCCCTCTCCTTCTTCTGCAGGACCATTGCCACAGTCCGAATAGCTGGATGCCCTAAAGTACTCCTTTAATTCAGTAATCGATAAATTCAACTTTTTATGATTTTTAAATCAAAATAAGAAAATCAACATTTCCAACAAATTGTTATGCTGATAATCCATATGGCAAAATATTTTCTAATATATTTTTTTTCTATTTTTTTGTATTTTGTACATATTCTCTACAAGTATACTTTTGAAAAATATCTTTTAAAACATACTAAATACATCAATATTTTTTAAGCATTTAAAAATATATTTTGCACTCTGTATACTTGAATCCAAGAAAATAAATTTCACAGTAACAGGAACATACTATATAATTAAAAAATATATACTTATTAGAACTATTATTACATATTATATACACACTACAGTAAATACATACTTTATTACAACATACAGTATATATAAAAAACAGCATAATTAAATCTATTTTTGATCTCTAGTATGTTAATTCATCCACATTTGCAGTTAGTCTAAATGTAAGCCCAACTATATATATTTTTTTGGCATATGCAAATATCATTTGTAATAAAAATGCATTCAATTCAATAAAAAAGTGGTCTCAGATCATTGGAGCATGGTAAATATCTTAACTGACTATATATTTTGTTTCTCCAGCTGACAGATACAGCAGTGAAGTACCTGACAAGAGTTGGTCACTTCCTGAAGGAGCTGGATGTGAGTGGCTGTCCTCTCCTGACTGACCGCACTCCTTCCCTTCTACTGTGCAGCTGTCTGCAGCTGCGGTCCATCAGCATGCTCTGCTGCAGGAACATCTCCAAGTATGACTCAGTGTTTGCCCTACACTTACTAATGACATCTTTGGCTTTAAGAGATTAGTGTACACGGCTAACACAGTGCATATTTATATTCATGTTGGAGATATTGCAGATTAAGTTGATATAGTGTTGATTTGTACCTGCCTCTTCTCAGACAGGCTGCTCTGAAACTGCAGCACCGTGTCCAACACTGGAAACACAGTAACGATGACGCCCCCTACAGTCAGGACTAACTACTACAGCTTGACCAGATCTGGACCAACTGGAGAAACAAGACATTACAAACTGACATTACCTACACTGTGGGGAAAAAAATGACATATTGTGTAATTTATCGGATTTCATAAGAAATCACTTTTTAAGCTTTTTTGCACAATTATGAATCTTTAGTTAATAAATATTGAAAAGTACTTATGCCACTGAATGGCCTGACAAAAAGGTTTGGAATTCCTTTAGCAAACCGAAGTTTTTTGGCATTGGTTATAAAAGAGGAAATGTTTTATAAAAATTGAAATTTATATAAACTAGAAAATATAGGTGGCTTCATATGCAGAAATGGACTGGAACTATTACATATTTCACGAACCCAGTTTCATAAGAAATAAAAGAATAAGGCATCAGTTTTGAAAAATACCAAACTTTATAATCAGGATTGAATATTATTTTGTACTCTCTTACTATTGTTTGGGTATTTTTATGACAAAGAAATACTGTGGGACCTTTGTTTTAATTAAATATGACATTTATATATTGAATCACAAAATAAAAATAAAAAATGTATTAAAAAACAGTAAAATATGATGGGTTATGTACCTTTTATTTAAATTACACAGGCTGTTCATGTCAAGCATGCAGTAAAGTGTATTTGCATAGCAGCAGAACACGCTATTGAAAAAGTAGGCGCTATTATTTATACATATTTATATAGCATACATATATACTTTCCCATAGAAACTCATGATTTTGCTACAAGACAAGGTGTAGCATGATAGAAATAAAATTAAAAGGAGAGATAAAGGAATAAAATATGATTGTGAAAATGGAGGACGAATATGCAAATAACATTCTTCATGATCAAACTAGCACAGACCCCCAAACTGCTGGAGAAGAGAGAATCTCGTGACGATGTGGAGGGTAACATGTGTGGCCATGCTCATGTTCGTCAAAGGTAGGGTCTTCCAATTGATTTGGTACTATTTTCACAAACTTTCAAACAGATCATAAATAACGCTACTGTACACGTCAGAGTTTGCTTGCGACATACTCTAAGCAGCTGTTGGATCACGATCTGGTTCTAATCTGGGGTGCATGGATCAAATCCAGATCCCATTTCCCCACATACCTGCCCAATAAAACAGAGGCCTATAAAAACGAAAAACCTTTAATTCAATTGCTTTTGCATAACATACATAATGTAAAAAAAAAAAGAGTTTTATATTATATTTATTAATTACTCCAAGCCCTGAACTGTGTGTTAAATTTGGGTGTTGCTGTAATCTTTCCCACCTTGTGTCTTATATTGCAGATTCTCGTTCTCATTTGAACGGTAAGAGCCTCTTTCCCTGGATGTCTTTAGAAAGAATGGCACAAATCTAAAAAGAAACACTTGAGTGATCTGATGATCGTAACTTTGTCTTGGGTGTCACTGTGAACAACTCCTCGCTCCTCTCTTTCAGTTTGTGGTCGTGCCCCTCTATACCCCCGTGTTGTGGGTGGTACAGACACACATGAGGGTGCATGGCCATGGATGGTTAGTCTTCACAGCCCCAAATATAAAGGCCATTTCTGCGGAGGTTCGCTCATCAGCAGTGAATGGGTGTTATCTGCAGCTCACTGTTTCGCTAGGTTAGAAGCACATGATCACACATTTCCACAAATATTAAAAACTGCTCTCTCTGTTCTTGTAATATTGTTGTTTTCTTCATTCAGCGTCAACACGTTCAACGTCTGTGTGTATTTGGGAAGGAGGACACAGCAGGGCGATCATGGGCATGAAATCAGCAGAAGCGTCAGTACGCTCCTCATTCACCCGTCCTACAACAGCGACACCTACAACAATGACATCGCTCTCCTGCGTCTGTCCTCTTCAGTCAGCTTCACCAACTATATTAGACCCGTGTGTTTAGCTGCAGAAAACAGCCACTTCCCTTCCGGCACCAGCAGCTGGATTACAGGCTGGGGACAAACCGCATTTGGAGGTAACACAATCATACACACACACACACACATCTGCTAACATCACAAACTGATGACTGTGTTTGTGTGTCCAGTGAATTTGTCTTATCCCGGGACTCTGCAGGAGGCTGTGGTTCCAGTGGTCATTAATTCTGAATGTAATAATCTGCTGGGTGCTGACCTCATTACAGACAACATGATGTGTGCTGGTTTACTGCAGGGAGGAAAAGACACCTGCCAGGTACAAGTTACTACTCATCTAAAAATGTGCTTTTACATCAGGAATGTGCTCAATTCAGAATTGCAGCTATTTCATTTTACATTCATAGTCACTGTTTGCTCAGATCACTGTTTTATGTTAAATAGTACAATATATAAAAAAGTCACTGAAAAACATGCTGTGTGTAGGGGGACTCTGGTGGTCCAATGGTGAGTCAGCAGTGTTCAGTGTGGGTTCAGTCTGGTATCATCAGCAGAGGTCATGACTGTGGTCAGCCCGGTGAACTTGGTGTGTACACTCGTGTGTCACAGTATCAGCAGTGGATCACCACCTCCACTGGCCAAAACATCCCAGGATTTGTCATCTTCAATCCCCTAGTCTCATGCCCTTCTGCCAGCCAAGGTTAAAATATATAGCCTTAAACATGTATATCTCACAGATACATAATATCATTTGTTTTTTTTACCTCTGCAGGTTGAGGTATAGTCATATAAAACACACTTACCAGTACTTCCAGTAACTGCAATGCCAGTACCCAGTGATCATCACAAACTGCACAAGTTCAAGATTTGTTGAAAATTAGTTTTCTCCAGGACTTACCATAGTTGTTGTAGGATGTGACTAACAAGATTAATTGTGAACATAATGCAGTATTTTATCAACAATTTTCTCTCATCTACTCACAATTAAACCCTATTTCTTTTTCTTTCTTTTTTTACCTTTTCTTCATTTTGCAAATATTAAGCACAGATCTTACACATCCAGTACATACAACTTTATATCAACATATAAAATGACAGTGTGGAAATTTCAAATGTTTTCAAGTGTATCAAGTGGCAGTAAAGACAATTAAAAGGTTACAAAATACTTCTATTTCAAATAAATTCTGTTTTTGAACAGATAATAATAATAATAATAATAATAATAATAATGGTTTCCACAAAAATACTAAGTAGCTCAACTGTTTTCAACAATGTTTCTTGAGCAGCATATTAGAATGATTTCTAAAGGATTATGTGACACTGGAGACTGGAGAAATAACTTTGCATCACAAATAAATCACCTTTTCAAAACAGATTCACATAGAAAAAAGTTGTTTTAAATTGTAATAATATAGAATATCACAATTTTCACTGAATTATTGATTTAAAAAATGCAGCCCTACAAACCGACCCCAAACTTTTAAACAGTAGTGTATATTCTGTAATACACATATTGTACAGTATGTTGCAATGTGTGTAAAAGCTTTTACCAAAATTGAAAAGTGCTTTAAAATTGCATGGTTAATTTCTTTCTTTTGTACAGTTGTTTCAATGCATTCTTTTTATCAACTAATCTGATATACTGTAAAGTCTCTCAGGCTGTTCCAGTATAAATCTCCTGTCTAAAACCAGCAGCAAGGCTCTGTCAGTTCTGTAGTTGGCTTCTGTGTAGGTTTTTAACTCTGATCTCCGAGTCTGAGGCTCTCAAACCAGCTCTGGGTTCTCAGGTTCACAGCAGCAGCTTTGATCCTTCCTTCTTCATGTGTGCCACCATTCAAATTAGCTAAATGAATACATACAATGTAATGAATGCATAGAATATGTTAGATAATGTTGTTTAAATAGTCAATTTTTTACCTTTATTATTATGTATATCTATGGCAGCAACAGCAATGACAGCAAATCGGAACAGGTTCAGAGAGCGAGTGGAATTATGGGAAGTGTAGTTCATCAACTATAAAAGGAAGTCCACTCCGTGATACTGATTGTGACAATTCATCATTCATCATTCATATCATTCATCTTGAAATGTTATTGTCGTCTGAATGAACAATGATGGATAAAATTTGGATTTTTTTTTTTTATATTATAATTATAAAGTATTAATATCCTAAGAAAAGAAGAAGACAAAGATAAAATGACAAAAAAGTCATCTGTGGCTTAATTTGAGTTAATAATATCAACAAAAACAACAACAGCAATACTACACTGATCTAAAATTGTATTTTTTAAAATTGTATTTATTTTTTTACTATTGTAAAATGGAGAGCTATGGCTATATAATTAATTTTGATGACCCAACTAATACAAAATAGGCCTATTTACATGTTTAGTTGTTTATAGGTTTTAGTTTAATTAGACTTCATTTTGTTTTCAGAACATATAATGTCTGAAAAATACGAACTTTTATTTTAGCTAGACTAAATGTGTGCCATGTTACAAACTTTCCATTGACAGATATTTTCTATAGCCTACACCAACTCTGTCTAAAAATTTTACCCTCAAAGAACCTTTTTACATTGTTGCAATTTGGCCATTCATTGTTTATTAAGCCTGTTTCTTATGTGAACTATTGTGTGGCGTCCAAAACAAAATTAGAAGCTGTTTTCTTACTCTCTTTGTGTGGATATAGGGTCCCCAAAATATAGGCAAAACGTGATCCAACCTGTTTTATTAACATTAGCACCTTTAGATATGCAATATTAGATGGAATGTACTACTGTGTTGTAAGTGGCTCATAACTGTCATCTCAGGATGATTTTAAACTCCCAGTGCTGGTCGTTTTGGAGCCGAGACAGAACGTCATACTGGGGCGGATTTTCCGTCTGTTTATGTAATACCCGCAAGCGATATTATTCAAGAAACTACCTCACTGCTTGTGTAACTTGTCTTAATTCCTTCAATGAAGGCCCAAGGTAATTTACTTTTTACCAAAAGTGATTCATAATCCTGAAACAATGGGTCACAGTCAAATAGAGGTTGCTCTCCTGGCAAGCTATTGTAACTCGTCCAGAAGGTGGCACTCTAGTCATTCCACATAAAGCGAGGTTTACAATGCGCCTTTTGACAACAAATAGGTCATATCCTCCTCCACATTAGCTTATGATTTAGTGTTGAGTTATGAGGAGGGATTTAGTATTTGTCCTCAAGGACAGCCAAGTTCAGAATCTAATAAAGCTACAGTGAGGCTACAGGTCTTCTTTCTGAGTACATTTAATGCATGTTAACCAAATTGTTCTTAAGTGAGGTATAGCCATGCTGTAATCCTCATCAGCATTTTGCAGACTAGTAAAAAGTGTTAATATCTATGAGACAATGTGTATTGTATGTGGTATCTGTAAATCAAAATATAATTCATTTAGCTGCACTACTCTTTCAGACAGGTAGTGCTACGCTTCTTTTCGAAAAGAGTCCATAAGAGGAAATGAAAAAGCCTGTCTAGACGCCAGCGGTTGAGGGTCGAGTCAAGAGCATCGAGGGCCATCAGAAGGTCATGGTCAAAGTTCAAACAGAGCTGATGAAATGGAGACTTAAGAGAGGACAACATTTGCTAGATACAGCACAAAGAGAGTTCATTCATATATGACACATAATAAAACTTTATTATCATGACTGGAACGACAGAAATATTGTCATTTGTACCATTTCCGAGTTGGATCTCCATATAGAAATCTTAAGAAGACACTCAAAGAAAAGAAAGGTTTTCATAAATGGTGAAACCTAAACCATTATATAAAACAAATCAAGATTCAGCCTGTTTTTGATCATTTGTAACAATAACACTAGAACTTTACTCACATAGGGATAAAATGAAATGCTGATTGATCTCATTTAACTATAATACCAAACTGTCTATATTGTACTGTGTTCATAGGCTATATATACACATGTATTACACAGCAAGTCAGACAAGGATAGAGAGACAAATTATTTACATCATACAGTAGTCTGTTATGGCAAATCACATTCATAGTCATCTTCACTACATAGAAACATACAGGCCCACACTGAATCTGCATCTGCTGTTCACAAAGTCTCACATATTCTTTCTCTATATATAGTATATTTTGTGTATGCATATGCAGAATTACATATATATGCATATGTGTGTGTGTGTGTGTATATATATATATATATACAGTACAGACCAAAAGTTTGGACACCCTCTCATTCAAAGAGTTTTCTTTATTTTCATGACTATGAAAATTGTAGATTCACACTGAAGGCATCAAAACTATGAATTAACACATGTGGAATTATATACATAACAAAAAAGTGTTAAACAATTGAAAATGTCATATTCTAGGTTCTTCAAAGTAGCCACCTTTTGCTTTGATTACTGCTTTGCACACTCTTGGCATTCTCTTGATGAGCTCCAAGAGGTAGTCACCTGAAATGGTCTTCCAACAGTCTTGAAGGAGTTCCCCGAGAGATGCTTAGCACTTATTGGCCCTTTTGCCTTCAGTCTGCGGTCCAGCTCACCCCTAAACCATCTCGATTGGGTTCAGGTCCGGTGACTGTGGAGGCCAGGTCATCTGGCGCAGCACCCCATCACTCTCCTTCTTGGTCAAATAGCCCTTGATGCCTTCAGTGTGACTCTACAATTTTCATAGTCATGAAAATAAAGAAAACTCTTTGAATGAGAAGGTGTGTCCAAACTTTTGGTCTGTACTATATATATGTACTATATATATATAGATTGTACATTTATAAACACGTACATTCTATCTATGTAAATATATACTTTTAATAATTAAAATAGATATTAAATATAAAAAGCATACATTTATAATATCTCTATAGACATATGCACGTGTAGCATATGCACTCAATCAGTTGTGGAAATGTGAATAAGCTGCGCAGATTCCATGTGAACCTTGTAGTATGTTCACTTTGACACTAAACTTAAGCAGATTATATAAAAATATAGAACTACGGAAGAAATCTTGTCAGAAAGATTCAAAAGGCCAGGACAGAAAACAATCATCTGAACATAAGTAAACAAAACAGAATCAGATCATTCATATATCGGTCTGAATCAGATGAATAGGCCTCCGAAGAACATTGACAGAGTCCAAGTTCCTCAAGACATCATCAAACATCAGGTGAGTCCAGTGTTCTCCTGAAAACTTCATTATGCTGCATTCAGTTCATAGTATGAAGGCATGCACAACGTTTTATTACACTTTTCACAGAAAATGATTTGGTCAACGTATGCTCAGGTAACGTTGGAGAACACATGTTGGGACATCTTGAAGTCGTTTGAAAGCATCTGCCAATAGCATGAATGAATCAGATGGTCACAAACTGCCAGAATCATCAAAATGCAACCCTACAGATGAAATGTCCCAGGAGATCAGGACCATCTCATGCTCGACTGGAGAACCTTAACTCAACAGGTCACGGCTCATCATAATCTATTTACAGAGATTAAGGGAGTGTCCGTGCCTTTTAAGTCTTTCACAGTGTCCTTGAGCCGCTTTCTTCCTCCTTTAATGATGAAAGCCGCCCTTGGCAGCCAGTCCATTGTCTTTCATGAACAGCAATGGCTTTTTTTGTTGTTCTCCTATCTCTCTCTCCCTCCCTCTGTCTGGTGTGTTTGTCTCTCAGGTGCAGCAGTCACGGTCCAGGTTACTCTGAGAGGAGATGAGAGAGGGGTAGGGCGTCATCTTATCGATGTTGACGTAGGTGGTGTTAAGGAGGATGTAGTGCTCGCCGCTGAAGCTGGAGAAGATGGCAGCGATGCGGGACACGAGCTCTGAGAAGGTGGGCCGGCGCTCGGGTTTAGGGTGCCAACACTCAATCATGACATTATATCTACAAAGAAAAGAGTAACACGTAAGGAAAATCTACATTTTCTATAAAAGAACTTATTGTGCAGGATTCATCTGCACACATTTTTCCAAGGAAAAAAAGTTTTCAAATGGCATTAATTATTTAATGTTCATGGCATTAATAAAAGCAAAATACTTTAATATTAGGGGTTCATTTATACAGTCATGGCCAAAAGTTTTGAGAATTACATAAATATTAGTTTTAAAAAAGTTTGCTGCTAAACTGCTTTTAGATCTTTGTTTCAGTTGTTTCTGTGATGTACTGAAATATAATTACAAGCACTTCATACGTTTCAAAGGCTTTTATCGACAATTACATGACATTTATGCAAAGAGTCAGTATTTGCAGTGTTGGCCCTTCTTTTTCAGGACTGGGCATGCTCTCAATCAACTTCTGATAGCAACCCATTCTTTAATAATCACTTCTTGGAGTTTGTCTGAATTAGTGGGTTTTTGTTTGTCCACCCGCCTCTTGAGGATTGACCACAAGTTCTCAATGGGATTAAGATCTGGGGAGTTTCCAGGCCATGGATCCAAAATTTCAACATTCTGTTCCCCGAGCCACTTAGTTATCACTTTTGCCTTATGGCACGGTGCTCCATCGTTCTGGAAAATGCATTGTTCTTAACCAAACTGTTGTTGGATTGTTGTAAGAAGTTGCTGTTGGAGGGTGTTTTGGTACCATTCTTTATTCATGGCTGTGTTTTTGGTCAGAATTGTGAGTGAGCCCACTCCCTTGGATGAGAAGCAACCCCACACATGAATGGTGTCAGGATGCTTTACTGTTGGCATGACACAGGACTGATGGTAGCGCTCACCTTTTCTTCTCCGGACAAGCCTTTTTCCAGATGCCCCAAACAATCGGAAAGGGGCTTCATCGGAGAATATGACTTTGCCCCAGTCCTCAGCAGTCCATTCACTATACTTTCTGCAGAAGATCAATCTGTCCCTGATGTTTTTTTGGAGAGAAGTGGCTTCTTTGCTGCCCTTCTTGACACCAGGCCATCTTCCAAAAGTCTTGGCCTCACTGTGCGTGCAGATGCGCTCACACCTGCCTGCTGCCATTCCTGAGCAAGCTCTGCACTGGTGGCACTCCGATCCCGCAGCTGAATCCTCTTTAGGAGACGATCCTGGTGCTTGCTGGACTTTCTTGGACGCCCTGAAGCCTTCTTTACAAGAGTTGAACCTCTTTCCTCGAAGTTCTTGATGATCCTATAAATTGTTGATTTAGGTGCAATCTTAGTAGCCACAATATCCTTGCCTGTGAAGCCATTTTTATGCAACGCAATGATGGCTGCACACGTTTCTTTGTAAGTCACCATGGTTAACAATGGAAGAACAATGATTTCAAGCATCACCCTCCTATTAACATGTCAAGTCTGCCATTCTAACCCAATCAGCCTGACATAATGATCTCCAGCCTTGTGCTCGTCAACATTCTCACCTGAGTTAACAAGAAGATTACTGAAATGATCTCAGCAGGTCCTTTAATGACAGCAATGAAATGCAGTGGAAAGGTTTTTTTTGGGATTAAGTTAATTTTCATGGCAAAGAAGGACTATGCAATTCATCTGATCACTCTTCATAACATTCTGGAGTATATGCAAATTGCTATTATAAAAACTTAAGCAGCAATTTTTCCAATTTCCAATATTTATGTAATTCTCAAAACTTTTGGCCATGACTGTACAATTAGCAAACAATCTAATAAAATCCCACTGGATATAATGAAGCACCACCCTGCATTAATATAAACTGCATATTCTTTGTTTAAATTGAACAGGTGCCTTTAAAAATTAGGTAAATAAATATATATATTATTTCGTAACATTTATATTTTAAACACGAATTCAATAGTTTTTTAAATGTCTCTATTTATTTTTTTAAATTTTACTGGTACATTTAGTTTTGTTTTTGTATTTAATTTTGTAACACTTAAGTATTTACAATTCATTTTTGATCAATTTAATGCTTCCTTGCTGCATAAAATAATTTATTTTATATTAAAAATATATATATTTAATTTTACACACACACACATAAATACAGATCAAATATTGATTATATTTATTAAAATATAATTTATATAAAAAAACTTACTGACCCCAAACTTTTGAAAAGTTTAAAATATTTCTGTTTATTTGTCAGTTAATCTTGATTCATTTTCAGCTAAGAATCACAAGTGTAACTCATTTTACTTCTCAACTTTCCATCCCAGCTGTTTGCTTTGGCAGTTCATGACACCTTTGCCTTGAAATTTATAACCTTCGGTGCAAACTTTCAACGCATTTCAGAATGACTTTCCATTGTTTGTCCTGCAATAGTCTGCTGAGCAGAGGCATGAAAACCTGGGAGGACTGGCTCTTTGAGCCGTCCATGAAGGGAGTGATGACCCACATATCTCTATTCAGATCCGTGGCTGGATATTAGATGGCAGTGTGTGAAGAATGTTTGGGGGTTGACTCATATCATACAGGCAGGGTGGGGAGTCGATGTGTGCCGAGCTCAGGTAGTCATGCAGAGCTGAGTTGGCCAAGATTTTTGATGAACTACTACTGCTTGACTAAGTCTGCGGGTGGTTAACAATGGCTCTCTGTTTTACACTTGTGTTGATGCACTCCCCCTTTGGAGTGCAGTACGGTGGTCATAATGAAGAACCAAGTGTGTGTCATGTGGGTGTGCACTTACAGTGCATCTGGGCAGAACTCTGGCTGTAACAGTCTTCGTCCTTGCAGGAGGAAGACAGTGATGTCGAAGGAGTTCACATCAGAGTAAGGCGGGGCGCCCCGGGTCATGAGTTCCCACAGCAACACGCCGAACGACCACTGCATCAAGATCAAATTCAAAACAGTGAGTTATGAGGAGGGCAAGTGAGCACCTATCAAAACAAGTGAACTCTGGATGGCTGCAACACTGTCATTTATTTGAGGCCAACAGAAAGGGAAACAAAGCACAGAAAAGCTAAACTCATAAATCCACTTTAGGGAACAGTCAGGTCAGTATTTTGGAAATTTTGAGAAATTATTTTTCCCTGAAGTGGCCATGAGTAGTCATCTATTTGATTTGAAATGCAGGTACGAAAACAGGACATGAGTCATGGCACACCTTGAGCCTTGACATGTGTGTGCATGCATGAGTCAGTGTGATAGAGAAACATTTCTGCACAAATCTAGTTAAAAAGTGACCCGGAGACCACAAGTTGTTTAAAGACTGGATAGCTTTTAAAATATTGCCATAAGAAGAACTGGACCAGACTAAAATATCCAAGTAAAACTTTGTACTGCAGTAAGCTAACTGAGATTGTGATTGAGATACTCACCACATCAGATTTGGGGGTGAACTTATGTGTCTGCAGACTTTCTAATGCCATCCATTTGACGGGCAGCTTGACCCCGTGCTTGTTGTGCACACTGTAGTACTCTTTATCATACACGTCTCTGGCCAGACCAAAATCAGCCACCTTTACTGTGTAGCTCTCATCCAACCTGAAAGAGACATTCCAAACATTTATATTATGTACAGAATACAAATATTTTATCTAAGTCATACATATAAGACTATAAACACCCTAATGCAAGTCACATGCCCCTAAACACATGAGTGCTCCTAAACAAAAAAGTAAGTGTCCTAAACATACTGTACAATACTTCAAAACACTGTTGGTAATTTGTTGAAAAACTCACATGCAGTTTCTGGCCGCAAGGTCTCTGTGTACAAACTTCTTGCTGGCGAGATATTCCATTCCTTTAGCCACCTGCAGCCCGAAACCCATCAGGTCCTTCACTGTGGGGTTCTGTGGGAACGAAAACAAGCACTCCATTTAAAAACAATATTGATAAAAACAACACAAGGCACTGCCAACTGTTTAATTTCAGTTTTATCATCTTTATTATTTTTTTAATAGCTATGGAGCTATAGACACTGAAGTTGCACGGAAAGACATTAACTCTTTCCCCACCAGCATTTTTGAAAAAAGTTGCTAGCCACCTCCAGTTTATTTTGCTGTATGAATATTTGAATATGCAATACACCAAAAGAAAGATCAGAGCCTTGTTTCAGTTTTATTCTAGCTTAAAGCATTCTTTTTTTAATCAACACTTGAATATAGGTAGGTTTCATAAAAATGTATAGTTTTGAGCAAAAAGGTGAGAAAAAAATATTTTCATCAGAAACTACATCTGGATAATTTTCAGTACGATAATCAAAATGTATGTTCACGTGTGTTTTTGTTCGGGAGGTTTTGTACTCGTTCAGAAGATGTGTAATAGCGCCCCCAAGTGTATAACAGTGAAAACACGAAAAGCTGTAAAAACTTGTCTTTGGTGGGGTAGCGTTGTCTTCTAATAGACGAGATAATTTGTCAATTGCAGGGGAAGAGTTAAGTGCCAGATTTACTAAACAGGTCAAATTAGCAACAGAGCACAATTCCAAAACAACGCAGATGGGCGTAGAAATCTCTGCGGGGGATTTACTGACAATATGCAAATGTGAAACTCAGACGCAACACCCCATTTACATACTGACCAACGCAATATACCAAGTGCAGCGCAAACTAGCATATTCGCAAATAAGCAGAGCCAGTGCTCATCAGGTGCGGGTGATCTACTTACGACACACTTTTTTTGGGCATTAAATAATGACGCAAATACCAGTAACTTGATAAACGAAAATGTTAATACTCTCCTCCCATAAATTTTTGTGTCAGGGAAACTCCTACAAATGCATATTCAATGAGGTCAGGTTCCAAAATAACTAAGTCCACGCCTTTTCAGTGCTAAGTCTTTACTGAGCATCTTTAGTGAATCCTGACAGTACTATTTTAACGGCTAAAGATGGTTTGCGCTGGTGCAAGCTGTTAGTAAAGCTGGACCTATGATGCCGCCACCACATACGTGAGCTTCATCTCTGATGAAGTTGCGCAGATCTCCATGCTTCATGTACGGCAACACGACGAGAGGCGAGCCTTCGCTGGGCAGGCAGATTCCCAGCAGAGAGAGTACATTAGGATGGCTGAAATCTTTCATGATGATGCCCTCCTTCAGAAACTGGGACACCTCTTCTATATCGGTGATTCCTGCCAAACAAATGCACAATAACACTTCAAAAATCACCACAATGGTTTTTGGTATCACCCCCATCTTAGATTTACACATGCAAAATGACTCTTTTAAAATCTATCCTGCTATACATTTTCTGAGTTGGCAATAAACCTGCCAAATTGTCAGTGAACCATTCACCACGACTTATAAATTATCCCCAACACTATCAAGTGTTTTATCACACACAGCCTGATATTTCAGCCGGGAGGTTTCGGAGCGGAGACTTAATCCGCTGTGACATGACCGCACCGTTACTAGCTGAGCTCTGAGATTCTGTTGGTCCTGCCATTTTAGCTGCGCCTCCCTTAATCTTGTTGGTGGAGCTTTCACATTTTGAGGAGATTAAACAGATGTTTAACCTTTCACTAAGAGAAAGAGAGGCTTATGGGTACACAAAAAAGAAAAGGCCTGTGTGTACATGTCTTACAGTAGACTGATCCTGAGCAATGATGCATCGCTCCTACGCTATACTGACTGCTGTCAGAGTATCTTAGGTTCCTCAAAAGATTAACACTGATCTGGGAACAGCCCTACAGTAGTCAATCAATTCTTCATTATTTATTCATAACAATTTTATGATTCTTTGCTGCAATTAATATATGAATGCACCAGGGTTATCTCAGTTTACCAAAAACACGGAAACAAAATGAAATAAATTAAATAAAACAATTTAATATATATTTTATTTCAGCTAGATTTATTTATTTTGCCTTGATGTACTAAAATAACTGGAAATAAATCCTAAATGAAATTGATAAAAACTATATAGACATTTTTTAAAGACAAAAAACTACATATAATTAAAATGTAAAAAATACAACAAAATGACAACTTTTACTAAAATTAAAAAATGAAAAAGAAAAATATAAAAATAAAAGCTAATAAAAAATATCAGTAAAAATGCACAACAAAAACACTCCTTTGTCAAAAAGATTATGTAAAACATTATGCATTGAAAATCTAGTTAAATAACAGTTCCTGTTGAAAACCGAGACAGGAAATCAGAGCTCGGGTCATAAATCTAAAAGCTCTCAGTGACATGACGAGATTAGAGGCATCTCTAATGCAATATGGCTGCGATATGGCTGCATTCATCATCATCATCTTCATCACAAGGCCCTATTAAAACAGCCTCAACAGTCATATGTCATACTTCAGTAAAGAAATGTCAAACTGTGTTCAGAATGGATTCATACTTTATGGGTAGAATAATTATGTAGACTAGAGGGGATCCTAAATGTATTTTAACATTTTCTGTAGGATTTAATAGTTTCAGTGATTTTTAGGCAGTTAGGGCCACTCAGTACCACGTTATAGCAGTTTTACCATGTTTACTCATGAATATGATTGAATGTGGTTCATCCAGTCAGATTTTAGAGCTTCAGCTCTCTGTGCTTGCAACTGTACCACCTCAACACTCATGTTGTCAAACTCACGGTTTAAGGACTTGACAGCGCAGTGCTGCTTCTGGCCATCTGGTTCGAGTAGGGTTCCATGGAACACGCAGCCAAAGTGCCCTGGCGCACACAAAGACAGGAAAAGATGCAGAGATTATTAGCACATCAATCTATCAAAGCGCTTCATGCCAGAGCAGAGTGTGGGCATAGCAGGTGCATATCACATCAGTCCAAAAGCAAAAACAATGGAGTGTGAATATATTGTGTTGGGACTTCAATTGATATGTTGCTCTTAAACTTTCTCCCTCTGAGTCTCCCCGTCTCACACAGTATGATACTTTCTTAATTACAGGAAGTGACATAAGTATGAGGTTCATTTAAGTTCAATTCAGTACCATTTTCCATTGTACATTTGCTTTTTTGGAAATGTTGCAAGCCAGACTCAAACTTGCATTACTGGTTATACATTACAGTCAATTTAATAACATGTGAACATTAAATAGATTTATAATAGATTTGTATTTAAAATAAATGCTGTTTTTTTCTATCCATTCATAAAAAAATAACAAAAAAATTAAAAATATTCTTGATTTTGATCAGCAAATCAGCATATTAGAATTATTTCTGAAGTGCAAATGTAATATTTTATTCACTATATTGTAAGTTTTTGATACTTTTTGATCAAGTAAATGCAGCCTTGACGAACATAAGACACTTAGTTCAAAAACTTTTCAATAAATTAGAATGTCGTGGAAAAGTTCATTTATTTCATTAATTCAACTCAAATTGTGAAACTCGTGTATTAAATAAATTCAATGCACACAGACTGAAGTAGTCTAAGTCTTTTGTTCTTTTTATTTTGATGATTTTGGCTCACATTTAACAAAAACCCACCAATTCACCATCTCAACAAAATTAGAATATGGTGACATGCCAATCAGCTAATCAAAATTGTCTCTCAGTTTGGTTCACTAGGCTACACAATTATGGGGAAGACTGCTGATCTGACAGTTGTCCAGAAGACAATCATTGACACCCTTCACAAGGAGGGTAAGCCGCAAACATTCATTGCCAAAGAAGTGCTGTATCCAAGCATGCTAACTGAAAGTTGAGTGGAAGGAAAAAGTGTGGCAGACAAGTTGCACAACCAACCGAGAGAACCACAGCCTTATGAGGATTGTCAAGCAAAATAGATTCAAGAATTTGAGTGAACTTCACAAGGAATGGACCGAGGCTGGGGTTAAGGCATCAAGAGCAACCACACACAGACGTGTCAAGGAATTTGCTGAATCACAGACAACGTCAGAGGCATCTTACCTGGGCTAAGGAGAATAAGAATAAGACTGTTGCCCAGTGGACCAAAGTCCCCTTTTCAGATGAGAGCAAGTTTTGTATTTCATTTGGAAACCAAGTTCCTAGAGTCTGGAGGAGGGGTGGAGAAGCTCAGAGCCCAAGTTGCTTGAAGTCCAGTGTTAAGTTTCCACAGTCTCTGATGATTTGGGGTGCAATGTCATCTGCTGGTGTTGGTCCATTGTGTTTTTTGGAAACAAAAGTCACTACACCCGTTTACCAGTACATTTTGGAGCACTTCATGCTTCCATTTGCTGACCAACTTTTTTAAGATGCTGATTTCATTTTTCAGCAGGATTTGGCACCTGCCCACACTGCCAAAAGCACCAAAATTTGGTTAAATGACCCTGGTGTTGGTGTGCTTGACCTGGCGAGCAAATGCACCAGACCTGAACCCCAGAGAGAATCTATGGGGTATTGTCAAGAGGAAGATGAGAAACAAGAGACCAAAGAATGCAAATGGCCTGAAGGCCACTGTCAAAGAGACCTGGGCTTCCATACCACCTCAGCAGTGCCACAAACTGATCACCTCCATGCCACGCCGAATTGAGGCAGTAATTAAACCAAAAGCCCCTACCAAGTATTGAGTACATGTATAGTAAATGAACATACATTCCAGAAGGGCAACAATTCACTAAATGTTTTTTTTTTAGTATTCTAATTTTTGAGATAGTGAATTGGTGGGTTTTGTTAAATGTGAGCCAAAATCATCACAATTAAAAAAAACAAAAGACTTAAACTACTTCAGTCTGTGTGCAATGAATTTATTTAATACACGAGTTTCACAATTTGAGTTGAATTAACGAAATAAATGAACTTTTCCACAACATTCTAATTTATTGAGATGCACCAGTAGCTTGAAAATGTAAAAATGGGAACTCTAATTCTTCTTTCCAATCCCCAAGATTTGATGTACAGAGAAATTCATATCTGTTGCACAAATAATGTTCAACGAGTTGCAAGGCAAAGTTTAATAATTAGTGCTTTATTGAAATCTGACCCTACTGTATGTATAAGCAATAGTGAGACAGACACATAAAAAAATAATTGTGAGAATACTGTGAAATACAAACTCAAACAAGGCGTCTAGAGTGCAGTGTGGTGTGTAACTGAAAGATTTATCAATTACAAGTGTCTGGGCAGGGTATTCTTTCTAATGAGGGCATGGAGAATAGAGGGCAAGAGAGAGTTGGGGTGTTGTGTTGAAATAATAGAGCGTGGAGTGCTGTAATCTCTCTCCAGCTCCGCTATCACGTCTTCCCAGATGGCAGCAGAGTCGGATTACTGGCACAGAGCCCTGAGACGGACCAACAATGAGCCTGGAATTTAACACGGGAACAAATCACCACACATGCCACCCCGAGCACCCCAACATACTCGCATACATGCACAGCCTCTTCCTTCTTGGTCTATAAATCGCATTGTGTCACATGCACAAACACAGGCATACACACACACACACACACACACACAGGACTTGGTTTTCCCACAGGGGTGGTGGGTTTTAGGAGTATTGTGCAGGGGTTTGGGCAGGACTGGAGACAGTGAATCTGATACACACACTCACACCCCCACTACTGGAGTACAATGAGAAGACGGCAATTTAATGTTCAAATGTCCAACCTGCCGGGCTGATTGTCACCGTTTAACCTGATTAACTTTAACCACGTCTGAAACTGATTCACTCTGCTAAATCCCTCATTTGAGATATTGAATTTCTTGTAATGCAGTTTTTTGGCAAGTCTTTGTTTCCAAATATGTTTGCAAGTTACAGTAACAGTACAAAGAGACTAGACTTTGGGTCAATGACAAAAAAAGTGTGTCCAAGATAAAGGAAAAATCTAGTTTAAATTGTGTATTTTTTAACTGAGACTCACTGATGACAAAGAGACAGCTGACCTCGCTATAATGTCTTGTCTTATGTATTATTATTATTATATTTTTTTTTTTTACATTTTTTTATTAAAAACTAAGGCTGCCTCCTAATAGTCAACTAATCATTAGTTGACCAGAAGAGGCTTGGTCAACCAAAATTTTATTAGTCGCAAAAAAAAAAAAAAATCCACAGGCGAAGTCTGTGACGGACTGTTTTTTGGTCCACCCATTCAGCATATTAGAATGATTTCTGAAGGATCATGTGAAACTGAAGACCAGAGACTTTTTAAAAATATATTCAAATACAGAAAACCATTGTTTTTTAATAACATTTTACAATATTATTGTTTTAATTATATTTTTGATCAAATAAATGTGAGCAAAATATACTTAAAAAAAAACATAAAACCCTTACCAATCAAAAAAATCTGAACGGTAGTGCATGTCATGACAATGACCAGATTTCTGTGTCCCCTCACCTCTCCCGATGATCTCATTCACATGTAGGAGCAGATCTTCCCGGGCGATGACCACGTGCTGCACTTCCTTCAGCAGCTCTGGATGGAGGCTGCCCAGATCTATAGGTGCATTAGAGGGCAACAGTGGAGACGCCAGGTCCCCTTCCATCGGCCCGAGCATTGGGGACAGATCCACATGGGCATGAGCATAGAGATGAGGCCGACAGGACTCGGCCTGAGACAGAGGTAAGTTTTGGTCTGCAAGGCAATGGGGTCGAGAGGTCAAAAGTCAATGACTTGTTCTCTGAGGCCTGGGGTCACCTGAACAAAGCAGGGAAAGTCTGGGAGGCAGTCATTACACCAACTACAAAGAGGTTAGGAAATTCTAAACCCAGCTACACAGATGAGAGGGGATTTTTCTCATCTTTTCAGACGAAAAAAGGAGGCAGAGGCAAAGCAGGAGAGCATGCAATGTCTTCAGAGAGAGAGCGGAGAGTAAGGTCAGAAAGCGTATGTGTTTGGAAAACTGGAAAAAAGTTGCCTGTCAGCAATGATCTAAGACCAGTCTTCCCAATCCAGAGAACAAGAGTAAAGCTGGTCTGAGATCAGCAGAGAAGGCAAACCTCCACCAGCGGTGTGTTTTGAGCGAGAGGCAGCGAAGCGTGAGAACATACCCTCAAGCAAAGTGGTTCTATAGTCCACCGACTCGTGAGAGACCATTTCATTAGTCGGACTGACACTCCTCGCGTTTGCCAACATGTCCAAGTGCGGAATGTGAGCCCGGCCGTCATACCAAACCATAGCCTTAGCTAAATCTACAACCAGAGAGAGACAGAGGGTGAGAGAGAGAGAGACCAAGGACAGGTGAGAGAAAAAAGGGACAGATCGCTCCACCACAGACTTCAGCAGTGTCAACTCCCACAAACAACCCAGAAACAGCTTTCTTTCTTTATCTCAAGCTCTCATTCCATTCAAATTCATTTAAACAACCATCAGGCAAGTTCAATGCTGGAATCACTACTGTGACCTCTGAACATAAAGCATGCTATGCTATTAGTGCAAAAAATCTAATAATAATAATTTTTTTTTTAATCTGTATTTTTGTTGAACAGTTGTTGTCATAAAAATCCATAAAAATCCTTAAAGCGAGATAAATTTAAAACTGTAAACTTGTTTCCAGAGAATAATTTTTTTTTTGTTTTGTTAGATTTATGCACAATGTTATGCCAAAATAAATATATAAACAAATCGTATATATATATATTTTACTAGCATAAAGTTTTATTTTTAGGTTTAGGGTTTCTTTCTGGAAAACAAGACAATTTTTTTTTTGTAGGGCAGACATCCAAAACTGATTTGACTTATAAAGTCTTCCAGCTTGGATTTTATTTAATTTTATTTTTTATGTAAATGCTCTTTAGTTATACAAATGATGTGGAACATCTGTGTGCAAAGTGTTGCTTATTTAACTTAAAAAGCCACCAGAGACATCAAAGAAGCTAATAGCTTATATAAAGCACACATACATTTAAAAGCTGCACAAGAAAACGCAAAGTCACATACCATCAATATGCTTTTTTCTTTTGATCCAAACAAAGACTGCAATCAGGAGCAGTAGAAGGATGGACACACACACTCCTCCTGTGATCAGAATCTTGTAGTCCTGGTCTTGAGCCAATACCACTCGACCTAGGATCACAGATGATGTGGCCTGCTTCCACTACAATAGATACACAAATTACTTCGTTATTTTCAGTAAAAATCAGTGACCAAATGGACAGAATGATCTAATTTTGCTACAGTATTGATTTTTTTTATTTAATTTTTGTATAATTATTTTGAGGGTATTTTAAGCCATATCCTAAAGATAACTTAATACATTTTTATACAAATTACTTCAAGGTATTTTCAGTAAATATCAGTGACCATTTTAAAATTATATTGATTTTTTTATATAACTATTTTAAATAAAACATACATTATACAAAACAAATTATATTTTTAAGCATCCTCTTTTAGTAAATTCCTTTTAGCAACTGTTGGCATAATTGGCAGAAACATTAGAAGAAAATATAAATCACAGATAAAGGCAAGCACACATGCAAAACTACAAGCAGGAAATCTCCATGCCATCACATCTGTGGTACATTTGCTTCAGATTTCATAAGCGGCGAAGTGTTTACATTTGAACCTCCAACATCACAACAATCCATCTAGAAACATCCTCAGGGAGCGTTTACGATCAGAGAGAGGGCTCCACTGGTCATAAAGCAGCATGGCAAAATGAAACACACATATCCACTGCAGGCAGGAGGGGAAATTGGATCAGAGATAGAGCCTCTCTTATGTGGTGCAGTATTATTGAGTTTGGGCTGAGATGAGTTTTACCACACCGTATAGTGATGGGGTCAGATTAGAGCATCGTGTCACACGCACCCTGTCCGTTTCTCCCCGACAGATAAGCACTTTATGCTGAGGCCAACGTCTCCTTGATCTTTGCACCAATTTTATCAGACTTTCTGGGGCCAGAATGGGGGACAGAAATGTTTTTAATGCTCTTGTTGAGCTAATGGTGACCAGAAAGGAAATACAAGGATGGCATCTTATCAGGAGGAGCCTGATATATATCAATCACAAAATGAACACCTTTGAGGAAATTAAACTAATCCTCATTTCCAAGAGGAATATGTGTTCAGGAGCTAATCTGGAAACCATCATGATTTGGCAACCCAGAGGCCTTTGCTAAGATCAGAAATAGCTCCTGTTTGATACTGTGAGAGTCTGCTGGCTGGCTGACGAGTGGCTCTTATGCAGGCCGGTCTGGACAGGAGTGGTCTGAAGTGGAGGAGAGAATGAAAGAGTCCCGTACCTCCACCTCCAGCTCTTTGGCGGCGGACTGGAGCTCCATGGGTACGGTGCATTCGAGCGTGTTGCCCACCAAAGTGACGCTCTCACAGGTCCGGTTCGAAACTCTCAGCACCTCGCCATTTTTCACCGCCTCCTGATTCACAGGGGGGACCTACAGGGGGAAATGAGAGAAGCAGAAAGGTATAAATCTAAAGTCTTTAAATCTTATGTGCCCTCCAGAAGTTTGCGCTCTGCAAGTGATCGACGCCTTGTGGTACCATCCCAAAGAAGTTCAAAATCACTCTCACGGACCTTTTCCTGGACTGTGCCCAGCTGGTGGAATGACCTCCCAATCTCAATTCGTACAGCTGAGTCTTTACTCATTTTCAAGAAACATCTAAAGACTCATCTTTTTCGCCTGCACTTAACCAACTAACACTTTTCCTTTTCTTGTCTTTTAATTAAAAAAAAAAAAAAAAAAAAAAAAAAAAAAAAACCTACCTATGCGTTCTATACTAGACTAACTGAGACTTGTCATGGCACTTGTATACTGTTGTTGTTCTCTTGTTGACCTGACTGCTTCTATTGTTCTCATTTGTAAGTCGCTTTGGATAAAAGCGTCTGCTAAATGATTAAATGTAAATGTAAATAAATTGCTGTCTTTAAATTGCCCCATGATTGAGTGTGTATATGGGGCGTATAGATTGTGCAGCGTCTACCCCTCTAAACCCAGCCAGCTCTGGTGTACAGAGCGGAGCAGAAGGCAATAAAGACAGCGATCACATTCCTCACATGACAGCCTGGGCTTTACAGATTGGACACACTCCACTCCTGCACCTGTTACCATACAGCACCGGCCAGCCTGAGATCCAATGCGAACAGACACACATACACTTACACTTAAGACCCAGCTCCCTAAGGAGATCACAGCCATTCACAAAAAGCAAATGATCACTACGTAAAAATATGGGGTTTGTTTTAGATAATCAGCATCTGCCAGAACTGTGATATATAAAGTGGGCATGACACATTCAGGCATTTGATAATCTCAAATTGATAATTTGATAAAAAAGCAATGATAATCTCCAGAAAAAAAAATTAATTAGCAGTCGATCTACATGGGATTGAGCGGGGTCAGACCAAAAAGTAATCCTGAAATGTGAAAGTCACATCAACTTTTCACTTTAGTAATCGCATCCAAAATAAAAGTTTTTCTTTACATAATGTATGTGTGAGTATTGTGTATATTTATTATGTATATATAAAAGGCACACACATACAGCATATATTTTGAAAACATTTACATGTATATATTTATATTCATATAAATTATATATAATAGGGCTGTGCAATTAATCGCATGCGATTGTCATGCGCATCTCATCAGTAAAGCCGGTCCTGTGATTAGTAGTAAATCATCATCACCTGCTTTCAGATTGAGCAGCATTCACTACACAGAGCCGTAGTTCACCGACAATTAGGCAATATCACGTTCATAATCGCAGAGTAATCGCATTCGATTTCGAACTTGATTACACCTAGCTTGTCCGTGAACTATGCCCTGTGTAGTGAATGCTGCTCAATCTGAAAGCAGCTGATGATGATTTACTACTAATCACGGGAACGGCTTTACTGACGAGATGCGCATGACAATCGCATGCGATTAATTGTAAAGCCCTAATATATAAATATATTTAATATATAAACAACATTTTTCTTAAATATATACATACACGTGTGTGTATTTATATATAGATATTAAATATACACAGTACACACATATATATCATGTAAACTAAACATTTATTTTGGATGCGATTAATTGTAATTAATTATTTGACAACACCTATATATATTGTGACAGGAGGAGCACAAGACAGACTCCAAGAAGCTTTTATTAACAGAAAATCAAATAAAACAGGGGATAAAGGTGGCCAAAGGGGAAGAGTGTCCAAAATAAACAGGGAATCTGGTGCCCTTGTCGTGCTGCGGGGTTCATGTGGGTCGGGCAGTGTTCATGGAGGAAGGGTCCAGGTAAGGGGCGGAGTCCGGCGGGTGTGTGCCCCATCACACGCCGCCAGCCCTGACTCATCCAGCGCCCCTTCTCTCACACACCCACTCCAGTCAGGAGCCTGGTGAAGGGCGGCTATTTAGGACGAGGTGCCGGTGACAATCAGGGAGGAGGCAGCAGACTCGTCACAATATATACATGTGTGTGTGTGTGTGTGTGTGTGTGTGTGTGTAAAATATAATAAATGATACATTGATAAATAAATGATTTAATTTTAAATCATATGATTTTGTATAAATAAAATAAGAATTAAAAAACATACATAAAAAATTACCACTAACAAAAAAAGCAAACTTCCAGGCAAACTCTCCTTTTGCAGTAACACTCACAATCTCTGACATTTTGATAAACCCCTTGAGCGCCAGCATTGCTGCCAAGTGCAATTTTATTTCCCTAAAGAAGGCCTTAAGTATCAAGCTGCAAAATCTAAACAAACAGACTGCATGGGAATGAAAGTGCATGATCTGAGTGATAGGGCAGTTTAATGACAATTAAGCTAAACTGAGCCTGCTGTTGTGCCCATTATTGAATATATAGTGGCTTTAAATGAGACTGAGCGGTACACAACGCTTAGTGTGTCTGTGTGTGCGTATCTAAGTCCCGAGAGGGGTACAGAGGGATTTGATGCTGAGGTCTCGCATGGGAAGAAAAAGCAGAATCTCACGCGACCCCTCTCACCCCTCCTCTTCACAACAGCTGCGTTTGACTATTGAGTGGCAGTTTCAGGAAAAAAAAGTCTACTCTTATATTTCATTGTTAAAAATGCTGGGGGTTTTTCACCAGCCTACCCTCACCAGGGCAAAGGATCTCACAATCAATGTGTCAGAGGCTGTAACCTTCAGGGGACAAGAACAATGTGGAAGATGGAGGTGCACGATGGGAAACAAACTAAACTTCCTGTTTTGTTTCCTTCCAACTCAATGAGCAATGTGAATCACTCTGCATATGCGTGTCTCACCTTAATCTCCAGAATGCTCTTGTTGCCTCTCGGTGTAACTGTGGGCTTCTGAAACTCCTCAAACTTGGGGTCTTCAACATAGAGTAGATCATACTGATCGGTGGAGAAACCATCTAACACGAAGGTCATTTTTGTGGCAACTGGAGGCTGAACACTAAGGCCTTTCAGGGAGGGTGTGATACAAAGGATATTTCGCTTATCCTCATCATGACTGCAGGTCTAGCACAGAAAAAGACAAACACAAATATTAGCCATCTCTGTCATTACAATTGTGCCAAGTCAGTTTTGAGGCATGTTAGATTTTTTGTGTGGCCAAATCACTTAATCTCTAGTTTGTTTAGGAGCACAGCATCTTCATATGTAAGATTTTCATTACATTTACATTTAGTCATTAAGCAGATGCTTTTATCCAAAGCGACTTACAAATGAGGACAATAGAAGCAATCAAAACTGGATGCTGAAATCATTTGTTTAGCTTACTATTTTTTGCTGAAACAGTACATTTTTGTTATTCGGGAAAGTTCAAAGGAATAGCATTTATTTGAAACAGAAATCTTTTGTAACATCTCCTTACTGTCACTTTTGCTCACTCTAATGTCCACTTGCTGAATAAAAGAGTATTAAAAAAATCATATAGTCCCCAAACCTTTAAACTGTTTATATAACCTTTATGAACCAGATGTGAGACCCATCATCTTGCATAGCATACATCACAAACTTTAAGGCCAGTGGACAAGGAGCCTTTGTGAGATTGAAGACCTGACTAAGTGCAATTATGTGTGAGTTACAACCCGAAGTCTTCACATGCCAGCTGTGGCTCCAGCTCTGCCAGGTCTTGCCACACAACATTTTCATTCCACATTATAATACCACCACAACTGCCCATTTTATAGCATGCCTGTCATTTGCATGTCACCGCTGTTTGATTAGCTGTCCTCAAGTGAACGTTCCACTTCATAAAGAATGACCCTAGAGCAAGAGACACATTCAAATTATTCGATGCCATTATTTATGAACATAAGGCATCTGAGTCGCTCTGCTCCAAGACTTCTATCCAGCAAACCTGGGTCTCCCTCTGCACACTTGGCAGGTTTACAATGCTCTAGAGTCTAAAAACAACTTAAAGTCATTCTGACTTCACATAAGTGAGTTAAATCCTAAGTACAATTTAGGTCCCAGTGAATATTTTCAATCTCATAAAAGTGATTGATGTTTCATATTGCCAAAAAGGCAATTAAGGCCATGACCTGGGAGCTTGCATAAAGATCAGACTCTGAAACAAATTTAGAGAGAATGCATGAAGATAAATAACTTTTTAACCAAAAACTGATTGCTATTACTCACTGTTCACTGTAGGCAATATCTTCCCTGTCAACATCTTCCCTTCACCCATGTTCTGTGTTGCGAAATATTCCAGATGGGAAACAAAAATACAACTCCTAAGCATCATCACTGAGGCCAGCAAACTATGAAAAAGTCCATACCTTGTATATTTGACTAGCAACTCTTTGCATATTTAGAGATCTGAGGACTTATCTGCTGAGACTAGTCAAATAGTTGTAAAGCAGTTTGGCTTGGTGTGCTCCTCAACAAACACAGCGTTTAATTGTTTAGAATGGATCAAGTATCTCAAAGGGCTTAAAGGGCGGTTGGACAACAGCTGCTAAAGAAAGCAGCCAAAGGATGATGGGAGACACCGAAAACACTTCAAATTGGTGTTTGGGGAATAGATATTCTCATCGGGAGTTAAAGTGATGTTTTATTGCAGGATTTAGATGGGAAATTCTCTTATGGGTGTTTCAGCTCTGATATAACCGTTGTTGATGGTTCCTTTCGATGTGAACTTTTAAAGAGGGTAAAGATAAGGAAGGAATGGTAACTTTCAGTATATT
The DNA here is from genome assembly GCF_963082965.1 of Carassius carassius. Classification (NCBI taxonomy): domain Eukaryota; kingdom Metazoa; phylum Chordata; class Actinopteri; order Cypriniformes; family Cyprinidae; genus Carassius; species Carassius carassius. Next base: position 11,322,824 of record NC_081797.1, on the reverse strand, counting down.
ATGAGGCAAAATGGAGTAAGGTGTCAGTAAGAACATACTAAGATGAGAAAACCAGACTTTGGTTTGCATTGAGAGGGATCTGGCATGGAAATGACCCCCTTTGAATCCCAAAAACAGGTGTTGTTCTTGCTAGAAACCCCACTGTGGTGTCTGGAGCAGGTTAGAGTCCTGTTAACACCCCTCACTTCTCACAGGCAAGTCTAGGACAAAGTAAAACTTGAACATGGTTAGAAACATCTAGAAATCTTGGCCAAGAAGATGCCATACCCCTAAACAAATAAAACCCCTCTCAGGTTCTCTCCTGGACAGTGCCCATCGCCAGCGACAAGCAGCAGCCTGTAAAAATACTTTTCATGTTGGTGGGAAAGGCGAGATTGGCTGATCCCCAGATTTAGCAGAGATTTCAGAAGCAGATATTCAAGAATGCTCTTGAGATTTCATCCATTTTTCCTGAGCCACCACAATTTGCCTTGGTTCTTAACGCTCCTTCTTTTTGCCTGTAGAGCTTGATTGCAAGAGGAAGTGAAATGCAACTGATGGAAGGATTCACAGTGCCCTGGAGAATTGAGATCAGTGTTCGCTTTTCTTTCATTTCAGGCCTGTCAGCAGCTAGATTGTGAATGCAGCCCGCAAGAAACCTGAGCTACTGACCACGTTTCTGTTTCCGCCATCGTTGATCGAACCTCAGCATAACAGATGACAGCTCAACTCGGGTTACACAGCCGTAGTCCGTGTGACTGAGAAAAAAGCTGACAGAAGACAGGAAGTATTCCACCACAATGCTCCCCAATAAAAGTGAGAGGGAAAAAACAATAAACCTCTTGTGCTCCACAAATTAGGACAAGAATATTGTCCCGGCCCCCACTGTTTATAAAGAGGAATTTACAGGCTGACAGCTGCAGAACCATCTTAAATCATTTGAAAAGAGCCTGTTTTACACAAGTTACAAGCCTGTGTTTCAAGCAGTCTCTACTCAAATGGCGGAAATATTTTTCTTTCAAGTGAGCTCAAAATCATTGACAAACTCAAAATGCGTCATTTAAAATGGCCAACTTGGTTTTAAGTACAAAATATTTGATCTTTGAAACAAATCAGTGAGATATTTACCTTCAGTACCCTGATGTTTGAGGAGGGAAACTTTTAAGCTGAGTGGAAATGAAGAGGTACCGTACAATCAAAATGATGATGTGAGTAAGTGTGAGCCCCATTCTGGACTATGACGGGACTTGTATGCTTAAGATTAGATAGCATTGTTCGCATGTACTGTACCACTGCACGACCACACTCCACCCCCACAGAAATCAGATAAGGTCAAACTGTGTGTAAATCAGTATTTGTCTCGTTCCATTGAGAGAGAAGCAGATCAGGTCAACCACAGCTCTCAGGAGATGAGGTGTGGAAGTGTTTCCAAATGGATGAAGAGATTTGGATAGACAAAAAATAACATACATTACAATTTAAAAACTAGAAACCATATTGTTGCCAAATAGATGAAGAAACTTAATCAGATGAAAAATGAGATGCATATATAAAGCAAATGAATAAATAATTTACAAATAAATTTGGAGTTTCAAATTAATAAAGATACTCTGGTAGATGAACAATAACACTCATTATACACTCACCTAAAGGATTATTGGGAACACCATACTAATACTGTGTTTGACCCCCTTTCGCCTTCAGAACTGCCTTAATTCTACGTGGCATTGATTCAACAAGGTGCTGAAAGCATTATTTAGAAATGTTGGCCCATATTGATAGGATAGCATCTTGCAGTTGATGGAGATTTGTGGGATGCACATCCAGGGCATGAAGCTCCCTTTCCACCACATCCCAAAGATGCTCTATTGGGTTGAGATCTGGTGACTGTGGGGGCCATTTTAGTACAGTGAACTCATTGTCATGTTCAAGAAACCAATTTGAAATGATTCAAGCTTTGTAACATGGTGCATTATCCTGCTGGAAGTAGCCATCAGAGGATGGGTACATGGTGGTCATAAAGCGATGGACATGGTCAGAAACAATGCTCAGGTAGGCCGTGGCATTTAAACGATGCACAATTGGCACTAAGGGGCCTAAAGTGTGCCAAGAAAACATCCCCATTACATCCCCACACCATTACACCACCTCCACCAGCAGCCTGCACAGTGTTTACGCCAAATTCTCAAATATAATTATTATACACATCTCTTCCATCTATATTCAACCATTTAACTCTAGCACTCTCTATTCTAATTCTATTCTTAAAAAATGCCCTTTTACACGTGCACTCTATTTACTAACAACTTGCTTTCTTAAAAAAAATGAACACTAGCTTCTCTAATCATTTTGTATTCTATCTATTTTGAATCTTTTTTATTTATACAAATAACAAAAGCAAAAAAAGGCCTCTAACTCTTTTATCTCGATTCTTTTTTTTTTCGTTTTCTTTTAATGTATCACATGATTTTAAAAACCTTGCAATGTGTACTTCGTTAAGCTAACTGAGACTTGTTATATTTCTCTTGCATATCATTGCTCTTTTGTTGATTTTGATTGCTTCCATTGTCCTCATTTGTGAGTTGCTTTGGATAAAAGCGTCTGCTAAATGACTAAATGTAAATGTAATCAAATCAAGAACATTGTGTGTGATTTTTCCATTTCCTCTTCACAACTGCAATTTTGAAACATTGCTTCTTTTATTTCTCATATCTGCTTTTTTATTCAGTGGGGTTAATGATAATAGCATGCCTGTGACATGGTAGAGGAGGTATTTAATGTCTCGACACTCGGTGTGGGCCATCTAGACTCACCACTTGGAAGACTTTGCCCTCTGTGGCGGCAGTGAGAACCATCTGAGGTTGGAGGGCTGAGTGGAGGTAGAAACCATTGACTGTCACTGTGCTTCCTCCGCTGTGGACACATGCACAAAACAGAAGAACTTGCTGTTAAATGCACACTGATTTACTCTTGCAGTTTAACCCCAACTTCAACTACATTTAAAGTAGCTGTTTGCCTCTTAAAGAAAATCACTTTATGTATTCCCCAATTGTTCTGCGTTGGATAAAGGCATCTGCAAAATGACTAAATGTAAATGTAAATGACGGCTGCAGGGCTGACCTGATGAAGGAATGCTTGGGCTGGACGCTGGAGATGTGTGGGTTCTCGTTGTAGGTGTAGCTGACAGGAGCTTCACGAATCACTCCATCAATGTGCAGCTGAACCTTGTGTTGGGACGGTGATGGCTGAGGTGGTGTCCGACATGTCAACATTGTGGCTGAAATACTGCACAAAGGCACACAGGGAACCACACACACAGAAAATGGTTTAAATAGACACATACATGTATGCATGACAGTGGTGATTTGCTCATGAACAAATCTCACTTTTTCACTTCCATTCATTGGAAAAATGTCTAGGAAGCTGTACATTTTCTGACGTTTAGTAGATTTGTAAAGAAAAATAAAATTTATTTAAAACCAGAAATCAAATGTTGGTGTTTTTAAATGGATGAATAAACTTGTATAGACAAAAAAATAATTAATACATTACATATAATTAATCTATGTATATACATTTTTAATTAATTCAATGTAAAACTACAAATTAAAGAAGAAAGAAGTTTAAATGTTTTCAAATGGACAGATGAGAAAGCAAATACTGTATGTGTATATATACATATATATATGTGTGTGTGTGTGTGTGTGTGTGTTTAAATGAATTTCATTTAAAAGCAAAGAAAAACTGTTGAAGACTTTCTAAATCTTTCAAAAAACTTTTTTTTTTTATCCGAGAACTTCCTGACCCTGCCTAGAAAGTAATTCTATTGACATGTTCAAGGCCCAGAAAGGTAATAAGGACATCATTAGAATAGTCCAATGTGATGTCAGTGGTTCAACTTTATTGGTACTCTCGTGAACACGCGGCAAAAACTGAGATGGAAGAGATTAAATTGTTGAAAAAGTTATTATTAGTTTTCTTAGCACACAAAAAGTTCTCATTGCTTCATAAAATTAAGGTTGAACCTTTGATGTCACATGGACTATTTTAACAATGATTCTGGGCCTTGAACGTGGTTGTTGAGTTGCTGTCTATTCAGGGTCAGAAAGCTCTTGGATTTCATCAAAAATATCTTAATTTGTGTTCTGAAGATGAACTAAGGTCTTATAGGGTGAGTAAGAAAATGACAGAATTTTCATTTTTGGACGAACTATCCCTTTAATAGAAACTCTTAACAGACTTGTAGACATACAAACCTCTGCAGCACACAGGTAGCATTACCCATGGTAACCAGTTGCACATTTCCACTATCCAGGAAAGAGCCTGTGATAGTGAGCACTGTTCCACCAGACTTGGGTCCAAACTCTGGGAAGATCTCTGTGACAACTGGATTCTAGACAGATAAAACGTTGTGTTAGTGAAATAAAACTATAGCACACTTAAAAAATGTTTGACAGAAACTTTTCTGCATCATGCTAGGTAGCTCCAAACAGAGTTGATCTAAAATCCTGCTCTAAAGTCTACATATCTTTATAGTACATCTTACAAAAACATGCTAATTGGTTGATATTTTGTGACTTTATGGCAGAATTTCCCTTACAGTATGGATAGAAAATGCACTTGGCGCTGATAAGGACACTGTGTAACTCTAACCCAACTCAAAATAAGTGGGAAAATAGAATAGAATAACATCCTTGGGTCCTTGTGAACTATGAAAACCGCAACACTGAAAGAAAGTCAAAAATACATTACTCAAATGTGTGTTGAAACACTTATACTGAGATTTGAGAAGATTCTTACCACAAATGAGAAACTGTCTTTCTGGGCCCATTCTTTGCCACTGCGCACTCTGACCACAGAGTCAGTGCTGGATGCGTTCACATGATCTAGTCCACAGACCAACCTGACATACAACACAAAGACATAAACATCTCCTACTACAAAAAACAGTGAACAAAACGTGGTTGTAAACCAGTGGAGTAAGCAGGCTATTAGTCTACGCTAATTTAATGATAACCGTACTACTCGGCAGAAACTACACAGGAGCTATTCTCCAAGGGAATTTTTCCATTCCTCTCACAATAGGAGGGCTGTAGGGTGGTATGTCCGGAGGCACAAAATCTCATGGGTTTTGTGTCTTAATGGTACGAAAGTTTGACATGGAAGGCCGGGATGTACAATAGAGCACTTTTGCAGACCAATTTAATGTTCTGCAGGGTTGCAACATGAGCACTATGTTGAGAATGTGACCTAGCATGTTTCTATTTACACAGAGTGCTAGAGGTTTTGCTTAAATTCAAGCATAAGGTTTATCTATTTCTTTATTAACTTACCGATTATTGCTGCTGTCTTTCTTTTCCAATTTACACTTTGTTCCAGCAACCACCACGTCAATCAGCTTGGTATCAAAGCGATCTTTCTTATTGAAACCAAAGTTTTTGCCACAGATTGTCATGTTAGTTTGGCCTCCGAGTGGAGCAGAGGAAGGAGAAATCTAGAAAAAGAAAGAAGAAGCTGTGAGGTCAAACTGTGACGATACTTTTCTTTCAGTGTCTAAACCTCCTCCTGCGTTTCTTTATGCCAAGCATTTTCTCCGCTCATGAGTGGTTGGTAACCACTGACAATAATTTGTTTTGGGTGTATGAACACTGAAGGCAGGGGGTCTTCCAGTAAATGGTGACAGAGACAAAAACTGAGAACAAAACAACCTTCCTGCTTTCCTTTGTGCTTTAGTCTCTTGGGTTATAAAGTGCCCTTTAAGTTGAGCCACCAGCTGAGTACCTTAAAGGTGAAGTGTGTCATTTTTTACTGTGGTAAAACACTTCACGTATCCCAACTTAACATGCTCAAAAAACTGTAAGTAAGCCATTTATTGGTTAATTTAATAAAAAAATAAAAAAATATATTAAAAAACATTTAAGTTACTTAAAGCTGTCTCTTTGTCACCATCTCTGTTTGAAACCTGCATTTACAGTTATTTGTGGAATTCTTTTCTTTGCATGGGTTCTGCACTGGCACAGCTCCTCAGCGCGGATGAAGCTAATGTTTTGATGTGTCGCCGCACTGGTGTGGATACTGCACTTAGGAAATCACAGATTCTAGCCTACGTCTAGGAATATATGACCCTTATATAAATTTTTTACCGGATATTGTCATTGAACGAGTAACAAGTCTGCCACTTTTGTTCTGACTAACTGAGGAAAAAAGCATTACAATAAATCTCGCTCCCAATGGAGATTAAATCTAAAGATCGGTTAATTTATTGTTTTACTTTGTTCTCAAATTGTTAATGTTAACAACATCAGCATTGCGTGACTATGTGCGTGTAGTGTATTAGCATTACTAATTTCAATTTCTGTACAGTCATTCAAATTTCATATATTGAAATTATTTTAACCCAAAAAGCAAATAATTATTTCTTAGAACTGGCTTTCTTTAAAATACAAAACTTGTGTAATCTCTTGTAGGCCATCTTTAATCAGGTGCACATTTAAAACTGGAATATAATCTAATTTCAGTCACTTACATGTGTTTCATAAACGCATTATCTTTTCTGGATTATAATCTGTCATGAAAATGATAAATGTAATTATTCCAGCAGCTGTGAGAAAAGGCTAGAAACGATCCGCCACCTGCAAGATCCTAATATGCGATATAACCTACTAGCCAAAACAACTTCTTTACGTTTACAGAAGTAATGTAATGATGCTGCAGCATTATCGCTTAAGTAAATTCGCTAAAGAAATAAGTAAATAAAAATGTGAAAAATAAGTAAGTAAATTGAAATAAAATTAAAATGTAATAAAATTAAATAAATACATTTTATTAATAATTTATTAATAATATGTGTGTACAATGTGTTTTCTAAGTGTCTGTTTCTGAGATGTTAGTTATTTATTGATAAGCAGATGGTGTTGCTTTGAACACATGGAGGACAAGGCCTCATTTTGGCTCTGAGTTAATAATTAAGTGTTCAGAACACCACTTATCATAAGCAAAGAGATCTTACACAAATACAAATATAGTTCTGGCTGCTCTGCAGCAATGCACGGATTTAGAGAAGGCACAGAAGGGCAAACGAATCCTTTCTGATATTTAGAATCAATTTACGTCTTTAAAAGAAGCCAAAAGGTCCTTGAAATCCATGCTTATCCCTGAAAATACTGCAAAACAGGCAAAATCAATGGAGGTCAGAGTTTCGTATGTGCTCTCTTTACTTAGAAAGCACTTATTCTATTAGCTATTTGCTATTAGCTGCTTTAAAACCATGGTAATGTTGTTTGTGATGGGTCAGGGTGGTTACCGTTGTAATAAGGAGGGGGCAAGAGTCCTGGATCCAATGGGAGGGGAAGCACTGAGGAGCCCTCGTGCAGCGATCACTGGTCTTGCACCATCCGCAGCCCATGAAGGCTGGAGCCAGAAGACAGGAGCTACAAGTCCACAGCTGTTCACATCCAGGGCCTCTCAGAGGAATCTTAGAGACCTGAGGAGCATGATATTAGTTTTTAAACTACATTTAGCAGATGATTTTATACAAAGCAACTTGTTGACAACATCTTTTCAGAGGAGGTGACTTATTTACTGATGTCTCTTTGTTTCTTTATTGCAGTCATACCCTGTTTACTATATCAGTTAGTCTTAAATCACCAGTGTGTTTGCTATCTATTGACAAATGATTTTCCTGAAAATGTTTGACCCGTTTCCCAAACACTTAACACTTTTAAGAATGGCCGTGTCGTTCACCTTGTTTCCTGTTACCAACAATAGGGAGCCGTCGTGACGTTGTGGAGACAGCAGGGCCATATTGGAGGACACAGGGAAAGCGTCCAAGCGGAAATCCACATGCGGCTCCGTCTTGCCAAAGCGGGAAACCACCACCTGCGGAGGATGCCAGCAAAAATGGGTGGCCTTTTACATCAAAACCCTAAACAGTAAATGCAGGACCTTAACAGAGAATGTGTATGGTTACAAAAAGACCACAACAGCATGTTTGTCGTTTACTGGAATAAGTCTGCATTCCACATTGATGATTAAATGCTGCTATTGAATGATTTAAATCTTGTGGTTTCTGGTGTAAGCTATTTATAGAGGCCACAATTTGGATCAGGTCCACAGCAGGTCACATGACATTGGTCTAATTTGTCTTAAAAGTTTTTTTTCTTAAAAAGTGAAGTGACATTCAGCCAAGTATGGTGACCCATCCTCAGAATTTGTGCTCTGCATTTAACCCATCCGAAGTGCACACACACAGAGCAGTGAACACACACACACACCCGGAGCAGTGGGCAGCCATTTATGCTGGCGCCCGGGGAGCAGTTGGGGGTTCGGTGCCTTGCTCAAGGGCACCTAAGTCGTGGTATTGAAGGTGGAGAGAGAACTGTACATGCACTCCCCCCACCCACAATTCCTGCCGGCCCGGGACTCGAACTCACAACCTTTCGATTGGGAGTCCGACTCTCTAACCATTAGGCCACGACTTCCCCAAGACCATTTAAAGACCATTATGATATTTTGCAGTATTACTTTATTTTCATGACAATAAAATTCTATTTTACCAATGAATCCAGTAATGGATTTAAAAAATAGGGGTGCGCCGATCACGATAGGTCGATCGTTAATGCGCATCTCGTTAGTAGCTGTTACTACACAGAGCCATTGTTAACTGAGAAGCTGCGCAAATCCACGTTAATTTTTAGCATTTATTTGCACATCTCCTCAGTTAACAACGGCTCCGTATTAGAGCTGAAACAACGAATCGATTTAATCGATTAAAATCGATTATTAAAATAGTTGTCAACTAATTTAGTCATCGATTCGTTGCTAAATAATTTATTTGCCGTAAGCGGCTTATTTCGTGCATATTTCAAATCTGCAGTGACCAAAGTGTGGCAGTAATGAGCCACCGGAGGATTTACTCAGCCAGTACAACAGGAGAAGTAGCGAATAGCCAATAGCTGGCCTCGTTTTATGTCACGTGCTTCCCGAACTGCGTCTGCAGCATTCAGCAGGATGTGGGAGTACTTTATTTTGAGCCTTCAAAAAATAAGATTAACCTGTAAACTCTGCACTACTGAACTGTTTAAGGGACCGTTCACATATCGCGTCTTTTGCGCGCTCATGTTCGTTATTTCCAATGTAGGCGCGCAGTATGCGCGCTCATAATGGAAGCGACACGGTCGCGACGCACCCGTTTTTCCAGGCGCGTGCACACCGCATCGAGTTAAAAACATTTCAACTTTTCAGAATGCAGCAAGCGCACCGCGGGTCATGTGACAAGAACTAAATAATCAGCTTCATCCTTTCCCGTAACAACGTTAAAAGCTCAGCCAAGATGAAGGAACAGCTGATCATAGCTGTATATGGATTCCCATTTTGAAATAAATTTAGTAGCAGAGCTACTGCAATCGATTTTTTGAGCTGCAAATCCATTTATCCTTTGCTGAAATTTCCGCGTCTTCTAGGAGAGAGCGCGTCATGGTTGCTTAGCAAAGGCAGACGCCTCAGGGGCGCTTCTGCCCGAGCGTTTTGGAAAGAAGGAGAAAGCGGTGCGCCTAGCGTTTTCCACGCGTTTTTAGGCGCGATATGTGAACGGCCCCTAAGCCTTTTATTTGTGCAGATTCTCCAGTACAAGGTTGTTTGCAAATGTTTAGTCGTAAAAGCTGATAACATTGCTTTTTAACAGTTAACATTTAAAGCTTTACAAACATGTTCTGTGATCAGTTTGTCGTTTACCAGTTCATAATTCAGTCTTGCAGCCTAATTATGACTGAATGAGAGAGGTAAATGTTTAAAGATATTTGAAATGCACTTTTTTTTCTAAGTATTCACTGCTCTTTTTCACACAGCAGGTTTTTTGTGTGTCCGTTTTTTCTGGACAACCTGGATTTTACTTTAAATTGTGAGTTCCATTCAGGTTTCATGCCATTGGCACTTTTTTTGAAGGATTGTTTACAATTTCACAGCATAAGCTATAAAGCTGTTTCCCAGTAAATAATAAAATACAACGCACTGCAATCTTATTCTGTTTTATCCTTATTCTTCGTGAAAATATGTTCTGAAAGATTCCTTAATAAGCTTTGTTCAGGATGTTAAACTACTTTAGGAGCTCTAAGGACTGCCATGGTGAAAACATTATTTGAAATCTCCTTGTGAAATTTGCTAGAGTATGGGTCAGTGTTCTGATTGCAGAAGAGTTCGACAAAGGATTACTAACACATAATAAAACAACTCCAGGTATATTTGTGATGAGGATATGACAATGCAAAATTATTAAAATCTCTTAAAAATCTATGCTGAATTATAAAGACCCTTTATTAATAATTTACTTTGGGGGAAAAATGGGAAAAACTAAAATATAAGTACATAAACCGATTAATCGATTAATCGTAAAAATAATCGACAGATTAATCGATTATCAAAATAATCGTTAGTTGCAGCCCTACTCCGTATAGCTCTATGTGAAATCACGCACCTGATGGAATTTACCGCTGATTAGAGAACCGGCTTTACTGACGAGATGCGCATTAACGATCGGCCGATCGTGATCGGCGCACCCCTATTAAAAAATATATAAATACAAATAAATAAAACAAAAAATAAAATAAAATGTTCTTATAGTTTTAGGGTGAAATACTACTTCCAAAAACCTGAGAAGATTTCATTCCTGAAAAACAAACATTCTACATGGAGTTGGTGCAAACCCGTTATTTTTTCCTTCCAGGTTATAAAACATTAAATTACAGATCATGTCTGGAGCTTTCCTTGGGAAAGAGGAAGCATCAAAGGAGGGTGCAATCCAGAGGCAGTCTTTGTCTAGGGACAGCCTCTGCTTTGCCATGGATACTGTAATAACCAGTGTCTCTGCCTTTCAGGGTAAAAGATGACAGATTGAACTGCGATGACTGCGGTTGATGTCAAGAAGTAGGAACAGACAAAAGCTTAGGCCCTAGGGCAAGTGCAGACGTAAAGACCTCTGTCTATCTGGCATGTTGGGAGGTGTCAGAACAGTGGCTCCATCCACACACCTGGACTAACATTTATCATGGTTACATTGCAATTACAGGCCTCCAAGACAGCCTATGACTTAATAGTGCTTGTGCTCCATTAGCGATCAGTGGATCACATCATTAATAGCCCTGGGCTTTAAGCATGGGGCATCTGGTGGTAGAGAGTATGTCATTACTGTGGTTTTAGTGATTTTAAGATGGTGTGCGTGACATATCTCCATCTCACTCAATACAATGCACTAATGTGACTCTCTCTGTGGTCTGTTTTAAAAGCCCAATCTTTAGATTAGTAACATATCAGATCGGACTGTAGAAAGTGTCAATGTTCAGTTATTACCTTAAGGAGCTTTTTCTTTTTTTTATCTTTCACTGGAGTAATACATGTAGCCAGGGCAATTCACAATACTGTTTTATTACATGAATAAAAGCAGTTGATTTAGGTGCAATTATTTATTATTATTTTTTGCATTACCTGACAATATAAAATGAAGTCCATGCAAGCTCTAAGTACAGATTTACAGGAACAGAAGTTTCCAAAACCTCCTACAGTGTGGGAGGGAAATTCTTCTCGTCACATATATCTTCTACAGACATTAAAACAGACTGCTATATAGATATATGTAATATTTATTTAATATTTTAAGTAATAGCAATTTCTGTTCTATGTAAATAGTATATTGTTTAAGATTGATCATTTTTGATAAATTGTAAATTATTCATATAATATATAAAATATAAATATCTTAATAATATAATAAAAAGTAAATTATATTTATTAAAAACATTTCAATATAATTATTCTGTGCCATGGTGCTGCACAAACACAATGTGCTACATTCATGATTCCAAAACAAGAACCCACAGCTAAAACTTGGCAAGTTTCACGTGGCCCAGAAAGTTTCCAAAAGTGTTAAACCATAAAAGGATTTCGAGTCCCAGAAGCGACCAAGCTAAGCCAAGCTTAATTAAGCTGGGCATGGCAGAAAATGGCTACAAATGGACCTGTTATTGAAGGAGGAATGTTACACACACTGGGGAAAAATACACACAGCGAAGCACTAATAACCGTGTGAATTATAGCTCATTGTGTATGTAAGGGAAGTCCTACTCACAAACACAAGGCAAGGTGTTGAGTTTTTCTCACCGAGAGTGTGGCAGAGTGGGAGCACTTCCTCATACAGAATAAGGACCACTGGGACTGTTACTGCCCAGCACCCCCCTCTTCCCAACCTTTTAAAAAGCTTGTGGGGCTCTTGAAACTTCTCCACTTAACCACTACTCACTGCATTCCATATTTTATTTAACTTCATCAGTCTTTCTCACAATCTTTTTTTTTTGCATTCTCATTGTCAAGGCCTCTTAAACACTCACCCACTCTCTTTGTCTTTGAAAAAACTCTCTCTCGAATGGGACAGCTGGACTAGCACTCAGCCCTTACCAGGCCTCCCTCCACATCCAGACAAAAGAGGCGAGAAAAGTTGAGAGGAAAATTTTTAAAAAAGGAAGAGAGAAAGAGAGGGAACGACAGCTGCAGCCGTTCCAAGAAAATACCATGCGAGGACGTGTCATCGAAGCCTAGTGCTTACTATTAACGTACCATTCGGTTCCTCCGCCACGCTTCCGTGCAGCTGTCACCCTTTCTCTCGCCACTAATTTCTCAAACATTTTCCTGTGGTATTTACAAAATACACAAGTCTCTATCTAACACTTCCATGAGCAAATAGTCTCATTTTTGGTGCTCAAGCCGGACAGATTCAACATTTGGGTCTGTGCCACTCTTGCACAATGAACATGTTGAGACATTGATAGGCAAAGTTTCACCTTGTGTGCTTTTAGATTGGAGAGCTGGGACAGTGCTGCTCAGAGGTCAAAGGTGACTCAAATGCAAACAGGAAAAGACCATATTTCCCAACCTGCCACTGGCACCTGCATTTTCCTTCATTCAAAGCTGTTTTCACTAGTCACGTACTTACATCCGGTCTATTTACATGCACAATAAAACAGGGAAATAGCGTTGGCAACAACAGGACTTTGATAAAAATATTCTGATTTAATTTTAGATCCTGCAAATGCTTCACCGTTTCTTTTCCCAGAATGATGTCAGACACATTTCTTCTAGCACTATGGCACATACTAAACTCATAAATTCAATCTAAATGCTGATTTGCTAATCCAGACATTATGTAAATTCAGCTTTAATAGTGAGTAAATAAAATAAATGTCTCACCTGGATGACGCGGCCCTCAGCTGTGCCTAGGCTGACCACAGTGTGGTTTTGGATGGGTACCACAGCTATGGAAGTGAGAAGAACATTCCGGAAGCGTCCGTGGAAGTAGTCCCGACGTGGATTGGTGCTTGTAACCTCTAGCCGGTAGCCTCTTTCGTGTTTGCCACAGCTGAAGGAATCTCCTGCAAAGCTCTGGTAACAAAAACAGAAACACATTGACAAGTTAGACAAGTGTTATTCTACCTGGCAACAAGCAGAGCCTCTCAATAGCCTATTGGTGTGGATGAATTCTGCAGCACTACCATTTTTCCAGAAGACTAGCCTCCACCATGCCAAATGCAATTTGTGGGTTAGATGCTTGTGCAAAAGAGTGACTTAGGCCCCACACAGTAAATCTCCATCTAAGCTCGGCATCTACTGTTTCATCCTGGCCAATGCAGTTGCGTGTTTTCTCCCATGGTGCTTGGATCATCCTTGCCACAATCTGATGGCTGTGCTCACAGATGGCAGGAATTCATGGATAACTGTGAGGAACGTTGAGCTTGCTGTTGCTCTGTTAGAGCTCCGATTGAGGCCAGCTTTGTTTGGCTGGGATCTTTACAACCTGTGGAGTTTTGGAAGTTGCAGAGAGACTGTCTGGTCCTGGTGAGATTAAAGGGGCCATATTCTTAAACTTCTGTAGCATTTAATTCTTTCCACCTGAATTACACTTATAATGTCGAAAAACATTTGTATAAAACTCAGAATCTATCCATTTTTGCGACTGTACCTTTAAGACTGTATTGTTTATGTGCTGTATTGTATGATGATCTCTGTTTTGATTGGCTGTACCTGCATAGTTCGCACAGTCATTCGTCAGGGCAGGCCAAGCTGATGAAACCAAATAGGCACTGAGGGAAAGAGCTTTGTGTTGTGAATATTAGATCATCTATCAACTTCTTATTTCAAAAGAAAAAGGCTTTTCCCTAACATGCCCTCTTGAAAAAAACTATACTTACATTTTGATTATACTTAAAGGCAAAATGTGAAGATAAACCTGCCATCATTTATTCACCTCTATATCATTTCAAACTCGTATTATGTTCCTCTGTGGATCAAGCTGCACAATTAAAAATCATATCACTTATCATTTAAGTACCAAGCTTTGCATGAGAGATGGACCACATTTGAAGTCATTCCTCCCTGATAGTTTGGGGTCATAAGATTTTTCAATGTTTTTGAAAGAAGACTCAACAAGCCTGCATTTATTCACACCGAAATACATCCATGCTGAATAAACTTATTTATTTAAAAATAAACTTTGAACAGTAGTGTAGATCAATCCAGTAGATAATTTATGAAAAACATCATTTAGACCGTATCAACAGATTCATTAAAATTCTGTCCTAAAAGAATGATTCATTCATGAATTGGACTTTTCTCATGAGCTCTCAAGAATGTTTCTATGATTTTCAAAAATAACATTTTAAAGTCTTGGAAAATAGTGCACAAGATGGGATACGTTCATGATACAGTACATAGACAGCTTGACAATCCTTAATCATTTTCACGATTAAAAGGGGCAATTAAAAGTATAGTTCACCCAAAATGAACATTCTATTATCATTCACTTACTTTCATGTAGTTCCAAACCTGTATTAACAAACCTTTCTTTATTCTTTGGAAAACAAAAGAAGATAATGTGTGCACAATGGTCACCAAAACTCTTTGGTTACTAAAATTCTTTTTAGGTTCTGCAGAAGCAAAAATGTCCATTCCAAAAAGATTTGGAATGGCATGAGGGTGAGTAAACAATGTCTAAATTTAAATTTTAGGTAAACTATTTCTGGAATTATCATAGTTTATCCAAGTTAGAGATTACCTCAGAGTAACCTGAAAAGAAACAGGGCACCTGAGGCCTACACAGTGGTCAAGCTCAAAGGGTCACAGACCCTAGTATGAAAGTAAAGAAGTCATTAATAATTAATGAAACCAGACCCTGGCACCACAGGCCATGACTAAAATGTTGGAGTACAGAGAACAGGCGGTTAATGATTAACACCGTGCTCACTCAAACTCTTCTCAGATGGTGTTTTGTTCCACTGTATGGTGAAGGCGCTCTGACAGAAACACTAAAAAGGCACCCATGAAAAATCAGACAAGCATAAAAAGGACACTCCATCCTGTGCCAGAAAAGTTCTCACTCTTTCTACCCTTCTTTCACTGGTGATGTGAGTAAGATCTATGAGTCAGTGGCATGACTGCGGTTGCAGCTTCAATTTGAGGGCATGTCTCAGAGGGATGCTTTGAAGATGCAGAGAACAATACAGGTAGACGATAAATCAGGCCGAACGAGCGCTGGTCCCTGCTCTCATTACAGGGCTGAGCGGGATGGCTCAGAGGCACAGAATTGGTATACAGATGAAAAAGCCAGTGAAAACGAGGGGGATTACAGGCCAGCTCATCCCAACCCCTGAAGGCAGAGGAGGACTTCTGCCTATTGAGGAAGCAACAAAACAAGAGAGAGTGAGACACATGTAGCATGAAGCGGCCAGTGAATTCATCCAACTGTGTACAAGCCTGCCTTTGATGTGTCTTCAGCAGGACACGTTTGCTTTGCCGGGTTATATAAACCCACCGTAATCCATCATAACGGCCAAGCTGCCACATATTTCAATAGGACTTGTGTAAGAAAGCACCATGGTTTGGAATTGATTTGGGGAGGCTCTCTGAAGCCTTTCCTATGAGAACCTGAGCACAGCCCTAAAAGCATGTTTTAGAGGAAGAGAGAAAAGGTTTGTGGGATTATTTTCATAGCAAATAAACTTCATGTTTAACCTGTGTGTTTGAAAAGCGAGACATTCCACTACTTGGCTCATGGTATTGCAGGGATCAAGGGTAGAAATTGAAAGAACCTAGACGGTGTTTTATCAAGCTTCGTTGCTCTGATCCCCCGGCTCCTCCAACCGAGTGACTTGCAGGTCGGATCTTCATTCTCGCCATTTCTCACTTCATTTATTACAATGAATATTCAGGGTTGAACACAAGTTACACTCCATCAACAGCATCTGTGGCACAATGTTTATAGAGTGCTGCAAGGATGACGTATTTTGTAGGCCAACCCTGAAGTCTGCATTACCCTGGTCCCATCAACAAACAGCCCATAGGACTTTTCCATAGGCTTTTGGACTATGGGAGAAAACATGATCTGTGACCAACTAAAGTTTCTTATTCTCATATGATTTTTTAATCAAGATAATCCACAAATGAACACGATTTTTATGAATTTTGAAGCCTAAATACAACTGACACATGTAATAGTTAGAAAATAACTATAGGGGTAATGAACCACCTTTGTTTCTTTATTTTGTACTGTTCTCTGAAGTCCACATAATGTTAGCAAGATTTTTACATTAAAAAGTTTTACATTTATAAGTAATAGGTTATTTTGTGTCTTTTGTGTCTTGTTATAGTGGGCATAGCTTTTAGTTTCAATCTTTCTGAAAATGCTGCATTGATTTGTGCCTTGTTTGTAAATGAATCCACAGTAAAATAAAGTCAAGTCACCTTTATTTATATAGCCCTTTTAACAATACAGATTGTCAAAACAGCTTTACAGTATCAAATAGGAAAAAAGTGTGTCAATGCTAAAGGACAATAGTAAACACATTTAAGTTAAAGGCAGTTCATCACTGAATTCAGTGATGTCATCGTCCAGCTCTGTTCAGTTTAAATAGTATCTGTGAAATTAAGTCGACGATATTGCTGGAAATTAATTGTCCCCAACTAAGCAAGCCAGAAGTGACAGTGGCAAGGAACCAAAACTCCATCAGTGACAGAATGGAGAAAAAACTTTGGGAGAAACCAGGCTCAGTCGGGGGGTCAGTTCTCCTCTGACCAGACACAAAAAGGACCAAGTTCTTAATGACGCAGTCTGGAACTTTATTAAAAATAAAGTTTATCCACGCTTTCCTAACACTGGGATCAGAAGGAAGGCAATGCAAAGATTCGTTTTTTTTTGGCAACATGGCACTTGAAACACTGAATTTAGGATCGTTAGCAAGTGATTTTATCACATTGTGTTAAAATCTTGTTAAATGCATACTGTTTGCATCTTGTGGCTATACTATTGAAATGGTGAATATTTTAACATTTATGCATAGGCCCCATTCACTTTCACTGTAAGCTTTAAAGAAAAGCAGGAACTAATTCAATAACAAAAAAAAAAAAGTGCTGTCATTTGAGGTTAACCTGGATTGAACCCGGACTATTACTTCATAGTTGAGTATTTTAAGTATTATTTCAAATAATGCAGAAAAATATTCCACAAAAACATTCCGCAAGAATGGCAGGGCCAGTGGGTAGCTCCTCTTAGACACATTAAGCAGCTCTCATTGTGTACAGCACAATGCTGAAGTGATAGAGTTACTGTGCCCCACCTTTGGTGCTTTACAGCTTTGCGGCCTTTGGCGTCACCTCCAAAATGCTTGATATGAGTGAAAGGAGATCTGTACGACCAAATGTCACCTTCACAGACTTTCTGTTAATCCTCTGGCCCTGGTACAGTTGCGAACACTTACAGCGTACGTGAAGATTTCTGGAACATCATTGCGCCATGCTCCCACCCTTCAGCTGCTTCTTGATGAAAATAATGTGACCTTTGACCTCCCAAAGTTTTCACTAATGTTGTATATGTTTATATGTATGTGTGTAAGATTGCGGTGTGCCCCACCTGTGCATTTAAACGGCACGACGCAAAGCAACCCGATTCTTGTGTTTATGTGCCTTTCTTGGATTACTAGGTCGTGAAGGTCAGAAGTCTGGGGAGAATTAGAGAAGCTGACAATTACGTGGGATTAGAGGCTGGCAGTCACCATGCAGTCCTGGTGCCTGGCTGCTGGTGTGTTAATACCTGTGGACTAGGGAGGCACCAAAATGAAAATTCTTGGTCGAAGCCGAACAAAATGAAACACTGGGCTGAACGCGTTTTTTCTAATTTTTCACCCATTTAGGTCTATTTTGGCTTTTTTTTGACCATTAATTAATTCAGCATTAATTAAATTGCCAAAACGTGCTCTTACTGTTTTGTCCTGCTTTTCAAATAAAAAATCTATTACAAAAAACAATTTAAAAATATATATTTTTTTTTACATTCTAGCAGACATTATACCAACAAAGCACATTTTAACTTATAAATAAATATATATAAATTTTTTGGCCATTTTTGAGACTTGAATCAGGCATGTATTTTTTACTGTGCAAACAAAGGCAGTCTTGCTGAGCAGAAGAGAATTCTTCAAGTTCAGCGCAGCGTTAGACATTGTTCGGTATATATTATTCTGCCATTTTGCTTATTCGGCCAAACACAGAAATATTTTGTTTTGCTATTTTCAGCCAAATAATTTTAGTTGCCGAATATTCGGTGCATCCCTACTGTGGACGTCTGTGAAGAACACTTGAAGAGCCTATTGTAGGGCTGCACAATACATGAAAATTAAATTGATATTGCGATATGGCCTATAATGCGATAATCAAATTGTGAAAGCAGATTTTTAATTATATAAACATATACACTGCCAGTTTCAGATTGTTCTCATTTACATGCACGCAACTCATGAAATTAAGTTTCAGAATTTCAAAAGGAATTAGTTAATTTAGCTTGTCTTGAGCTGCATGCGTGTAAATGAACACAGTGCTGCGTTCCGCTCTGATACCAGCAGAGCGTATATCTATTAAAATAAAAACTTGATGGGTTAACATTTAAAAATTAATTAAGAATTAAGAAATTAGGTTGTAAAAAGCAGTATTGTAATTTTACAGTTGTACTATAAATAAAATATTTTATTGTTTTATTCATATTTAAATATAAATTTTACAGTATTCTACAATATTTCTTATTTTGCATTTAGATTTTTTTATTTATTATTAACAAAAATAAAAATAACTTTGGCTTGTGAAAATGTCTGTGCTTTTTCATATCTCAATACATCTGGCAGAAAATCTAAATATCTCCATATAAAATTCTGTCAGTATCGGGCAGTTTAGTTTATTGTACATTATTGCCGTTTATTGTACAACTGTAGTTTATTGCAGTTTAGTTTAGTTTATTGTACATGTCGCACCTTGGTTTTTAACAGCTGTTGTCTGAGAATTTGTCTTTTGTTATCATATTAACTGAAGATCCTGTAGACTCCTGTTCAGGTCTTTTTCTTGTTTTCAATTTTATTCTCATGTTGCTTTGCCTCGCATTCCTCTTTTTGGTGTTATCTTTTCTTGTTACTCAATTTTTACTTCTTTTTACCTCTCAGCGCAGCAGTCAAGTGATCTGTCAGCAGGGGACTTTGTTCCTCAAGCAGGTTTCCAACTGGGAAACAATACACGACCCAGTACAACAGCTTGTAAAAAAATGATCAGTTTATTCAACTGCTCATGGTTAAATCCATGCTCATCTATTGAACTTGAACTTGTACAATTTGGTTAAACAGCATCATGATTAATACGCCTGGACCAAACTAGTGAAACATAATATAATTCAGCACAAGTCATTAATCAAACTAAAATCATGATTAAAATACAATTAATCAAATAAATTTGTTAAAACAACAAGAAATCATGCTTGAATATTTTTCATCGTTCCTTTGCAGTTAATGAGCCATGAAGCACAGATTGGGCCAACGCTACACAATTTACACTAGCTAAAATAGTGAAGAGCTAAACATAAGCGAGACAGAGCTATCATTCTTATTACAATGACATAGACTATGGAAGTACTTATGAACCATGCTCATCCATTCAATTAGATAAACAGGCATAAGCAAACGGGGATAATTTAGTGTGGAGTCCATTCTGGAGGCCGGGAGGTATGTCATTATTTACTCGTGCAGCATGGATCTATTCAAAGCATTAGCGGAAATGTCCATTCATTATAGCAGACAAGATGAGCAGGCTCAAACACATCGCTCTCTGCCACAGTCCACAAGCATGCTGGAATAAAAACCTCCACCCTTATGCAAGGAGCATGGATCTGATAAAAGGGTATAGAGCATGGCTTTAAAACCATGAAGCGCTGAGACCCTTTAAAAGATCAAATCCAGCCCTTTATGGAAGAAAAGAGAGGCAGAGCATTCGGACGCCTGGTTTGCAGTTGCCCGGAATAATCAATTCCAATCTTGACTGTAAAGGCTTGGCAGGGCCTGCTTTTCTGTGATGATCTTACGCTTTTTCACATGTCAGAGGGAGCAAATTAACGTGCCTCTTACTGGACAGATCAGACACAAGGGTTTTATTTTGGGAGCTGTTAAAAGAGTTTTTTAGATTATCTGTTCCTAATTTCAGCTAATTTATTTCCACGACATTCTGTGAAGAACTTTGCTCCAAAGAAGTGCCCCCAAAATCCATAAAGAGCTGAGAATGAATGTGTTAAGCCCATCTTGACACATTTAGTATGTTTATGGTATTAGAACAATAGAAAGAGTCTGTTTGATGATAATTTAATGTTTGAAGAGGCATAGTGTCTTGGAAGGCATTAACTCACAGTTAAATGGCCTCTTATCAGGAGGTTTATCAGAGCCATTTTCCTGTATTTAACACTAAGAGGCAGATATGATGAAATCCTTATGTCGATGTGGGCTTTTGCGAAAACATGCAACCTACGCTACACATTGCGAGCAAAGATCAAGGATTTTACTCACAAAATACCCTCTTTCTGCCAGAAAAACACAACTAACGTGAGAAGAGCATGAGCATGCAGCAAATTCGGGCCTTCATAGTCATATTTCTCAGCACTATGATTCAAAGCAGGCAGGTGGCATCCTTTTTATGATACACAATTCCAGTGCCAGTCAGCTATTATACTAAGTGCGCAAAACCACGCAACAAATGAAAAACAAACCATTGAGCGTGGCGGCAATATGTAAAGCATGACCGCATGGTAGAACAATGCATCATTGTGTTATCTTTTGGTAAACCACTAGAAGCTGGCATGTATTTTTATTGCCTTTTTGTGCAGATACCTTCAGGGATTACGGTCACTTGAATGCAATAATAAAACACATCTGTTTGTTTTGAACTCTCAAGGAGGAGAAGGGGGGCACAGACCCATCACTGGCCACAGACAGAGGAGACGGACTTGTTAGTAAGTAATAGTAATAATAATAGATGATAACTCTTTTTCCTACTGTTAAGCTACGCAGCCTTTGATTATTACATAAGTAGAACAGTTTCCTTTAAAGGGGTTATATGATGTTGCTAAAAAGAACATTTGTTGTGCATTTGGTGTAATGTAATGTGTTTATGTGGTTTAAGGTTAAAAAAAACACTATTATTGTTGCTCCTCTATGCCCAACCCTTCTGAAACGTGTCGATTTTTACAAAGCTCATTGGTCTGAAAAGCGAGGTGTACACTGATTGGCCAGCTATCCAGTGCATTGTGATTGGCCGAATGCCTCAAGCCTATGAGCCGGTTATGTCCATTAACATACTGTGATGCCGTGTGTCCCGGCATGACGAGACAAAACCAATAAAACCCATTACAAACGTGGCATTTGTTGCAGCCAGTGGAGACATAATTACTGATTATAATTACTTATTCTGTCTTTTTATGTGTAACATAAAAACATGTCTGCATTTGCGATTGGAGAAATGACAAACAACAAGTGCTTCCGTATTTTCCTCACTATAAAGGCCCGTTCACACCAAGCACGATAACTATAAAGATAATGATAAAGATATAGTTCTAAAAATCATTCTCAATATTAAAGAATAGTGGAGTCCACACCACAGCTATAACGATAAAGGCACAGAGAAACGATATCGTTGGAATCACTTTCAGAACGATTTTTTTTTCTGATGAACGATACAAACACTGCCAACCAATCAGAATCAATCCTGCTGTAATGAGCTCGAGAATTTAAAGCAGCAGACACACGTCCACTTAGAATACACAGACAATATCGTTCGCTGGTGTGGACGCTAATATCGTTATCTTTATAGTTATCTTTATAGTTATCATTCTTGGTGTGAACGGGCCTTAAGGCACACTGGATTATAAAGCGCACCTTCAATGAATGGCCTATTTTAGAACGGTTTTCATATATAGGGCGCACCGGATTATAAGGCGCATAGAATAGAAGATACTGCAGTCAAACGTTTAGATGGAGCTGTGCTTAAGGTAGATTTGTGCCGGTATTCGGTAATGCGATATATTGCCGTGATTATTTATGCACGATATTGTTATCGTATCGTATCGATATTGTTATATTGTTGTGGGCACTTCTAAATACAGTGAATAAATATACATTACAAATTATTTAGAATTTGGAATGCATTTTAAGAATATTATTCCCATCAGCTGCTTAAAATGCACAACACTGCTGTATGCTGCTTGAAAGAGCGCGTGCGCTCTGATGTAAAAAAGCGCACATGAGAAGCACATGGAGGAACACGTGAGAGACGCGCTGAATGAAAGCACATTCACTCTCTGACAGCAGATGGCGCTAAATGCAGCCCTTACTCTGTAAACAAAAATAATCTTAAATAACCATTCAGATTTGTGTTTTCCCTACGGTGTTTATTACAGAGCCAACTACTGAAATATTTAGACTTAATAGGCTATTTATCTTCAAACATTCATTTTTTATTTTATTTTTTTTATCTGGACTACAATTGCCCTAGATATTGTTTGAAAGTGTTTTGATCTTTTATTGTTCATTCACACTTTACATTATGGCTTCATCAGTTAACATAAACTGCCAATGAAAAAATTATTCTGAACATTCATTAATCTTAGGTATTCCAATATTTAATAACACATTGTTAAAATTGAAAGTTGCAACTGTGTTATTTAATGAGCTAACATGAACTAAGACTTGTATTTTTTAACAAAGATTAATAACATCTGTATCAAATGTAGCTATTGCTCCTTGTTTAGCTGTGCATTTATTGAATGAGCACTATGTGATGTCCAAACTGATTACACTATATTTTATGTATTGCACTTTATTTTATGTGAAATCATTTTCTGTTTTTAAACTGTCTTAAATTCATTTTAAGTCAATTTTTAAATCATTTTCATTTTCAAGTTCATAAATTGCTTTTTATTTTTGTGATTATTTTTCTTCATGACGTTTTTTTTTTTTTTTTTTTTTTTTGAATTACCATTGTGTATGAAATGTGCTATAACTAAACTTGCCTTGCCTTGAATGTGAATGCATTAACTAAGGTTAACTAATGAAGTCTTACTGTAAAGTGACACCTATTGGTTTTTATAGTTCTTTTGCACTTTAATGTGTAAAACATTTAACTTTTATATATTTTTCTGTATTGCTTTGTTTTAAATGTTTAGTTATTTTGTTATAAGAAAAAAAGTTATTTAACCTGTTATACTGTATTATGACCACTTTTTAAAAACAAAATTTCAATACTGTGATAATACGGTATACCGTGATAAAAGCATTATCAATTAACCGCAACAGGAAAATTAGATACTGGCATATCCCTATCTAAAGGGAATGTCAACATTTTGACAGAGCGCCTTGATCCATATATAAGGCGCACTGTCGTTTTTTGAGAAAATTAAAGGCTTTTAAGTGCGCCTTATATTTCGGAAAATACGGTACTCTACACTGCTTAAAACTCATCAGTGGCAAACTGCTCATCAGTGGCAAATTCTTTAAATATATAACACGTACTTATAGGATGTGAGTCCGAAGCACCAAACTATCCTTGCAAAGTTTGAACTGCCCCATTTTATAGAACAGCCTTTGAGCACAGACCCATTGTAAGCTATTCTTCAGTTTCAGGAAACAGTCCTCCATAAAATTCATCACACAGTGGGCTTGAGTGAGGAATGGCTGGCGGACTTGAGAATGGCACAGCCGGCGTGCTTATGGCAACCACATGTGACGAACCCCGGGCTGGACTCTGCTTCCTCTACAGTGAAAGCCAATCCAGAAATCCACAGCGAGAAATTTATGTATTTCATCAGCGACCAGCACGGATCAGGTCAAGGCATGACGAAGCAGATATAGTCCTCTTTTGGAAGGCCAAACAAAGAAGTTTTGCTTTCACACCAAAAACACACAGCATCTCTACGACATGGCGGCAGTGGTAACAACAATACTACAGTAAGAATAAAAGTTACACCATTTTTCTTTGCTTGAACATTTGGTTGGTGTTATGCAAATCTTCCCACAAAGTGATGTAGACATGTGGGGGCGTGTTTAAACTAGGTGTTTTAGGAGGCCGTGGACAAGTCTTAACCTTTATAAAAAATATCATCACTTATGGATTTTAGACTTTAGTCTTTGCAACTTTACAGATCTTCTTTATGCACCAAGAACTTGTAACACTCCAAAGAGAAAGGAAAATTTAAATTGCATCCTATGAATCCTTTAACCACGGTCTCTGATGGCATACTCAGTGCATGCATCAAATTTCCTCTCTAGTCTTTACACTAGGAAAACCAAATAATTTTCATGAAATTTAGTTCCAATAACTGATCACAAATTTGTATTCAGCTATTGGTGCTTTTATTGACTTAATTTTCTGAATACATGACTCTCATGAGACAGTTCTTTTAAAAGGTGCCATAGAATGCATTGATACAATATTTTAAATTGTTCTCTGATATCCCCAGAGTGTGAATGTGAAGTTTCATCTCAAAACAGCTAATTTTTTATAGCTGTTTGAAATTGCCACTTTTAGGGTATGAGCCAAAACGAACTGTTTTTGTGTTTGTCCCCTTTAAATGAAAATGAGCTGGTGCTCCCACCTTCCTTTTCAGAAGAGTGCAGAGCTTCAAGAGCTCATGCTCGCTAGCATACTGGTGTTACAGTTTAACTGGTGGTGACTGTGTTACTGATCTCACATTGCTTCCAAAGGCAGTTTTTAACTACCACATTCAGGATCATTCTGGTAGCACGTCAAGGCAGCATTAGTGAAAACAGGAAGAGACAATGGTAGCTTTAGCAATATTAGCATTACAAAGAGCCAATGAGCTCTTTTGGAAAAAAAAATGATAAAGCATGATGCTTACTTTGTCTGGAGTCTGGACATTTGAGCATGAAGCGTTGGTATCAATCCCTCTTTCAGAAGCAATCTTTGCACAACTCCAGCATTGAACTGAACCTCATTTGTGAGGCAGTCCAGTGTGAAATGTTAGCACAAACGTATAGGTCTTTTCAAGGACATTTCCTTAAATTGTATTTAAACGCCATGTCCTTAGCGGTCTATGGAGACTCCCATGTTCGTTGGTGCATCACGACACATGACACTTTAAATGGCTCTTTGGAGCTGATATTGTACCGCTACAGCAAGAAAACAGTAATGGCCGACCGCTGCTTCTCACTCAGGGCTGTATATATGCTAATAGGGCAGAGAGCATCACAAATGGGTGGGACTTTCCCAAAGTATGACATCATAGTAGTGAGATATCTGGAACTGCTAGAGTGGAGAGACTGATTATGATTTATTGGGATAATAAAACAATGAGTGGGTGGATTTTTACTATTACTCATAGGCGGAAATCGCGGGGGGGTCGGGGGGGGGTCCGGACCCCCCCATCTGAGGGTTGTCCCCCTCTAAAATATAATTGAAATATGTGTATTGTAAATAATATAATGATATTTAGTTAAACTAATTGTGTAAGTAGTAAAACAATACAAATGCAAACGGAGCAACAACAACAAAAAAAGTTTTAAACATCTCGAGTTCTCCCTGCTTTGCCTCACATTGCTTTGGTCCACTGCCTGCTCCCATTTTCATCTCACCTCACCACCGACATACACACAGTCTTGTACGTTAGATTAGATTAGCGCGGGTGCACATTTAGATTTTCCCGCGTTCACTATGATTTAGTCGGTTTACTTCATTTAATATAGTCAATCTAATATAACATCACAATAAGAGTGCAGTTGTTCTCCAGATATTAGCATAACAAATGTGATTTAGATTTTTATAAAAATTTAATAAACAATAAGTTAATGTTAAGTGCATTTTAGGCACCATATTGCCTGTTTTAGCTCTATTTCACCAACGAAAAAAGTTGAAAACTAATCTACAGCAGTAGCAGCACTAATTTTGAGAAACACAATGAGGAGGTGTTTCCTTACTGAATGAATCCACTTTTTGAACAAATCAGTCATTGACGTAATAAATAATTATTTTTTGTTTTTTCCCCTCTTTCACGTCTATACCGATCTCACTATACAGTTGTGTGAGGATGTATGTCTAAGAGTGTGTATGCCTTCATTTTGCTAGGCATGGCAAATGTTTTTATATATGCATGTTTTAATTATAACTGTGAAGCAACAACATTGCTATTAAATGTGCTATACAAATAAATAAAAGTTGAAGTTAAGTTCAAATTCCATTGTATTTTGGTGGCTTGATTTTGTAAACAACTTCAAAAACATTGCAAAAAAAAAAAAGTTTTGCAGAATGTTTTGGTCAATTTAGTCAGCTTTTTCATTGAACCAGAAAGAAACTTTGAGAAGAAGGATAATGGAACGTTCTCCATGCAATAGTAAGGCTTTCCTCTCTGTACACAAGTACAATCTTGCCTGTTTTATTGGTGTCCCCTTCAAAACTTGCTCGTGAGAAATGTTATGTTTATTGTCCCCCCCAACATTTAGATGAGATTTTCGCCCCCGCTATTACTTGGTTGTTTTCACCCACTGTAGCCACACAACTGTGTTCAAACACCTTATAAAAGTGCATTATTTTTGCATTCTATGGCACCTTTAAGTAAATAAAAAAACAGCACCGTCACTGTAGAACAACTCCCGAATGAATTAATCCTTATAAGCTGTGAATCCAAAACATACAGAAAGGTTTTGTAGTCTAGCTCCTTAATGACTTTCTAAAAATAACAGCTCATAAGAATCATAAGAAAAACATACATTGGGACCAAAGAAGTATTTTTCCCAATTGAATGAGCCAGATCTTTTCAGTGAATCAAAATACTTTCAGTATGAATCAGTCAGCAGTTAAGTACTTGACCTGAATCTTTTACTGTTACTAAATGATGGTTCATATGATAATGAATATGATATATGATAATCATTGGTATTTTGTTAATTTAGTAAATAAATGAATTAAAAAAAAATTGAACATGATAAGCCAATTAACAAGTCTGTGTAAATGCACATTTTGAAAATCGGTATTAAACTTATGTCTGATTTACTGAAATCTAAAATGATCATTTGATAACAGAACACGTAAGCATTGAATTGCATTTTTTCAATTGAACTTGAATTTTTTCCTCAGTTGTTCAAAAAAAAAAAGGTAACAAAATCATTAATGAACAATTATTTCAATCTAAAAAATAATCATAAAATTCTCATGTAAAATACACACTGCTACAAACCCTGCATGACTGATACCTGAAGTCCACTCCATTAGCTGACCAAACACTGGGTGTCACGCCCCACAAAACTCACAAGTCAGGTATCAGGTAAAAGCTTGCTGTCTTTTCACACGAACACACAGGCCGTGTCTACTAAGGGATAAGCTTGAGAATATCTGACTGACGTGCTGAATGAGGTGGAAGGGCAGTCGCAGATAAGCTCTTATTTGCGGTGCATTGTTGAGTTCTCAGCAGGTGATAAAGTAGAATAGTTACTGGCCAATCCAATCCGTTCCATTATTTAAGCACACATTCATTTAAGACTGCATCCAACGGAACCATTGTGTCGGCATTAGCACCAGGGCAGTATAGCGTAATGGCTCTTTTCTTTTATTTGTGGTCCCTGCTGTGTAAGCTAAAACAATTAGAAGAGCTCTTTGAACTGCAGCAAACAATTAGTCTGGATCAGTCAACTCTAGATGGTTAGCGGTGTGCGCTGATTGAATATCCAACCTGACCGGACTCATTAAATGCTTCAGCGGGTATTTGATTTACACCTGGTCAGGATGTCTTTAACCTTACGTGGAGGTTTCAAAATTGAGCTCTTTGATGAAACCTCGTGCTCACAGACCCGGAGAGCTGGAAATTACCGGAGGGAGTAAAAAAATGAGGAAGTCAAGGACAAGGTATAGTGGATGCCAGAGATGGATCAGCATGCCTCTGGGCCACTGACTCACCAAAGAAATCTCTCCCTTCACCTGACACTTACACATGTTTCTGAATTATGCCCAGAGAGCACCGGCAAGTTTTTCAAAGCTGAAGGCTGTGTTAAATATGGGCCAGTCATCACAATAATGAAGAAAAAAGCTGCAGTGCAATAAACCTGGAGTAAACGGTAGAGTACTGGGCTGGCCAATCATATGTTTGTTTGTATGTGAAGTTCCTCTCAAATAACAGATTGTGAGCGCAGCCGTTTATCAGTTGTGTGCTGCTTTATGGGAGTATTTAAGACACACAGGCACATCAGAGCAGAAAAACTGTAGGAAGAGAGCTATTTCAAAAAGACCAGTAATTTAACATTTTAATATATTTTATAATATAATAATATAAAATTTATAAATAAATATATGTTAATATGATACTCAAATAATGTAGAAAAAAGAATATTAAATATATAATAATAGAATTACTAAATATTATAAATATACATAAATATGGATATGTATAAAATGAATATACTATATAAATAGTTTATATATATAAATAGTATATATATATATATATATATATATAAAATGACATAATTAAAAAAGTAATCTGTTTACATATACATTTATACATTTATCTTTTATATTAGATTATGAATTATATTTGTAAAACAATTTAAATAATTTTATATAATTTTAAAAAGTATAAATTTTTACATATTCTATAATATTTTATTCATATTAAATTAATATTTATTTTATTATTCTACAAAATTTATATAATATTAAGTAGACTTTTTAGCTTGAGAAAAGTTGGCACAGCAAAAATAAGTACATAAAAGTCAGAAACATCCCCATAGGTGCTCTCATCCCCAGATGTAGATGAGATGAACAGTTCACACCTGGATGCCAGCTGTCCAGTCTCCCCTAGCTAACATTATGGTCCAAAGTCACGCAGGTTTCCCGCCAGGGCAAGGCTGCCAACATGAGCTCACTGCAGGGGCTTGACATTTTGACAAGGCACACAGCTGCACATCTCCACCTGCCTCCTGGTCAGAGCTGTTTGTCTGTGACGTGTACGTGCCTGTGTTTTTGTGCTTAAGTCAGAAATGATTCAGGGTGACTTAATTCCTCAGTACAAACCTCAACTCACCCACATAAAATACATTTCTTATACATGTGTAAATACACATAGAAACGCAACCATGCAGGAAGCTTATCGAAACTTCTCAGACAGGATACAACAAGTACTGTGTCTTTCACCATTATTTTACACCTCCCAGAGCTGAGACCGTGGCCTATAAATGATCTAGGTTTTGCCTCTTTTGCCCAAACACATCTTGCATAAGCAGGCAGCAGCATGTATGCTTTTTATACGTGCTAAGTACAGTGCATTAGCGTGTCACCCTGTCCTTACATGACCAAAACACACTATAATGCAAAAGACTGAGTTAGGTACAAAGAGCTAAAACTATCTGATTTACATTGATGTTTGCTTATTCACAGTCAGAGAGATGTGGGAAAAAGTGCAGAGTTCATTCAAATCAATGCACTGCCTATTGGCTTTTCCTTACACTTTAAGACTTGCCATCTCAAAGTATGTTCATTTAGCCACAGTGGCAGTAATAATTAAAACAGCTGTCGATCAAAACTCCCTCTTCAGGAATTATATTACAGGCGGCAATCAATCAAGCTTCAGATTCAATTTTAAAGTAATCAGCATTTGCCAGTTGTTCCCCTGATCAATTGTAATCTAATGATAATTTTGACCTTAAATGTGGCTGTTTGTTATAGCCGGTCTCATGTGTCCCCCTCCCCTCTGCTCTTTCAAAACAGGGGGCGCTGGGTTTGTTGGGGTGGTTCCAACTCGTATATATCCATTATTCCAAACAATAAGGTCTATTTTTCTGTCTGTTTTATTAACGAATACTGCTGAGCTCGAGCAGACTGGCCAATCGATAATATTAAGAGCTTGGGTGAAGTCTGAAAGCTGTGGTGTCTTTTTCTCATCGGGTAAGAGTCTATTACGGACTTTGGCGATTTATCTAATATGATATTCAAATAACTTTGGCTCCACATTGACAAATAAAACAGGAAAGCAAGGCTAAATTCAATCAAAACTGAAGTACAGTGTCAGATGCCCAATGTTTCCACATAAAGGCAGGAGATGTTGGGAGTCTGATTTGTGGAGTAGGTTGTCTAAGAGCAAAAACAAGACATTGGGATCAATTTATCAAGCCTTTTTACAATGTAATTGTTTTATGACACTGCGTCAATTGCCCCTTTATGGGATGATAAGACAGACTCTGCATAACATATGCTACTGGTATCATAATTCTCAACGATGGCACCATGATTTGTCGTCTGCCATAGACACACACTCAGACACACACACCCAACACAAACAAATGCACACATGCACACTTATGGACAAAAACGGTGTAGAAAACGCACACATCCTTTTCATGAGATGTTCAGACCTTTCAAACATTTCTTCGAAGATGCCTAGGGAAATATCTTCCAACTGACTTGTTGCTTTAAAAGCCATTTAAGCTATTGTATGTTCGCTTAATGATGAATGATAGAAACGCAGCTGACTTTGAGCAGATGTTTGGATCAAGGATCCACAGAACAAAAATATTTAAAATGTCTTGAGTGCTTCGGTCTGCAGATCTTCTGCTCAAATACATGACTGAGTGCACTTTGTGAGTTTGGCCAGATAAAGTTCAGGGCACTGAAACAACCACACCAGACTGGAGAGCTGTGTGGCTCTGAGAAGAGGCCAGCCACTCCGGTCTGGCCCATATGAACTGCTAAAGCGACCAGTACAAAGACTGTTAGAGACAGTTGAAGAACACCTGCTGAGTAGTGATCTGGGCTTCCCCGTTATATGGACTCTGATTAGACAACACTCAAGCAAATAAAAAAGTGAAGAGAACAGGCATAACGAGTAAAACTTTTCAAACAAGCCTGATTCACATGAACCTCAAGCAAATCGGGGTTTCCTATCAAAGAAAATTATGCAGCTATCTGCAAATGGATTTACATCTACACCTCAATATAATTACCAAATACACGGATTGTAAATATTAACTGGTTGTTATGCTATAAAATGTTTGAATGAACAAGAAAAACAAGCAATGGAGGGTCATGATAATGAGATTAATTGTGATCTTTATTTGAATCCGAGACTCTGAAGTTTTGACTGAAGTCATTTACATGAACACATTTACCTAATTTCACAGAGCAGAGAGTTCTGACTGAGAGTTCGAATTATTATATCTGTTAAATAAGCATCATAGCTGAACTGCACAGTGTTGTTTTTCATTATGTAGGTTACAGAATCAGCTAACAGAACTCAGAAACTGACAGAAACTTTTCATATGCAAACTAAATTATCATTTAAACTGAATTATATTAATATGATTTAATCTAATATTTTTTAGTTAATTAAGTGCATCATCCAGATTTCTGAAGTGCACTTCTTTATGGAGTTTTCAGTGCACACACCATTTATAAAAAAAATAAAAAATAAAAGGCAAAATAGTGCATAACTACACAATTCAGGATCCACCTTAAAGTTTTACTGATCCCCAGTGTATGTTTGTTCCACAGCTTTGGACAATTTTTCCCATTCACCTACTGTGCGCCACGCTATCCAGCTTTAGTGGTTCTCTGTATACTTTACCTTTACGTTTTCAAATCATGTGTCATGCAGATCTGAGCGATGTTTGACTATGTTGTGTAATGAACTCTGAGAAGTAATAGCCCTGCAATATCGACGGGCCCTCAGGGAGTTGTCAGCAGATCAATTTGTGTAATTTATTGATCAGCATGATTTACCAATTGATCCAACAAATAGTGATGGATAACTAAAAAAGACGAGGAGGGTCAGTGATTTATGATGGCCAGGCAACTGGGCTGACAAAAAGTCAAATTTGTTCTTGGGCAACATTTTGAAAGGGTCAGCAAGTATCCTGTTAGCTAAAACTGACTGGAGAAAATGCATGATTTGGTTGAAACCTTTTACCTGGTTGAAATTTTTCTCCTCTGATCCTGGAAAGTGACTGAGCTTCCTCGTGTATCCTTTCTGCATGAAATCCCTGAAGAAGTTATTGATGTCTGTGATGGAGATAAGACAAACGGCAGAGCTGGCCGTGGGCTCCGGTGAGTCGGGTTTGCTCCGGGCAAAGGCAGCAAACAGCACGTCCTCTCCTTCTTTCAGACCCATCTCCTGCTGAAAGTCATATCCGACTTTTGCCACATGCGCAGCCTGGAGAACATTGAAAACCATCTGAGCCGAGCGCTTCTTTCTTCTTCGCTCGGAGTAAATACACTCAAAGGGCATTTCAACGTAGCGCAAGATCTCAGGATCTGAAGAGCACATGCGTACGATCCTCGTGTGGAAGGAGTTTGAGCTGCCACCTTCTCGTTGGACGGTGAGAAAATACACGTATGGGCCGCTCTGGAAGGAGTAGACGTAGTGCAGCGGGTAGTTTCCACGCAGCCCTGGGGCCAAGTCCATGTACGATTGTTCGGAAAAGAACTCAAAGCCATCTTGAGTCTCTCGCATCTTTCTAACAGAGATAGTGTGGTGGAGACGCGGGATGGTTGAGTCAAGAGGCTCAGAGTTTGCGACGAAGAACCTCACGACCCCGCTGCTCATCACGTTTAGGATCTGAGTGCCCGAAGGTCCTGCCAGGCAGTCTGGGCAACCGTGACTGCTGTCTTTGTTCTTCTTTGAATACATGCAACTAATTTCCGCATCCAGGGGTCCATCCTCTAATAGGTAACGACGGCAGACGCCGTTCCCAACCGAACCACAGCTGAAGAGCTCAAGATCATAGAAAGTCTCCATCAACAGGGCCATATTGGTGTTGTTCTTGCTGAGGGATTTGTTTTTGCAACCACTGCATGGATCTGGTGCTCTGCAGTCATGACCCTCATGGACAGCCCCGGTATTATACTCGTGTATCTTCTTGAGGTCTTTCGACAGAGCGTACAGCTTGTTAACAGCACCTACATACACAGTTCCATTGAATTCCAACAGATTCTGGATGGGTGTGTCAGACACAAAGTGAGGGAGGTCATAGGTCACAGAGAGGTCGAGTTTGGAGCTTTCTATTGGTTCCTCACATTGACTATTCAAGCCCCACCACAGCATCTGAAGGATGATGAGGATGGAAGTTGCTGCAGAATAGTGAAGTCTCATCTTTGTTCTTCTGCAGAGTAAAAAGACAATGTTTATTTAGAATATTAAGCATGTAAAGCTTATTTTTTTTAAATAATGGTATTTTTGGAGTTTATTGAATTTTTAGACATATATATATATATATATATAAAATTTTAAATCTACAAAAATAGGTTGCATAAGTGCTTTATGTTTTGTGTCATAATTCATGACTTCCAATTTTATGACTCACATGGTGAAAATATGGGGCTCTTGGGGATTTTATTTAAATGGCGAAACAAAATTGAGCTGCTGTTATTTACATAAACAAAAAGTAAGATTTCTGAAAGGAATTCAAAAAAATTATTGTACTGTAAATCAATTAGCTTATAATGTTAATCCAGTAAATGTTCATCTTGAAATTTTACTAAATAAATGTTTTCTTACATTCACAACAAAGTTTTTAACGTGAAAAGATATGTACTATGACCTGAAACTGGGCATTTTAGAATTACTTGTGTGCAACAAGTTTTGATTATCATCTTCATCATCAAATTTGCATATAGAATAAGATACTGTAGGATTTATGGACTTAAAGACTTCTGATTCTATACACAGAAGAACCCATTAATAGTACACAAAACACAAAGATACAAATTCTTTATAAACCAAGACGAACTACTCAGAACAAATGGCACTTGTAAATCACAGACAACAATGATATCACTAGTTTCCTTGCATTGTAGAAGCCTCAATAATTCACCACTCACTGTGTATGACAAAGCCATGAATAAAAGAAAGAGGGCAACTCTCCTCTGTCCTCGTGCCTCTGAGTTAGACAGCACTTTTGTGGCGGTGCACCAGAAGAGGCGAATCATCAAAGAGTCAGGCTACACTGAGTGCACTGCGGTGACAAGTCTAACTTTAGACAGCGTTCTCAAGGGAGTGGTTGATAAACTCAATTAAGCCTGGTAGGCTGCGGACGCCGGAGAAGTGATTTATTGTTGGTGTACTTAAACGCTACTGCTCTAGGAGGTCGCTTTTAAGGTTGAGAGGGAGAGAGCGGCAGAGCTAGAGAATATAGGATTCACCCTTACTGTTATCTAAGCAACTGAAGTGCACTGAGCAGCACTATAGGTCACTGCAAACAAAGAGAGACTGAGGAACTGTTGCACTTGCTGTCACTCTCCAGTAGGATTCAGTAATTGCATTTTGCTGTTACCTACATACAGGATCTCCTCTTTAAAACACCTGATAAACTGACTTCCACATGTTCATTATATGCACTTCAAAAGGTAAACACTGAAGTACAACAACAAAAACACTTGGGACATTAAAGGTCCTCACTCATAGTCCTTAAAAAAACATTTTCTTGAATGTCCCTGGAACATGACTCAGATAAAAACAGTGTGATTCACATAATACATTTCCACGTTGTTCTTAAATAAATAACATACATTTACCTTACATTTCACCCTTTGTGACTCTTATGAAATTGAGCATGTAAAATATATTAACATTTACCTCAATTTTAGGGAGTTTTAAGCCAAGTTTTAGTCTCTGCAGACCTTTTTTTCCACATTTTTTTTCAAAGCACTAAAATGGATGTATCCCAAGAAGAAGAAAAACCTTTACAGGTGCTTAGAGATAAACGGGCCTACATTTCCAAACATTATGTTATTAAGCTGAACAAAAACCAAACACAAGCTTTTCTTACCTGAGATTCAAGGAAACCTACATGTTTACAATGACTCGTCAACGGCTAAAAGCACAGCGTCCTCATATTTCCATGAAAACACCTCAACTAACATTCTTAGCAGAAAAAACCCGTATGTTTATAGTTTATAGTGTATATTTTGGTGACATAAAAGGAATAGGAATAATCTAAGCCTAAGTGTTATCATACTCTAAATGCTCAGAAGTAAAACAAACGCTCACTCACCTGTAAAATAAAGACACCTGTCGGAGACAGAAAGGGAAAATAATCACATCTTTTAACGGTTTCGCTGGAGACGCGCGCGCTGTTTCTGGCGGATGCCTGCAGTCTCGAGATGCGACGGGGTGTTTCTGCGCGCTTTCTGCTAAAAAGTTGCTCTCTCTTTCTCCGCAACCCGGTATTCACTGAGTGAGAGAATGTGCAGTCGGGTGACTCACGCTGGAAATGGGTCACATTAGTTTAAAGGGCTTGCTGTTGTACTCTCCGTAAACGCTGCGGGTCGTTACTCCACGGCGCGCGTGCCTTTGGATAGAACGGCTCTCTCAGGTGAGCGCAGAAAGAGCTGTGGCAGTTACGTCACTGGCGGTGGAGGAACGGAGTTCGATGATTGGCTGCTGACATTTTACAATTAATTATTATTGGGGAAGTTCCATAAATATCAAATAAAAGTATTAATATTTGTAAACATTCTAACGTTTTCTTTTTATGTCTATTTACATTTCTCTCTCTCTCTCTCTCTCTCTCTCTCTCTCTCTCTCTCTCCTTTTAATCTTAATGTAGCTCTCTATAAATCTTTAAAGCAATAATAAATATAATAAAATAAATAATCATCAAATAAAATGGCCTCACTTTAATTTTGTATTTTTTAAATGTGGTTTTAAACTATATACCGTAGCATTTTGTTGAAATGTAAGTAAAGGTGAAAACCTCCCAACTTTTTTGTTTTAGTTTATTAACCCTTTTCAGGGGGATAATTTAAAGCATAATCAGTTATATATTTTTAAATATAATATAAATACAATTGTAAAATAAATAATTACAAAATACTTTATTCAAAATCCAACATAAACATAAATTATACTATATTTTGTGATTCAACATTTCATTTATAATGAGAAAAGATTTAATAACATTTACTGAATCTAATATTAATGATAACGTTAAGAAGACAAAGAAGAAAATATTTATTCTTATATTACTTCCGTTCTTCATTTAATTAATTCACCATACACTGCATCTGATGCCAGGATGAATAAATAGTCTATCAATTTCTGGTTGCAACTTTGATTTATAGTGTCATTAATCACCCTAATGACCAAACTGGTTAATTGCTAGTACACATATTGCATTGTGTAGCATTAAATTCATATACATCGACCTTTCATCAGTGACTAAAGTGAGCTCAAAACATCAATAATTACATGCAACGACTCAATACTCCGCATTCAGAGACTTGTATTACGAAGTGTATCTCACAGCATTGGACTGCCTTTCATTATATATCATGGCTATTTATCCGCTGTTTCTAAACTTTATTGTATCGTGAAGTTTGTGGTTGGGCAAATATGCTGCGAATTGTCATGTTGCTTCTCAAAAACAGATGTAAGGAAGTTTACTACTGTGGTCGACTTTACACTAATTACTAAACCCGAAGTGTGAAATTCTGAACCTATGACTTTCTCTTCAGCTATGCAGGATCTTCATCCACCACCTGCCATGGGATGTTAATGTTTTTTTTTAAAAAGGCCACGTGTGCGTGACGCATTAGACAGATATTCTGTGGTTATTGAGTCTTTTTTTAAGTGGAAGATGCATGATATCATGGAAAAAAAACAACAACATATTTTTTTAATTATTTGGCCAAAGTGTCATTTTAACGATAGATTTGTGGTACTGTGATAATATGGTTTTTATTTGTCGCCGTCTTGTGTTTGGGCCACAAAGTTCATAGACAGAATTGTAAAGTGTCCTAACGCCACCTAGTGGTGACCTAGTCCTGATTCTGCTGTTCTGGAGTCATGAACTCATCAATAAAATGTGTGATATGCTGTTTGACACAGAGTGAGTGGAGGGAGGACACCCCAGATAATCTACAAAACTGAGCTGTATAGATATACTACCCACTCTAACTTAGTCTTAGCTTTTATTTATGACCTTAAGGTCAATAAAATCCAGGTTAGTGCTGACCTGGTCATTCTCCTACTGTAAAACCTCATTGACGACTGATCATTTAAACCTGCCACGGTTCATTTGCAAAGGGGCTCTTAACTGTGGTGCACATCAGCAACTGTAATTTAACTATCCTCTTGACATCAATATATGTTGACTAAAGGGATGGATGATTTTATTGCATTTTATGATTTTTAATGCTTTAAGGAAATAGACAGATGATTTTTCGGTAACACTGTAGATCCGAATGTAAAGAAAATAAAAACAAAATAAGACACAGTTTCTCTTGCAAAAAGCAACCTGGATTTATATTCCTCCACCCTGGGCTGTCTAAAAACTATCATATATTGCAAATTGGATTTGACAGTGTTATGCCAGGAAAGTTTTAAAAGGGTAAATACAAAGCTGTGTTTTAAAACTTTACTTTTAGAGATACATTCAAACCAGTTTACAGCACTTAAGTTGATTAGTTCACCCAGCTGGCATTGTTTTCCTCCGGGTCATGTGACCACTCATAACTCCATTTCAGATTCATTTCATAATCATAATAATATAGATTTTACAACCTGGTCCGTGATAGACAGCATAACAGGCTTTGTGATGTATTCAAATCAAATAATCTATTTTTTTTATTTAGTCGAATGCAATGAAGTTTTAGGTCCCTTGTGAAAAAGTACAAAAGTACACTTATATATTGTGTCTGTGCTGTTTTTATTTTTATTTTTCCTTCATTCACTCAGCATATTGGTCTTTTATCCCAGGAGGCACACGTCCTGCTTTCTTTATATTTTTTACAAACAGTGTTAGTCACTAAAATCACTCCTTTGTTCATTCAGTAGGTTATTGTCCTGAAAACCTTTGCAAAACAAACCAATTTTACCCCCAGATTCAATAAACACAGTTATCTCAAAAAGACAGCACAGACAAATACATTTATGTCCTTTAAAACAATTGAAATTTGAACAAGAATGTAGGCTATTTCCCTGATTACAGTTTTCCATGCAGCTGAATATATAGTGAGACAAGAGGTACACGGTTTTTTTAGTGTTTGTCTCTACAGTGACGATGATTCAGCTGTGCTGCCCGTGGAAATGAACACCTGGTTCTGGTGGATGGCTCCTCAGAAAGTTCCGTTCTGTCACTTCTGTTCAAACAGCTGGGATTTGAGTGAACTTGACTGGGTTTGTGCTTTCAGAGTTGAGATATCTATCAGCAGAAAAAGGTGCAGGCCTGTGACTCAGTGCAATGTTTTGTGTTTATTCAACACTGAAGGTATTCTGACGACAGTGTGATGCCCATGGGGCTATAGAGGAAATTGAACAATCTCCTAAACTATAAATCTTCTGTGTTGTTCACTAACCTATGTTTTTCTGGGTGCAATAGGCCTATAGTGATGTCAAAGTACATAGCAGCTTTTATTGAATGACATATAAAACGCACTTAATTGAACACTGAATCAACTTAATATGACTCCCTGCTTCAAATGGATGCAATGCCCTGTTGAAAAAAACAGCATATACTGGTTTGGTATGTTTTGATGCTGGTTTGAGCTGGTTTAAGCTAGTTGTTTGCTGGTTTATGCTGGTCCGTTGCTAAAATGCTGGTCCTTAGCTGGTCATGTGCAGGTCTTAAGATGGCCGGACCAGTTTAGGACCAGCACATGACTAGCTAAGGACCAGCAAAAACCAGCTAAGGGCCTGCTCAAACCAGCATCCCAGTATTAAAACATACATAACCAGCATATGCTGATTTTTTTCAACAGGGTGAATAACTGAAAAGACATAATGGTTGCTATTGTTTTTATTAAGCATACCAACAGGTGTTGGAACAACTATACAGTCCTACTCTAAAGCTTTGCATAGTGACAGTTTGCTTTTTTAACATCTAAACATTTACTGGACAAATAGCCCTACTTAAGGCCCTAGGCTACAGAGTTTGTTTAAGCTACATAGCCTCAATTTCAAAATGTAACATGATCATTGCAATCGATTCACTTCCGGTCATGTCCGAGCAGTCCAAGAGTCGATTCCGAGAGAAGCTGCTTATGGTGTTCTCTAAAAAAAAAAAAAAAAGATTAAAATAAATAAAGAAATAAATAAATTTTAATAATAATAAAAGTGCCCGCAGGGGGTGCTAGTATTCCTTTGAAGCATTATACAGATTTAAATACAGGCAATCTTCCTAGTAACAAATGTAGGTATCCTGCAAGGCTTTCCCATTATTTAAGTGACAATGAAAGGAAATATGTTCAGTTGATGTTTTTGACGTACTTATTGTGCTTATGATATATATGAAGACATAGGCCAGAGTTATTAAAGTCAACTAAATCTAAATCCATTAAAAACACTTATTTTGTTTGGTCTAGTTTCCAAGGCAGTATTTTTCATCTACATTTAGTTTAACTTGATGTAATGCACACACACACACACACACACACACATACATACTCGCACACACAAAACTAGTAACAATGTCAAAATTAAACAACAAATTTACTAAAATCGAAACAAAAAAATAAAATGAAAACTGAAAATCTTAAAATAAAAAAGGAAATATGAAACTATAATAGTATCTCAACGAAACTAAAATATAACATTTATGTGGCTACTTAAATTAATAAAATAATAATTTAAAAAAATGATTAGAGGATTGATGAGCCGCTGAAATGTATAGCAAAAGAAAAATAAATGTTTTGATGTTCAATACACAGTCCAACTACTCACTATAGGAGAATGAAATAACATTGTGATTCATTTCTCTCCACTTTATTTCAGTTACCATGAGCTTATTTCTTGCTGCTCTTTTAATACTGCATTATTAATTGCTGTGGGTTCAAGGACTGAGCCTTTTTTGTACACAAATAAAGTCTTAAAATGACCACACAGAGGTTAAAGCAGCCCAAAAGGGCTTTAAACAATGCCCTAAAAGCCATTTAATCAAATACTTTTTTATTACCAGAAAGCAAAGACTGTTTCTGAGCCTCTATCACAAATAAAGATGTTGAACAAACCAGACAAATAAAATCAACTTGATTTATATGAAATTTTCTTTAATGTGCACAGCATTATGTGAATTTACAGTAAAAGCAAGGAAAGAGAAATTGAGTTTTCATATAAAAATATGAATTAAAATACGATCTCATCTACAGAGGCAGACTCTTTGAAGAAAACGCGTCACAATAGATACTAAGACAGAAGGTAGACAAAGAGGTGACCGAATCAAAGCAGGTAGAAAAAAGGTGAGAGAAGTGAGCTTAATATCAGTACAAAATACTATAAACCCCACACAAGCAGCAGCCTCTGATGCTGGAAATGTTAGTTTGTTGCCAGTGTGTGTGTGTGTGTATGTGTGTCTGACAGTGAATAAACAGAAAAGCAGACAGTTTTGTTTATGGGAAAACCAAATGATTTCACTTCGTCCTGCAGAAACATTTAAAAAAAAAATGCAAAAAAAAGTTCTTCATCTTCAAAGACTGCAAATAAAGTTTACATATATGTTAAGGCTGTGATAACTTGCTTAAAAAGTTCAGTCTTCACGACCTGCTGGAAGACCTCACTAGGTTGTTGTCCTATAGTTGCTAGCTTCATGTGACGTCTCTCTGGAAGTTGTAAAGACATTTTCTGCCACTCAAAAAGCTGTTGCCATGATGGCCGCTTCGAAGCATTACATGTCAGAGCCAGGAACAGTCTCTTTGTTAGTATATGCTGAGTTGGCAAAGGGTTCAGTGAGGGCACCTCTTTTGCCCCGTGTTTGGGCCGTCCACTATATTCAGTGGCAACATGCAGTGTGACGGGCAGTCTTGACATCAGCAGGGCCACACCTACTTTTTTAAACTCTAAAATTTGTTCAGTTTCCCCCGAGCCCGATCCCATAAACAAACATAAAACTTTTGGATTACATAAACCCCAGTGATGATGACACCAA
Source organism: Carassius carassius (assembly GCF_963082965.1). Taxonomy (NCBI): domain Eukaryota; kingdom Metazoa; phylum Chordata; class Actinopteri; order Cypriniformes; family Cyprinidae; genus Carassius; species Carassius carassius. The sequence continues at coordinate 11,281,602 of NC_081797.1, read as the reverse complement.
AGGGTGATAGTACCCAAATGAAAGGACGAACTAAGCAAAACTATAAGAATCTACTACAGTAAATATTGTTTACAAACCACAATGGAACTATTTTGGAACAGTTGGACATGTCAAAGATTGAAAGGGGACAAAAACAAACAAAACAATTCACAGCCTTGTCCCAGCAGGCAAATAGTTCACGCCAAAATGAAAATTCATACATTGTTTACTCAACCTCATATCTTTCCAAATGACTTTTCTGTTGAATACCAAGTAGACATTTTGAGAAATATTTAATGTTAAATGTGTGGTTACATTTACTGTTGAAATCCAGTTATTTCAATAGGATATATAAAGATTTCTCCCCCGATACTGTTTTCGCAATAAATTCAAGTTGGTCACGCAGATTTGCTGCATTGATCAACAGAAAGCTTCGTGGGTTCATACATCGCAACACATCCATGCTTTTTGCGCACAAAGCTTTTCAGAATTTATTTTATTTTATACTTTTACATTTTTGTTTTAAAATGTATATTTTATATTTATATTTTTATATATCCTAAAGGAATAGTTCACCCAAAAATGTACATTTTGTCATCATTTCCTTACCCTCATGTCATTCTAAACCTGTGTAAATTGGATTTATTATGGAAGTCAATGGGGACGATCAACTGTTTGATAACCAGAAAGAAAGAAACTCATACAGAATTGGAATGATATGAGGGTGAGTAAATGATGCGTGAACTATCCCTTTAATTATACCGACTACTGTCAAACTCCAAAAAGGACAAAAACACCAAAAAAGCACCATTAAAGTACCATAAAAGTGGTAAATATGACTCATCCTTTATATTTCATATCACATGACTACAGTAGACTTGTGCACAAGTCACATGGATCACTTTTACGGTGGTTTCAGAGCGATGATCATGGAATGACACGAGAGCAAGTAAATAACAGAATGTACATTTTTGCATTAACTTCTTTAAAAGTCAGGCTTAAACGGTATTCCAACGGAGATAAATGCTAACAAATGACAAAAAATGAGCATCTTTGACACACATCCCCTATACCCCAAGGACTCCAAAGCTGAGAGAAGACTAAGCTCATGGACAGAACAGAGACGGAGAGGAGAGTCTTATCTAAGGGCCACCTAAATACAGTGCAACCCTCCATCTCTGTTCACTTTTTCTTTGCCCTGTTTTTTTAGAGAGGTTACATTTGTTTTATCTTCCTGCATCAGACATTGGTTTCCATTCCCCCACCCCACCCCATCCCTCTGGCTCTTTTCCTTCTCCCAGTCCCTACACCACCTTGGTGGAGGTGACCCGGATGCTGCTGAAGCACTTTCCCATGGCCTCGAAGAGCGGGTCGCAGAAGGTGTGCACACAGATGGAGTAGACTCGACTGACACAGTGGATCTCGATTAGGTAGCTCTTCACGCAAGGCACCACCGCCCAGATGTGGATGAAGGAGAGGATGGCGAAGAAGATGCCCCACACCAGGGCGAGCGGGATGCCCACCAGGGCCGTCAGCAGCCTGTAGCACCAGTATTTGGTTACTGTGAAGGTGGTGAAGCTCGCTTTCCACACGCCGTCAAAGCTGTAGGTGCCGGGAGGCTCGGCGATCACATCCTCAAAGTCCACCTGGAGATGAAAAGGATATCTGCATTATATCATTTTGTATCGGTTTTGTACAAATTTGTACTGGTATAATCAAAATAAAACAATTTCTCGAATTAACCCATATTTTACAATATCGTGATCAAAACTTTTTCTGAACATCCTTAATCTACTGCATGTCTTCTGCTTCCTGCTGGATTATCCATAAGGTGTAGGTAGTAAAAAGACTTTTAATAGTGTTTTGAAAAATTATATTTTATTAATAATTTTCTATTTTATTGTTTATAACAATATTATGTTTATCTACCCATCTATCCATCTATAATTTCTAAAAACCTAAATACATTCAAATATATATGTATAACAATAATAATATTATATTATAAAAAGGTCATATAACTAAAGACATAAAACTTATATTTATAATATTTGCAGTTTATATTTTAAATTATATTGCACTTATAATTTTCTATATTATCTTTGTCTTTTTATATCTTATATATAATCAGTCTATCTATCTATCTATCTATCTATCTATCTATCTATCTATCTATCTCTCTGTCTGTCTGTCTAAATATTTAGATACATTCAAAAATATCAAATTAAACATACAGATAGATAGAAAGTATAAAATAATACATTTTAGTCCTTACTATAATGCATTTCATAACGTGTAATGCCAACCACAATAAAATAAAAATAAAATTAAAATATTGAAATATAAATTTACTAAGATATATTAAAAATATATGTATTTATGCATGATTTTATATAATCCTTCTTTCTCCAAGTGGTACAGCATTGCGCTAGCAGCACAATGTTGTAGGTTCTATTCCCAGGGAACTCATGTTAGATAAAAAACTGTTAGCCTGGATGCACTGTAAGTCGCTTTGGATAAAAGTGTCGGCTAAATTCGTCCTATGAGGGGTCATGGGCCCATTCATTTAATTAAATTATTAATACTTTTATTTAATAATTCATTATATTCATTATTATTATTATTTTTATTTTTATTTTTTTGTTATCAATATATTAACCTGGAGTATTTCTGCATGTTCTCATCTATATCAAGCAGACTGACATTAAGAAAAGCAGCATGACTCTTCGTCCTCCTCTCCAGCCGTCTCCACATTCCTCACAGACAGCATCTTTACATTGTCCAGTAGCTTCAGTCAGATCGGTATCACCCATGCTCTAAACCTCCCGTATCAACCGCAGACCGGATCACCAAACACTAACATTTACAACAGACGTGTATATATAAATCTCATTTAATAAGCCCTGCAAAGCTTGGTTTAGATGTCCTTAGAGCTGGCAAACGTCACACCATCACAGTACAGCAGTACAGTAGTACACTTGCTTTTCAGTGCAGATGTGTTTGTTTCAGTTGATTATACAGGGAAAAATACCCTGTCCTTCACAGTCACACGTCAAAGTCAAGATAGGGCTAATATTTATTTAACAACCCCTTTTTGCGCGAGCTAGTCAACAAAACATAGCTGAATTTCTACTAAAAGAAAAACAGCATGTTCATAGTCACTCAGTATGTTTTTTTTTCCATTCTTAAAAGACCAGTTTAGATTTTTATGCATAGTCTTGTTGTTCACTAGGAAAAAATGCTGGTTAACCAGCACAGTCTAATAAAGCTTGTTGACCAATAAAGGCTTGCGGGTTCAGTTAGTTAAGAAGTCATGTCTGTACGAAAAGTGTTTTAGAGTAAATTGAAGTTCCTGTGAGAGTAAAATGATAAATTAGTACTTGTCCAAAGGCTTGAAGCCATCATGGATCAAGCTGGCAAAGAAACACTAAATTATACAGTTTTACATAAGCCCGTCCTCCACGTTCATTTATCTACAGTAAATCCCAATTGGCCGAACACATAGTTTCCATTAGATGAATATTACAACCATGACTTTCAACACAGTTCAAATGAACAGTTCTTGAGCTGACTGCACAGTGTTGTTTGATAACACCCTCACTGTACTGACAGAAGAATCAACTTGCATTCCTCAGACTTGGGGGTTTGTGATTATATGACCCTGTCATGATTCTGCCTTGTCTCTGATTTTTCTCTAGTCTTGTGGCAGGATCATGACAGGCCCATGTTTTATGTGCAAGCACATGGCCATTTGTTTGGGCCATGTGCTTGCGTTGTCTCGTTCCCTTGCCCCGCCCCCCTTGTTACCCTAGTTTTGTCTTCATTGATTTACCTGTTCCACCTGTTGTGTTCATTAGTAGCCTCCCTTTATAACCTCGTGTGTTTCTCTGTCTCTTTGTCGGTTCATTGTTTAAATATTGTCACGTTGTTTAAAGGTTGTCTACTGTTGCTACCAGTTGTGAAAAAACAGGAAAACAAAACCCACGAGGGGGCAAAACAAGGGCTAGACAGACGAAGGAAGACAAAACTAGACTAACACTGCACTTAACTAGACTATGACTAAAACACGATCAAACAATTACTTAGACAAGACTTGACAAAATCACAACTGGTAGCAACAGTAGACAACCTTTAAACAACGTGACAATATTTAAACAATGAACCGACAAAGAGACAGAGAAACACACGAGGTTATAAAGGGAGGCTACTAATGAACACAACAGGTGGAACAGGTAAATCAATGAAGACAAAACTAGGGTAACAAGGGGGGCGGGGCAAGGGAACGAGACAACGCAAGCACATGGCCAGATCCTGCCACAAGACTAGAGAAAAATCAGAGACAAGGCAGAATCATGACAGACCCGTCCACATAGTTCATAAATCACCGGTGTGCAGTGCAAAGTTTATGAAGGAGTACAAGTGCCACTTAAAAATGAAATCAATGTCAATTTAGTCATCTAAAAATAACTATATAAATCACTTTACAAACTGACAGAGATAGCAGATACATTTAAAACTGTTTATTTAATAATGTCTAAAAATGCAATAGAACAAAGCAAAACATATGTAACCACATCAAAAAAAAAATTATATATATAAACTGACATATAAATTGTCATATTTAAAAATTAAAAATAAAATGAAAAACATTGTTTATTTTTTTTCTCAATCCTCGATCACTGTGGCAACAGTCTGTGACTCATTTCAAGTCACAAATTCATATGCAGTGACTACAAAAACACACCAAAGCCTTATGTATTCGCTCTGAAAAGTTTTCCACTATTGGTCATTCAGAAATTATAGCAGCTGTGCAAAACCGAAATACTAAAAGTATAATGTCACCCATTTGGGCTGTCTACGTGGAGGTCATCTCGTCACCCGTCCCTAAACTGTGCTCTGGCCGTGGAATCCTGCTCCAGCGTGCTATTAAAAGAATGCACTTTTATTAGAGGAAAATATTCTGTTCCAAGGGAAAGCTATACATGTGTTTCTGCACACAAGGGCCTTTGATGTGGATGACTGTGGGAGTGCGTTTGGACCACGAGTGCATCATAATCCAAAGGAACGCCCCATGTGTGTATGTGTGTATGTGTGTGTGTGTGTGTATGGAGAATTTGTGAAAATGGAGATGGGAATTCCCTGCTACACTCTCCTACGCAAGACCACTGCGAACGCTCAACCCCTTTTATGGACAAAATAAAAGGACTGTGTGCACCAAACGAGTTTGGCTTGTGACATCACTCCTTAGCAAACAGCAAATTATTTTTTTATAGCTTTCAGAGTTCTCTGGATTCAATTTTCAGTCAAATCTTAGTAAGCCTTCAGTTGCATGTGTCCTCGGGGATGTGACTCAGTGTCATGTTGAGGAGGGAGGGAGAAAGCCGCGGAATAAAAGGGATGGGAAAAGGGTGGAGATGGATGCAAGGGGATCGTTTTTAAAAGCTGAGTGTATTTCTATATCATCAGGTGACTTTTGACTTGTCTTTCTGAGAAAGTTGCTATGCAAGTCATCGCCCCGCGCCTAGGAAAGTTTTCTTGAAGAATGTTAGGTGTGCAGCCTTTGCTCAAAAACAGGAAACTCTAAATATTTCCTCTATAAAAAAGGCCTTACTTTGACAGCTCTTCAATGGGAGTTACCAACGCAACACATCCTTCAAAATGAATGCATGTAGGATTTCACAAACTCGTGCCACAGTTCCAGCATTTCACATAGTGAAGACAGCTGCTCCAGTGATAATTGCTTCCACCGTGTTGGGAAATCCAGCTAGTTTAGCTGGTCTAAGACGGTTGACCAGCTACCCTGCTCTAAAAAAAAGTTTGACCAGCTGGTTTAAGATAGTCTATGATGTTGTACCAGCTAAAGTAGCAATACCAGCACTCCAGAATCCAATGATAGGAACCAGGTGAGAGCAGAATCAAGTATGTTTAAAGAATGGATTACAATTCAAAAGAACTTGAAACCACCATTGTATCAGTTTTCAAAGACAGCTGCTGCTTGCAGTAATTGTTTCCAGTGCCACCGTCACAAACTGACCACTGACTCACCACTTTATGAAGCCAAACTTTCTGTTGAGCTATAATGAGAAACTATTAAGATTTTTTTAGCAGTGTGCACAAAATGTAATGTTCTCCGAAAATTGAATAATTATAATATTTATATAATAATGCAAACAGTTTGTACTTTTAATAAATTACATTTTGTAATTTGTATAAAATATCATATTTACTAAAACAAAAAGTCGCATGCACTTGTTTAATATTACGCTATACTATTGCGTGTGTTTATCTATACATGAATCAATTTCTAAGTCTTTTATTATTATTATTATTAAAGTGACTTTCCATGGGAACAAAGGTTGCATAAAGCAGAAAAAGTGCGTGGAATGACTTACCTTCACCACATCGTCATTTAAATGCTTAGGGTCACGGTTGACCAGGTCAATCTCCTTGGTGTGGACATCCTGAAGTGTCTTTTCGTTGATGCTGTCGTTATCCATTTCTTTATTTTTAGGTTTGTATATGTTTCCCTGTTTCCTGATGAACGGTGAGTGAGCGTAGTCCTGCGGTTCCAAAGAAAACAGAAAATGAAGTTCATGAGCGTGGAAGGGAGACTGGGGAGCAACTCAGCACTGCCCTGGCATGAGATGGTTATAAGCGGATAGAAATGAAGCACCACACCCCTCTGCAACACAGCGGCGCGACCCGCCTCACGGGGGCGCCAGTTTACACTGTTCGCGTGCTTTTCTATTATAAAAGAAAATAATCTCGCAATTAAAAATATTTACCTGTTGGAATGTGTTTAAAATATGTTAGTTATTCTTAACTAAAAAAAAAAAAGTTTCTTAACAAGTAAATGCATTGCACTTCGTCAATATTATATTGGATTAGTCATTTTTATTAATAGCTAATATTGTGCGAAATTGTGCATAAAGTGAACAGTGGAGGTATACGTGCGGCTTGCCGTACAAATACGTGCCAGAAAAAGATAAGACCTCAAATTAGCCAACATGCACGAAAAGACGCCAGTTGTAGGGCAAGTGCCAACACCGCCTTCATGTGTAGATAATCCCCTAAAAGTGTTTGAGTAACAAGTAGCTAATTCAGCTAAAGGTTTATTTCAGAAATGAAACAATAAAGCCTGAACTGACATAAAAATACAAGATTTCTGAGGTAAAATGGGTGTCATTCTCACCTCTTCAGGTGCCCCGTCCTTGTATCCGCTAGTCATGCTGTCCCGTGCCTGAAGTGCGCTCAGATGAGTGTGTGGAAACAAGACAATCAGTAGAGAGGAAGCAGTGTGAGAGGCGTGGGGATATTGCTTACAGTGGGGAGTCCTTTCCCTTAAAACAGCCCTCTTTTCTGCATACTAAAGTCCAATAAAGCTTTTATCTACTGAGTCGTGTTTTATCTCTCCTGGAGTCTCTCTTGGCATGAAGTGGGAGTTCCTCTCAGTCACCGAGGACTAGTTGTGTGTTCAATGAATGAGACTGAAACCCTCCATTATCCTGCCTCTCATAGAGCTACGCAGTATTAGTAGTTGGATATTTTGACGTGATTTTTCCCAAATGGGAGGCATATTTGGCCACTGCACCAACTTCTTTTGAACGAATCCCATGTACACTACCAGAAACATCTCCTCGTTTTTCATTAGCTCTATTTTACACTGTAATGTTAGGACTGTAGTAATGGTAAGTCATCACAATTATAAAGCAACAACGTGGAGGAGTGGGGCTAAATGAGGATTGTGTAATGACCAAAATTAAATGTTAAACAAATTATACCTAGACCTATAATTTTGCTAAATAACACCCTATCTTACATCGGTGCATCTTGAGATAATTTTCAAAATAGTATTAAGTGTGCTGAATACTTATTGGCTACTTTTCACAGTCCAACTTAACAAAGAAAAGTTTTGGTTCTGTATGGAAATTCATACTGACTTGGTGTATAAACCTGAAATGTGACTGTTCTAAGGTTAGTTTGCATACTGAAATGTACCTCAAGGCAAGACTAGTTTGGAATGTTTTCAGCAACAATAACATTGTGCAATCTGGTTTTTCTCAATTTGTCCAACTTTACTATCATCTACTTTACTTATCTTTTTAGTGTGCAATTACTGTACTTAACAAGTATTTGTGTATCTATGTCATGTCCTGGCAAACTGGCATGTTTGCCAGATGTTACTGCTATGCAAAATATGTAAAAAAAACTACAACAGTGGTAAGGCTACTCTCACTGTAGCTCAGGTAAAAAGCAACACTTTTTTTAGTAAACTTATTCTACAAAGTCAAAATGCATAATGAAACATTTAATTAAATCTAGCTTTTAAGAGCTCAATAGAACACTTAGATCCTTCTAGAAAAACATACATTTTATGCAGGTACACTGTTATCCTCGGGCATATCTGCTGCACTGAACATCTCACCCGGAGGACTTTTCTCATTGCACAAGACATTAAATCTTGTCAGGTTAACATTCCAAGTGCCACACACTGATCTCCATGGTATGGACTCTCAGCAAAGAAAACAATCCATCCTTTAACTTCCAAAAATAATTTTATTTGCTGAACTGAGAGACATTTAGTGCTGTCTTTCATAAGCTGAGCTGTGTTCAGCATGTTTGCTACATGACATCATTCAACAGGGGTGAGGAAACGGCACCTGAGCCTCTAATGTTCCATTGCACAGTCAAATATTCCATTTATTCTGCGGAGCCACTCAAAGCACAATCAATGGCTTTGCAAGTCAAACTAATCGCCATTTGGGTGCTTTTTTATCGTTATATAAAGAAGTCATTATTACAGAAGAAAATGTGTTATATTAGTATAGAAATGCTCTTTAAAATAGGAATGCACCTAACAACCATAAATAGTTTATACACAGTTATCAAATCATTTAATTTACTCTTCTTGCTAAATCATCTCCAAACAATATAAATATTAGCTCAGAAATCGCACAACACTACAGCCCTATTGGAAGTAGTTGCATCATTATTTCCTTACAAGCACATCATACGCTTATTGCAGTGTTACATATCATGTAGTAACACGATATCTTAAAATAATAGTTCACCCTTAAATGAACATTTGTTCACCAATGGATCCTCTGCAGCGAATGTGTGCCTTCAGAATGAGAGTCTAAACAGTTGATAAAAAACTTAGATGGCATGAGGGTGATACCATTTTCAGCACATATTCATTTTTGTATGAACTATTGCTTTAAGGCTAAAATCTCAATCATTACATTATAATCTTTAATCATTATAATTACTTTTATAATCATTACATTATAATTTTATATATATATATACCCAATCCCAATCAAGATGGTTTAGGGGTGAGCTGGACCGCAGACAGAAGGCAAAAGGGCCAATAAGTGCTAAGCATCTCTTGGGGAACTCCTTCAAGACTGTTGGAAGACCATTTCAGGTGACTACCTCTTGAAGCTCATCAAGAGAATGCCAAGAGTGTGCAAAGCAGTAATCAAAGCAAAAGGTGGCTACTTTGAAGAACCTAGAATATGATATATTTTCAGGTGTTTCACACTTTTTTGTTATGTATATATAATTCCATTTATAATTCCACATGTGTTAATTCACAGTTTTGATGCCTTCAGTGTGAATCTACAATTTTCATAGTCATGAAAATAAAGAAAACTCTTTGAATGAGAATGTGTGTCCAAACTTTTGGTCTGTACTGTACATATATATTTATATAAATATATACAGTATAGACCAAAAGTTTGGAAACATTACTATTTTTAATGTTTTTTAAGTTTCTTCTGCTCATCAAGCCTGCATTTATTTGATCAAAAATACAGAAAAAAATGTAATATTGTGATATATTATTACAATTTAAAATAATTGTTTTTAAATTTATTATACTTTAAATTATCATTTATTTCTGTGATGCAAAGCTGAATTTTTAGGATCATTATCACATGATCCTTTAGAAATTAATCTAATATGATGATTCATTATCAAAGTTGGAAACAGTTCTGCTGCTTAATATTTTTTCAGAACGTGATACTTTTTTTAGGATACTTTGATGAATAATAAAAAAAAAAGCTATGTTTTTAAAATATAAATATTTAGTAATAACAATATACACTACTGGTCAGTAATTTGGAGTCAGTAATTTTTTTTCTTTCTTCTTTTTAAATAAAATCTATACTTTTATTCAGCAAGGATGTGTTAAATTGATAAAAAGTGATAGTAAAGAAAATATATTATTAGATTATATATTTTTAGAAATTTGAAATTGAATTTAGAAATTGAATAAATGCAGTTCTTTTTAACCTTTTATTCATCAAATATATTAGACAGCAGAACTGTTTCCAACACTCATAATAAATCAGAATATTAGAATGATTTCTAAATGATCATGTGATAGACTGGATGTTACATGTGACACTGAAGGCTGGAGTAATGATGCTGAAAATTCAGCTTTGCATCACAGGAATAAATTATTTTTTAAAAGTATATTCAAATAGAAAACTATTATTTTAAGTTGTAATAATATTTCACAATATTACTGTTTTTTCTGTATTTTTGATCAAATAAATGCAGGCTTGATGAGCAGAAGAAACTTCTTTCAAAAACATTAAAAATAGTAATGTTTCCAAACTTTTGGTCTGTACTGTATATATATAAAACAAAAGCTTAATTAGACTTACATAACAGTACTGAAAAAGCATGTCAGCACTTACGCCGCCCATTACGAGGCTGACATGTTAGTGCCAAAACAACGGAATGAATATTGCAACTGTGCATTGAAATGAAAGAAAACTTCTTTCTATTTCTGTACTTCAGAAGTCAAGGATAAATGATCCTTCAGCTAATATTCCTCCAACAGGAGGCCACAACATCGTGATAGAGATTCTGCAACACTTCTTTGCTGATTTAGATTTGCTCAGTTTTGCACAGTCTTGACATTAATGGACGACAAGCACCGTCCAATGCTGAAGAAGAATGGCCCTATAAACTTGTCCATCAGGCTGGTCCAGATCACGTGGATGGAGGGCAGTGTCATCATACAGCCCTGGATCACTGGCATCACCACCCTGCAGAGGGAAAAAAACTCATCATCAAGTGTGCTGATATATAAGACTTATATAACAATCATATCAAGGTGAAGGTGTTCCTCTCTCTTTGTTCTGGGGTTAAAATATAGCCCGGAACATGTGTGAAGCATTAACCTTCATATCAGAAGGTCCCAATAATCATCACCTTTGATATTGTTAACAGTCAGCACATGCAAGATCTGTCAGTCAGCATGACTGGCCCATAACAAGCTTAACAAGCATCATTCATGTCTGTAACACCTTACATTTGAAAAATCATTTTAGGATGTTGCAGTGGATTTGCTTAGATGTTCTAGGTGGTTCTAGTAAAAACAGCCCATTTCCAAGTTTTTATATTTTCTTTCTTTTTTTCACTTGTTTTAGCATCTACTGGGGTACAATTCTAAATGCAGACAAAAAACGCACCTGTCTTTAACAAGCCACATGATTTGTTACCCAATATAGGACCTTACACTTTTAATATCCCCCAAGTAGACTTCTCTTCTCCTTTTGAGCTACACTGACATCTTGACATTGGAGCGTATCTGGCTAATATGTCAGGTCTATTTATTCCTAAGCTAATGGGCAGGATTGTTAAGTTTACAAACACCCACATGTGCTAACATTTCACCTAAGGAACACTGACCCTGAAAATGCTCCTGATTTTAACTACACAAGGGTCAAGCGCCATGTTTCTGCTTGTCAAACTGCTAAGAGGCCGGAGAAAAACACTTGACTAGAATGCTAACAATCCAGTGTGAGTTATGTGCAGATTTTTCCACCATGAAAATGCAGTACCACCTGTGCTCTGCAAAACAAATATGCAAGACTTTTTTTGTGGTATTTTTTTAAATGCCAGTCTTTATCTAAGTGGGTAGTGGCCAAGGCAAATATTCTGCAATTGGGCTGTGGAAAATACAGCAGAGAGCCAACAGCCTTCCCCAACAAGAAGCCTTTTCATACCAAATATGTATACAGCTGAGGATCCCGAAAACAATCCCTGCAATGAATGCCATGGGAATGGCCAGAAACGTGGTGAGGATCCGGTAGAAGATGAATTTCACCAGCTCAAACACAGCATGACTGCCGATCCACACTTTGTCAAAGCTGTGCGTGGAGATGGGTTCAGCAATGATGTCTTCAAAACCAACCTGTGGAACCAAACACGAAATGTAAAAATCAATAGTAAACAAACTCTTTAGACTGTCGAAATAGCCCACATGTATAAAAAGAGAGTAAGTACCAAATTTATAGTTGAACTACCCATCCTTAAATCCAATAAAGTCTGTTTTATTCATTCTTTATTTTTATTATTATTTTGTTTCTTTTAAACAAGAAACACATTAACTGGACAATTTAGTATGAAATGCAAGTTACTAATACAAACATACACAGCTGAATCACACCTGTGCTGATATTCAATGCAACTAGTGTGTGTGATATTAAGTATTTTATTTATTGTATTTTGTTACTATCGTTTATAAAAAACTGACACCTTCATGTAGTTTTTTTTTTACTTTTGTATGTGTGTGTTAATGCAGTATTGTGTGCAATACAATTATACCATAAATGAATTGAAAATAAAAGATTATAGGGCATGTGCAATTATGCACTTATTCAAATAAAACTCACTCCGACAATGCATCAATGTGCACGTGAATGGCGGTGCGCGACAACACTTCTCATCATAAAGAAAAAGTTTCTAAAATGAGCACGTTGTTTGAGGTTATATCACTCATGTTTAGTCGGTTTTAGACGCATGTAGGCTATTTATAAACAAATGATAGTATGTAAGTGATGCTGTAAGTCTCGCGTTGTCACCTACCTTTAGGTGCGCGTTAATATCTTCAGGATCTCTGTCCGGGACGCTCGGCTTTTTTCCCAGTATAGGTTCAATCGATCTATTGAATTCATCCTCATCCATAATTACATTTATTTCCATTTTTTCTTTTTCAAGTCCCATTTTTTTGTAGTTTTGGAGTTGCGCTGCGCACACTGCTGTGTGTTGCGCCTGGTGTACGCGCACTGTGCGCTCAGGGCAGGACGCGTCCACGCCCCTCGCGCAGTCAAAACACACAACGGCACTCGATTCACTGCTCCAAACAAATGTGAACCAACAATAAGAAACATTTCAGGGATACAGCTCTGTCTAGCCGTCCTGTTTACTGAAACAGAACTCAAGGAATGTTATCAGATAGCTATTGTTATTTCCTCTATGACATGAACCTAGTTAGAGGATTCAAATATTTTTCTCAGGGGTTTCCTCACGCTATACAGATTCATTCATTCATTCAGTAATAGTTTATTTATATAAAATGTTACAATTTTTACAACTTCAAGCCATGGCTAGAAGTTGATCTTCCACAGTTAGTTAATTGCTTTTCACTGGATTCTTTGAAGAGGGTTTTATTCTTTTTTACTATAAAAAGAAGATTTTTACATACAGTAATGGTTTTATTTAGAAACAAGTAGTCCTGAAATAGTTCTTTTTGTTTGAGCGTAAGGTTCTTTATTCTCGCCTTTTTACTTTTTAAATTTGTAACTTTTAAAAATCCTGAAATAAATTGATATATTATTTGGGTTTAAACATAAACAGCGAGGGTTTTGTATTTCTTAGAAACATTATTACTTGATAAGGCAGTATTTTTCATCTTTCAGACACAGTCGATGACTGTTAGTAGATCATTTGCCTTAACTTGTCTTAACTTCAGACAACAGGCCACTCTTTGATACAGTAGTTATGGTCTTTGCCTTCCTATCTTACTTTTTAAAGAGACAGTTCACCCAAAAATTAAAATGCTGTTATTAAAAACCTAACTTTCTTTGTGTAAAATGCAAGGGTGATGCAACTGCCTTATATAATAATGGGAAAAGCCACATTGCATTCTTGAAAAGAAAATAGTTGTAATATTTTAGCAAAATCTTTTATAATTTTTCTTATGTAAACTAATATTAAGCATTTTATATCAATGGGTCTACTTAGATTTACAATGCTTTTTTGGGAAATGCAGACCTGGTCATTCTGCTAAACATCTTCTCTTAAATAGCACTGGAGATTTTATAATTCTTATCAAATGTCTAAATATAATGATGATCTCTATAACCAGAAGGAATGAAGGGAGTTCCACTGGAGCAGATACACACGTAGACAACAAACTCATTGTGCTGTAAAAGTCGGGAGGAAAAGGGGAGAGGCCACGGCGGCTCATAACAGCAGAGCAAAAGCACAACAGTGGGAGTGAAAAGCACATTCTACCCACGAGGACATGCACAATACAGGCCATAATCCCTATGGATAAACACACAGCTGATTTTCAACAGCACAGCAAAGATGCCAAGACCTTTCCCTCTGTGTGAGTTTGAAGTGGTGATCAAACATAGTCAGCATCATGTAGGGCTACTATGATCTACTTTGATGTAGAGGTACTATATATTTTTTTATTTAAATGATTTAAATTGTGAAACAGAGCAATCAGACTTCACTGCAAAACTCTTCATTCAAGGTATCAAGTACTGTAATCTGTGATTAAGGGTTTAGCATGCAAGTCTGATTGATCTATTCTGGTGCAATCTTTTACCGTCATAACCTAAGTTCGCAAGTTCAACAGTCTTTACCTCGGGGATATGGGACCTGAAAAGGCTGAAAGCCAAGTAATAAAATCAATATATGTCATTTTCATGACAACTGAGGAGGTGAATGACAGCTGCCTTTGTAAGACTGCATTCGGTGGAGCAATATCTCACAAAACTGAAAATGGTAAATAGCTATTGATAGAAAACCAAGTAAAGCTGTTAAAACACAAGTACTCCCATGATTATATATATATATATATATATATATATATATATAATCTCTTAAATATCACATAATTTGATGTTTTAATAACAAGGCAATGTTAGTTCAGACAGTAAAATGTCGTGCGGTGCAACTGTTCAAAACATTTTATGATATTTATAAATAGATCAATATATAAAATACTGATTAAGATGTGTGCACTCACATTTACTCAGGGTGTAAGGAAAACTCTTCATCCTACAGCACAAAAAGTGCCGGAGATTCATGATGAATTAACCAAAGGTCACATTCCATGGTCCTGTCTGTGATCTAATTCTACCTGCAGAAAAACAATGATATGAGCACAATGATATCATATGGGACTTCCTGAAAGTCACCTCATCTGCTAAAGCTCTCAGCTCTGTGAATACCCTCACATCATAATAAACCGTGACATGCAGTAATCGTGAGAATCAGCCCATAGAAATCCTTCTCTATTGTCATCAGCCTGAAAGTTTGGGACAACACGCGTTCACAAGCAGTAGAGTACAATTGCTTGGTACAAAAGTTTGGTGTAAAGATTACATTAAAAACATTCCTGGTTATTACTTGTTGAGTAAACAGAGTTTTGGTGGTCATTAACTGATATATGGTTAACTGAAGTCGCTTTTCCTTTCTTGTACTAGACTGCTGTTTTGTTCTGGCATAAAGGACAAGACCCTTACTGGCAGGGAATTGGCAATCAAATCAGAATATTTCAATTAAAGTCTTCAGCAGAAGGAAACAAAAGTTCAGGAACCACACGCGCTTTACATCATAGCACTGATGAAAGTCTTTGCTTCACTGCATAACTCTTTCAGACATAAAAGCACCCTTTGTTTTGCCATTGACTGCTTGACCTTAAATCAACTTAAGGAAATGAAAGTAGACTAGAGAGAATACATTAGCCTTCATGCTCTCTGCCAGCATGTACCTTTGTCTATGCAGATCAAATTTAGTGCTTTGTAACTTCTCCAAGTACAATAAACCTTTCAAAAACAACTAATCTCTTCATCTGTACCCACGTTGCTCGTTGTTTGTGAACACCACTGGCTGAAGATGTGGAGAACACATCAGGGATCTGCTCAAGGCCGTGTTAGTCAATAAAGTATATGCACTTTGGGGGAAGAGATTAATACATTTTTCCATTTGTACTAACTATGGAGCAGCTTTTTTCCTGGTGCTGCATGAACAAGCCCAAGTCCTTACAAGCTTCAATCCTCTAGTTCGGACCCAATTACCCAGACACACACGATGGGATATTCATCTCCATCACATGACAGACCCCTCAAACCATTTTCCTGCATAGTTTTGATCAGGTACATGAGTGTTTCAGATCCTGCATACCGGTGCTGTTACTCAACAGCTTCAGGTGTGCTTTTTCCCTTTATTTTGAGCCAAGTCTGGAAATGCTGGCCAATGATCTTGCTTCATGCACGTCTATTAAGTTTATAAGCTGCCAAAGTTTTAAGCTTCTAGATATTTATACTTTGCAGTTAATTTTATGCCTTAATACATTGGACCCACAATTTTAGGAAATTGCATTAGTTATTTATCGAGCGCAGCGTTAGTTCAGTCAGGCTATGGAGGCAAGGCTGTGAACAGCTGATACGGTTGGCTGTCAAATCGCTCCAGTCACCACCTCTCTCCTATTAGACACGGGACATATATATACGTGGCACTACGGCTCGGTAAGTATGCTCAACGGCTTGCAACCCTCCCTCCCCATTATAAGCATGAGCACATTACTGCACACCTTCTGGCTGTCGTCTTCTTTGTTTCAGATCACTAAGGCTTCCAAAATCTTAGATGGTATGGACCTCACCGCTGCGAGACACCCATCTTCATAACCAGGCTACAGGATAGACGTCCCACTGCCACATCCACATGATTATCACTGTTAGCTTTAAAGACTTAATTGTTATGTATTTCTAAATTCATGGTTCCGGGGGGTTAATGTTAAAGCTCTTGTATGTCAATTATTCTGGGAGTAAGAACCCCCATAAGGAACCATACCGCCAAAGATAAATTGTGTTCAATAAACTCAAGTAAACTTGCCAAAGTGGTTCCTGTCTGAAATCACTTTATTACGTTTGGCTGAACATAGGACTGTATTTGAAAGTCCTAAATATATATATATATATTTTCTGATCCAGAACAGCTGCTGGATCTCGGTCTGCTAAGGAGGCCTTCACCATCACCGACCCCCACTACTGCATCTCGCCCACAGCTGAGGCGCCACAAGTGGTGTGAGAGGAAGCAGAAAAGGGGTAAACGCGGAGGTATCCGGGCTAGTCTAACGGCTAACCCACACAAGCCATCTATCCCCACCATCGTACTTTCTAACGTACGCTCGTTGGACAATAAACTGGACTACATTCGATTACTACACTCAACTCAGAGGACTGTAAGAGACTGTTGTGTTTTTGTGTTCACTGAAACATGGCTCAGCAACAGCATTCCAGACTGCGCTATTCAGCTCGACCAGCTGACGTGCTATCGAGTGGGCAGAGCTCTCGTCGCGGGAGGAAAAACCCGCAGCGGTGGGCTTTGTGTTTACATCAATGACGCGTGGTGCTGTGATACTGTTGTGATCAACAAACACTGCTCACCCCTGGTGGAGTTTATGATTAGTAAGTGCCGGCCGTTCTATCTGCCGAGGGAATATACTGCTATATTGCTCATTTCGGTGTATATTCCCCCGTTCAACATCATCAGCAACAGGAACGACGCACTAAATGAACTGTACCAGCACATCAGTGAGCAGCAGACAGCACACCCCGATGCTTTTCTCATCATAGCTGGGGATTTCAACCATGCTGACTTAAAGAGTGTGTTTCCAAAAATACACCAACACATTAACTTTCCAACACGAGGTAATAACATTTTGGACTTTATTTACACCACACAGAGAGGAGCATACAAAGCCCACCCCCCTCCCCCACCTCGGAGCCTCAGACCACATCACTGTCATGCTAATGCCTGGATACAGACCACTCATTAAAGTCGCCAAACCAGTTTACAAACAGATTAAAGTGTGGCCAGAAGGATCATCAGAGGTTCTTCAAGACTGCTTCAACACAACTGCCTGGGACATGTTTAAGCAGGCTGCCACATGCAATAACACCACTGACCTCCAGGAGTACTCAGAGACTGTCACTGCCTACATCAACAAGTGTATTGATGATGTAACGGTCACAAAAACCATCACTGTCCGGGCCAACCAGAAGCCATGGATGACAGGGGAGGTCTACAGACTCCTGAAGACACGGAACGCTGCCTTCAGAGCTGGAGATGAGGTGGGCCTGAGAACAGCTAGGGCCAACCTGTCCCGTGGCATCAGAGAGGCTAAGAGACAGCACTCCAGGAGGATAGCTCATCAATTCAGCGACAGCAGAGACACTAGGAACCTGTGGCAGGGGATACAGACCATTACGGACTACAAGCCCCCACCACGGACCTGTGACAGCAACATCTCTCTACTGAACGAGCTGAACACCTTCTTCGCTCGCTTTGAGCAACAAAACAGCACCACTGCACAGAAGACTCCACCTCCTCCCAGCGACCAGGTGATGACGCTGACCTCAGACAGCGTGAGGAGATCCTTCAGCAGGATCAATGCACGCAAAGCTCCAGGTCCTGACAACATCCCTGGGTGTGTACTGAAAGACTGTGCAGCAGAACTCACTGATGTCTTCACAGACATTTTCAACATCTCACTGAGTCAGGCTGTTGTTCCCACATGCTTCAAAACTAAAACCATCATTCCAGTTCCGAAGAAGCCATCTCCATCCTGCTTCAATGACTACCATCCTGTTGCACTTACCCCCATCCTCATGAAGTGCTTTGAGCGGCTAGTCATGCACCACATCAAGTCTGCCCTCCCCCCCACCCAGTTTGCATATCGGTCCAACCGGTCGACCGATGATGCCATCGCCACTACCCTCCACTCAGCACTCACACATCTGGACAAAATGGACTTATATGTCAGAATGCTGTTCATAGACTTCAGTTCAGCATTCAACACAATCATCCCTCAACAGCTCATTTACAAACTGATTCAGCTGGGGCTCAACACTTCGCTGTGCAACTGGCTGTTGGACTTTCTGACTGGAAGACCTCAGGCAGTACGGGTCGGCAGCAACACATCCAGCACCATCACACTGAACACTGGGGCCCGCCAAGGATGTGTGCTGAGCCCCCTCCTCTTCACTTTAATGACCCATGACTGCACACCTTCACACAACTCCAACCTCTTTATTAAGTTTGCAGATGACACGACTGTGGTGGGTCTCATTAGCAACAAAGATGAGACAAACTACAGGAGTGAGGTGAGCCGCCTGGCCAAGTGGTGCAGTGACAACAATCTCTCTCTGAACGTGGACAAGACAAAGGAGATTGTTGTAGACTTCAGGAGAGCACACACTCAGCACGTTCCTCTGACCATCAACGGTGTGACTGTGGAGAGAGTGAGCAGCACCAAGTTCCTGGGTGTGCACATCATAGAGGACCTCTCCTGGACTGAAAACACAGCAGCACTGGCCAAGAAATCACAACAGCGTCTCTACTTCCTCCGCAAACTGAGGAGAGCCAGAGCCCCGGCCCCCATCATGGCCACCTTCTACAGAGGCACCATCGAGAGCATCCTGATGAGCTGCATCACTGTGTGGTATGGCGCCTGCAACTCGTCCTGCCGAAAGACTCTGCAACGCATAGTGAGAGCAGCTGAGAAGATCATTGGTGTCTCTCTCCCCTCCCTCCAGGACATTTATGGAACCCGTCTCACCCGCAAAGCTCTCTGCATCACAGGTGATCCCACTCACCCATCACACAGCTTCTTCAGTCTGCTGCCATCAGGGAGGAGACTGCGGAGTCTCCAGGCCAGGACCAGCAGACTGAAGGACAGCTTCATACACCAGGCTGTCAGGAAGCTGAACTCCCTCCCGAACTTGCCCCCCCTCCCCTCTTCTGTCCCAGACACCACTGAACTATGACGCCCCCCCCCCCACATTAATTATATGATGGCATGCACTAGTCACTTTGTGCAGCATTGGTTTGCTCACTACCTCATTCAGCATGGAACTGACGTCATTCCACTACCTCATCAGTCAGTTAAATAAAATAACTGCTCTTGAGCCCTTTGTCACTTGTCACTTTAATCAGACTTAATAAGGTATTTTTAATAAGGGATTTTTTTGCACCAAAAATCTTTTATCTGCACTGTTGTTCACTTCATTGATATGCACTATATCTGTCATTTGCCTTGCGTTGCTTTATTTAACTTTATTTTTAATTTTATTATATGCCCTTATATTTTTATTTTTTTTTTTTTACATTCCCTTATTGTATAGTTGTATCTACATTTTATATTTGATCTATATTTTTAGGCTTTAATGTTAATTTTATCTGTATGCACCGGGGTCTGAGAGTAACGCAATTTCGGTTCTCTGTATGTATGTACTGTACATGTGGAAATTGACAATAAAGCAGACTTGAACTTGAACTTGAACTACTTTAATCTGTTCCTATTTTTAGTGGATGTCTAAGACAGAAAGTCTTCACTATTCATGTTAATTTATCCAGGGCTAATGTGCATTATGTCACTGTCATATTCAGGCCAGAAAATGACAAACATGGAGGAATGTGCAACAGCTCAATATGTAAAAAGCTCCACAACAGCACTAGTGGTATGATAATAGCGATCAAATATAAGATTTAAAAAAATAAAATAACTATATATAAAAAAAATCAGTAATTGACTGCAATTTGTAAGTAATCAGCTCTGAATAGGAAGTATAAGTATCTTGCAAATATATAAATTTACAAGCTAAGTCACCAATGCAGAATAAAAGTGTCCTGGTTTCAATTCTGTCCTCATTAACTTATTTCCACTTCCACTAGTCTACATTTAAAAAAAGGCATTATCTAAAAAGGCACTGATTGCAACAAACAAAAGAGAGTGATAAGCACTTAATGTGCCGGAACAGTTCAATGTTTGTCTTTTTAGAGCCAAAAGCATTTATAAGAAACAACAGTTACTTAATGGGTCACTAGATTTCACATCCTTCCAAACCTTCACTCTTACAACTAAAGGTGCTTCACGATGCTATAGAAGAACCTTTTGGTCTAAATGGTTCCATAAAGAACTTTTAACATCTGAATAACCTTTTTGTTTCACAAAAGGTTCTTTGTGGTGATATATAGAATTATAGAATATAGAAGATAAGAGATAAGAAAGAGATGGTTCTTTAAAGATCCTTTGACTGACTGGTTATTTGTGGAACCAAAAAAGGTTTTTATATGGCATCGTTGTGTACCTTTATTTTAAGAGTGTAATGATGCTAAAATTTAAGACTGACTGAGTAGAGATTAAAGCCCGATAAACTTCCATATATATAGTAACGTGAAAAGGTTTTTGCCCCCTTCCTTTTTAAATTTTAAATTCAGATCATCAAACAAATGTTAATATTACACAGAGATAATGCAAGTAAATACAAAATGCTGTTTTTAAATGATGATTTTATTTATTAAGGGAAAAAAGTCCAAACCTACCTACCTGGCCCTGAAATTAATTCACAGCAATGTGTGTGTGTGTGTGTGTGTGTGTGTATATATATATATATATATATATAAATGTACTATATACACATTATAGAGTACAAAATGTTTTTAGTATATAAAAATACATTATACATTAAATACATAAATGCCCTAAAGTCCTAAAAAATGCATTTGCTACATGCTATCAGTACATCAATTTATTTTTATGGGGTGGTTGAATGCTTGAATCTGATTGGCTGACAAATATTCTGAGGTGTGCAATTATTTTCAGGGAAACGCACGGTGAAGATAGTTCCAGGCAGCTCTCCTGACCGCATTACAGTTCCATATCACTTTGCATAGTTAACTGTAATAACGGTAACGCTTGCACAAAAAGGTGTTGTCAGCACTGCCCTGACGATTTTATCAGTCAGCCTATATAGTGTAGCAACTTAATGGCTACACATGACATTTCTCACTAGTGAGGTAAGAACAGTGCTGTTTAGAGATGCACAGAGGTAGCCTAATTCGCACAAGCTCTTTCTCTCTCTTTCTATCTCTGCGTGTCTATGTCTCTCTCGCTCTCTTTCTAATAACTTAATTAATAACTGCATTAGAATGCTATCAACGGCTCAAGCCTTCATTACCAGCTTTAAAGTGAAGTTTTGGAACTAGCAAAAAAGGTGCTGGATGAGATGTGGAAGAAATTATCCTATTTCAATAGCAATTTAAGTACAAAAACCAGACGAATCCCTTTAAATATATCATCTGAACGATATCTTGAGGTGTGATAACTGTAGTATAAGCGGAATAATTGACTCTAGGCCGTTTTATTATTATTTACATTTATTACATTATTTACAATTATTACAAAAATAATGCACACCCGAGGTGTAATGTTATGGCCTATCATCAATTATTCCTTACTTATTCAAGGTTTATAGTTGGAAGTAAGAGACATTTGCACCAGGTGACATTAAAAAAAATGCTCACCTGATGGATGCTGGAGTATAGCCATTCAGTCCAAAGCAAACATGGTCAACCGCCACTGCTCTAGTAGTTTTCCAGACTTGTTTACACTGGAATATGAGGACTTCTATTGAATGGGCGACCTGAATTAGATAAAAATCATGTTAGTGAGGGAAACCCCAAACTTAGCAAAAGCAATGTTTTTTTTACAGGAACAATTTACCCTGATCCTTTGCCAAAAGGGTGTGGGCTGAAAAGAACACAATTAGAGAGAGAACGGCCCTTTTGTTTTTGTTTTTTTCTGTAGTGATTTTCATCACTGAAAGGTTGAGGGCTGTTAGCATGTTGCTTAATGAGCTCTGAAGTAGTCAAACAAGCAAACTCTCATCTAGGGTTCCCCCAAAGTGGAATTCTCAAGTTAAATTTAGTCTTTAATTACACCTCGTTCTTTCTGACCACACTATCAGCTCACACAGAGTTTTTCTTCTCTTTCCTTCCATGCTACAGTGTTGAAATGGTTCTGCTGAGGTTATTTTAGGCCTTTGCTGCCTCCTTTCCACCTTGCTCCACAAACACAAACACAAACTCTGGGATCCCGATGAGAGGTTAATTGTCTCATTTCTGCAGTCTAAATGAAAGTGTGCACTTTAAATCCATCAGTATATCGTTATTGACATTAGTACATAAGGAAAACTAAGCTAAGTACACTGTACGGCCTTTACTGCAGTCGCTGACACTGTGAACCCTGCAGGCTGAATTCCAAGCTCGGTGACATCAAACCTTTGTCTTTTCATGGAAAAACAGTGTGTGAAACCAAATACGAGGCTATCGGACCACACACTTCCCGCGGTATGAATGCGACCTGGATTAAGCGAGTGTGCGCGGGTGGGTGGAGTGTCCCAGGGAGTTCAAAGGAAGCTCCGGTCATGAACACACAATAATGAGAGCAGCGCTTACCCTGCGCACTTGATTGATGGTGTAATGAGAATTTGAAAACAGATGTGTGAGAGATCACTGCTCTTCGCTATCCCAATTTTAGCACAAACAATGTGGAGACAAAAGGCAAAGGGCATGGTCACAAGAAGCCTGACTTTCCATCAGGAGTTTTTGAGGAATTTGAACTTCTTAAGACTTCTTTTGACTTGCAAAAACTTATTATCTAGGTTTGAAAAAGGTTTCATAGTTGCCAATTTGTTCTCAATTGGCACATGTCTTTGAATGTGTTCCAAAGGCTATGCTAATGCTAAGTCATTTAACCTAGTAATGCCAGGCAGCTATTTTGTTATGCAAGAACATTTAACGGTGAAAAATATTAAAAACTAAAAAACGACTTGTCAAAATCACATTTATTAAAAACTAAAAAACGACTTGTCAAAATCACATTTTTAATCATATATTCAAAAATCTGACCCAGAAGATGTGTTATAAGTTATGTATCATACCATCAAATAATGCTAAGAAAGCGTATATTCAGGTTGGTCCAGCCAGTTGTCTCTTTTTATATGCCTAAAACACAAAGCATTTTAGAATTTTACGAGTTGCATCTTTTATGATACTTTTAAGTACATGTGAGGATTTCAGCAATGGTTTACAGCAGTTATTTGATTTAATGTTACTTTTCTTGAATTTGGACACATGACATAAACACAGTGTATGTTTATACTAAGTATAAATTGGCAGAGGCTATTTACATTAACTCCACCCACCAATGTGTGATTGGGTTAGACAAAATTACAAAACACAATAGTATAATAACAGTTCCACTGGCACAGATAAAGTGCGTACCAAAGTCATTTTTGACACGACTGACCCAGATTGATCCGCATTTTGCTGAACTTTTTTATCTCCCTTTTCAAATTTAATTTCAAACCAGAAAAGCACTTATTTTCAATAATAATGAAGGAAATAATCGAAAAGTTAAAAATAAAGTATCAGGTAGGATTAGGGTAGGTGTAGGGAGGGCTTATATTGTCCCAATAAGGTGGTATCCATTTAATAATTTGAATTAAAATAATAATTTACACTCAATAGTTATTACTGCATACTGTTTTATAATGTACTACAATGCTGAGGTGCAGATAATAGACACTATTTGCAATAAAGGGTTAGTTCACCCAAAATTAACTGGTTTATTATTGAATTAATGTTGAATAGGTGTTACCATATGCAACATATTTTATTTTACCTGACAAAAATAAACAAGCACTTTTATTACAGTATACTTGTGTATGGCATAATAAAATTAAACACTCAAATGTTCTTAATTACATTATCTAGTCACCAAGTATGTGTGACCATATTCGGTTTGTGTAAAAGTTTGCAGGTTTTGTGGGCAGGTGGTTAAAATGGCTCTGCTGTGTCTTAACAAGTTAATGGAAAATCACATCCGCTTGTAAAAAAAAAAGGAAGCACATGCCTCGGGCTGCCTTCTTATGAAGGCTAAAAATACCTTTCAGTGCGCCCAATTAACCAAAACGTGTTGTAAAAATGAACTTCGATTGAAAAGATTACACGGTCATTTCACACTAAATACTGTTAAAGGGTTAAAGTGTGTGTGTCCCGTTCAGCCTGACATAGGAATATAATTAATCAGATAATATGGATATTCAAAAGTACGTATTTTCATATTAATGGACTGAAATTAATGGGCAAAATGGACTGAAGAAAGTTTGCTGTAGTCTTATTTAAGCCAAATGTCTCCAGAGCTCTTTAACTTGATGGCAAACTCTGCAAGCTAAACATTAAGGTCTGAAGGGACTTTCAACAATGGAATTATAAACACAGTCCTCAGGTTTTTTTCTGCAGAGACGACAGGAGCATGTCCACATCAGCAGCTCAGCAGAGTTAAACATTTCCACCAAAACCATGTAAGGAGATTTAGTATAATTCAGGATCCTAGCTTGATCAGAGACACTGTAAAGAAGGAGATGGACCACTTGTAGAAAAAATGAATGGGAAGATCACAACAAATATAGCAGTAGTAAGAATGGAAGCCCTGCCTTGTTTACTTTAGAACACACACGAGCTTTACAGTAGCTCTAACTGCTAGCCTGAAAAAAAAAACACACTTTCTTAGTATGATTTGAGCTAAATTTCTGATGATATTATAATATTTATGACATTTTTAAGACTTAAAATAGAAAAGAGCTGCACTTATACATCACTTGCCTTCCAAAATGGCATTTAAGGTAAGTGATTTGCCTTAAAGGGACTGGTACATTGCCAGCCTTCTGTTCTGATGTTGAGTTTTAAAGTGGTTATGTTTCTTCCCAGGTTCATAATACATCACCTTTGAAACACAAATGTTCCTCAGAGCTGTTGCCAAATATCTGTGTATTTCTTTGCAGATGTCTCCGGTCAGATGTGCTGCCATCCAGCAGGGGTAGGCTGGGCGAATCTGTGATTGATTGGTTTTCAAGCCGACAGTTGTTCGTTTATCATACTGTGGAGAAAAGGGAGGGTTCAGTTGCTATGGCATCATAACACTGTACGTGTTTAAAGGCGGGCACTTACTTTGCATTTTCATTCTCGTGAGTATCCCAGAGGAAGTATGTACAGTGACCAATGTGGATTCAAAAGCTGAGCCACTGCAATGCCAGCAAGTCCTCTGAAGCATCTGTGATCTGTTAAGAAGACATTGAGCACTGTGGTGACACTGGATTTTTTTCCCCATGACAGACATAACAAGACGGGCATTCAATTGTGATTCATTTCTTTTAGGTGTTCTGTTTCACTGGATCTGGACTCCATTTGGTTTACATTTCTAGGAATAATGCGGTTTTGTTGTGAACAGATGGTTTGTGCATATATATATATATATATATATATATATATATATATATATACAGTACTTTCTATTATGTGATGAACAAACCATACCATGACATTAATTACAATTATATTCATGACAGCCTTAGTAATTGCTTAACAGTAAAAAATAATATAAATCTAATTTAATTATTAGAAATTATTAGAAAACTCACGACACAATGTCAACTTTTTTATGACAATCCTAGCATTTAACACTAATAAAAAAATGTTTAAATAGGTTTATATGGCATTATAGTATTGTGCATACAATGTCAGCTAAAAAAGCAAATATTTCCCATATAATATTTTAATAATTCTTAAGTATAATGACAAAATAAAAGCATATTGCTTTATGAATGCATCTCATTCATGATGTAAAGGTCTCTGTTTCTCTCACCGATCCTGATAATGGAGTCTCTCTATGCCTCAGTGCTCATACAGGAAGTCATGTACAGTAGATAACAGAGAAAACAAAGAGGAGGGGGCCAAACTTCTTCCTGAAACGGGACGGCAGTAATTAACAGAGACCGGGGAATAGCGTTTGTTTTCCTTGTGCAGCTGAACATGAAATTAAAGCTTTATCTGGAGGTAACAGGCCACTGGTCCAGAGGTTTAGACTCATGTAAGTGGACTCACATGAGTGGATCTCAAAATAATTGCTCTATAGAATGTATATTTTACAGTTTGCCATCAGTGGAGTAATTTTAAACCATAATACGCTTAATTTACAAAGCCATTTTCTGTTTAAACTCCGACGTCTCTCATTTTCACTCATTATGTTCCTGTAATTGCAGCTTTTGCTGCATAAAGTCCCTCTATTGATGCCTCTATCACTCTGTCAGCACCAAAGAGGGAGTCCCGAGGAGCTGTAAGGCTATATAAAGCCCTCTGCTGCAAAACTCCACCAGTTTTTGCCCATAGTCTTCCCACAGTCAAGCTGCCAAGCCGACACACATTTTCCTGGCCGGAGTTCAGGAAAGTGCTGCTCCGAGCTGAAGCATGGAAACTTCAGACTGCCTTTGCCTGGATACAATAAAACACACAAACAGAGGGTCTGGTGATTCAGAGTGATGCAGACAGGACCTTCTTTATCAGGAAGGGGCTCACCCAGTGGATACTTCCCTTATCAGACCTCTGTTCTCATTAGCACCAGATACAAGCCATTATAAACACATCGTCTGATATGTGACGAGCCTTAACTGTTCTTCAAGTTCAATCTTTACATCCATCATTTCTAATGCAAACATACTACACACCACAAGGGAAAATGTGTTTCATTTTGTATCCCTCATTTAAGTTCAGTGCGTTATACTCGCCTCATAATGCAACATTCCTGTCTCTTTTACAAATGATACAGAGGGCTCTGCTCAAATATATGCTGCCATTTCACTTCAAGGTTGTACTGTATTGCGGATGACATAGATTAAAGAAACTTGCCCTGGACCAAAATTGTACCATAAATAGGAACCCTGAGGTTTATTTAAATTTTTATTCTATTATATTTATTCTTTCAGAATACATCACTTTTCCAGGCAGAGTATTGTACCAAACTTGTAGATCCTGTGGAAAAATGAATGGATGTGACCGAAAATGTAGCAATACAAACCCGTGCAGATCTCCAAATTTCAAATTGTGGCAGAGAGGGAACTCCCTGACTGAGTGTTTACAGCCAGGCCCATCCAGGAACCCAGCGTGAGGAACATTCTGTCAGCACACCCCGCAGCCTCCCGCCACACGAATACACAGTTCCAGTTCCCACAGCGTTACCATGACAGCAAAGAGCCCCTTACATAATGCTGCGGTGACCCACTCTTTCCTGCAACGGACTCCAGGCAGGATGTGTTGGAGTTGTGATGAAGGTAAGCTCTCTGTGAGATTCCCTGATCCGCCACGTGCAGAAATGAACCTACCTTTTGAGATCATGAGATTCTGGGAAAAGAATAATGTTAAAGCGTGAATTCAAAGTTCATGTCGTTCCAAACCTGACTTTCTTTTTTTAATTTTGCCCATAAAATTAAAATCAGTGGGGTCCAAAACTTTGTGCTTGAGGAAAGCGGAGGCTTGTGGTCTGGTTCTAATGAGTTTCTCTCAAACAACTTTGTTCCTTGCAGAAGCACATGTGTTTGACATTAAAATTGGGAGACGATAAAGTGATACAGTTTATGGCAGACATCAGGAACAAAAGGAGGAACAGATGTAAGGTAGGAACACAGAGCGACGTCAGCTGGCTAAAATTATCCGAGGACATCCCTGCTCGCCACGTGGGTCGGCTGTGTGGAACACCTCCTGCCAGTGGCAGCCCATACAAATGGGACAGAGAGCATAAATCTACCCCCTGAGGCCTTAGACACACCCTCATCCTCTGGCTCGCATTGTCCTCCAGCTCGCAGCAGCTCGAGGGAACAACTGCAACTCTTTTTGGACAGGAGATGTGAAAACGATTCCTTTGAGAGATGTCTACTTTTACCATGTGGCTCTGGACACGAGCTTCCGACTATTGACGCAGCTCATCTTTGCTTCTCACACAATGTGTTTATCAGGTAAAACAGCAGATGGGAAGATGGTTGAGGGATGTTTCAATGAGGCATAGCAGATGTAAGCGGCGTCATTAATCTTGTTGATGGAAGGCATACCTGAATGTGAAAAAACCAAAGATTATATTATAAAATGTAAAATTGTATCATACATGTAAATGTATCATACATTATTCACATCCACAAAAAAAAAAAACTCTTTGTTTTTGAGTCACTATTGTAACTGAAAGGTAGGGATCCCATTCCTACAGCTGCCATATTTCTCAACAAAACATGTTCAACAAAAGAAAGAAACTCATATAGGTTGGGAAAAGCTTGAGGTTGAGTAAATGATGACAATTGTAATTTTTTTTGGTAAACTATCCATTTACGATGGTGCCATAGTCTTTAGATTACATCATGACTGTGTGAATGTGCAATGTGGTTGGTAACAATTTCTAGTTGTCAACAAATGCATGTTTTTGTATTTTGTTCATAGCCATGGGATGCTCAGACTTCAGAAGCAACATTGATGAAACAGTGTGGAATGAAATCCCAAAATCCAACCCATATGTCGGCCACAGTCTAAGTATTCCATGATTTCAATTCCAGACCACATTTTATGTGTAATATTTTTAAAAATGACGTAATTTACAGCATTATCGAATCACAGTTCTGTGCCTGAAATTTATGAGTGAGCTAAGAATAAATTTGTTTCAAGAATAAAGTCATGTTTCGAGAATGAAGCCTTAGGCCTATTATGCCTTAATCTCATAATATACAAATAACTAACTGCATTTAGCATTTTAGAATTTTATATACTCAGCCCTGAGTGAGAAGCTGCGGTCCGCCATTACTGTTTTCTTGCAGTTGCTGCAGAAGATACAACATCATCGCCAAAGAGCCATTAAAAGAGTCGTGTGTGGGGATGCACCATTGAACATAGGAGTCTCCATAGACCACTGAGGACAATTTTTTCAAGAGAAGTTATAGCCTGCTGACAGAAGCAGCAAAGCAGGTTTTCTTATCCTCACATTAACTTTAGTACAATAGTCCTATGCGTTTGTGCTAACATTTCACACTGGACTGCCTCACAAATAAGGGTCAGTTCAGCGCTGAAGTTGTGGACAGCTTTCTTCTAAAAGAGGGATTGATACCAACGATTCATGGTCAAACATCCAGACTCCAGACAAAGTAAGCATCAAGCATCATATTTAGTTTTTTGGGTCTCTGTAAGGCTAATGTTGCTAAAGCTACCATTGTCTCTGCCAGTTTTCAATAATGCTGCCTTGACGTGGTACCAGAATGATTGTGAATAGGAATGTGGTAGATAAAAATTGCTTTTAGAAGCAATGTGAGATCAGTAACACAGTCACCACCAGTTAAACTGTAACACCGGTATGCTAGCGAGCATGAGCTCTTGAAGCTCTGCACTCTTCTGAGAAGGAAGGTGGGAGCACCAGCTCATTTCCATCAATGCATTCTATGGCACCTTTAAATAATGGCGCAAATACCAGTGAATTGACAAGCACAAATGTTAAAATGTTTCATTTTAATACTTTCCTATACATTTTGTGTCTGAAAGGGAAATTCCTAAATGCATATTCAAATGCATATTCATATTTAATAACAAAAAAATAACTGTAACACACTAACTTTTTAAACATACAGTAAATGGTTTTTACATTGTAGACAAATGTAAAAAAGATACTGGTGCTCTGCATAGCAAGATTATTTGCATTAAATATGAATATTAGAAGACTGCACCTGAGGGGAGTAGGAGCGGCCTGTACAGAAAAACACAGTGAGTCACTTTAACTGCTTTATACATGAAACTACTGCCCAAGCATGGCACATTGTTCTGGAAAATATACCTGGCATACTCCCATTTCCTAGCTACAGCTTTTACACAAACATGATAATATTATGGCTTATATACACCTTTTAAATTTTTTTTACAATTTTTTTTTTTACAAAAAAGGCTCAAATGATTTCAAATTATTAAATTTTTAATTTATTTATTTAATTTATGACCGACATACAGTATTTCTCTTGTCAGCTGACTGTTTATTTAAGAGGGCTAGAATCTGGTGGAACTTTGGAAATGCATACACATCACATGAATCAACAGGGCACATACCAGCTGGACACACTGACATGAATCAGAGGTTGTTTTCAAACCAAGCATCAGCATAGCGATATCATCTGGAAGATATTTAAAAAAGTTTTATCAGGGCGTGTCGCTATCTTTTCGGCCTCCCACATTTTCTCACTCATTCTGTTTCTCTTATACAACACACATAAATTCTTCCCAAGCAGATGAGCTGTGAACCGAACACAGAGGTGTGTCTGAAGCAGCTAACCGCAACCATTATACAGTGGAAGCAGTGCTGAGGGACACTTGGGAATTCACAAATATGTCATTCCTCCCCTGTCTCCTTGGAGTTCATTGTGAGTTGCTAAATTTATTGCATGGAAAGACCCAAAATGTTTGGCAGAAAATGGGGTCTTGGCCATTAATGTGTCTGTTTGAAAGATAACCAGCTTTGACTGAACTCTGGAGGCCAAGAAGATGGAGAATCTTGGGTTTTGTAAGAGACAAACCTGAAGTTTAAAGGAATAGTTCATGAAAAAATTAAAACTCTGGCATAATTAATTCATGCTCGAGTCATTCCAAACCTGTATGACTTGCTTTCTTAGAAGACAAAAGATAATTCAAAAAAATTTTCAGATTTTTTTTTTCTCCATACAATGATGTCAATTAGGACCAACATTGTTTTGAACCCTACTGGCATCCATCATGGGGACAATTAAAACATTCTTGTGTTTTACAAAAGCAAAAAATATCTAAATACTATTTGAGGCCAATGTAATTTATATTTTTATATATAAATAGTCTCAAAACCAAATGCAAAAGTTTTATTTGATTCTTAGTATTTCATGCAAGGATTTTTTGAATGCTTTTTAATACTTTTATCCGGCAAAAACACATTTAATTAATCAAAAGTTACTGTCGACAACTAATGTTACACAATTTCTATTTAAAATAAAAGCTGATCTTTATATTCATACATTCAACTTGATATTCATCAAGTATAATGGTCTCCACAAAAATACTGAACAACACAACTGTTTTCAACTTTGATAATAATATAATAATGTTTCTTGAGCAGCAAATCAGCATATTACTCTGATTTTAGAAAAATCATGTGACACTGAAGACTGTGTGGCCATCACAGGAATACAATACACTTTAAATATTTAAAAAAAGATAATTGTATTGTTTTAAATTGTAACAATACAGCATAAAATTACAGTTTTATTGCATTTTGATCAAATAAATGTAGCTTAGGGGTGCATTAAAAGACTTTCAAAAACACTTCTAAAATTGAGCGGTAGTAGTAACTGTGTAGGAAAGAATCTCATTTAAAAAGCCCTGCCCTGTCACACCCCTCAGTTCACAGATGCCCACAGGGCGTATAACCTACGTGAGGGCAGGCACACAGATATAAGTGAGAGCTCAATGACTGTGTCCTCCCTAAAGCAAAGACGGAGGGGAGAGGAATTTTCCAGAAGTGGTGTGAAAGGCCCATGTGTGTCTTCAGTTTAGACTGCATCAACTAAAGAGAGAAACATACAGAAAGAAGGAGGGAAGAAGAGAGAAAAAGAGCAAGATTAGCTAATGAAATTGGGTAAAGCATGGCTTGCTCAATATATTGCCCTTAGAGAGCAAATGAACCCTCCCATGCTGTCTGGAAGAGAGGCGAGGTGGGGAAACTCCTTCCACATGATCCAAGATTCTCCTCAGATGCTGAAAACATGACCAAGAAGTGATTTAAAGTAGTCAGTTTTCCATATACAATTAATGAAAAAGATAGCCCTTTCCTTTGTGGAAGAAAAAAAAGAAGATAGATATTTAAAACAAAGTCTAAAAATGTGTATTTTATGAGGTCAGAGTGGGGTTCACAATGTATTTTCGTTTGTTAAATGAATCAAAAAAGTTGAGAATTGAAATCTGCAGTATTTGCTCACACGACATTTTAGCCAACCATTTATCTGGACCTCCAAAAATACAAATGTGATATCATATTAATAACCTCAAATTATAGTAGTTTTCTCTAAATATTACACCATTTAGCCACTGCAAGAAATGAGCTGCTGGTGGATGTAAGCATTTCACCCAGTGCCCGGTGAACCCACTTCACACAGCTGTTAATCTTTCCAGACTGTTGCCATTTATCAAAGCGTTAGCATGGCAACGGGAATAAACTGGTGCTGTTGCTTGAGGAGGTGTTTTGTATAAACAGTATCCTCTTTATTTCAGTGCTATCAGATTTATAATCTGAAACCAACTGATGAGTCTGGGGCAAAACACTCTATGCTCATTAGAATACAAAACAGAGTCTTTCTTATATGTGTATGAATGCAAATGTTGTTGTGCTTTGATCTGCACAACAACATGGCTGCAAGCTGTTGTGTTGTGATGAAGACTGTGTTAGCATGACAAAAAATTTTTTCAAGAGAAGTTATAGCCTGCTGACAGAAGCAGCAAAGCAGGTTTTCTTATCCTCACATTAACTCTAGTACAACAGTCATAAGAAAAATTGTCACAAAATAGTGAATATTAGTGGTAAACATTAAAGGCATGGTTGAAAATAAATCAGCAATAGCACTTCTAATCATGTTAGATAACTAAACACAAAAAAATGTAAACTAATATATATTGAGTAGTTTTAGCTAATAGTTCTTATGTTATTGAATAATTGTATAGTTCTGAATTGTATTGGTTGTTTTTATACTAAACAGTTGCAATTTTTTTTACTTTCTTTAGAATCATGCTGGTTTTAACAGAACCGACCCCCCTCCAAAAAAAAAAATTACAAAAAAACCCCACAAAAAACAAAGCGAAGCAGAACAACAACAACAACATCATAAAAAAACACACACACAAAGCAAAGCAGAATAAAACAAAATAAAAACATTAAACAAGAGACAAAAAAACAACAATAATAAAAAAACCTTTACTGCCTTTAACTAAAAAAAAAAATCAACATTTGAACAAAAACAAGCAAACAAACAAACAAACAAACAAAAAAAACATTACTGACTTTAACTTAAAATCATGCTTGTATTAACAAAAATGAAAGAAGAAAAAAAATGATTGAACGTTAAAAGGTTGCATTAACAAAAACAAAATAAAACATACATATAAACAAATACAAATATATTATTTTTATCAACCAAAATAATGTATAAACTAAAATAGAAGGGTAAAGAACTGAACAGAACTTTTGGTTTTGGGGTGAAATATGACCCAAACGTGAACTTTGAACTTGAAATATGACCCAAACTTTGTGAGTTTCACCCAGTTCTTTCAGTTCTTCACATTATCATATATAAACACAGGTGGTTTCTGTGAAGATGCAAAACAGGATAGCAAATATTCCACAAACACTGCATATGATTTGGTTTCACAGCAATTCATGTAAATGTAAAAGTTTTTAGCCTAACCTGCCTGATCACCTTACACTCAGTCCCAGCGAGGGTGCAAACACTCCAGATGAAATGATTGCCCCATACATTTCTGCATTTACACCATTACGTCAGACTCTAAGAATGCCAGAGCCACAGACTTATCGGTACAGCATGTTTGTCAAAACACTAGGGCATGCTGTTACCAACTCATTCCATGGAATAAATGGTGTTCAGTTTCAGATAACTGGATGAGGAAAATATAAAGATTCTTTATATACGGTACATAGACTTTAATATCACTGAGACCTGGTAAGCCAAGGCTATCACAAGAGCAGAAACAATAGGATTTGGTTTATTTTCCGACATATGATACATGAATGCCTCTAACGTCAGGTTTGTATATAGAAAAGAAATGGGGAATCATGAGTGGTTATTGCCGCTTAATCTTATCCCTCTAATTCACTACAGCTCACTACACCTCAGGCTTAGTGTTTTAAGGTAAAAGAGGTGCAACTAAGGAGCATCCAAACAAGTCTGTGACCGTTCGTATTGTTCACGATATTTGGCTCGAAAGCTACAGTGATACAAAGACCGGCATTCCATGAGGTACATTCTTTTAGCAAGCATGGACCAGCTCTCCAGTGAATCAGTCTCAGGGGAAGGGAAATGACTGTATTGTGTAATGCCAAAACAAGCCAAGCATGGCCATGAAATGATGCTAAAGGTTTATACTCTCACAGGCTTGTTAGCAATCAAGCAGAAAGCAGGCCAAATTGATTCAAATACCTTTTGAGGAAAAGGTTACACTGACCATGACAGGTTTGGGAAAAACCTAACCTAACGAGGCAAATATTACAATTCAATCATCACATACTCATTCTGTGGGAAATGCACTATACAAATAATCACCGGCTCACATATCTCGTTCATTTACCACAAATCTAAATGTGTGCACACTTTATGGGGGCAGCTGTGGCCTAATGGTTAGATAGTTAGACTTGTAACATGAAAGTTGTGGTTTGAGTCTCAGAGCCGGCAGAAGTTGTAGGTGCAGGGAGTGAATGAACAGCGCTCTCTTCCACCCTCAATGCCCATGGCTGAAGTGCCAAGTACTTTTACACTTTTTCGTACACTTGATATTAAAGGTAGGGTATAGGCGATTTCGGAGTGGCTAGCAATAGCAATCTGGTTTGAATGCATAAGATCCCACCCTCCTTGCATAATCACTCTCCAAAGCCACACCTCCTCCAAAACACATGACCTCACACAGGCTAACCAGCGACAGCGAGGCTAACCGTTATCGTTATAGTTGTGCTGTGGACTATTTTTAAAACTATTAAACAGGCCTTTTTGCATATCAGCTCTGTTTGTATATAAAGAGCAACATCAGCAGATATTTTAAAATCCTCAATTAACTTATGCTTAACTAATATCTATGAGGTGGACAGTTTTTTTAAAGCAAACCTTGAATATCGCTTTTTCTGGAAAGCAGCTCTGAAAATAAATGTTATGACAGATGTGGGTGTGACAAGGGTCAAAGTTAAACTTTGTGGACCCGGTACTGTGTATAATGGGTATAATGTACTGTGCAGCATGGGAATGGAGACACGTCACTGTTTTTTATGTCAAATATCTACTTTTTCTTGATCGGAAAGATGGATGTGTGGAAAAAACTGATGGAGATGTAAAATGTGAAACGTTACAAGAGCCAGATTTTGAGCCCTCACATTCTCACCTCAGTGCTTCTCCTTCACAGTGAGGTGATGCTCAGTGACATCAGCACCATTCAGAAAGAGGAATCCCCTGCTTTCTGTACCACTTACAAAAGATCCTAGAATGAGAGAAGATAAAGCATTTTGGTTTAAGCTTCCCACCTTTCCAATTCCCCCTTATTTAAACCACATTAAAATAGACTAAACCCTTTCACTGCAAAAAGATGATAGAAAAAAGAAGCTATTTATATTTATGCCTATACAAGGTAATCACACATTCCTGCTGGAGACATTTATTAGCCCTTCAATATTTTCTCCAATAGCTTACTAAATCCAGAGCACAGCCTTTAAGACTTCTTATCTCTCTATAGTGAAAGCATATTAAGTGAGGAGTTTAACACTTATTTATGTGAAGGTTAAGTGCTTCAGTCAACGTGCATCATAATTATTGTAAAGTACCAACGTGAAATCCTAGAAAAGACGTTCATACAAACAACAAAGGGCTACTATCCAGGCCAGTCAACTAAATAATGTACACACAAGTTAAAATATTATTGTCATTATTTTAATAAAGGATCCAATAAAAAAAGAAGAGTTTTACAGCCTTATGTACCTTATTGTGCGTTGCAAGAGTTGGTGAAACAATAGGATGGTCCTCTTCTAGGTGGATCGGGAATGTATAAAAGACAAGAAAATAGTATTACCCAGAATGCATCGCATAACTTGGTATGTATTTTGTTATGCAATGCAACTGGCTTTTCGAAGATTGTACAGTACGATACAGTGAAAGAGCAAGAAACTCACTTACATGCTGATTTTCTGGACTCTTTTCCCTAAGCAAGGAAAGCTCTAGATTGGATGATTAAAACAAATGCAAAACAACACTGTAACTCATCACTGTAAGTATGTTTTTTTTTTAAGTGTGGTAGAACTAAACAATTAAGTTGTGTGAGGAGAATCAAACAATAGAGGACCAACTGAATGCGTTAACCAGCTGTTTTTGGCATTCATGTCAAAACCTTATGCCATATTCACTTTTCTTGGTCAAACTATGGTGTGTGTGTGTGTGTGTGTGTGTGTGTGTGTGTGTGTGTGTGTGTGTGTGTGAGGGGCTGAGCACTGATGGATTTGTGTTTGCCTCTGCTTGTACGTTTTTCCAAGGTGAAGTAGGGGAAATGAGACAGTGTACAAAGGCAGGAAACTAAGGCAGTTGCTAGGCTATGCAAACTGAACCTGGAGAGCTCATGGTTACTGGGGCCCATGAAATCTGTGTCAAACACTGTTGAATAACCATCAGGACCAGCAGTAACACAATGCAGCAAGAATGTACTGAAATAATCGTTATCATCTTTCATTATTCTCTAGATTCTCTGCATTCTTCACTTAAGCAGTGAACTTATGTACTTTGTAAATACTTCAACGTTGATCTGTCTATCTTGACTTAAATAGTTTAAATATTTGTTTGAACAGAACACCTTAAAAGGTTTCACGTGGATAAAACGCAATCAATTTGGGAGCGACTATCACTGCTATTCTAAACACAGTTGCCCAAAAAAGTATTTAAGACACACGCCAGGTTTAAAATGGCAAAGAAATATCAAACTTAATGATATTTAGTCAGGAACTTCTGAGCCATTTCAGTGAGTAATATAAAAAAGTAGCTAAAACTGAGTAACTTACATTAGTAGACGCAATACTGCTAGTTTCTTTGTTAATTTATGCACCACTAAGGAAATTAATTCCAATTTCAAACACAATCAACTGCTGCATCTCTAAAAAATTAACAGTGTGCTTAATTTCTGAACAAAGCAGTGTCATATTGAACAAATAGGATAATTTTTAGTCAATGACTCAAAAGTATTTATTTATCTGAATGCCCTGTAAACTATCAGGCAAAACAGCTCTGATGATTTTTTCATATTACACAAACTATGAATTGTTTTGAAAATGTCAACAGATGTAGCTTATGTTATAACAATGAAACGTTATTACCTTTTCAAAATAAGTAATTAATTAAAGAAGTCCAATTTTGAGTAGTTTGTGCTTATATTTTCAGTTCTATTAATTTGCATGTTGTCGCATGTTTACATGACCACAACAGTGGCAACTAACGAATATTGATGCTTTATTCATATTGTGAGTATTCTGTAGTCGACTACAACCATAATGCGCTGATATTACTAGGAAATCACATTTGCAACATTGACTTTATTCCTCTCGCATGTAGTGGACTTCATACCCTCATGCACAATTTCTCTACTAAATGAGTGAATGAAAACGAGTGAGCAAAGTTTTGGGTGAACTATCCTTTTAACTGTGGCATAAAATTTCTAATAATTTTAGCAATACAGTGTTCAATTTTGATATGTGACTATTAACTATTAACTATTATATAGTTAATTTCATAATTAATATGAAAAGTTAACACAAAAGTCCCCAAACACCTTACCATTTCAAAAATATACAAAACAGTAAATAGCAATAAATAGCAATCAGGCAAAAGAAAAACACTCCCAGTAAAGAATAAGTTGCACTAATGTCTAAAATGGTCTTAGTGGAATCTGGATACCACATGGCTCTTCAGTTATGTTTGGGGAGAGCTACAGTGTCTCTGGGTGGGGCTTCTCAATATTGCTGCCCTAGAGAGAAAAATAGATAAACAGAAAGGGGGAAAAATAGATAGACTGAGTAAGAACATCAAACAATGGTCTAATAAGCCAAAGATGGGTGTGGAGAGCTCATTTAATAGCATATTTGAGCGGACACACAATGAAAAAGGCAGGAATAGGAGGAGTGAACGAGATGGACAAAAGCACAAAAGAGTGCCGAAAGAACCCAAAGCCAACCGCAGATATGATTTAAAGACCATTTGGGCTGTGCCAGGGATTTGCTTTATTTGCTTGCCCAAAGTTGGTATGAGCATGCCCAGATGACCGAGTACACCTGAAACCCTGGGTCCAATCTCATCTGCTTCAAATCAGCACACCATGTGCTAAAACAGCAGGGCTGGGTTAAAAATATTGATTTGAATCAATTCTCATTTTGATGAACCAATATTGTTAAATTCCCAAGAATCATAGACGCTTTCAGTTGATCAGAACATATTAAACATAACTGTAGCATGCCTCCCGCATCCAATAAATCACTATAGGCGTTGTGTTTTGTTACTTTTGATACAAAAAAGGCTCAACCTTAAAATTCTGACAATTTTATTACAAAATCTATCCAATAAATACTGTTTTGGCGCTCTTTATTTTGGTGTAGCCACCTTGGTTCAAACGTATGAATATGAATGAACATCATAAAGTATGTTGAAAGATAAACAGTACAACTTATCCAATTGTATCGTGTCTCATATAGTCACTCATTCAGTCTTTAACTGTGAATAGACATAAAAATACAGCTTGTAAACAATGTCACACGCGTAGGCCTACATTTAACTCAGAAGAGCCATTCAACGACCACTGTTCATTTCTACCTTTAATAGTCTACTATGGTCTGCTAGCTGACAGGGTTACCTGTAAAGTTAGTTGAGAGATTTCCTTCAGAGAGAAAAAAAACCTTGCATGAACTGTACCTGATATAAATATCAAATTGAATCTAAATCGATTCGAATCGATGAGAATACCCTGCCCTTAAAAAACACAAAACCTGAAGCAGTTGAGCAGTTCTCAATATTCAGGAGTTAAATGTTTAGTTGTGGTCATTTTAGTGCCACATTCAGCGAGCCAAAATAAGGGATACACATTCATGACTCTATTCTGTTGAACACAAAATAAGATACTTTGAAGAATGTGGGTAACTAAACATCTGCTAGTCCTCAGTAACTTGCATATAAAAAAAATAAAATAAAAAATGTAATACTATCAGAGTCATTGGGACCAGAAACTGTTTGGTTACCCACATTCTTCTAAGTATCTTCAACAGAAGAAAGAAATTATTACAGGTTTGGAGCAATTTGTGGGAGTGTAAGCGAGAGTTCACCGTTAAAATCACTAGTTACTGGACAGACCAACCGATAACTTACACGTTCAGTTCTACATCTGGAGTCTTGTTCAAAGGGCGGACGTCATGTTGCGCTCGCGTGACAGAGCACGTTCTGGAGACGCCATCGCCATGGAAACAAAGAAGCCAAGATGCGCTTCTCTAACTTCTTATGAAATTGACTTCTTTATATTTGCTATTAGCATTAGAAACAGTGTAAATTACTTATTTGTCGATTCAGCTTGATGGCTTTGTAAACTACGGGACAAATCTCGTCCCGTTTTGATAATTTTACCTTTAAATACGGGACAATTCCATATTTTAAAGGTCATTTGGAGGTTTTATAGCCGAGTAAACCAGACTGGGTTGACTAGAAAAGAGCGTCTGGCTCATTTTGGCAGCCAGCACATCAGTTCTGTTTCCGTCACTGTTGTGTGTCAAATTCTCTCTTGTTTTCTCTGTTTCAGGAGGAATGTTGTTGGAGAAGCTCATCAGTGAGACAGCTGACATTCATCTTTCAGTCTGACTCGGCCTCTCCTCTCTTTCGAAGTCAGCTGGAGCCTGTGTTCACACTCACTTGAAGCATCTGGACGAGTCTCATGCCATTGGATAAGTTTCTAAACAAAAGTACAACGAAAAAGTCACGGAACTTGCCAAGCAATGGTTGGACAAGTTTTTTTTTTTGGGGGGGGGGGGGGGGGGGGGGCAATATTGTTCCTATAGAATCATAGTCAAAACCTTAACCACACACTTCCCAAAAGGGAAATGACAGACTGATAAGAATGCTGTTTTTAAACCTCAAATGAGCCCTGGGCAAACCCCAAACCTGGCTGAAAACAGTGTCGTACCATACCATCATAGAGAGAGGCTTGCCATTAAAAAGTGTCAGTGAACAAGCGTCATTGCCATGAACAAAATAATGAAGGCTGGTGCTGTGCAACAACAGACATAGTGTGGAAGAGCGCCTCCTGCAGCATCTCAACCATACCAAGTACAATTGTGGGGGAATTTTATTAAGTACCTAAAATTTAAATGTATTTTTTGTATACTTAGCATTAATTTTTAGTATATTTATTTTTCACTAAGGTGTATATATATATATCTGACTATCTATGTATCTGACTACCTATCCTTACTATCCATCTCTGTACCTATCCAACTAACTATCTATACTATATATCCAACAACCTATCTATCGATTACCAATCTATTCGTCTATACGAAAATCTACATATCTGAGTGTCCATATATGAATATCTATCATACCATCTACGTACGCATCTATTTGACTATCTAAAGTTTGATCTGCCCATCTATCTCTCTGACTATCATCTGAATTATGTGGCCATGTAACATTATAATGTGCTACCACCACATATTTTTCAGTAATATGGTTTATATTACACTACACAATGAACCGGTTTAGTTTATTCATGCTTATCTAGGAACAGATAAACATGACCACGTTGAGTAGGGGTGTCTGGCAAAACAAATACTTTAAAACTAAGGTTGAAAAGGCACAATTGCATATTTAGCCCGTATATATATAAGCAGATCCCTGACATGCATATTTTTCCACGCTGTCATTTCTCAAGTGTCTGTAACAATCTAAACAGATATGTGAGTAACCAGTATAAGTCCATGATCCTATTTTTCACATTTCTGCTGTCACCCGTAGGCTCCTCCAGGGATTTAGATCATCTCCTTGTCCTGTCATGAGTCTTCATGTGTGGGGCCTGTGCTATAGTTTCACTAAACAGAAGCAACGCTTTGCATCTGGGTTTCATCACCCCGGGGAGCTACAAATCAACAATCATCTCTCACACAGTTAGTGCTCATGAGCAAAACAAGTGCTAGGAAGGCAAGAGTGTATGTAAGTGTGCTTCGTGTTTGGCAAGGGAAAGCACCATGTAAATAAATTCCTGCACGAGGGGCTGACACTGAAGGAAAGAATTCCCTCCTGGAAAACTCCACCCTAGTGTGGCGTGAGGTGAGGGGAGGTGAAACAGACGAGCCCCTCGTGTGACTGCCGACAGTTTCGATGGGAGGAAATGACGGTATAGCCTTAAGTTCGCTGCCATTAGAGACAATGGAACCTGGCTTCCTTGAATTGTGCCCAGTTTCCACAGCTTAGTGTAAGACAACACACGGAGGGATAACTTTTCCTTAAAAGTGCCGGCCTGGATTGGAATTTTCAGTGGTGTGAAACAGTCAAGACATTAACACGAGCGTAACACCTGTCCCTTGAGATCCCAAACTTGTACGTCATAATAACAATAAATATTTGGATACATAGTTGAAGCACTTCACACGGGGGGGGGGGGGGGGGGGGGGAATATCATATTATGCATTTATTGGAATTACAAAGAAAGCTAAAGTGCAATTTTAAACATGAGAGTAAAAAATGAGAGTAAAATCAATTTTACAGTAGCCGAAGAACAAAAGCCATCATTGCTTCTGTTTATTAATACTAAATCATTAATAATAAAGAATCACATTGACAACACTTACTCAGCCGCTGCTCCACCATATTGCTTATTATTTCCCAAAAATGGGACCTTGGAAAAACATAAAGATTAGTCATACAAATACATTAATTTCTCAATAAAATGAAGGCAGTATATATTTAGTGTACTGCATTGCGGTGTTCTAAGCACTTTTCCAAAAAACTCAAAACAAAAAACTGTTCCTTCAGGAGGCCGTGATCTTCTTCTTGCACTCCACGGAGCACAGCAACATGCCCTGCATGGCCATGAAGCGCTGGCCCATAAGGCACTTGGAGCAGCAGGAGCACTGGAAGCACTGGGGTTCAGCGTGCCAGTGGTGCTCTCCGTACGACACACGCTGAGCTTCAGGCTCGATGGGGTTCTGACAGGCCACACAACACTGTGAGGGAAACAGATAAATTCACAGGAAGTAGTATAACAATATTTGAAAAATGTATTTGAAATATCTGCTCTATCTGAACTTTCCTTCCTAAGCCAATGAGTCATAAGAGCTGTGTGTCATAGTTCAGGCAGGCGCTGAGAGAGATCGGTGGTGTCCGATATCACACGACTCCATTAAGAGCACTTCCACCCTCCCTGTAAATGCAGCCGGTTTTTTAATTTATTTTGAAA
This sequence comes from Carassius carassius, assembly GCF_963082965.1. Classification (NCBI taxonomy): domain Eukaryota; kingdom Metazoa; phylum Chordata; class Actinopteri; order Cypriniformes; family Cyprinidae; genus Carassius; species Carassius carassius. The sequence continues at coordinate 11,238,627 of NC_081797.1, read as the reverse complement.
ATACGTACTTTTATTTTGACATGGTTAAAAACCTGAAGTAGCGCCTGTAAGCGCCGTAAGCCACTCATGGTGACCAAAGCGCACATGTAGCAGTGATGTTACCTGCTAGTTTGTTTCTTTATCACTCCATGCTACGTGGTGTTTGCTACAACTGTGTGTGAGTTGAAGAATCATATTTTGTTTGACTGTGGAGATTGCTTCTGGGAAATGACTCTGCCGTTGGTTGAGAAGCAGGCTAAAGTGGTCAGTATTTCTCTGTATTCTTTATTAGCATTCGCTACAGTGCTAAGCCATGCTATTTATGTAATGATTGCAATGTTTAATGTTGTCTTTTATTTTTTCTACCTGAACTTTTAGTTCTATGGTGTTAATAAATATCTGTAAATGGAACCGGAGTCTCGCATTCAACCAATGGGCGGCATAGTAGAACACTTCTGCATCGGTGTAGACTCCGAGCGGACGAAGACGGACCAGTTGCAGGCCACATGCGGTAAAGGAGAGGCCATCATGTGAACTGTTCGTGTGAATCCAAAGGGCGACAGACAAGGCTACACAAGCAAGCATGTGAGAGTAGGGATGGGACGATAACCGGTTTTATTGATAACCATGATAAAATGTGCTGAAGGTTAGTAATATCGTTTAAAAATGAATTATCATTAAAACCGTGTTTGATTATCGCGGTTTTAATAACTCACTATTAAATCATGTCCAGCCAGCAACAGTCTGACGCAAGCGCAGCGCACAATGTTTTTTTTGTTTTTTTTCGAGAAGGAATGGCGAAAGTCAGTGACTTTTCTATGCTTTTCTATGCTTCTACACTTTTCATTGTAAGGAAGGAAATGCCACAGAATTTAATCTTTCTTTAAATTAAGTGCATAGAGTTGCTTGTTTTATTAGTTGTTTGTTGATTATTAAATATAAAACTTGCTGAAATGTTTTCAGTGTGAGCATCAACTATTTTTGAACACTTTCATCTCGTTTCAACAAAACCGTGATAATATTGATAATCGTGATAATTTTAGTCACTATAATCGTGATATTAAATTTTCATACCGTCCCATCCCTATGTGAGAGTGTCTTGAAAGTAGCACAAGTACTGCCATTATAACACACGGACATTTCATTTGTGTTTTTTTTTCTCCTTAAAGCAGCAGTGGACATTCTCTTTTCCTGCAATTGATTATCTAGCAAGAAACTAAGTAAATAAGTAAATTAACCATTCTCCCAGTTGAATCTAAGATGTTGTAAGTTAATATCAAAGTATTGTTCATACAAGTGAGTTTTCATATTTATACTGTGCCAAGAGTTTTTCACACTTTGTTAATTGCCTTTTTTATTACTCATTCATTGAAGTGTGTTATTATGATACTGTAGTGTTTGATGTACAATATTCAAAGGTTAAGCTAAGGTATTCAAAGAGATTTATATTTACATTTCATTTCATTTTCAACATTTCATGTTATTTCATATTTGCACACATTAGAGAACAGAATACATTTTATTAAAACTTCAACACATTTAAACCTCTGTACATTTAATATGTCACACTCAAAGGAAAGCACTTTTCCAACTGAAGAGGTCACTCTTGGAGACCTTCAAGAAGATAGTGACGCAGAGCAGACTACCCTATCACAGCAAGCTGACGCTGATGAGCAAGTTGAAGACACAGCGCAGGAAACACAATCTCAGGTTGGTGCGAATGATACACAACTGCCTCTTGGAAATAGGAAATCTGGACGCACACAAAGGCTCACTGAAAAGGGAAAAGCTTTGTTAGATGACAAATTGAAGGATCTAAATGTGAGTTTGTAAGGATGTACAGAAGATGGAAGTATCACATCAATGGCTTAAAACGGTCCATTAAGAACAATGATGCTGATGATCTGATTGATGAGATAAATGCAATCAACACCATTCAAGTTGACATGGACAATACTTACCTCAAAATAAGAGCCATTTCAAGTCCTGAACCTGACATTCTGAGAATGAATGACACATGCCAGGCATTCACTAGGATTGCAAATACAAATGTTCAACGTTTCCGCAATGGTGATGATTCAGAAATCATATCTTGGCCTGATGCTAAGTCAGTGTTTGACAGCACAGTTTCTAGTGTTTCCGCAGCTCAAACCGCTAAGTCAAAAGCTTCTTCTAAAGTATCCAGACAGTCTTCCATCCTGTCCCTTAATGCAAAACAAGCGGCAGCTGAAGTTGCGGCTACGCAAGAGGTGATGAAGATAACAAATGCACAACATCAGCAGAAGGAAGAAATTCAAAGACTTGAGGTGGAAGATCAAATCTTGAAAAATGAGTTCAGTTCATAGCAGAAAGAGTTGACAGAAAAATGAAGTTGGAAGGGAAAAGAAGAGAAGTAGAACGGCTAGAAGAACTTAAAGGGCATGTTGCAGCTCAAGCAAGACTGCAGGTTTATTCAGAATCTGTCGATCAACCACTTGCACTTAACCCTTTAATGGATCCATTTTTTCCCTCCTATCAAGCATCAGTCTCCCAAGCTCTTCCTGCACAACAAGCCAAGCCCAGTCAAGTCCATCACTTACATGAGGTCACAGCTACTAAAAACCCTCTCCCATATCCCTCCATGTACACCTCATGTTCTGGTCCACAGCCAGCCACATTTTCTCAAGTCCCTGTAAGTCAAGTCATCACCCAACTGCACTTCCACTCATGCAACAAGTCCCAACCACTCAAGCTCCAGCCACTCAAGACTTTTTAACCTCTCATGAAGCTTCCAATGACCTTGTGAGAACTCTTGCTGAAGCAATCACAGTTAATCGAGTTCCAATCCCAGAACCTGAAGTTTTTAAAGGAGATCCTCTCAAGTATAATGATTGGAAGCTTTCCTTCCTTACTCTGATTGATCGCAAGAACCTACTGACTCAGGAAAAGCTTTTCTTTCTACGCAAGTATGTTGGTGGCTCAGCCAAGAGAGCTATTGAAGGCCATTTCCTTGTAGGAACAGAAACAGCTTACTGTGCTGCCTGGGACATACTTGAAGACTTTGGTAATCCATTCATAGTTGCCAAGTCATACCGTGACAAGATACATACATGGCATAAAATTGGCCCCAAGGACAGCGAAAATTTTCGTGAGTTTGTTGATTTTTCTGAGCAGTGTGGAATCAGCTATGCCATATGTTCAAGGTCTACAAACTCTCAACGACTGTGTGGAAAACCAAAAGATTACTGTCAAGCTCCCGGATTGGTTGAGCTCACACTGGAACAGAGAAGCCACGATTTATCAAGATGAACACAAAATGTTCCCTGACTTCAGATACTTTGTCAGATTTCTCAACGTGGAGGCTCGAATTGCATGCAACCCCATCACATCATTATATGCAGTGAAACAAACTGACCAAAAAAGAACAAAGCCAACAGAACGAGAACAGTCTAAGTATCAACAAAATCAAAACATCAGTGCTAAGACTTTCACCACTAATACAAGTGAGAAGTCAAGCATCAAATGCATGTTTTGAAAGAAGAAAGGCCATACTCTCCATAGGTGTCTCAAGATCATGGAAAGACCAGTTGAAGAGAGAGTTAAGTTTGTGCAACTGGAGAAATTATTTTTTGGCTGTCTTAGGTTTGGCCATAACTCCAGAGCTTGTACATCCAGGAGTGTGTGTGACTTATGTGGAAAACGCCACCCCACTTGCCTACATCAAGATCGTGGGAAGAAAGACCAAGAACAAGGAGTAAGAATAAAACAAGAAAGATCAAAAGAAAACAAAGGAGACAAGAACCAACAGTCTGAATCAGTTGAAATACAGGAAGCTACCTCTAACAGAGTTGTTCAAGAGAAGAGCAGTAAGCATACTTCATCTATTGTTCCAGTCTATGTCTCCACGACAACGGAACCAGACAAGTAAGTTTTAGTGTATGCTTTACTTGATAGTCAGAGTGACACAACCTTAATCCTGAAGGATGCAGCTGTAAGATTGGGTGCCAAGAAAGAGCCAGTAAAACTTAAAGTGTCCACGATAACATCAAACACAAAAGTGGTGAATAGCCAAAAGGTGCAAGGACTACAGGTAAGAGGCATCAGCTCTGACACAAAAATCTATACCAGAGATTACATACCAGCAAACAGATCCCATATACCCACAAGCATAACCGCAAAGTCATGGCCTCACTTGGAACATTTGGCAGATGAAATGTCTCAAGAGCTTGACTATGAAGTAGGATTGTTGAATATAACTGTCGGGTATAACTGTCCACAAGCTTTACTTCCCAGAGATGTCATCACGGGCAATGAAAACCAGCCATATGCACAAAAGTCTGTGTTGGGTTGGAGCATTATCGGCTACAGCAGCACTGAAGTTGATTATGGTCATGAGGATGAAATCGTTGTGAGCCACCGTATCATTATAAAGGAAGTTCAGCCAGCTACCAAGCCCTCTACAGAGCTCAAGTCTGAGGTCCATTTTGTTTATAGAACTCAAGTCAAGGAAACGATCACTCCGTCAGATATACTCAAGGTCTTTGAGTCAGATTTTACTGAGAAGTTTAGTGAAGAAGTTCTAATGTTGCAAGAAGATATTAAGTTTGTGGTGAAACTGAAAGAAGGAATCAAGCAAAAGCCAAATGGGCATTACGAAATGCCATTGCCTTTCAAGGAAGAGAGGCCAAGTCTGCCAAACAACAAAGTGTGTGCCGAACATAGACTCAGATGTCTGGAAAAACGTCTTAAGAAAGATAATCAATATCACAAGGATTATGTGGCTTTTATGGAGGACATGATTGCAAGAGGTGATGCTGAAAAGGTTCCAGAGCCAGAGGTAACCAATCAGACCACGTGGTATATCCCTCACCATGGAGTTTACCACCCTCAAAAGCCAGGAAAGAATCGCATGGTATTTGATTGCTCAGCTAAGTTTCAGAATACATCACTGAATGAGCATTTACTCACCGGGCCAGACCTTACAAATACCCTTGTAGGGGTCTTGTGCCGTTTCCGCAAAGGACAAGTAGCGATCATGTGTGATGTACAGCGGATGTTCCATCAATTTCATGTTGCACCAAGGGACCAAGACTATCTCAGATTTCTGTGGTGGGAAAGAGGCAATATGGAAGCTCCACCGTCAGTGTTCTGCATGAAGGTTCACTTGTTTGGTGCTGCATCATCAACTGGATGCGCAAACTTCGGGCTCAAACACCTGGCTGCAGAAGGAGAAGGCAAGTTTAGTGAAGCTACAGTGAGATTTATACAGCGCAACTTTTATGTTGACGATGGATTAACAAGTTTGGACAGTGAAGAGGAAGCTATCGAGCTTGTTAGAGAGGCAAGAGACCTCTGCAACACCGGTAAACTCCACTTACACAAATTCATTACCAACAACAAGAAGGTTCTTGCCACAATCCAAGCAAAGCAAGAAATTGCTGAAGTTGCAGCTGACCTGGACATGGCCTTGGGCGAGCAAAAGATGGAACGGGCTCTTGGGGTCCAATGGTGCATTAGCTCAGATAAATTCCATTTCAGAGTGAGGGTAAAATAGCATCCTTTTACCAGAAGAGGAGTACTGTCAACAGTGGCCTCAATTTTTGATCCTCTTGGATTTGTGGCACCTATCATTTTGAAAGGTAAACAGATTCTACAAAGGATGTGCCAAGACAAGGTAGGATGGGATGAGCCCCCTCTTGACGACCTCAGGCCGCGTTGGGAAGCATGGCTCCAAGACCTTCATAATCTGTCTTCGGTAGAGATACCACGGCACTACATACCATTGGCAGCCAAGGAAGTTCTACAGTGTGAACTTCACCATTTTTTCGATGCTAGTGTTTCTGGCTATGGAATGTGTTCTTACCTTAGGGTTGTTTCGAAGTCTAGAGAAGTCAATTGCGCTCTTGTTATGGGGAAGGCAAGGGTTTCTCCGACGAAGGTAACAATCCCAAGGCTGGAACTCTCAGCTGCGGTTGTGGCCACAAGGTCAGGTGCTCTGCTAAAGAGAGAAATGGAGATCGAAGATCTGCAGGAATACTTTTGGACCGATTCCAAGATCGTCCTTGGTTACATTAACAATGATGAAAAGCGATTTCATGTATTCGCAGCCAATCGGATCCAGCAGATCAAATCAAGCACAGAACCAAGTCAGTGGCAATATGTTGCCTCAGAAAATAACCCGGCTGACCATGCCTCTCGCGGACTCATGGCAAAGGAGCTTGTAGAGTCTAACTGGTTCATGGGACCTAGTTTCTTGTGGCAAAAGGAGCTCCCTAACAAAGAAGAGATTATGGTGCGAGACCTCAATGAGGACGACTCATAAATCAAAAGAGCACAAGTTCACACAACGAAAGCAAATGAGGAAAGGTCCCTATCAGATCGACTTCATAAGTTTTCTGATTGGAAGAGAGTCGTAAGAGCTATAGCAAGCGTTTTGCAAAAGAGGTGAAAGGTCTTAAAACAAGATCCAATGAAACTACGACACTTGAAGAAAGAATGGATGCTGAACAATTCATAATCCATGCAGTTCAAGAAGAGGCGTTCAGTGATGAAATCAAGGCTCTTAAACAACAGAAAGAAGTACAAAAGAGCAAGTTGTTATGAGGGAGGTGGAGGATGAACCCAAATGCAGACAGATGTCACAGCAACACGGTTTATTATACAAAACAGGAAAACAAAACCCACGAGGGGGCAAAACAAGGGCTAGACAGACGAAAGATGACAAAACTAGACTAACACTTTACAAACTAGACTATGACTAAAACAGGATCAAACAACTACTTAGACAAGACTCTCTACAGACTTACTTACGGACAGCTCTCACATACATTAACAGTTAGCAACATTTGACAGAAATAGGCAATATTAAACAACGTTTGACAATCTTAAACAATGAACCGACAAAGGGACAGAGAAACACACGAGGTTATAAAGGGAGGCTACTAATGAACACAACAGGTGGAACAGGTGAAACAATGATGACAAAACTAGGGTAACAAGGGGGCGGGGCAAGGAAACAAGACAACACAAGCACATGGCCCAAAGACAAGGCCATGTGCTTGTACACAAAACATGGGCCTGTCATGATCCTGCCACAAGACTAGAGAAAAAACAAGGACATGAAGGCAGAACCATGACAGAACCCCTCCCTTAAGGAGCGGCTTCCAGACGCTCCTCAAGGGAACATCAAACACGGGACACGACTGACTGGGAAAAAGACACAAACCAACAGGACATGACAAATAACACTAAAGGCAAACATGAAAAAACAATCACAGGGTTAGGGTGCAAAATCAAAAACAATAAACAAGGCAGAGGAGGTGGGGGAAGCACAAAGTCCTTAGAGGGCAGTCCAGGGTGGATGGGAGGACTGGGGGTCTTGGGTCTCCGGGACGAGGACTGAGGAATGGGACTCCGGGGGAACTTGGCTGGAGACACATGAGGGGATGACTTGGGGGAAACAGTAGGCAGCTTGACAGGGGAGACAGGAGGCAACACGACAGGAGACAAGACAGGGTATACTGCGGGTGATATTGGAGCAGAAGCAAGAATAGAGCCCCCCAACGACGGCTCAGTATCAGCGCTCCCCATCTCTAAATCGGGGAGATCATCGTCCGCAGCAGACTGGGGTACTGCGCTCACGGCAGCTGACTGGGATTCGGCACTCACGGCAGCTGACTGGGGTTCGGCGCTCACAGCAGCTGACTGGGGTACTGCGCTCACGGCAGCTGACTGGGGTATGTCGCTCACAGCAGCTGACTGGGGTTCGGCGCTCACGGCAGCTGACTGGGGTTCGGCGCTCACAGAATCTTTGGACTCAGTACTAGACATGACAGACTTGCCAGGGGCTTCGAGAATCTGGACAAGACGCTTTAGATATTCCGCCAAAGTGTCAGCAGCGACGAGGACAGGCATCTCTTGATGCGTGGAAACAGCCCGCAAGACAGCTTCAGCAGCTGAATCGGCCGCGACTCTCTCGGCGGTACTCACGATAGCGGGCTCTGGGACAGCACCTGGGACAGCGCTTACAGTAGCGGGCTCTGGGACAGCACCTGGGAGAGCACTTGCAGTAGCGGGCTCTGGGACAGCGCTTAGGACAGCGCTTGCAGTAGCGGGCTCCGGGACCGGCAGAGATGAAGGGCGAGAGGCTCCCTTTCTCCTCTTCCTCTTAGGTCGCGGTGTGGAAGACAGAGCCGGACATGTGGCCGGTTGGTGAAGCTCAGCGGGATCTGTGACTTGCGTCGGACGGGCAGTCTCAGACGGCGCGGACTCAGCCGAGGATGACTCCGACAGAGAATCCCACGAAGTCCGTCTTCCTCGTTTGCCACGAAGATCCACAGGAGTGGATGGGACCTCGGACGAAGTAGAGTGAGCATGGTCCCCTAGAGAAACACCAGCCAGGACCCGACTCTCCAGGATCACGGGCAGCTTGGCTGGTGGCGGCAACACGGTGGGACTCTGCGGCTTCTCCCGAGAGAAACGATCCCAGAGTTGGGCATAATTCTTCAGGATCCACTCACCCTGGGACGGGACTGGAAGGTTAACCCTCTCTCTGTCGGTGGGGGACGTCAACCAGCATTGTTCACGTATCTGTGATTGTCGCCGGAGCAGGGAGGACATACTGTCTGCTGGGTTCCTTTTTGGTTGGTTCATTCTGTTATGAGGGAGGTGGAAGATGAACCCAAATGCAGACAGATGTCACAGCAACACAGTTTATTATACAAAACAGGAAAACAAAACCCACGAGGGGGCAAAACAAGGGCTAGACAGACGAAAGATGACAAAACTAGACTAACACTTTACAAACTAGACTATGACTAAAACAGGATCAAACAACTACTTAGACAAGACTCTCTACAGACTTACTTACGGACAACTCTCACATACATTAACAGTTAGCAACCTTTGACAGAAATAGGCAATATTAAACAACGTTTGACAATCTTAAACAATGAACCAACAAAGGGACAGAGAAACACACGAGGTTATAAAGGGAGGCTACTAATGAACACAACAGGTGGAACAGGTGAAACAATGATGACAAAACTAGGGTAACAAGGGGGGCGAGGCAAGGAAACGAGACAACACAAGCACATGGCCCAAAGACAAGGCCATGTGCTTGTACACAAAACATGGGCCTGTCATGATCCTGCCACAAGACTAGAGAAAAAACCAGGACATGAAGGCAGAACCATGACACAAGTCAAACGAGCTACAGAAGTTGAACCCTTTCATGGATAGCCAAGATATCCTTAGGGTGGGAGGTAGATTGACACAAGCAACACTCCACCCTCATGTCAAACACCCAGCTATCCTACCCAAAGGACATCATGTATCTCGATTGTTGATAAAGCACTATCATGAGAAGGTGAAGTATCAGGGTCATGGAATGACCATCAATGAACTACGTTCCAGTGGGATTTGGATCCTAGGGTGTAGTAGTGAAGTGTCATCACTCATTTTCAAGTGCATCAAATGCAGAAAGCTCTGAAAGTGTAATCAAGAACAAAAAATGACCGATCTTCCACCAGAGAGGATGGAAGCAACCCCTCCATTTACATATAGTGGTATGGACCGCCTTCCTAAATGCGTTGCACTGTTTTATTGCCATAAGAGGCAATGTAAGTCATCTACAAAGTGATCAAGGCACAAACTTTGTGGGAGCACGCAATGAATTTCAAGTATTTATGAAAGGAATGGAGCAAGAACGTGTGAAAGAGCTAGGATGCAACTTTGTCATGAACCCACCTGCTTCCAGTCACATGGGCGGTGTCTGGGAGAGGCAGATACGGACCGTGAGAAGTGTCCTCACATCCATCCTAGACCAGTCTGCTGGAAGATTAGACAGTTCTTCATTAAGAACATTCCTGTACGAAGTGATGGCTATAGTGAATAGTCAACCATTCACCACGGAACATCTCAATGATCCATTAGGACCTGGACCCCTTACTCCAAACCACATATTGACAATGAAATCGTCAATAATCGCACCACCACCTGGTGAGTTTGTAAGGGAAGATCTCTACCTTCAGAAGAGATGGAAGAGAGTACAGTTCTTGTCCAATGAATTCTGGACCAGGTGGAGAAAGGAGTATTTGCTGAATCTACAGCAGAGGAGCAAATGGAACAAGGACAGGAGAAATGCTAAAGTGAATGACATTGTCCTATTGCAAGATGATGGCACACCAAGAAATCAGTGGAAGCTGGCGAAGGAAGTTGAAGTCTTCTAAGGAGCTGACGGAAGTCAGAAAACTCAAACTGTTACTTAGTGACACAACACTAGACCGTAAAGGCACATGCTCAAATAAGCCAGTTTACTTAGTAAGGTCAATACACAAAACAGTACTTTTGCTTGAGGCTGAATAAGTAGGTTAGCTCTTCAATGCCATTGTTTTGTTTATATTTGAAGGTATATTTGTGTATTTACATCAATGTTTTGTAAGGTTCTGTTAACAATAATTGAATTGTAATTTATGTAATTTATTTATTGTGAATCACACATTGTGTGGAAGTAGCGGGAATAGCGCCTGTAAGCACCGTAAGCCACTCATGGTGACCAAAACGCACATGTAGCGGTGATGTTACCTGCTAGTTTTTTCTTTATCACTCCATGCTACGTGGTGTTTGCTACAACTGTGTGTGAGTTGAAAAATATTATTTTGTTTAACTGTGAAGATTGCTTCTGGGAAATGACAATGGCCGTTGGTTGAGAAGCAGGCTAAAGTGGTTAGTATTTCTCTGTATTCTTTATTAGCATTCGCTACAGTGCTAAGCCATGCTATTTATGTAATGATTGCAATGTTTAAAGTTGTCTTTTATTTTTTCTACCTGAACTTTTAGTTCTACGGTGTTAATAAATATCTGTAAATGGAACCGGAGTCTCGCATTTAATCAATGGGCGGCATACTCCCTGTGCTCTGATTATCATGTCACTGGCACTTCCTAAATCTCCTTCACCTGCTCCTGAACTAATATGGCTGATGAACACATGCCGAGCCCGTTAGTTATAACAGCCCAGGCTTAGCAGGAATTCACTTCCATTTAGGTGTGACATGAGGTGCGTTCCATTCGACAGGGTCCCTACGCAGTGTTCACTGCTCCCTACTCCCTGACCACGGTATATCAGTTGAAGTGGACTTCACTGACAATAACCGCTCATTTGGAACGCCCTGCAAACGTCATCAAAGAAAGTCAACGATGGGGTCGCGCAGATTATGATATAACATAAATATATAGGACTACATTAATATTTTAATTTTTATTAACAATCACATTTGAAATATGTACACTATACAATAAAAAAGAAAAAACATTGAGTACTATATAATGAAAAAGGTATGTTTATTATACACTTTAATTGACTATTGCTGCTATTATTTGACTATTAACAGAATTGAAGCCCTGCTGTAACTGTCATGCAAATATGAAAATAACTTTTATTTGGTTAACTGTGTATATATATGTGTTTTTAATAAATGTAATTTTATTAATAAGATTCGGGAGGAGCGCGTCAGATACTTAGCCTAATCAACACAGGTGGACCATAATCAAGTAATCAATCCCATAGTATAAATATCGCTGACTTACCTCTATCCATTGACGGTTTATCAGCATCCCTCCTCCACCCCATCTCCTCACTTCAAGTTCACTTTATAAATAGACGGGGAAGGGGGGGGTACTCTAGGTTCGGGCCATTCCCGAGCTCGGAGCCCTTCCCCGGACAGCACGCCAAATACGCATTCCATACCTCAGCTAATTATATGTAAGCGTGAACTATTGAAATGGTCATATAATTGCATAGCAGTCTCGTGGGCCTTCTTCCCGCGCACAGCCGTATAGTAAAGGGGTAAATAAAGTAAAATAAAGAAAAATGGCAGAGCCACACCTGCTTCTAGTCGCTTGTACATTATCATACCTTTTTACAATCCGTAATGAATATGAACGAAGACAGCAAAGACGGCCGTTCTGACTGGTGATGACGTGCTGCGCGCAATGACAGTTGGGGGATAATCGCTCTCCACTTCCTGTGAAGTGATGTATAGATGTTCCCTTATTCCCTGTGCCGTGCGCAGTGCCCTTCGAACTGAACATGTTCGCTCCCTTCGGATTGGAATCTCACTTAAAATGTCGGAATACCCTGTGAAGTCCACTTCGCAGTACACTTACGGTCGAATGGAACGCACCTATGAATGATACTTGGACAACGTGAGGGGTTGTAAAACTAGCTGCTAAAAGTTTCACTTGTTTGTGTCCACGGACCATACACATGGATATGAAATATGTCACATTGCATGGCCTCTTGTTGCAGATTCTGATTTAATCTGAATTAATGCGCATGGGAGTTAAAAGAAATATACAATATTTGCAGTTAAAATGTTTGAGTACAGCAGGATGAGAATCTAACTGTGCATACATATAAAAAATTATGGTTACAATATTAGTTACCTATTAATCTCTATGAGGAATATTATAGAGATTAATTTTTCTTTTGAATTTTAAAATAAATATTCAAAAGAAAAAAAAGATACTCTTGCAATCAAAACAAAAACGTTTTTTTTTTTAAATTGTTCTAAGACTATATCTTGTGACTACTTTGCATTATTGTAACTTTACCTCTTGTATATGACTTCAAAACTGAATATTACAAATTTATTGCTCATATCTATAATTGTATTTTTCACAAAATGACTTCATATCCCTTAATACTCGTAATTATTTTTATCATAATGCAATTTTTACATTTCTGACTACTTTTCTTGTATTTAAGATATTACATGTTATAACAGATCAAAATTTTTATACTATTATTTCTCAGAATGTGGCTTTACAAAAAAGTTTTTAAAAATAAGAAGCTAAAAAAACCCTTAGTCATCTCTGTGTAGAGCAGAGAGACAGAGAAGCAGATAAATGAAGGAATGTGTCCTCTTTACCACAGCGTGGTTCTTCATGTAGCAGGGTTTGCAAACAGGCTTCTCATTCTCCATGACGTATGTCTCTCCAGCCAGCACACAGTCGCAGTCAAAACAGCAGAAGTGCTTCAGGTGCCAGTTGTGGCCCTCAGCCTGGGTGTACTCATTACTGAAGATGAGCTGGAGACCACACACACACACACACACACACACATTTCTAGGTCACTTATCAAATGTAAGCAAATTCGTGACATTGACAATGTGAACTACTTTCTCTCCACTCACCTCATCACAACCTGCACATCGAGGCTTTTCACTGTCTCCGTAATGACGGCCACAGTACAGCTGACCCTTCTTCCAGAAATAGATCATGTCCACCAGGAGCTCGGTGCAGTTACAGCACACAAAACATGCCGGGTGCCAGAGTTTATCATAGCCTGCCCGTTCTGCATACACCGCCGGCTCACCTTTCTTCATGGGCAGCTGGCAGTGGTGACATGACTGTGGGCAGAGATCCAGAGATGAGTTCAGCTTGGCAGAAACATCAGTGAAGAATGAAAGGGGTTGATTTTAATGAACAAAACCAGAGACCTTTTTCATTAATAATTCATCAGCCGCAAAAAAAAAAGGATATAATGTAAATTGAAAAGAAAAAAAACCCTGCAAAGTTTAGGGAATACACCCAAGATTCAAATTTTAAAAAAAATCACACAGTGGAACTGTTTCTTGCCTCTAATTCTGATTCCATATCTACAATATGACTTTATCTCATAGTTACTTTAAAGTTTATTTCTTACATTTACAATGTTATTTCTCAGAGTATGGCTTTAAATGTTATTATTACAACTTTATTTCTTGTATATATATATATATATATATATATATATGAATGTTTTTTTTTTTCTGCTTAATGACTTCTCATATTTATGGCTTTATATCTCGTAATTATGTCTCCATCCTTGATTTGCATCACATATTTATAACTTTATTTCTCACAGTATGACTTTATATCTCATAACTATGACATATTATATCTCATAATTAACACATATGTGTAATACGCGCAACCGGAGCAGCGTCATAGAATGTCTCTGAACAGAGTCACGCCCACTTTTAGGGGAAAACAAACCGCCATACAGTATTGGATCGAGGAAGTGGACTAACCTTAACATGCCAAAGAGTTTTTGTGTGCACCAATAATGTTTGTAAAACCCCAAATTTGAAATTCATGGCTACCTGCCATCATCATCAATATCTTGCTGTTATGGAAATCTCGCGGTAACGAAATTGACAGTTACGTTCTCGGATGTGCCGGTTGTGCGTATATTTGTAACTTTATTTCTCACACTTTATAGCTCATAATTATTAATTCATTCACTTTATTTTTCTTATTTGTAACTATTACTTAAAATATGAATACATATCTCATAATTATGACATCTTGTATTTATGACTTTATATATTCACCACTGTAATCACCACTTTATTTCTCGTATTTCTAACTTTATTTCTCACAATATTACTTTATATTTACAAATTATGTTTCAAGTATTTATGACTTTGTATCTCATCTTCACCATGAGATTTCAGATGCTTACAATAGATTTTGAAAAAAATCCACCCGAGCTTGAACATAACCACAGGGACTAAGTGTGGTAATTTATGAAGTTCTCTGGAAGAACATAACGTTCGTTCCTTGGCAGAATCTGAACTGCATTATGTTAATCAAGTGAATCCGGAGATAAGCACTGGAGAACGATTTCGACTCCCGTAGCGCACATGTGGTTGAAATAAATACTTCTGCTCAACAACTCCAAAGGGGATTTTTCATTAATAGATGGTGACATTTAAATGCCTAGAAATTAGACAGAGTCATTTAGATGTAAGGGGATAATGAGGACAGAAAGGTTACAAAAGCTATTTGTATGTAATAAAAAGTGTATTCATGACAATCAACAATCACAAACAGAGTTACGTTTAGCAAAACATGTAGGAATGGCATACTTACATAATTACCAACAGGTCCAGGGGGTGACATCCCAGCAGCTCCTGGGGTGCCAACTTTTCCCATTGTAGCAACAGCATCACTTTTGTTTCCAGGAGTCCCTGTTGCTCTGGCACCAGGTTTCCCTCCTGCCCCGAGGCCTTGAGGACCCTTTTCCCCGGCCATACCGGCCTGTTGTCCCATCTCTTCGGGCAGGGCGATGTCGCCTACACCCAATGCCTCGTCCTTGTACTTGCGGACATACTGCTGCATTTGCTTAACCTCGCCGGGCGAAAGTTCATGGCAGCGCTCGGGGTCTTGGTCGTGGTCAGGAAGCTGTTTGGCCATCTGTTTCTTACGGTAATCTGCTCCCGCCGTACCAGCGATGGGCCTCTGCTCCGGAGGCAGAAGCTCCATGTATCGCAGAGCCTGAGAGGACAGAATGTGATGTGTTTTTGGTTAATATGAAATTAGATGTGGAATCTGTTTAACTTTTGTAATGTGTATGATTTTTGAGTGAAACAGAATATTAAAAAATAAATGACAAAACTGTATGGAATTGGGAGTGACAGGACATTTAGTAAATGACTTTACTGTGCTTGTAACATGTGCTCTTAAATTGCATGGACAGATTCAGTGGCTCGTGCTGTATCATTTCATATTAAAGCGAGAATGCACCTCGAGCATACGTTTAGCAGTGGCAGCTCTTAAAGTAATAACAGCAAAATAACCAAGCTGTTGTAATGTCTGTTAATCAAAGAAAATAATAAAAAAGTAATAACTTTTGTTGCGTTCATATTCAAACACATATATATGAATCTATATTTAATTAAAAATGTAGTGCTTGATAACGTTATACAATTTTTTAATATTTCCTACTTCTTGAAGGATACAGATAAATATGAAATTTATTATAAAGGTTTTATATGAAGTTCACTTCCTGTAAATTAGAAGTTGTTATAAATGTTAAGTCTAGTAAATGTTAATATTTATAGCTCTCATGTATACTGTAATGTTAAATGGTTATAGTCAATGGTTAAATATTAGTGGAAAAAATTTTCAGTTGGATTGGTATCAGTGATACTTGCCTTCAGTCATAAAAAAGATGCCATTAAACAAATATTAAAAATATTCTGTGTGTTGTTTCGACACGAATTTGGAGACTGAATGTGAAATTATTGCAATATAAAGTATATTCAAAAACTTTAATGTTAGCTAGGATTATTCAGGATTAATTTCAGAAAAATGTGTTTTATTTTACATTTATTTTATTTAAAAGTAATTTTTTTTAAATGATTGAGAGCACTAATAAATATATATATTAGCAAAAAATCTTTAAGTTTATAATAATTAAAAACAATCATTAGATTTTTTTATGGATAGTTTGCAACAGAATTTTTATTAAAAAGAAAAAAAATTGCAGGCCTACATTTAAAAAAAATAAAAATTAAAAGAACTTATGCACTTTATTGTAATTTTTTATGCAAATATATATATATATTTTTCAAAGTAGTTTTTAATAATTCAATAACTCTTAACATAACTGCTAAAGGTTCTAGTTTTTTCCTCATTTCAATTATCCGCTAAATTAATAACTGCTCATTTATTTCTAATATTTAGCTATTTGATTATTTCTTTAAAAAGAGGAGTCTCAAAAAATTAAGCAGAGAACAGCGACCTCTAGTGGATCCAAGTATCACACTAAAAATCAAAACTTGGCCCTCAAGCATAAATTCCAAAAAATGTATAGAATAAAATAAAAATATATAAAAATATATAATGTAATATACCAAGCTTTGGTTGATCCCAGGAGGAGCCCATTCATAGGTAACAGACTTAACCACATCCGTTTTGGCAGGCACTGGGGTAGGGGATGGAACAACTATAGCGGCAGCAACAGGGCCTTTAGTCAGGGTGGCAGCAGACGAAAGCGCACTATGGCCTGGCCCTGATGCAGCAGTGCGGCCTGTTCCTGGAGCAGCAGTAGAGCCCGCTGCAGGGGAAGCAGGGGAGTGAACTGCAGCAGCAGGTGGGGAATTAGCAGGCTCAGCGCTGGGAGCAGAGATCTGGCTGGAGACAGGGATAAAGCTGGCAGCAGGAACAGGAGTAGCAGTGCTGACGGTGGCGGACGGGATGCATATGGTGACTTGGTTGCCTCTATAAGATGGGATGCCATCTCTCTTCAGCTTGGCTATAAGGCCTGTGTACTTGGTGTCCTCAAAAAGCTTCCCCACCTTCTTATTCTCCTCAGTCTCGAGCTGCACGTCGTGGTCCTCAACGCCACACTTGCAGTTTCGACAAATCTTTCTGTTAAAAGGGAAGACAGAATTTGTTATTTTTGGGTGAATACCTGTGAAAACACTTTAAACCATACACTACCATTCAAAAAAAGTCTAGTCATTTAGATTTTTTTTTTTTATTATTCAGCAAGGACTTAAATTGATAAGTAGTAACACTAAATATATTTATATAGTTACAAAGGATTTCTATTTCAAATAAATGCTGTTCTTTTGAACTTTATACTCATCAACAAATCCTAAAAATGACAATTTGTGCAAAAGTACTGTATTAAGCAGCAGCAGCGTTTTCAACATATGAAATAATATTTCAAAATATTACTGTTTTTACTGTATTTCTAATTAAATAAATGCAGCATAAGAAACAGATCCCAAACTTTTGAACTGTAGTGTGTGAAGAAGCAAACCAAACAATAGCATACAGAGAAAAAAAGGCTTGTTTTAACATATTTATTGCATTTTAAATGCTTTAAAGTGATTGACAGAGAATAAGAGGAGCATATTTTTATTGTAAGTCGTGGCCTGGTGGTTAGAGAATTGGACTCCCAATCGAAGGGTTGTGGGTTCGAGTCCCGGGCCGGCAGGAATTGTGGGTGGGGGGAGTGCATGTACAGTTCTCTCTCCACCTTCAATACCACGACTTAGGTGCCCTTGAGCAAGGCATCGAACCCCCAACTGCTCCCCGGGCGCTGCAGCATAAATGGCTGCCCACTGCTCCGGGTGTGTGTTCACAGTGTGTGTGTGTGTTCACTGCTCTGTGTGTGTGCACTTCGGATGGGTTAAATGCAGAGCACAAATTCATACTTGGTCACCATACTTGGCCGAATGTCACTTCACTTTTATTTTTATTTTTTTTTTTTTGTAAGTTGATCTGTCTCTCTGAGTTATGTCTGTTTTGTTTAGGTAAGAGTCTGACAACATTAGTTTGGATCCCTGTGCACATGTCAAGTTAAGGCATGCACAGATACTCTGTAATTACTTGGAAAAAGAACAGCATTGGCTACATACAGTACTAAATCACTTTTGGCGTGATTTTTGGAGCATTTCTACTTAAAATCATATAAAACAAACCATATTGTGATGCACTGAGAGCTGTAAAAACTCAGAGACAGAGGACTTTCTGTACAGCAGGATAAAGTATGTTGTTTATCTCCAAGTTGACTTCACATGGGACGTTGCATGAAAAACTCAAAAATAAATAAAAGGCATAGTTTGTTGACAAATTAAATGAAAAATGTATGTTTTCTGGTTAAGTGGTTGCTGTCACTGTCGACGCAGGCTCGGTAAGAGAACAGAAAATGGTCATGGAAACTAAATGATGACTTTTTGGTACAAGAAACCTTGACCAACATTATAAGCGAAGAAACTAAAACGCTATAAAAGTAGATTGTGGCCTCTTTAAAGACACTTTGTGCTGTTTAACATATCAATGAGAGCCAAGAAGTAAGAAAGATGGCGTTTGGGAAATGCTACGACATAAATCGTAGCCACAAATCCAAAGAGGCTTTATCTCCACCCAAAAGAAATGTTTCAGCATGTCAGTGATCCAAAGCATGGAAGCCATTTACAAAACAACGACTTTGAATTAAAGATGAGGCACAGGAAGTGAATCTAAGCCAGTTTGAGTCACTTCACAACCAGGAAACCTATGGGAAAAAAACTTGAAAAGTCTTTGTGATTTTTAAAAAACTCTTAATTCAGACTTTTTTCATCACAATTGCAAGTTTCTACCTCACAGTTTCAGTTTTTCCCCCACAATTCTGCATTAACATCACACACTTTTGACCTTTTTTCTCTGAATTCTTAGTTTTCATCTCACGACATGGACTCCTCTCTCGCAATTCTGTTTCTGTCACGGATAAAAAAGATAAATACAGGTCATTTTGTCTTTTTATTTCAGAATTCTGACTTTCATCACAACTATGAGTTCATATCTTACAATTCTGTCTTTTATCCTGCAAGTTTATGCCACACTTATATACATTTATGGAGAAAATAAGCTTCTATAGAAATCCTACCAAGACCTGACTAATTCTGTTCAGCACCGGATGACTAGTGGCCCTTCCCTGCTGCGTAGAAACAATCATAAAGATGAAGTCTCAGGCTCTGCAACCAATGACCTGGATGCACATTGATGTCTTTTCATTCAGAGAATTCCTGAAACCCCATGAGAGTGTTTGGGAATGGCACGCACCACCGCTGCAGTGAGAGAGCTCTGGCACCTGCGGCACCTGTGGCTCTCACTTCAGGAAAACCAACAGAGTACAGCTAATGGCCAGAGCTCTTTTTGCCAGATAGGTACGGTACTGCATTTTGGTGCATTTGTCAAGATGATGGTGGATAAAACAGAGAAGTCAAATCAATGATGACCTACTATGATTAGACATTTTTCACAATAAAAACCACATGCATGAACAATAACATGGCACAAATAATGTAGGAAGGAAGCAAGCACAAACCGCCAGAAGTGAAGCTCAAAGCCTTCACATTTGTCCTTGCATTTCAGACAGGCAGCTCCAGCTCCAATCTCATGGCCCAGGGTTATCTGGCAAAACAACAGGAGACATGAGCAAACCCTGTTTCCCCAGTCACAAACACAAGTCTTGGTCATCAGAAAGCACATATGCATTTATTTTATTTGAATTAAATAGTGAGCCCACTGGCCCTTTCCTACCAATTTCAAAAAGAACAAATTTCATTTTCTTTTCAACAAATAGCAAGAGGAAAAAGGTGCTTAACTTTTGGAAGATGCTGATTCTCAACTTCGCATGTACAGTCGTGGCCAAAAGTTTTGAGAATTACATAAATATTAGTTTTCAGAAAGTTTGCTGCTAAACTGCTTTTAGATCTTTGTTTCAGTTGTTTCTGTGATGTACTGAAATATAATTACAAGCACTTCATAGGTTTCAAAGGCTTTTATCGACAATTACATGACATTTATGCAAAGAGTCAGTATTTGCAGTGTTGGCCCTTCTTTTTCAGGACCTCTGCAATTCGACAGGGCATGCTCTCAATCAACTTCTGGGCCAAATCCTGACTGATAGCAACCCATTCTTTCATAATCACTTCTTGGAGTTTGTCAGAATTAGTGGGTTTTTGTTTGTCCACCCGCCTCTTGAGGATTGACCACAAGTTCTCAATGGGATTAAGATCTGGGGAGTTTCCAGGCCATGGACCCAAAATTTCAACATTCTGGTCCCCGAGCCACTTAGTTATCACTTTTGCCTTATGGCACGGTGCTCCATCGTGCTGGAAAATGCATTGTTCTTCACCAAACTGTTGTTGGATTGTTGGAAGAAGTTGCTGTTGGAGGGTGTTTTGGTACCATTCTTTATTCATGGCTGTGTTTTTGGTCAGAATTGTGAGTGAGCCCACTCCCTTGGATGAGAAGCAACCCCACACATGAATGGTGTCAGGATGCTTTACTGCTGGCATGACACAGGACTGATGGTAGCGCTCACCTTTTCTTCTCCGGACAAGCCTTTTTCCAGATGCCCCAAACAATCGGAAAGGGGCTTCATCGGAGAATATGACTTTGCCCCAGTCCTCAGCAGTCCATTCACTATACTTTCTGCAGAAGATCAATCTGTCCCTGATGTTTTTTTGGAGAGAAGTGGCTTCTTTACTGCCCTTCTTGACACCAGGCCATCTTCCAGAAGTCTTGGCCTCACTGTGCGTGCAGATGCGCTCACACCTGCCTGCTGCCATTCCTGAGCAAGCTCTGCACTGGTGGCACTCCGATCCCGCAGCTGAATCCTCTTTAGGAGACGATCCTGGCGCTTGCTGGACTTTCTTGGACGCCCTGAAGCCTTCTTTACAAGAATTGAACCTCTTTCCTTGAAGTTCTTGATGATCCTATAAATTGTTGATTTAGGTGCAATCTTAGTAGGCACAATATCCTTGCCTGTGAAGCCATTTTTATGCAACGCAATGATCTCTGCATGCGTTTCTTTGCAGGTCACCATGGTTAACAATGGAAGAACAATGATTTCAAGCATCACCCTCCTATTAACATGTCAAGTCTGCCATTCTAACCCAATCAGCCTGACATAATGATCTCCAGCCTTGTGCTCGTCAACATTCTCACCTGAGTTAACAAGACGATTACTGAAATGATCTCAGTAGGTCCTTTAATGACAGCAATGAAATGCAGTGGAAAGGTTTTTTTGGGATTAAGTTAATTTTCATGGCAAAGAAGGACTATGCAATTCATCTGATCACTCTTCATAACATTCTGGAGTATATGCAAATTTCTATTATAAAAACTTAAGCAGCAACTTTTCCAATTTCCAATATTTATGTAATTCTCAAAACATTTGGCCACGACTGTACTATAAGACTTTTTTTTATTTTATTCAGCATTTATCAAACAAATGCTGTTCTTTTAAAAACTTTCTATTCATCAAAAAACTGAAAGAAAAAAAGAATCATGGTTCCACGTTTTAAGCATTACAACATCAATCTGCATGATTTCTGAAGAGACACAGACTGTATAATGATGCTGAAAATTTAGCTTTGCCATCACTGAAATATGACTTTATTTATTTGTAATAATATTTCACAATATTACCATTTTACTGTATTTTTTTTTGTTCTGTCTTGTTGAGCATATAAGACTTCAAAACATTTCATTTTCTAGTAATACATATTTAATAAAATACTAAGTCTAAACAAACAGCCTAAATAAAGAAATAAACTATGCCAAAATGGGTTAAAGAGTTGGACATTTTGCATGTATTAAAGTCAACTGTTGGGACAAACATGTTTTATTTCTTTTTATTATTATTATTTATTTATTCTCTAACATGTCTGCTAGATCTCACAAGGGATTTGCATTTCCAGTTCACAACTTAAAAAGACATTTGTGCTTCTAATAATTTCTAAAACAAAAAACCAACGACACCAATATATAGCATGTTCATGAAAAATGCTCTCTAACCTCTTGTAACCTCACTAGATTTTCTAATATTTCTTTTATAAAGCTTACTCCTGTCTCAGCGGTTCTCAACACTAAAGCTCCTCAGCTGGAAGACCACCTCATAAGGTCAAGTATTTGTTAAGATGGAGAACCCCTGGAGGGCTGGGCACATCTCCTCTTTTAAAGAAGAACTTTTTTCTGATTAAAAATCTAGATCTGAGTTACTGTTTAACAGCAAGACAATGAGGCCCACTGTGGCATTTTGGTCCATAAAACTATACTTAATATTTATACTGTACCTACACTAGCTTCAGAGAACAGTGTTCAAATCTGCTTTTTAAAACATCTGCTTGACAGAGAAAATTACACGGAATTCACAAATATGAAAAAAAAATATATATATATATATATATATATATATATATATATATATATATATATATTTATATATATATTATTGCATATGTACGTTGCTTTAAAAATTACAAATGTTAATGTTTGCTAACCTTTTCTTTGACAAACTCTTGAAATCTTACTACATTATCTTTTGCAAATTTATGCAAATGTGGAAATGTTATGTACAATGTAATATCAATTTCTTTTAAAGGGATATTTGTTTGAAAGACGTTGGTCACTCTTTTACGTGCAATGAAAACGAATGATGACTGCAACTTTCCGGCTTCAAAAAATAAAAAAATTACATGTAATGCAAAATTGCTGTAAAATAGCATTAATGTAATCTATAATACATTATATTTAAGTCTTTTGCCATACAACAGGTTTGTGAGAGAGATAGGTTGAACTCATGTTATTAATTCATCGAAACTGTAGTGTGAAGCTAACTGTTATGACTAGATCATAATAGATTGTGTCCAGGAGCTGAACTTGAGAACTGCATCAGATTTTTAAACAAATCACTCAGATTGGTTTGTGAATTGGATTCAAATAAATCTGATTGACAAGATTTTAAGTAAAAGATGATTTCAATTTCACAATGTCCATTTATCACAGTGCACAAGTCATATTGACTACAACTTACATGGTACATAAAAGTACATCCTTTTTTAATGCTTGACATCTCCAGTCATTGTTCATTGTCTTTGAACTTTCTTCAAAATATATTTTGTGTTTCACAGAAGAATAACATCATACAGATTTGGAGCGACATGAGGGTGCGCAAATGATAACTTTTTAATTTAGGGTTGAAATGAAACTTTAAGCTGTAGAGAAACTTCACATCTTTTCATCACCTCGTGCAAAAACCCACTTCATTCTTTACCGTACATGTACTGTATGTCAAAACATATTTTACCACCACTAAACTTCAACCATTACAAATTGGCTTGTAGTTGAATTGTAAGTCATGAAAGAAACCCAGTTGCTGCAGTGACAACCATATAAGAGAAGTTAATTAATCTATGGAATTAAACATATTCACAACAACTTCCAGCTTGTTTACAGTTTGTAAAAGAAAAATGTATACGTTCTGTTAACTAAAACATTTTCATTCAATTCAAGTTTCTACCAAATAAAGAAGAACCAGGATATTCCTTTCATGTTTTACTTACTATTAATGAAAACTTCTTATTTCTCACTAAATGTAAACAAGTTTTTTAATCACTCGTGCTCGAATGTGAGAGTTGTAATGCCAAATGTAGAACAATGGCTTCACCTTTAAGGGCGTTGCCGAATGTTTCTGTAACTAACCTTTTGGATGACCAGTTCAATAAGCCTACCTTTTTAACTTCTTTTTCGATCTCCATTCTGTCGAGCTTGTTTAGGTGTGATACCCAGCGCTGACTCTATTTCCACCGGCGACTTTCCCTGACGGGTCACTTCTGTTGAAAGGGACAGACTCAGACTCCCAGCTCTGTCCCAGTCCCTCAGCCTCACACTCACTCAGACACTCACGCTGAACGACTTCCGCTCGTTGCCAATGTTCAGCCAATAGGAGCAGAGATGTAGATGTGAACTACCAATCAGAGTCTTGTATGAGATGTCTCCGTTACGAAGCGAAACGCTCGCGGACAGATGGGAGAGCTGGAGGAGGCGAGACATGACTAGTAGAGTTCTTTGGCTACTGTAACGTGTATTAAAATGCTGGTTAATGACACGTTTTATAATTATTTTATGTATGTATTATTAATATAAATAAATTATTAAATTATTATTAATTACAATACTTGTGTTACAATACATTACTATATATATATATATATATATATATATATATATATATATATATATATATATATATATATATATATATATATATATATATATATATATATATACGTACGTGTGTGTGTGTGTGTGTGTGTGTGTGTGTGTGTGTGTGTGTGAGAAGAGTTCAGATGCAAAAGCCTCTAAGTGCCATCTGAAATTTTCTTCTAAAATTAGCATTTTTATTAGGCTCCTATATTTAAGTTAAGTTTTTCACTTTAATTGCATAGAAAATCACCTATACATTTCCATTAGAGTAAAATGACTGAACCCATATATTTGAAATAATTATAACAAATAATAATAATAATAATAAAAAAACATTTAAATCCATGTTATAGTGAATTATAATACTACTTTACTAGCCACGTCTCATAAAAAAATATATATATTGTGGGGAAAAAAACCTTTAAATTATTTATTATTTTAATTTAAATACTTAATATTATTATCTTATTGGAAAACTTTCATTTGAAATTTTTCATTTTACACCATAACATTTCTTTGTTTCGTAAATTTGTGTGTAAAAATTGTTCAAAAAGACAATGTTAAGTATTTTAATTAAAATTCAATGTTCTTTGTATTTTTCCCTCAAATTATCAGGTCACTAATATAATTTGTACATTTTATAAAAAAATATAAAATTAATACATTTGTGGGGCCTCATGTTATTAATTTGTTTAACATGCTTTTTCTTGTTAATACAAAAAACCCATCCTAACAGGTCAGAGAAGGGCGGAGGGCAGGAAACAGCCGTACTCTGAGAGAAACTGATACAGGAAGCTCTGGTTTATTCAGTGTTTGTGTGCTTTTGGAAAGGGTGTGGTGATGTAAGACTTTAAATTCTGAAATACTAAATTCTGCTTTTCTAACTCTCTTATAGACATTTTTTAAGATTTGTGCAGACTTGTCTTCACTAAGCCAGCTTGAAGTCATTTTGACATGAAGCTCTAACAGCATGAACACAGCTTCATTGTCATGACTAACTACACTGTCACCAGCTATAATGACACTGTTGTCTGAATATAATCAGCAGCTGGGTGTGTTTCCTGTATTTTCTTGTATGTAATTACTGTTACTGACTCTGCATCACTAAAACACAGTCACTTCTTTATTTAGCTCTTTTTCTTCACAAAAGTGTCTTTCAATGCATTACTAGGATAATGGAGGCGTAGGTTTGAACCTACTGTACAGCTTTAGTTCAACCACTAAGCAACAAACATCCTATTTTTTCCCAAAAATTCCATGGACTAAATTGCATCACAATCCCTGAAAATGAAAATGAAAAACAGCTGCATTGTTCTCATCCCTCAGACTCAATGGCAGTATTACACAAGGTTGTGAGAACCAAAGCAGCAGGCCTCTCTGAGCTGATTTACTGTCATTTCAACACAAGGTTGAAACTATACTTGGTATGAGCATTTCCTGCTATTCTATTGCACACAGCAAGATCTTGTTTTGCAGAGATATCAGTGCATAAACTAGATAAATGTTTATTTTCATGGTTTTCTTATAACCATTATAACAGTTTATTCAAACATATGGGATCTTGACTAACAGTAGCATGACTAGCTGTGGCTAAAATAGCAATGTTGTGTGAAAAGATGAGATTGTTTACATGCGTGGGTAGGCTATGTGATGTTTAATCACAATTTAGGTGTGACTTTGCTGTCAGATTATGACAGATTATAACAAATGCATAAATGTCATTAACACTGTTCTGTCCATCAGTAGATAGATAGATAGATAGATAGATAGATAGATAGATAGATAGATAGATAGATAGATAGATAGATAGATAGATAGATAGATAGATAGATATAGGAAGTGCAAGGGTTTTATGAGTTCAGTGAAAAGTTAATAATTAAGTAAATCATAAAAATGTTCAATTAAAACAATTTTAAAATGAACCAAAATAAAACACATAGTGTAAAAAATTACACAACATTTCAAACATTTTATTTGTTTACCTGCAAAACCAACATCAGAGAACCATGAACAAGCAAATGTAATATTTCATAATTAAAATATTTATTTTAAAATCTCAGGGGTACTTCAAATAAAATATATTTAAGGAAAGAGGATCAGATGACAAAAAAATAAAAAATAAAAAAATTGTGATTTTGTGAATTTGTGCATTTTAATGTGTTTGAAAGACAGACGCCTTCCAAAGTAATGCATGGTCAAATAAATGACTGAGTGTTAATTCACATGAAAATTAATGCAATGATGCAATGTTTAAACACTTCTTAAAACTCGAAATTATTATTTATTTTTTAAATCCAGTGGTTAAAGGTTGTGTAGCACTAATGGTATAACACCTTCTGAGTGTATAATTTAATATTTTTATTTATAAAATCAACTAACAAGTTAATTTAGCATATTTGCTCCAACTTGGTCTATACTGAACAGTTGGACCTCATTGTTGATTTGGTCTTGTTTTTATTATTAGTGTTCCTGCCAGGTTGGGGGTTCGATTCCCCGGGAACACATGATAGGTAAAGATTGATAGTCTGTATGCACTGTAAGTCACTTTGGATAAAAGCGTCTGCTAAATGATAAATTTAATTTAAATTTAATTATCATTCTATCTCGGGTCAAACCAGTTAAGGCACTATTGATTACATTTACTGGTCAATATACTGTATGCTGTTATACAAGGAGAAACAGCTGCATTGCTCTCATTTGTCAAACTTCAGCATTAGTATTGTATAATATTGTGGGAACCACAGCAGCAGGCTTGCCAACCCATGACTACCTCAAATACAAGGACACAGCCACCAGGGCAGTATATAATGGATGACTCTAGCTAGAAAGTTCTACTCAAGCAAGATGAAGGGGCTACTGGTGCTGACAGCTCTGTTTGTGGCCGTGTTTGGGAAAAAGACCTTTGAGGGGTGAGCTCACAAATCTTGTTTACTGTATCCTAGAGAGAGAAAAAAAGTGTAAAGTGTATATATATATATATATATATTTTTTTTTTTTTTTTTGCATGGTTATGCACCAGAAGGATAATTCGCTCACCTTCATGTTTGTTCCAAAAAATGCTGTTGTTTTCAAAAATCTCAGCATTTTTGTCTATGCTTTGACAAAATATCTTGATTTGCAATGAAAATTCAAATGAAGCCCCATATCTTAAGAAGTATTCCTGCATAATGTTTTGATGTATCTAGAGACCAGGTTCTTCGGATCACTCCTAAAGGTGAGGCACAGATCTCTCTCCTGAAGGAACTTTCTGAACAGGAACACCTCGGGGTAAGTTTCACATCAAAACTACGGATCTGCTTATTTATGTCTCTCATATTCACTTGTTTCCATACTTGTTTCCTTCTGTGTTGTTCAGTTGGACTTCTGGAGGGAGCCCGTTCATGAGTCTCTGCCTGTGGATGTTCATGTCCCGTTTCACAGCCTACAGGGAGTCAGGGCATTCCTGGGATACAATCAGATCCAGTATAATGTCATGATTATGGATGTCCAGGTGGCAATATTAATTCAACTTTTTGATTGCTATGATTATAATAGCTTGGAGACAATAAATCATCATACGACACACATTCTTTGGATACACCAGGAAATGTTTTTGTCAGTTGGACCCCTTTTGATCTAAAATATTTCCTTGAAGTACCCTGTGGGATTTTAAGTTAATATTTCAATAACTGACACTTGTTCAAGGTACTCTGGTGTTGGGTAATGATCAACCCGGTTTTGGAAACCTTGGGTTACACCACAATTAATCTTTGATCATATTTAATATATAATATGGGTAATCGCAAATTGTAAAGTTCATTCTTCTTTCTCTGTAAGGATTTGCTGGATGATGAGGAACGTGAGATGGTGAAATATCGCAGCTTTCCAAGAAGTACTGATGACTTTGTCTACACCAACTATCATGATCTGAACTCTGTGAGTGGAGCAACTTTAATTATATGACTGCATTGGATGCGATTATGTTGTTTCATGGTTTTTCAGAATTTTACAATTTTTTTACCATTTGATCTTCACCATGTTTCTCTCAGATTAACTCTTTCATGGACATGCTTGTGGCAGAGAACAGCAATCTGGTCAGCAAAATTGTGATTGGTCAGAGCTACGAGAACCGCCCCTTGAATGTCCTAAAGGTAGATCACGAAAAATAATGATAAACGTGCATACTTTTATTGCAGCTAGAGACCTCTAGTGAAATTTTCTTTTCTATTATTTCACATTTTCCTTATTCTTTTTTGTCGCATTACTAATGGTTAACTCTTTTAAATTACGAATTTGCAATTATATTAACAATTTAAATAAAAATTTTAATATAAAATAAATTATACATCAACAGACGAACAAATAAAAATATAAAAATAAAGATATTAAATAATCTTTGAAATTAATTTTTTCAAAATTCCGAAACATTTACAGATTTAAAGATGACACGTAATTTTTTTGAATCATTATTTTAACAGAAAAAAAAAAGGATTTTAAATCTTTCAGTGTGGCCTTTTGAATTCCACTGTATATGTATAGGCCTATATGTCACAATTCATATACAGTTTGTGTAATATAATTATGATTTTATCATTGTGACCTCATGTCCTCTTACTCAGTTCAGCACTGGAGCAAACCGTCCAGGTATCTGGATCGACACTGGCATCCACTCCAGAGAATGGGTCACGCAGGCCAGCGGAATCTGGTTTGCCAAAAAGGTAAAGTTATTTATTGGCATGCTGTAAAAACAGATTTGAACAGGAATAGACTAAAGCACATATACCCATGTGTTCTGTTGTATGCAGATCGTGACAGACTATGGACGTGACCCCGTCCTCACCGACATCCTTAACAACTATGATATTTTCTTGGAGATCGTCACCAACCCTGATGGTTTCGCATACACCCACAGCAGAGTGAGTTTTAAAGCCTGATGTCTGAAAGACTTCAAATGCACAATTACTTCAGAACTGTATTTGGAGAATGTATTCCAACGGACTGCTTTTTAATTGCAAATCTGTTTGGTTAAGGACCGCATGTGGCGTAAAACCAGAAAGCCAAACTCTGGCTCCAGCTGTGTTGGAGTTGACCCCAACAGGAACTGGGACGCTGGCTTTGGAGGTGAGATGCTTTTAACATTGCAGTTATACTCAGAGCTGGGCAGATTACTTACAAATTGTAATCCATTACTGATTACACATTACATGATAAAAACTGTAGATAGTTACATCTACAGTGTGAGTGGATAAAAATGCTCATCATTAATTAAATACTAAAAATAGAAATATTTAATTTGTTTACCTGCATGCCAATCTGACCATTAAACAACACTGAACTATAAATATGCGAATGTGTCGTTAAATTATTGAAATATTTCCTTCCATTAGAAATATTTCAAGAAAATATTTAATGTCAAAAATGATTGGGAATCCATTTAAAAAAAGAATTATGGAGAATCAGTAAATTATCAAAGATTTACTGCCATTGAGTGAATAATATGTAATCCATAAAAAGAAGTGCTGTCAAACGATTAATCACGATTAATTGCATCCAAAATAAAAGTTATTGTTTCCATAATATATGTTGTGTGTACTGTGTATATTTATTATGTATACATAAATACACACAAATGCATGTATATATCAAAGAAAAATATGTTGTTTATATATTAAATAGATTTATATATAATATAAATTATTTGAATATAAATATACAGTATACATGTAAATACATGTCAGTATTTTTAAAACATATACTGTACGTGTGTGTATTTATATTTACATAATAAATAAACAGCATACAGACATATATTATGTAAACAAAAACTTTTATTTTGGATGCAAATAATCGCAATTAATCGCTTGACAGCACTTATAAAAAGTAACTGTGATCTAATTATGATCATTATAAAATGTAATATACTCTAATTACGAGTACTTGATTTTAGGAATCTGATTACATGACCCAGATTACATGTTATCAGATACTATGTTTATATTGTAAAGCAAGTAATGGATTAATGGATTCATTGGAATAAACAAAAAGAAATAATAACAGTTAAAGAAAAATAATATGCACATGTTCAATCTTATTTTTAAGCCTAAAACTTTAAACACGGAAAAAGCTTTTTGTCTCGTTACATTCAATTAGGCATTACAAGTTATATCTTGGATTTAAATTCCTAAAATTTGACTATAAAATTGAATTAATTGCATTAAAGGATATTATCTTCAGTCATTTAACAGTTCTATTGTAAAACACAAATATTAGTCTAAATTAGCCTAAAACATAATTGTATGAGAAAAAAAAATCAGAATTTCATGATATAAACTCATCAAAACATTTTGTCAAGTATCAACTATTAGAGAATTTTGCCATTTTTGATTACTGTCAAATTCTAATTAATCACTATAGTGGTTATGGCCCTACTGTAAGGGGTTTTGAAAATTCCAGTAGTATATAATACTTTCTTGTTTTTCTGTTTTCCAACCTCAGGTGCTGGTTCCAGTAGCAGCCCCTGCACTGAGACTTACCGCGGACCCAGCGCTCATTCTGAGCCTGAGGTCAAGGCCATTGTGGAATTTGTGAAATCACACGGCAAAATCAAGGCCTTTGTGTCCATCCACAGCTATTCCCAGATGCTCCTCTATCCATACGGATACACAAGCACTCCTGCAAAGGACAAGACTGAACTGGTATGCATGTGGAAACACACCATTCTAGATATATATAGCATCAATTAAATCAAATTCTGTTTCGCCCCTTCAGCATGAGCTCGCCAGGAAGGCTATCACTGCCCTGCAGTCACTGTATAACACTCGCTACACATATGGAAGCATCATTACAACCATCTGTAAGTTTGAGAAGATTCATTTCAGTTCATTTCAGTTTTGCACCCTTCTAACAATCTCTCTGCTCACAGATCAAGCCAGTGGAGGAACTATTGACTGGACCTACAACCAGGGCATCAAGTACTCCTACACCTTTGAGCTGAGAGACACTGGCCGCTATGGTTTCATCCTGCCTGCCAACCAGATCGTCCCCACTGCTGAGGAGACCTGGCTGGCCCTGATGGCCATCATGGAGCACACCAAAAATAATCCATATTAAACATATAACAATGCTTCTGTGATGAGTCAAACTGAATAAAAGTGTGTAAAAAAAAAAAAAAAAAAAACATTTACCATTTTATGGAAGTTGCTTTAATATACATAACAAAGAATATATTGTTCAGACCTGAAAAGTGATATATGACTGATATATCTGTACCCTATGAGGTATTGGTGGTTATTAGAGATTTTATAAATTGATATTTAAACTAAATAGAAATGAGAAATGTTGTATGGCAATTATAGATGACTTAAGTTTTCATATATTTTATTTGAAGTTAACATTTTAGTTTAAGTCAACTGTAATAACCTGTCTAACACTCACTTCAAGTATAGCTTGAAAACACCAATTAAATAACAATAAAATGTCAACAAATCTCGAAATGAAGTTCTATTTATTCATCATACAGCATAATGTTATGATGTCAAAATTTACCTGTAGCCTTAATTTTAGCTTTGAATGATTTTATCAGTTGATTTTAGTTTTTAGTGTTATATATTTTTTCATTTACGGTATTTAGATACAAGATATCATTTTGATATCGAGCATTTATCAATTATTGGGCATACTACTGAAATAATTACCAATGCATCAATTTTATTAAATTCTATTACAGTTCTGAAGTGAAAGAGCTTAAAACTTCCTCACCAGTACAAAATCTATATTGCACAATTCTAACTCTATACATTTAACGGTAAAATAACTCTGTACTCACGTACATTGCGACATCACCCAAACCCCTGTATATTTACATATCTGTCACCTATTGGCTGACTAGAAAGCCCATTTAACATGTGCTTATGTAATGTTAGGTGGAAATGTATTATGTAATGAACAGAAAGCAGGACAGATTTTTTTATTCTTCAACGTTAGAAAAACTAGTGCTACAGTATAGGCATAAAAAAAGCATTGAGCTGTTACTGCTCTTTACATTCCTCCAAAAGACCTGAAAGCCTGAAAAGTTTCTTTTCAACAGGAGCCTGATCAGTTAAGTCTTCAGATTCATGAATATGTTGCTACAGCAAAAGTATGTGGAGTATGCATGAGCATGAGAGGCTGTTACCGATTGATAGATCATTTCACATGGGGGTGTTTTTTGCAAAACCTGCAAAAAAACCTGCAAAAAAACAAAACTATAATAAATAAATAAATAAACTATGATGATAAATAATAGATAAAAGAAAATAAAAATAATAAGAAATTAACTATTACATTGTATGTGAAATTCAAGGAAAATCATTTCAAAACTTTATTGTCATATTGTTGCTCTTAATGATTCAGCTTTTCAGATTTGTCAAAAAAAAAAAAAGTTACAGCAAATAATATATATGTAATAATAATTCAGCCATAATGTAACTCCATGGCAGTTATAAATTCATAAGAGCTTCCACTGGAAATTATGATATATTGTGAAAAAAACTGATTTGTTAATAATTTTAAAATCATTCTGACTGATGCTTCCAAAATTATCAAGATCAAGTCACTCGCGTAATTTCTACAAAAACTTACATCAGCAATGTTCGCAAATCATCAGAAGAACATTATAGAAAACAAATCAGCATGTTTGCATTAAAGACAAGATCAAAAATATGACTTGTTGTGACTGTGGTTGACTGAATTGCCAGTTTAGTTCCTCATTTGACAGAGAATTATGCAACTTGTTTTCTTCTCAATAAACGCTGAGTGGCTATATTAAGTAACAGACGAGAGAACAGATGCAATGTTCTCATCCCTTAAATTTCACCATCAGTTATTTATAAGGTTATGAGAACCAAAGCAGCAGGTTTGTGTGACCCATGCCCTATTACCTCAGTCATAATCACCATGTTAGTATATAAAGGTGGTCGCTAGCGGTGAGAAACTCTACTTCAAGCAGCAAGATGAGGGGGTTACTGGTTCTAACCGCTCTTTTTGTGGCTGTGTTTGGCAAATTGACTTTTGAGGGGTGAGTTCACAAATCTTACATCTCTATATCTCATACTTTTTTGCGTTCAAATTCTCAGATTCACATATAAACACATGTTGGAAGTTACATATGTCTTATTACATACTAACAACTGACAAAAACTGGCATCTTAATTTGCCTATTATTCTTTTTGATATATAAAGCATGCATTTTAGATTAACAAAATTGCATTTGCAAAATGGGCCCTCTGAATATTTAGAATATTATCACTAAGTAATAATGTCTCTACAGAGACCAGGTTCTTCGGATCACTGCACAAAATGCGGAGCAGATCGCTCTCCTGAAGGAACTCCCTGAAGAGATTCTCGGAGTAAAGCCCATTGATCATGTTTCAGATCATCAGTGTTTCAGATTTGTTGGGATTGTATATATATATATATATATATACACTTCATATTATGATATATAATATAATATATATCTTATATTTTGCTCTGTGTTCAGCTGGACTACTGGATGCCACCCTCTCGCGTGTCTCTGCCTGTAGATGTTCATGTCCCGTTTCACAGCCTACAGGGAGTCAGGGCATTCCTGGCATACCATCAGATCCCATATTACATCATGATTGAGAATGTCCAGGTGAGGCTATATAAAAAAAAAACATGAAAATAATTAGTTTAGTTGCATATAACACTAAATAAATATTTATCAGGAATAATTACAAAATGTTAATATTTATTTTATGGCTTTCTGTACCATAAGGATTTGCTGGATGATGAGGAACGTGAGATGGTGAAATATCGTTCCTTTCCAAGAAGTACTGATGACTTTGTCTACACCACCTACCATGATCTGAACTCTGTGAGTGGTGCAACTTTAATTCAGTATCAGTATGAGACATTGAACTTTCAACATCAGCCTTTTAAAATAAACTACGTCTTACTGTGCTTTAAAATTGTTTGCATCAAATGTGTTTCTGACTAGAGTTCAGTGTGTTGTTTATAAACCAACACAGCTCTCAAACCATTCTCAATCATTTGATCTTCACCATGTTTCTCTCAGATTAATTCCTTCATGGACATGCTCGTGGCAGAGAACAGTAATCTGGTCAGCAAAATCGAGATTGGTAAGAGCTACGAGGGTCGCTCCTTGGACGTCCTGAAGGTAGGTCACGACACATAATCAATAACAGTCTTAAGGTATTTTTTAAGCATGCTTAGTTTACTATTAGGAAACAATTTTTTATTTTTGGCCATCAATTATACTTCAGTGTTAGTGGAAATTAATTCTTAAATCCAAATTAGCATACTAATTTGCATATTAGTGCATCCCAAACCATATACTGATAATTGTTTATCAAAAAACACCAAATCTTTGGTGACTCCATAAAGTTTATGTGTGTTTCATTAGCAAATTTTGTGTACAAGCTACTATTGCGATAAATATTGTGATTATGCCATGATTCTAATAAATTTAAAAGATAGTTCAACCCAAAATTTTTATTACCCCATGTTTTATAATGGCAGTGAATGGCTGTTTAGATTTTGATGTCCAGTAAAGTTAATCCATCCATCATAAAAAGTGCTTCGCATGGCTCTGGGGGGTTAATAAAGGCCTTCTGAAGCAAATCAATGCATTTGTGTAAGACAAATATCCATATTTAAAACTTTATAAACTGTAATCTCTAGCTTCCACTAACTGCTGTATGCAAGTTCATGAGAGAGTAGCGTTTCAGCTAAGCGAATGTGGTGATAAATGCAGAAGTGACGAATGCAAAATGACAGAGGAGAGAGCTAAACAAAACACAAGACACAAATTAGAAGTACAAAACGAGGATTTGTACAGGTTCCATGAATGTTCAAAGTTTTCATGGAACCATCAGTGGCAGTAAAGAACCTATACATTTAAAAATGTATGCATGTATGTAATTTAAAGGTCAGATTAAATGAACATTTCCACTGGTTCAATATAACTTATATCCTGCATTTAGTTCAGCACTGGAGCAAACCGTCCAGGTATCTGGATCGACACTGGCATCCACTCCAGAGAATGGATTACAACGGCCACCGCAATCTGGTCTGCCAAAAAGGTCAACTGAAATGATGAAACACAATCTACTCAAACTACTACCACAAAACTATTGGTCAACAACTTTCCCACATGTGTTTTCCATTTCATAGATCGTGACCGATTATGGACGTGACCCCGTCCTCACTGACATCCTTAACAACTATGATATCTTCTTGGAGATCATTGCCAATCCTGATGGTTTCGTATACACCCACAGCAATGTGAGTCTGATGCCTGGAAGACTTTACATCGAAAGCTAATCTCAGTTGTAATAAAATTTGCTCTTTTTCTTGTGTAATCCAATTGGTTGGTTGGTTTGTTAAGGACCGCATGTGGCGTAAAACCAGAAAGCCAAACCCAGGTTCCAGCTGTGTTGGCGTTGACCCCAACAGGAACTGGGAAGTTGGCTTTGGAGGTGAGATGTAGCTTAGTTTGGGATATTGTGATTCTGATGTATTTATACTGTACATCCCAATGATATGTAATCTTATCTTTCATCTACAGGGCCTGGTGCCAGCAGCAACCCATGCTCTCAAACCTACTATGGTCCCAGCGTTCATTCTGAGCCTGAGGTCAAGGCCATTGTGGACTTTGTAAAATCTCACGGCAAACTAAAGGCCTTTTTGTCCATCCACAGCTATTCCCAGATGCTCCTCTATCCATATGGATACACAAGAACTCCTGCAAAGGACCAGGCTGAACTGGTATGGATCTGGAAACTGTTAACATGATAGATTTGTTCAAATATGATCATTCTTTATTGTCTCTTCAGCACGAACTCGCCAGAAAGGCCGTCTCTGAACTCCAGTCTTTACATAACACTGCTTATACATATGGCAGCGTCATTACTACCATCTGTAAGTACATTTACAATTGACCTAAGGCTCTTTTGTCAATATTATAGTGTGTTTCAGAATGACTAAAAGTTATGATAATCTCATTACTATCTCTCTGCTCTCAGACCAAGCTGATGGTATCACTGTTGACTGGACCTATGAACAGGGCATCAAGTACTCCTACACCTTTGAGCTGAGAGACACTGGCCGCTATGGTTTCCTCCTGCCTGCCAACCAGATCCTCCCCACTGCTGAGGAGACCTGGCTGGCCCTGATGATCATCATGGAGCACACCAAAAATAATCCATATTGAACATATAACAATGCTTCTGATCCAAGCTTCATAAAAGAGTGCTAATAAAAGACACTTAATCAATGCTGCATAAGTGTCAGAAAAATATGTGTATGGTGAGCGAATCAATAAGCAATAATGACTGTCAGATTATATGTTATCCGTCTTATTACATTGCCTCTTGACTAATTAATGAATAGACTGATATTGACTTGAAACACTGATTTGAGTAAAAAGTATTTTTTATAATTTTACCTGTATTTTTTCTTAAAGTTTCTGCTACAAATATTTCCATACAATGTGCAAAACATAAGGTTTAGCAATAACGAACACTGTTAATTATTAGAGTCCTCTGAGGCTATTTTCACTTCAGTCACAAGATGGATATAAAATATGGCTTAGCAATAAGACAGCACTGAACCGTACTTAATCTTAAAGTCAGTCCTATCGCTGAAAAGCGCAACTGACCAATCAAAATCGAGTATTCCAGAAAGTCCTTATGTCTGAAGGTTGCATTAACATAGCCACTGTAAAGTGTTTTAAGAATTAGTTTGACCCACAAGCAGTTACTCAACAGGAAATCTTTCTTTTCGGATTCAAATTAGACCAACCTAGCTTTTAGTAATCGATTTCAGAAAGCTATGATCAGTTTTAAAGAAAAAAATAAGATGACTAAAGCCAGCTGAATTAGTGGTCTGCTGTTAAACATCTGTACAATCAATTGTGAACTGTACTTCTATCCCTCAGTTTTTTTTTTCGTTCCTGTCAAAAAATGATATATGTCGCTCTGTACATACATGAGAAATAGGCTATTCTTAAAAAAGCATGTAGGCTAGGTATCACTTGGGTCTACACCAGTGGTTCCCAAACTTTTCCATTCCACGACCCACCTAGACAAGTGTAATCTATTTCATGACCCACCACAATATTTGAGGAAAAAAAAAGGTTGATATTACTTTAAGCCTAATCTTACTTAAAAGTTTGATGACAGAAATGAAGTATTTAAGAAAAAAAACCTTTTTATTTTAGAGTAGGCCTACACCTGAAAAAAATCACTATTAATATTTAAGTTTTAATTTTTGTTTACAGACTTTAGAATATGTAGTGTCCATAAAAACGTTAAACAGGCTCACTCCAGTGAACTGTAATCTGCGCTGCTGTGTTTTGTTGCAGAAAATGCATTCACGATCCTTCCGTGTGTGTCGGTGAGAACGGAGCACAATCCAACACTTTTTTTAGAAAAAGCATAAGAAGCAAAGCAGAACTATCTAAAACTGTTTGGAGATTAAAATAATTGTGAAATAGGTAAAAAATAATAATAAACATGTGTCTCGTTTTAAATAAACAAAAAAAAAAAAAAACTGGATGACATTAAGTTCAGGCAGAAATTTATTTTAGCAATGGTTAAATTAATGTTCAGCAATATCTTCAAAAGATTTCTGAACTTTGGCAAATTTTTCTCTAAAAAGAGATGATACGTCAAGGAGTATTGCATTATTTTTTTGTGCATTTTGTTATGTGGAAATGTTTAAATCTTGTAGTGTTACAATTAACCCTGCGTTTGTGCACTGCTCACCCTGTACATGTGAAATGCTTTTTACAAACCGTTTCCCGAACGAAAAAAGTGCACAGAGCTCAAACGGACGATAGAAATGAATGAACATGGCCTACCTGAAACCGTTTTCGTAACATTTGTTTTCTGGTGTATGCAATCTCATGCGGAATATAGTGTATTGAAGTGAGCAAGTTTTTCTCTTTTAATAATGCGGACCGATTGAACCTTTTAATGACATTGCTCTGAGACCTTCACTGTTATTACAACTCGTGCGCGCCCGCGCTTCAAAACACGCAAAGCACGCGGACTTAATTGCAATTCGAAAATCACACTAAGGATATTGCAGTCCTTATTAATGTTGGTGGGCTATATCATTGTGACGAGTGGGTTCCCGGTTCCCGCCTCCTCCTTCCCGTGATTGAGAAGTTTTTAATGTGTTAGACTGGTGCCGAAGCCTGGGAGGAAGGAGGGACGCGGTGCCGAAGATCCCTCGGCACTGAGGTGAATCCGCAGTGCCATCGAGCAGGGCGAAGGAGGATGCTCGAGGCGGTGGGCTGGAGTGAGTTGCCGGGGAGACGGACGCTCCTCTTTTGTATCCTTCCGATCTCCTCCGTGGTTCTCGAGACTGGTGAGTCGAGCAGGTGTCGCTCAATTCCAATCACTCCACCGGCCTCGCACCGTTCCCACTCGTCACTTTCGTGCAGCCCTAGACTGAACTGTGTGTGTGTGTGTCATTGAAACGCAAATTTAGCTGCAGCCAAGTGACTTTGTGCGACCCACCTTGTTCCATTCTGTGACCCACAAGTGGGTCGCGACCCACAGTTTGAAAACCCCTGGTCTACACAATATAAAATTGACTTTTATTCAGCCTTTAATACAAAATAACAAACCAGGTAGTTTTCATTTTATAGATTAAATTAAATTACTTAATTGGTCAATAAAACAAAGTCTATGACAGAAGAGGGATAACTGATTTCAGTCAATAAGCACAGAAACACAGACAACAAAGCACTTTCTACCACTTCATGTACACATACATATACAATGACTGAAAAAAAAGCACTTTAAGTTCCTTCATCAGGCTCTGCAACAGACAAAGCTTCATTAATCTTCATTAATTCACGCAATAGCACAGTTCATAACATTCAAATCACAGTTCAGTAGATGCCGATTATGAAAGAAAATTCCGCACCAGCTCGGAAAGCATTAACAATAAAAATAAATGCACTGAACAAACAGAGAAGCTCTGGCTTTAATGCAAGATCAGCATATCTAATATATTTTTTAAAGCACTGCAGCATACTACTGCACAAGTAAACATACAGCATGCTCAATGAACACATCATGTCATAGCACAGTTAAAGCAAAAAAAGATGACCACCAAGAAGTGGAGTCCTTCCACTAAGACCTGCTTGTTACTTACATAACATATAGAAGAACCTACATATGCATTAAAAGGGATAAGGTGTTAACCCTAGAGATCTTGTACCATTATTATAGTATTAATGGCCAATTATGCCAAAAAATTTACAGTGGCAAATCCGAAACAGATTTAGATCTTACACATGCAGTTTGGATTTGAAGTCTGCAGTGCAAAGATTTGTGAATAAACTGAAATGATGTTAAAACAGTGCCATTTGTGTGTACTATCAGAACCAAGAAACGTTCAGTTCCTCCCAATGTAGTTCTGAGAACGTGCATGTGTCATAATAAGAGTGAACTTAAAAAAACATACACACAGTAGTTTAGAGTGTCCATGTTCACAGGAATCTTGAGAAAGGAAAATATAAAGGCTTTATTTGCATTAGAGAGAAGATGACAATGATGAAGGTGAAGCTGAGGATTATTTCCAAGGTTGACTACTCCGTGAACGAGCACTTTCTGATCCTGCTATGGACGAGCCTTGTCGACTGCTCCGAGCTGTAGATGCTTTAGAGCGAGCGCTGCTAGTGGACATTCTGCTGCTTAGACGACCTAAAATGGCAAAAAAAAAATCACAATCACAATAGTAAACAGAAAAAATATACACATTATTAAAAACTGAGCATTAATGTTATTTGAGAATAATAATAATGATGGCAGCAAATCAGCATATTAGAATGATTTCTGAAAGACCATGTGACACTAAAGACTGTAATGGCTGCTGCTGAAAATTCAGCTTTGCCATCACAGAAATAAACTACCTTTTAAAATGCATTCAAACAGAAAACAGTTCTTTTAAACTACAATATTTTTTTCACAATATTACTGTCACATATATGCTGCCCTGATGAGCATAAGATAAACATATATTACATATATTGTATGTAAGTGTGGCTCAAAGAAGCATGCTGAGATGGCCGTGTTACCATCTATTGGTAAACTGTTCATAATGCAGTGAAAATGGCTTGATCAGATTTGAAATTATGACTCACTGCTGGGCTCACTGGGTATGTACACTTCTTCTAGGTAATGCTGGATTTTGCTGAGGTCTTCTGAGGTGAACCGCCACTTTTTTTCTGCTGGCTGTGACGTCTGCTGTGGAACCAATCGTTTACGACCTCCAGGTCCCGAGGGTGACGGCAGACAGGAGATGGGAATGGAGCCGGTTGTCATTCCCTCAGGGAACTTCTGAGCAACCACTTTTAAACCTTTTTGAGAAAAGAAAAAAGAAGTTAATGAATAAGTGGCATTAAATACATCATACTGACAGGATAAAGTACATGTGTGTATTGGAGATCCCTGAGACTTCAGTGATCTATTTATAAATACATTTTAGTGCTGTTAAATGATTAATCGCATACAAAATAAAAGTTTTTGTTTGCATAAAATATGTGTGTTTTCTGTGTAAATGTATTATGTATATATAAGTACACACACATACAGTATATATATTTTTTAAATTTTACATGTATTTACATTCATATAATTTATATTATAAATAAATGTATTTAATATATAAGCATACTTTTTTTAATATATACATGCAAGTGTGTGTATTTATATATACACATAATAAATATACACAGCACAAATACATATAATTATATATATTAAAAAAAAAAAAAAAAAAAAAAAAAATATATATATATATATATATATATATATATATATTTTTTTTTTTTTTTTTTTTGGATGCGATAAATCCTTTGACAGCTTTAATATTAATCTCTTGGTCTCTTGTCTGACTCACCCCCTGACAACATGAAGAGATTCTCGAAGCCTCTCTCACACATGGTGGTGGCGGCTTGACTTGCTATCCTCTCATCCTCATCATACAAGATTATGATCTTCCCTGATGCATTTTTCTGCTGTTGTAAAAGATTTTAACACTAGCAATGGGCATGAGTACACAAGAAACTGAAATGACAAATCATTAATCACATCATTAAAACACAATTAATAACAGGGTTACTTTTTTTAACTATTTCAAGAGACTGTTCCAATCATATCTATTAATGAATGCACAATAAATATTTTATTTATTCATGGTTCATGTATGAAATAAATTATTCATTTACTTCACATATATTATTCATTATACATATATATTTTTCATATAAAGATCATATGTTTATATGTTCATATATATACAGTACAGACCAAAAGTTTGGACACACCTTCTCATTCAAAGAGTTTTCTTTATTTTCATGACTATGAAAATTGTTGAGTCACACTGAAGGCATCAAGGGCTATTTGACCAAGAATTATAATTCCATATATAATTCCACATGTGTTAATTCATAGTTTTGATGCCTTCAGTGTGAATCTACAATTTTCATAGTCATGAAAATAAAGAAAACTCTTTGAGTGAGAAGGTGTGTCCAAACTTTTGGTCTGTACTGTATATATATATATATATATATATATATATATATATATATATATATATATATATATATATAAATATAAATAAAAGGAATAAAAGGATACATAATCGAGAACTTCTTTCGTGTATGGGTTCATTGTCCTTGATAAGGTCGCAATGGGGTAACTATATGCTGTAAGCAAACAACAGATACAATTATTAACAGAAAACATTCATATTAATGCTTTTAATGCCTTTTATTCTTTGAGCAAAATACGGTTTCAAGGGTAAGTTTCCTACCGCTGGTAATATGGCACTGGTCATACTGTTCTCTGTCCCGCACATCCAGCAACAGATATGGGCAGTCAGGATAAGGGCACTCTGGGATGTTGGAGGTAGGCACTGGAGAGTTTTGGATGCTCTTCTGTCCGTTCTTGTCCAGATCCATTTCTCCCACGCCACTGATGACACTATGAATGAGCCAAGAGATTCTCAGTTACACTGAGTGAGGACAGTCAGGGCTTCTCACTGTTACAGGCTAGATCTCATTGTATCCCCCCACAGGGTCTCTGAGGACAGAGTCTGATTGCACTGACTGCCCCTAAACAAGCTCAATGGAGCTTGAGGCCATGAGAAAGCAGCTCGGCCAATCAGAGCTCTTGTGAGCGCACAATAGAGGAAATGTTAGAGGGGGCATCAGTTAGATGCATAAAATGATATTCTGATGTGGCTGGTGAATTCAAGAGATAGCTTTATGTGCCTTACAAACACAAAGGTGATCCGGCTACCTTTGGAGTGTAGATCTAGGAGAAAATGCAGTGTCGCCGGATTCATCATTGTTGATACTCTGTGGGGGAAGAAGCGTCGGCTGAGGGGAGCCATTCGTCTGATCAGAGAGACGGTCGAGGCCCGGTGATGCAGAGAATATTGACACATCATCTGAAATCACATACAAAAAATGAAAACAACCACAAATGATTGTCAGGGACTTTCTATGCATTTGCTGAAGTATGGAGTATAGGGGGGAAAAAAACACTATCATTTTCCACCCACCCACTGCGGTCAAAACTACTTCATTTCGCAAATACATTTTTAGTTCAATTGCAAACTTTTAAACTTTTGTGTTCACCAGATGACCTTTATCTGCTCACACAACTTTTGCTTTCTCTCACAAAAGTATTCCATTACACCAATAAACTTTGCTCCTACTTGAAAAATGATTGCTTTCTTCCAAACTTTTTGTTTGTTCACAAAAGCATTAAGATATAATATAATAAAACTGATGTCAGCAAAATCACTTATAAAAAAATAGAGTAACATAAAAGAGAAATGAAACTCTTACCTTCTAATCCCACCATTTCATCTTT
Source organism: Carassius carassius (assembly GCF_963082965.1). Taxonomy (NCBI): domain Eukaryota; kingdom Metazoa; phylum Chordata; class Actinopteri; order Cypriniformes; family Cyprinidae; genus Carassius; species Carassius carassius. Next base: position 11,195,449 of record NC_081797.1, on the reverse strand, counting down.
AATGTTGTCATTCTGATCTGACACTGAAGCAACTTGGATTACCTGAAAAAAAAAAGACTTTTATTACATAATGACACAGAAAAGGCATTTATAATGTTCCAAAATTTATTTCAAGTGAATGAAATGTAACTTTTCCACAAAAATATTAAACAGCAAAACTCTTTTCAGCATTGATCATAAGAGATGTTTCTTGAGCAGCAAATGAGCATTCAAGAAAACAGTAATTTTAAATTTAAGGAAGAAAACATTATGCTCTATTTAATGTATTTTTCACATACCAGCTGTGCAAATGTAGTCACTTTCAGTCTTTTAAACAGCTCGTCCTTCCTATATCTGTAGTCTGGAAAACAAAAATGGCATAAGAATGCATTTCAAATGATTTAAAACTGTTGTACACAATTTAGCAACAATTTTGATGCATTTTACCTGGATCCTGAGTGTTACCATTTTTCTCTTCATCTTCATTCAAAGACAAATCATTTAACTTCACTCCCAATATATCAAACTCCATTTTAATACCAACTAAACTTGATTTTAATACACCAATTGCCTCTACAAACTGAGGCCAGCTCTGCCAACATCTCTTTATATCACTGGCAAGAACTCCATAGTCCAGCCTCACCACCGAACCCACTGAAAGATGCCAAGTGACACCGCTGGATGAGGTTATGTATCTCAGTTTCACTACAGACAGTCTCAACAGAGGAATTACTGTAATCTACAGTACAATCACCATCATCTGCTCACGTATCCAAAAGAAGGAAGGATTGCTTATCCTTGAGAAATCACAAGGAACGTGTAACAAGATGACTAATGTGGACAAAGGAGACTTTCTCTCCTTATCAAGTAAGAAAATATCAGTAGGACAAGCGTATCTGGAGACAAATAGCTTAAACAAGTCATTAAGTGCCTGTTCACACATTCTGCAGTGTTGTAATTACTTTTTTAATGTAAATAAATACACCATTGTGGTGTGTTAGTTAGAAATTACCCTTTAGGCTACTTCCATGTAAATGCACCATGACATTTCTATGTATAAAATATATTTCTCCACTACAATATGTATAATTACTTCATGTATAACTTACTTTTCCTTGCCTCCTCTAGTCTCTCCATGTACTTTGTCAGGCTGGAGCCTAAAAAATAAACTGGGTTAAACACCATATACTTTTTTTATCGTATACGCAAAAGATATTCAAAAATGTTTACGATTTGATAAAAAGTGAATACCTGTGTCAAGTCGTGTTTTTACATGTTGATATTTTGGATTCTGTGGAATCCTCTTCTTTAAATACTGGGGGGAAAGAAGCATCCATTTCAAGAAAACATTTGACAGATAAATTCATTGTATAAATATGATCATTATTATAAAACTTAGTGGTAAATGAAATAATGAGTGTTTTGTCTCTTTTGTTTTGGGGATCAATGTAACGGAATGATTTCTATGAAACAAACACTGAGTTTAATAGAGCATCAGCGTTCATGAAAGCCACTTTAAGATCTAATAACATCCATTAGATTAGACAGAAGGTTAATTTATTGATAGGCATTGTTACAAATGAATACAAGATAAAAGCATCAGCAGTAAACTGGTGTTGATGGATAGACAGACAGGTAACGTTATGTATGTGATGGCAACAGAGGAGCAACACCGGTGTCACATTCCCATTAAACCCCAGCTCTCCATGTCAAACATACCTGAGCTAGCTTTTAAAATATTACAAACTGTTCAAATTGCACTTTGCATAAAAATAAACCCACTGACCGCAGAGTCGCCAAAGCCCCGCTTCACCGACATCTTCAAGCAGCTGAGCTTCTGCGGCTAACGATAGCTTCCAAGATCAAAACTCAAAGCGTCGTCTGTTTGAGCAACGCCTTCGCGGATTGGTCCGTTGATTTGAGGATCCAATCATTGATTGCCTTCTTACTATCTCAGGGTTGAGGTCTACGATTTTACCGCTTGGTTTGTTGCTAAGCAACGGCGTTATTTCCAATGCCGTTTATTCCATGGATACAACTCTGCAGTTACAGAGCCGTTGGCCGTTTTTATTTATTACAAGCTTTTGGTTATCGATATGTTTTTTTTTTTTTACATTTATTTTTTCTGAAGACATTTGTTTGTAATATTTGGCTGGGATATGCAACTCTACAGAGAGTATAATCTTCGCAGGACAAGCTTGCAAATTTTAGATTTAATCCCAACATGCCTTCTGTTGCACTGTTAGGATGGGCTACACTTGCGTCTTCCATTGACATTAACGCAGACGTTTATATGTCTAAATTAGTGTTTTATCAGTCAACACAGCGGTGTAAAACGTACGTGTAAATAGTTAGACACGAACTATTTTTTGAGTTAATTTCTCGACATTCTGCTTCACTAGCCTGGCGATGACTCCATGATTCTGAGCTTGATTTGTTTGGTCTGGGTAAAACGCGGCTTGTTTGACAATCTGGGAAGTGGCTCAACATGAACCAGTTTCACGTATTTACTTCGAAATCCAAGACCAAACTGTACCAATTTCAGAGACTTTTTTGACTTTTACTGGAATAATGGCGTCTGTAATGGTAAGAAGACTTATCAGAAACATGTTAAAATTGCGGATATGGGCATTTTAGTTAACTTAGTTGTTGGTTAGCTCTATGCAAATTGTGCTGGAAAGTTCCGTGTTTATGTTTGTATATTTGAGTGTATTTATTGGTAATATTTGTTCGAATTCGAAATTAAACTTGAGTAATTGACCAAAACATTACAATTAACTATCACTAACAAAAAAGTGCTGTGAAATTAGCGTAGTTTTAGACATGGAAACGTTACTACCATCATGGTGTTTTGTACCATGGTATTAACCTCGTTTGTTGGACATGTACCACGTCAATACCATGATTTTTTGAAAATATACCATTATCATGTTTTTTGGACATGATAATGAGATGGGGTTACATAATTTAATTATAAAATAAAAGTAAATGTAATCAGTTAAAAAATGTGTAATGTTAGTGAAATTACAGTTAACGTTACTTATGACAATTTTAAAGGATTACAAAGTGGGTTACATCTGATGTTTTTACACACACTAACACATACAGGTGTTACATTAACTTTCATAAATTGCAGTGACTGCTCTAAAATATGAAACACCAATGTTTCAGGAGTTTAGAACATCCTTATGCGATAACTCTTTTATTTCCTCTATGAGTTTATGAATAGCTATGCTTCATTTTTCAAGGTTAACTTTTTTCCAAGACATTGTTAGATTCAAGTGTTTCCTGTCATAGCCAACCATAGAGTTTGATTTCAAAAACAGTATCATAGCTATTAAACTATTTCTTGTTATGATTTAAAATAGGTATTTAACCTTGAGAATGATCTCAAAACAACACCCGACTGGTTTCAACAACACAGACTTGTTTCGGTGCATATCTCTTTAAATGCTAATGGACAAAGGCGATTTGCTAATTATTATAAAAATATAAAGTGTGAGACTTAATTCTTCCGGAGGTGTAGCTGGATCACAAACAATGGGTACTGATCTAAAACATAGTTTTAACTTTTTTTAGTTTTATATGTATGTTTGTGTGTATTTAATATAACGTGTATATTCACTCACACTATGCTAAAAATTTGCACTAAAAACTTGTATTTAAACAAAAAATTCAATAAAAGTAATTCTAATTCTGTCAGACTTTTGGACTTAATTTTTTACACCTTATTCTTCTATGATGTGTTTTTTTTCCAGGAAGATCCCACGCTTGAAAGACATTTTAAAGGTCACAAAGATGTTGTTTCCTGTGCCGACTTCAGCCCCAATAATAAACAGCTCGGTATGTCATATTTGTCTTTTTTTTTTTCTCCATCTGAGAACATTCCAGTTTATCCACTTGCAACTTCTCTTGCAGCTACTGGATCCTGTGACAAGAACCTTATGATCTGGAACCTCACTCCTAAAGCCAGAGCATTCAGGTTTGTGGGTCACACAGATATCATTACAGGTGTCCATTTTTCTCCAAGTGGTTCCTTGGTGGCATCTTCATCCAGAGATCAAACAGTTCGACTGTGGACGCCCAGCATGTGAGTGAGAACAGATGCCCACTTTCTAGTTTCAGTATTATTTGTATCTTAATGCGTTACACTAAATTTGTGTTACAGAAAGGGCGAGTCGACTGTGTTCAAAGCTCACACCGCGAGCGTTCGAAGCGTTCAGTTCTCCAGCGATGGCCAAAGGCTGGTCACGGCTTCAGATGACAAGTCTGTGAAAGTGTGGGGTGTCGAAAGGAAGAAATTCCTCTATTCTCTCAACCGGCACACCAACTGGGTGCGCTGTGCGAGGTATGAGACCATCTGTGTAACCTTTCAGGTTTGTTCCTTAAAGTTGGATTTCTCTCACTGTCACTTGGTCTGTCCCTGTTAGGTTTTCTCCAGATGGACGTCTTGTTGCTTCCTGTGGTGATGACAGGACGGTTCGCCTCTGGGATACATCCTCGCGTCAGTGCATCAACATTTTCACAGACTACGAAGGGTGCGACTTGAGCGGTGTTGTTTTCTCCCGAATCTTAGTTTTTTGTGTTCAAGTTAACTGATATTTCAAATTGTCTGTTTAGGTCAGCAACATTTGTGGACTTCAATTCTAGTGGCACATGCATTGCGTCATCAGGAGCGGACAACACATTGAAAATCTGGGATATTCGTACAAACAAATTAATACAACATTACAGAGGTAGTAGAACAGAGTTTTCCACATCATACATGGTAATTTATTTTTAATAGAGTCAAGGACTAGTCTTGTTTTAAGCATATAACTTCCATTTGTCTTGCAGTTCATAGTGCAGGGGTCAACTGCTTTTCCTTTCATCCATCCGGAAACTATCTGATCAGTGGTTCAAGTGACAGTACAATGAAGATCTTAGACCTGCTGGAGGGGAGGCTCATTTACACCCTTCACGGCCACAAGGTGTCTCCCTCTTGCTAATAATGAAGAATTTGAATCCCATTCCCAACTTGAACGCTTAGGAATTCATCCAAAAAAATGAAAATTCGGTCACCACCCTCATGCTATTTTAAAGAAACATTCTGCTTTTTCAGTAGGACACAAAGGAGAATTTATTTATTGAGTTCTTGCCAAACAGTTAACATTACAATTTTGTTTCCAATTTAATTTTAATTAAAAATATTTGTCACATAATTCTTTTTTAATGCTATATAATTTGACAGGTAATTTTCCTCTGTTATGTTTAGCTTTTTTATGTTACTGTTCATACTGTCTATGGTAAAGCTGAAGACAACTTTCAACATAGTTTTTAAATTAAATTCTTTAATTGATTTATTTTTGTACAGTTTTGTAGCTTTACATAAGTAAATAAAAATGTAGATCATAAACTGTCATTTTATGGCAAGAGTTGCATAAAAAAAATCTAAATTACAAAAATATATATATTTTTTGTTGTAAATATAAGTTAACTACATTACTTACCATAAACTAAAAAAAAAGAAAAATACTTCTAAAGCATTTATTAGTCTTAATAAATTAATTTAATATTAAATTCAACATTTACTGATACATTAAAATCAAAAGTTGTATCTGTTAGCTTTTAGTGATTTTTATTAACTAACATTACCCAAGATTAATAAATACCGTTACAAATGTATTGCTCATATGTTTACAGTGGGTTAGTTGAAGCAGTAACTAACATTAACTAACTGGATGTTATTGTAAAGTGTTTCTGAAAAAAATGACTTTTTTTAAAATGATAAGAGCATGTTTTCATTTCTGGTTAACAATTCCTTCAGTTTTATGTGTATTTTGTGTTATAGACCTGTATTAAACATCCCACCCTTATAGGAGAAGCCCTAAAGTGTCTTTTTCCCCTTGCTCTCAGGGTCCAGTGCTGGCTGTGGCGTTTTCTCGAGACGGAGGTCTGTTTGCTTCAGGAGGTGCTGATTCTCAGGTAATCATGACCTAATGATTGTTTTACCCTCCGATCGCTATCAGGCTGATGTCACATGCTTGCGGTGGTCTGGGTTTCAGGTCTTGATGTGGAAGACCAACTTTGATTCACTGAATTACAGAGATCTGTTGAGCAGGCACAGCAAACGAGTCACTCCGGATCCACCTCCACACCTGATGGACATTTACCCTCGATCACCTCACCGACACAATGCTCAGAATGGCACAGTAGAGGTCAGTGGACACAGCTGCACTGCTACTACAATCCTTCAAAAGTGTTTCACAAACTACTGATTTTCCCCTCGGGGTCGGTACAGCATCAGTGCTGTAGATCAATCCAGTACTTTTATTCAGTCAGTATGTTAGCTCTGTGATGTGCACACTACATTCATGTTTGTAGTAATCACTTGTTGACATCAATACTCTCATTTCCTTAGATTAATCCCATTGTTGCTGATACTCAGTCTGGTGACCCTCAGGTGGTTGAAGTGGGACGTGTTATTTTCTCCACAGCGGTAAGATCTTAACTCTAACAGGAACTGATTAATGTAATCGGAACTGTTTCAGTCCAAGCACTAGGGGGAGATATAGGCCAGCTAATGTTGAGCCCTCACTGAACAGAGTGCTGTCAATGCAAATCACTGACACTCTGTCATGTTTTATTTTTATTTTTTATAATCGCTCCTCATGTCATCAGTATTTATCAGTATTTTTAACTTTGTAATGGTTTTGTCTACTCTATCCAGTTCTGTCATTCACTTTCTAATACAGTGGGGTTTAAAATTCTGAGACCACATTACAAATCTGGAATGCTACAATGAAAGAAAAAGACAAAATCTTTAGAATTATTACATTTGTGTTAATTTTCCACTTTATGTTTTTTTCTCAAATTGATATTCTGATATATGATTTGTAATGAAATATAAATGTATATTGAATATAATTATTAAATTGCTGTCAGTATCAATTGTTTTCCCTCAAATTGCTATATCAATGCTTTAATTTGTAATGAAAAATTCTATATAATTATATAAAATATGATTATTAATTTGTATTTTTTTTTCTTAACTCTCAAATGGCTAATTATTGTTAATTAATCAAAATTATGATACTATAATTTGTTATGCAAATAAATTTATATTAAATATAGTTTTTAAACTCATGTTCATTTTTAACTTTTTCATTTGCATTGAAATATTTATATTTTTAAATTAATGTAATTTGTTTTAAGTTTTAAGTGTTTTCTCAAATTGCTTTTCTGATACTATAATAAAAAAAATTCAATATTTAAATAATTATATTTATAATGATACTATAATGCATAATTAAAAATGAATTATTTGTATTAAATATAATGTAATTTCAATTATATATATATATATTATATAATAATTTATAACAATAGTAATAATATATAATATAAATATATTCAGTTACAAAAATGCAAAACATAAGCATTTGCAATTGTGGCCTCAGATTTTTGAACCCAATTATAGCAAATATAGCACATGATTACTATTACAGTAGCAGGTCAAAAAAAATTGACTGTTTAATATATTTAGCCCAACAAGTGTTGTTTGTGTGGCCGGCAGTTTTCAAAACCTTTCTTATTTACTGCGTGCCTTGTTCTGATCCCAATTATGGGAATGTCCTCATGCTTCCGTGCAAAATGCTGCGCTTTCTGCTTTACAAGCGGATTGAGGAAATGCTGCGAGATGGCACAGTACAGACTGTGTGTGCCGTGCATGTTTACAGGAAGTCTCTTTCTCTGGCCCTTTCTTTCCCCCTCTCTTTTTTTCTTTCTTTCTTTTTTTTTTTTTTGAGCACACTTATTTTGGCTGTGTAGAGTAGCTCGAGCGTGACAGCAAAAACACACAGAGCACACACGTGCCTAAAGCTGGGCTCTGATGTGACCACACTTTGCCGCTGGAGCCATAGACTAATAATAGACTCCCCCACACTGTGTCTTCAGCTCTCTCCCTCTCTTCCATTTGTCCCTTTTGTCTGTACACACTGTACTGCACAGAGAAAACAATTGTTTGGCTTAGTCGCCTGCACACTCACTGACTAGTCGATTAGTTCTGCCACTAGACTCACGGGATAGGTTTTGACTAGTTGTTGATCATGTGATTTCAGTTGCACTTGTTCTGTGCTAAGTCCCAGCTGGTGTTGCTGTGTGTCTTTAACCACATTCATGCTTTTGCAAATCGCATCAGGATTTGATTCTTATTCACAAGCATCAAACTCCGTTTGAACAGATTCTGTTTAATTGGGTGTATTTCCGTTGTTATTATGAGATATGAAAGACATTTGCTAATGCTGTATGTTACACAGGATGTGTTTTGAATCAGTCTTTTTAAACAAGTCATTAAAGGAAACGGCTCATAGTAGTCATTTGTTTGTGGATTAAACTATATTGGGTCAACCACCTCTTGCCAAAAACAATAAAGGCTGCTGAAGCTGCATGGCACATGGTGAGTCATTCACATAAGGTAAACATTAACCCACTGACTAGTCAAATGCTCTTCTGGATGACAAGTTGACTAGTAAAAATTAGCTATAGTGCATAGGTTCACTTTTTCCATTCACAATTTACAATGTTGGCTCATTCCAGTCCAGGATGCCCTTCCGAATCAAACCTGTCAAGGCACATTTACAGGGAAACCCTGTCATTATCTGGCCCTGGGCGCCCCACGGTCCCTTAGGGCAGAGTTTCCTCATTCTGCTTCCCTGTCTTTTGTGCGTGGGAGCAGAGACAGGAGGAAGTGGACAGCAAAGAGAAGTATGACTCGTGGCGCCTTTTTGTGTGATGCTTCCTGCCATCACTTCCTCTTGACTGACTCTCTCTGGATTCCTTTCGGTTTGAGAGTGTGTGTGTGCATGTACATGCAGTAATGTGGTCTTCAATTGGTGGAACTCTTCAGCATTTTCGTCCTTGTTGACTTCCTGATGCATTAGATCTTCTGTGCATAGGCGACACACGAAATTCCAGAAGTATCTGAATAACAACAAAAGGACCATGACTCAAATGATCTGAGAGCACTCAAGTCACAGACAAGTATTAGTGTGCATCAAAGAACTCTTAAATAAAATTGCTAAATAATTCATTTGATGAATTACTACTAATACTACTACTATAATAATAAATGGAGTTTTGTTTTCTATATTATTTTAATTAAGTACAATACAGAATTAGTAGTTTGTATTATTAATAATTTTAATTTTTATGACACCACAATATCAGTATTTAAAATCATTATTTGGATTCTAAGATAAAAGTAAAGTAATTTTTTGCTCTTTATATGGTAAAATGTAATTACCCTTGAAGCTCCACGAGGATGAATTATCAATTTTTTGTACAATATAAATAGGTCCCACTTTTACATTATACCATGTACAATGAACAAAAGATTCGTACAATGTCTTTGTATTTCAATGTTTTATGATGTATTACAGAAATTAAATATAGGGATTTTTTTTATTTTTATAAAAGTACAATGTAAAACATGTATGGAACAATAATTACATGATATCAAATGATTAATTTAAATGTTAGTACATAATTGTTAAAGACATATATTTTGTGTCCTATAAACAAAGTGTATGGAAAGTGTATATACTTACATTTTTGCAAATTTAAAGGGGTCATATGATGATTTTTTAAAGATCATTATTTTGTGTATTTGGTGTAACAGAATATGTTGACATGCTTTTAATGTAAAAAAAAAAAAAAAAACATTATTTTTCAAAGAATGTACATTATTGTAGGTCCTTTATGCCCCGCCTCTCTCAAACACGTTGTTTTCTACAAAGTCCCTCCTTCCGACAAACGTAGTCTGCTCTGATTGGCCAACTGACCCAGTGCATTGGGATTGGCCAAACAGTGCAAGCACTCGTCAGAAATGAAATGCCCCATAATTGCGAGCTTAATCATTCAAAATAACTGTAAAGACAGTTAATAATGTCCTTGGTTTTACCATCAGTTCAAGCCAGAAAGGGAAACAGAGTCGCGTGACAGACACAGTGATGAAGCTCATATGTGTTTGCAGTACACAAGCCACGGACGGTTAAGACCGCTGACTCCACTGTGACCCTCTCTCTCAAACACACACACAACGTGCAAAACTCCGCATTTGAACAGTGAATAGTAAATACTTAAACTAATCACAAAACATACTTCCAGTAGCTGATTCAGAAGTGCCAGATTGTCATAGCAAAGTCAGAATGACCTCCTCTCCTAGGTTCACGAAACGGTTGTCCATGAAATGTGTTGCTGTTCTGTAGTTAGTAATCTTAAAGATTCCTAAATGCATCTACTTTCGGAAGGCCAAATAAAGTGATTTTGCTTTTGCCTAGATACACACAGCATTTCCATGACAAAGCTGCTTCAACGCTAACTGTGGTTACTGAAACAATGCCTTCTTTCTTTGCGTGAACATCTGGGCGGCATTAAGCAAATATTTCCGTATAGTAACTTAGATATTGTGGGGCTGTGTTTAAACGAGCCATTTTGGGGGGCGTGGCAGAGTCTTAACTTTGATAAAGGGTATCTCTTTGGATTTGAGACTTTAGTCTTTGCAACTTTACAGATCTTCTTGAGCTTGCCAAGAACTTGTAACAGTCCAAAGAGAAATTAAAACATTTAATTCGCATCATATGTCCCATTTAAAATAAGTAGGCTATTTAAATTAAAATAGATTAACAGGTGAAGTTGAAACCTAATATTGCTGAACTGTTTTTAATATATTCTATAGATGATTAAATTACACATGTAACTCAGTCTGTGTATGTTTGTTTGAGGGTCTGTAAATGTGTGCGCACCACCTGGTATTACATATCTGAAGGTTGCTTGTAGGGGTGACAGACAGGAAGCAGGCAAAGAGCTTCTTCCTGTGTTTTAAAGAGCAAGAGATTGGGTAGCCGCGAGGTGTGGATACCAGCTTGAAGGCCTGCCACCGGCTCCGGTAACATGACGGAAGTAAATTGCTAAAGATAGAATGGCCCAGGGGAAGGTTCACGTTCCACCGGGAGAGCTTTGAGAAAGATAGCCTTACTCTGAGAGAGAGTGACTTGCCATCCTCAAGCAAAAAAACAAGAGCCGTCTGCAGGAAGTGCTCATTGATTTGAATTGATGCATTGTTTGTGCATTTTTGAGCTGTTTACTCTACCCATATGGTGAAACATACATCACACCTTGTCATTTCTGAAATGTAGGTGGTAAAGTGTCGAAATATGTGTTATGGTTATGCAACAGCAGTCGTGTTATCGCAAATTTCCTGTTGTTATGTGGGCAGCATGAGCATTGGTGTTATTGCTCATTTTCTGGATTCTTCTAAAAGCGCAGGTAATAGAAAAGGTCAATGCAAAAGTCTCATCCAGCCCATAATCCCCAGCGCTGACCCAGGGACCTCAGACAGGGACTCCGGCAGACAAACAGGCGCTCACACATCAAAGACACAGGAACCCGGGCAGGTTTATCACTTATTCAATGTAGGGCGCACCCAGAACTCAGTGTGTCTGCCTTAATATTTCATCTGGTTTCTAGCCCATTGTATCCGTCTGCCCCTCTTCCTTTCTTTTTTTTCTCCATTAAATGTTGTTTTTCGTCCATCCCTTTCATCTCATTCATCTGTTTTATCTGTGAGTTCCACCAAAGGCTATTGACCCCGTTCTAGAATAGAGGCGTTCCATCCATTGAATCACACTGGCACTTTAACTTAATGGCTGATCTCACTTCCTCCATTAAAGCAGATGGTTTCTAAATAGTCCAGACCTCATCTTAAGTACTTGTCAAAATGGAGCACCATCACATTAAGTGTAGAGTTGAAAGGACCTTATCAGAATCTGGCTTAGAGTCTGTTTTTCCTCTCTCACCTGCCTTTTTTTTCCTCTCTCTCTCTCTCTCTCCCTCTCTCTCTCTCCCTCTCCCCCCATGAGCTCTCTCCATGAGCTCTCTCAAGGCTATATGGTGGTCCTGAGGGGCATAGCTTAAAATACGCTGACAGTCCGTTGACATTGATTCTATAAATAGTTTCCTGTACTATTGCAGGTAACAGGGACACCTCAAAGGCAAATGGTGAGCTGCTCTCCTGCATTGCACTCACTGTGCTGTCCATCTTCACCATCCCTTCCAATAAGAATTTATTTTTAGCAGAACTGTGAAATTGTAATTATATAAGTTTTTGTAAATGTATGTTTACATTTACTTATTTGTAATGTATGTATGTTTACATTTATTTATTCACCATCCCTTCCAATAAGAATTTATTTTTAGCAGATCTGTGAAATTGTAATTATATAAGTTTTTGTAAATGTATGTTTTTTTCTTTCTATTAATATTATTTATTTAACTGAATCAACTTGGGATGTGAATGGGATGTGAATTGGTTGAGCTGCACTAGAGAAGGCAACGAGTGTGATATATATATGTAGTTGACCATGAAGACTGGAAGAGAAAAAAATAACACCTTTTATTTAGGTGTGCAGAATTATTAGGTACTTTTCCTTTACTGATAAAATGAGCCAAAAAAAGACATTTCACTCAGACTGAAAAAAACAAAATTATTAGATCCTCATGAGAAATATTCAAAATTAGATCACTACAGTAATTGCAAAGTAAAGACATGACCACTGGACAGCAAAATGCTTACAGGTGGAGAAGAACAGAAACACGTAAACTGCAAAAGAATTAAGAATTAAAGTGAAGAATTAGGTGTGACACTATCAGGGAGCATTTAGTCGACAGTGCCACCATTTTCCAGAACTGCAACTTTCCTGGAGTCTCAGAATTACAATGTGTCAGGTTCTGAGAAACGTAAAAGATCCCAAAAAATGACTTAATTAGAATAGCATGAGGTATTGTGGAAAATTATTTATTAAGACCTTATATATAGGCTTAATGAACAGATAGGTTTTGAGTGATTCTTGAAGGACTAGCATCACCTCCTCTTGCACGATGGTTTGAGGAATATATCTTCACTCAGTGGTGCTTTTCAGTGGGGATATAATAATAATAAAGGTATTTTGTATGTTTTCCCTATTATTCAAATAGTTTGGGTTCTTAAGTTTTTTTCTTAATTTTTTTTTAATTGTTTTTGAAAATAAGCCTCTTGTTCACCAAAGCTCCATTTATTTGATCCAATATACAGCAAAAACATTCATATTATTACAATTTAATCATACTTTTCACTTTTAATATCGTGTATGTAATCTTTTTTTATTAAATGTTTATCAGTTTATTATTAATATCAATGTTGTGTTGCTTAATATGTTCGTGGAAAACCTTGACTTTTTTCAGGATTCAAAAAGAACAGTATTTATTTTAAACAGACATTTGTTATGTAATTATAAATGTCTTCACTGTTTTTACTTGCTGGATAGAAGTATTAATTCCTTTTAAAAATCCAAAATGACCCCAGAATTTTTAAATGTAGTGTATTTTATTTTGTTTTATTTTCAAAACAACACCCCTATGACTTTTTTTCAGTCATTGTTTTTTTTTGTTTTTTATTCATTTAAAACATCATCATATAGACTAACATATAAAAAATAAAAGCAAACTTAAATGTAACAGTTATGAGATTTCCAGACATTTAAACGCTTACTAGAAACAGTTATATTTAATATTTCAGCATTTTTACAGGACACACAGATTTTCAAGGCAGCATTGAACCACCGCAATGAACAGATTAACTGCTCAGTTCTTTTGAATACATACTCAATCCTTTATATGATGCTAAATATACACTTCTCAAAACTACAGGTTTTTGCATTATGAGCACTTTTATGCAGTAAAGTGTTTGTGTACATGTTTTCAAACACCACAGCTACAGTATGGCCTCTTCAGAGCTGTGGATCCTCTATAAAAACAGCAATTAAAAACATGGGTCATCCCTTCATGACCCTGCGCTTTAATAGAGAGGTGCGGCATGCACGGTTTTGTGATTTATTTTGATGCTCCATTTAACTGTCGCTTTCCTTTTCACCTGTATGAGTTATTTTTAACATAGCATGAATTGAAGGTGGAAGCGCCTCTGTGAACTGCGTAGGATGAGCTATCAAAACATCGCTTTTCACTGATGGAAAAAAATGAGCTAATTTTTCTAAGTTTAAAAACAGCTATGAAAACTAAACAAAAATCAGCCTACACAAACTCTTGATTAATTTGCTGTTGAAGTTTTATTTTAAGGTGGTGAAGAGGTGAGTTTTGGTTGGGTTAGTTGGATAAATGGAGCTCAGGCTTAGATTAAAAAAAAAAAAATGTCTTGCTTGGCATGAGTTTTTGAAAAAACGGGTAAGAAAATAAATCAGCTTTCTCTGATTTGGTACAGGAGGGTCATGGGCTCCGGAGGTACAGCTGAAACTCAATGCTGGTCAGGGTTAGAGGGTAAATTGCACCCCCGGCCCACCTGTTAGGAAGTAATTCATTTCTATTCCTAAACCAGCGTTCTCTCCCTTCTCTCGCATCTCGTTCACTCTATCTCACTCCTCCCGATTCAAACGTTTCCCTTCTCCTCCCAAAGCATTTGTAGCTGTTGTAGTCTTTTTGTATTGTATTGCTTTCTCTTCTGGGTCATTGTAAAAATATGGTAATAAACATAACCACTCCTATAACTTTTCAGATAACTTTTCAGAAACCTCATTAATCATCAATACATAGACAAACAATTTTTAAAATACCGTACCTAGTCTATTATATGAGGGTGAGTAATGAATGACAGAATTTTTGTTTTTGGGTGATTTATCTCTTTAAAACAGTATTTTTAATTTGTCAGGTGTCTAAAGAAATACCTTTCCCCTTCATTTGACTTACAACTTTTGTTTTGTGTTTTTTTTTGTGACATTTGTTTTGATTTTTGTTCGTTTTTGTTCGGTTTTGTTTAGTTTTTTTGTTTTGTTCTGTTTTTTTGTTTTTATTTTTGAGTTGTGTTTTCGTTTCATTTTGTTTCATTTTGCTTTTTAAAAAAAATTTATTTAGGGAAGGGAAGAAAGAGCCACCTTTATTTAAATGAAGATTTTAAACATTTTTATAATCTTATCCAGATGAAAACTGACCTGTACTGAATACGTAAGCATTTAAGTAATAAATCCTTTCTTTTTTTTAAGAAGACCCGCCAGGGCTGTCAGGCGCCTCTCTGCCGACCCGTCCGGGCCTTACAAGCTTAACCCCACACAAGCAACAGCATTCTTCCTTGCCTCTGGGAAATGTGTTAGCATTACTCATTCTCTGTCCCCTCTAACCCCTCACACCTACTCCCTTGAAGATGAGGGGAAGTCTTTGGGTTGAACTGGGCCATGGGGGCTTTGACAGGAACTTTGAAAGGAGGCAAGGCCCAGTTAAGGTGCACTTAACCATAAAGTTCCACATTCCTCAAAGGGCCTCCTCGTGCGAGAGCAGTGACTACCGCATTATTCACGTCTATCTCAAACACTCTCCAAATATGCAGTGTTAAGAGATTGAGGTCAGTGCAGTCCTTATCTCAAAGTGCGTTAAAGTCTGTTTACACATGACCTTTTAACCCCTCAAACACTGCTTTAAATACATTTCCTTGGGGTGACGTTCTGTTTTCACAGACTGACTTTAATGAAACCTGTAACTATAAAAGGATTTCATACAAAAAAAGTTTTTTTATTTTTTTATTTTTTTTTATCTAGTGAAGTTGGACCATTTTTAAAGATGAAAACCAATGAAATCCTACAGTGGTTTCCGAGTTATAATGTAGCATTCCTGTTGTCTTGCTGGCTCGTAATTAGCGACAAGCTCATTGTGTGTCGCAGTTTCTCACAGCTTCTTTGCAGTTGATTTGGTATTACCAAGTACGAAAGCAGATTATCCAGCATTTGTGTAGCAATGGGGTTTAGCTTAAATTAAATCCCACACAGTGACCCTCTTGTTTCCGTGTATTTGTGAATTTACCTACATTGCTTTCTGATGTTTGTAAGTGACTAGTTGTGCCGTTTTTAAGCCTGATAGCAAGCAGTAATTCAAAAGGAATTACGCCAATTTACAAAAAATGAAAAGTTGAGCGTGGTGTACAGGAAGGGATTAATGTATTTTTTTTTGCTTAGAGTTAATTCATACATTGTGTATTATTCAGTGTCTGCATGCCTTCTTGTTCATAATGAACAATTAAAGGGATAGTTTATCCAAAAACTTTATTAATCACTCACTCTCATGTCGTTCATAACCCATAAAAACTTTGTTCATTTTCGGAACACAGATTAAGATATTTGTGTTTTCTGACCCTGCATAGACAGCAACACAACTGACACATTCAAGGCACAGAAAGGTAGTAAGGACACTGTTAAAATAGTCCATGTGAGATCTGTGGTTCAACCATAATTTTATGAAGCTACGAGAATACTTTTTGTGTGCAAATAAAACCGTTTCTTCTACAGTTTCTTCACATGGACTATTTTAATGATGTCTTTACTCCTTTTCTGGGCCTTGAATGTGGTAGTTGAATTGGTGTCTATGGAGTGTCAGAAAGCTCTCAGATTTTATAAAAAAAAAATCATATTTTGTGTTCTGAAGATGAACAAAGTTCTTACAAGTTTGGAACGAAGTGAGGGTGAGTAATTAATGAGGCCATTCTTAAAAATATTTTGGTTTGCAGTAACAGTAAAAAAAAAAAAAAAAAAAAAAAGGGTCGGTAGGTAGGTCTATATTCTTTTTTTCAAGTTTCAATGTAAAAAAAAAAAGTACAATTTTGGTGATGGTGATTACGTAGGTATGAATTTAAACAAATTAGCATATCGCAACGTCACTGATTGGGTCTTCAACCCGTGCCTTCAGGCGCATCATTGCAAACCTCATTTTGATGCAGGCTATATAGACCACAAACAAATTGAAATCTTTGTCAAAAACATGTTTATTGCATGAATTTCAGGTGAGAAGAAAAAAAATCAGGTACTGTTTTACTTGCATCCACAGCTAGGTGTCATGCAACCTACAAATGAGAGACCGTTTACTTTGCTTTCTTGGGTTGTCAATTTTGTGAAAAAAAATCTTGTTTGATTCGAGTGACAAGTGTTCATTAAATCGATTGTAAAATCGATTTAGCATGTCTAGATGCATTTTATACAGCAAATAACACCAAATATACTGTAGGTAAATCCACGGACAACAGGCAGGACAAATGTAAAGATTAAATATATTGGTAAAGACCAATATTTCTGATGATTTATTGGCGTTAAGTTACGTGCACAATGACAAACAGGAATGCAACATTCTCGAAAAACAATAAACAGAGTGGACTGCCATCATGCAAAACATTTACTGCAGGCTTCAACATGGCTGTGTTTACGATTAGACATTTCTACAAAAAAAAATCACATACTTAGGCGATTCTAGCCCGAATCTGTATCTATGCATGAGACTGTCTGAATACCGGCAGAATTCACATTTCTGTTGTAAAAAGAGAAATATTGTGCAGAAGAATTATTTGCTGTTTTGCGTGTGTGTCCGAAGCTGCAGTTGCTGTGTGACGCGCTCAAAAAACAGAAACAAGAGGAGGTCGTTAAAATCAATTTCCTATTTTCGTTTTCGAGAAGGGATGGGAAAAGATCTGGGCACAGTTTTTCCAGAACTTCGTGCCAAGTTATAGCGGTGTCGAGCTTTTTTCATGAATGTTTTAGATGTATTATGGTGCTCGAACCCATATGACTTTGAACAGTGGCCGCGGACATTTTGTTTACTGCAGCCGCAGCCATCATTACCAAGCGTGAACTGTTGACTCTGACAGTGAATGAGAGGAGACGAAGTGAACGCACAGGCCATAGTGTGACATCCGTGTAAACAAAGATGATGTCACAGGTTTTTTTTTTTTTTAAAGAAAGAACGTAGCCTTCGTTTGTATGTAAGCCTAGGCAATTTATATAGAAGTAATTTAAAAATTTTACTTACTAAAATATAATTAATACTATTTTGTTGCTTTTGTATTAGTTGTTTGAAGAAAAAAATGTGGTCGGTCTTAACACATATGTACAACCGGCAAGTCGGTCGGACTAAAAGCAAGAAAAAATAAAAAATTGAGTCGGTCCTAAATTGACAGGGTCGGTCGTATTACGGCAAACAAGAATATTTTTAAGGATGGCCTGACAGAATGAAAAAGTTTGGGTGAATTTTCCCTTTAAGATTGAATTACAGACAGTCATTCATCACTAAGATATACCATGATCTTAGGAATCCATGATGTATTGGGTCCATTTCAGTTACCAATATTAAGATGTTTTAAAAAAAATCTCTAATAGAATCTCTATTAGAGATTTTTTTTAAACATATTAATATTGGATATTCATTAGTATAAGCTAATTTTGTATATTTTTACAATTTGATTACCACGAATAAATTGAGTAATTCATATTGTTCATTTTAATGTGGTGAAGCCTAAATTAATTTGTAGCGATTTAAATTATTAATTTTGTTTTTAACAATTTAATGTCATTTTATCTAGACAAAATACAGTATTAGTATTAGTATATTTTATGCCATGTACAGTGTTGAAAAGTGTACCTTCACTTTGGATTAACACTAAATGAATATTCCACTGCACCAGCAGCCCAAATACTGAGGTATTTTGCATATATGAGACTAATTTTATTGATATAAGTTGGAGTATGCGCTGACCAGGCAGGTTACTGGTTGCCAATGTGAGGCCTCTTTTCCATGAGGCCAGGAAGCTAAATCACCATTAGCACAGAACTGAGAGAAACCTCCACAACCTGAGAAATGATCCAGGGTCAGAATCTCTCCATCTCTCTGCTCTATTGCACTTTTTGCCCAAATCATTGTTTAGAAACCCTTAAGCCCCTTTCACACTCCACGTCGGACCCGGCAAATTGACGGAACATTGCCGGGTCGCCTTCTGTGTGAAAGCAAACATGTGCACGGGATTGATTCTGGCATTGAACCTGGGTCGGGGACCTAGTAACATTGCCGGGTTCAATCCCAGGACGAGCGCTGTGTGAACAAAAGCCAGATCTAATGCCGTGTCGTAGTGATGACGCACGTTATCGTGCGACTCTTTCACCGGCTGTTTTGAAGGAAGATCAATGTTCGCGACAAAAGAATATGTGCAAACTGTAATGGAGCAGAGATTAGTTAGTTCCTCACTTTCCGCGCTGACGGCGAGATCATTTGGCAGCTTCAGTGAAAGTATAACGTGCCTTACGTTTTTGACTCATACATTACACGTCATGCCCTGATGTCACGTGTCGTTACGGGACCTTTACGGGTTGTGTGTGAACGCACGCACGTATTCCGAGTAATCACTGGCAGTGTGAAAGTTCAAAATCTAGCGACCCGGGAACAATTGCCGTAACACTTTACCCGTGTATTTGCCGGAAAGGGGCTTTAGAGAGCCCAGGAATGGTACCAACTGGCAATTTTGGAAACTTTGGATTTTTTGTAAAAAATAAAATAAAATAAAAATTGATTGTCATCTAGGTTTCCTTGTCATAGTTTGTTTATATGTATCATATAAAGTAGAAAATACAGATATTTGGAGAAAAAATACAGATATTTGGAGTAAGATGTCTGATTCTGTAAACTTCAATAACATTGTATAGCTGGGGCATATTTGGAAACAACAGTCCTCCCACATCAGAAAAAGACCATGTATTTGACTATTCACATTTTCGAAACATGTAAAATGATTGGGTAATTAAACTAATTTAATTGGTAGTTTTAATTAAAACCACCAACGACTCCAGTTTCTAATACCTTTTTATCTTCCTGACCTCCTGACTTGTGACATCCTTCCAAACTTCGAGTTAACATATTCCGACACAACAGCAGTCTGAAATCTCATTATCCCTTCTTCGTTGGCCATTGCATGATTGTATTTTTAGAAACCTGCACCTCTGCTGGGGGGAAAATTGGTTGCTTGCTTCACCTGCGCTTCCCCCACATCTCTCATGAAGACTGCATTTATCCCACTCACTCTGCCACTTTCTCTTTGCGCTATTTACAGACTGCCTCATGTGAGGGCAATGAGTTCGGAAACACGCTTAACAAGCGCTTCGCTGATGTTCCTGATTTTGCATGGATCAATCGGATTAGCCAGAATCAAATTACAGGAGGTGCATCCCTAGAGTGACTGGCACGGTGGAAGTCATATGTCCTGCAATGTTCTCTCTGTGTTTGCAGAGTTGACACTGCCTTCGTTTTCTTACTTTTGCTCAACCTGATGTGTTGAGCCTTAACTTGGGAGTCTGAGGCTCATATATAAATACTGTATATTATATGTAATGGAAGGTTTACATCATGCATACAGTTGCATGAAGTATAGACATGGGTAATCATTACTTTCTTAAACCTGGCTCGACAAACTATATGCTTTCAAATTACCACTCTATGTTATAGAGATGGGTAGGATGGTCAACTAGTCATTCAACAACAGTGGCATTGGATGATTTTAGAGATACTGAGAGGGTTTTAGCATGTTGTGTTTAGCAGGCAGGTGACATCCTTTTCCTTCTGGAAATTCTGTAATTCAGATTTCTGCTTGTCCTGCCAACATTTTCAGTAACCTTAACAAAAAAACAAAAAAAAAAATTTAAAAGTCTATCTGAAATATTTAAATGATCATTAAAATAAATTATTTCTGGTTGCAAAAATTTATTTTGTAATATTTAAAATAATATATCATTCTTAACTAATTGGGCCCTATTTTAACGATCTAAACGCAAAGTGTAAAGCGCATGGCGCAGGTGCACTCAGGCCGTGTCCAAATCCACTTTTGCTATTTTAACGACGGAAAAATGGTTGGAGCGTCCGGGCGCATGGTCTTAATTCTCTTAATGAGTAATGAGTGTTTTTTTGGGCGTAACATGCAATAAACCAATCAGAGTTTCATCATCCATTCCCTTTAAGAGCCAGTTGCGCTCGTGCAATGATGGATTTGCTATTTACATGGCAGAATTTGGCAAGCACAAAGACAGAACACGTCTCCGAAATGCATTGCAATCCTTTAATTGTTTATATTTGGCATGTTTGTGTGCTGCTGTGCATCCCTGTGTTTAATAAGCAGACCCGCCTATACTAACACGCTCTTTAAATAACAAAAAAAAAAAAAAAAACATTGCGCCAGACTTTTTACACCAGGTTTAAGTTGGTCTATGGTGCAGTCTATTAAAACAGCAATCCGCCTGAACACACCTCTTTTTTATACCAGCACGCCCATTAGCCCACAAATGAGCGCTAATGCATTTGTTAATAAAACAACGTGGCGCTGGACGGGAAAATGCAAATGGCGCCGGACTGAAACTAGCAAACACAGTTGCGCTGTGCCTTGCTTTGCATTGCGCTGGGTGTATTATAGGGCCCATGGTTTTGAAATATTTGAAAATGAATACAAATTTATTATCATTTTTACACTGATTGCTATTATACTGATTGATATTTTTATTACTGCTATTACTAATAATGTATAAGTAATATATAAATGAATATATTTAATATCTAAAATAATTATTTAAGTTTATTATAATAGTAATAAAAGTGAAAATAACTTTTCATTCAATTTGATTTAAATATATATTATATAGTCTATCACTATGTTTGTATCAGTGTTGAACCATCTTTGTGTCGGGGAAGTCCTCTGTTGCATGCATTGTTCTGTAACTTGTGTTAAGGCCAAGATTAAAATGCTAAAAGTTCTTTTACGCCCACTCTGGTCTGCTGCATCCCCTTTTAACACTGGAATCTTTTATTGATTTACTGTATATAGCCTTGGGTTTCGGGTGAACCGCAGTAATTGGTCTCCACTGCCTGACCACCTTCAGTATTACCATGCAAAAGCTCAAATGTAAACAGTGGGGCTTACTTTAGGTTGCAGAGGGAGCATCTGCTTGACCTCAAACTAACCTTCAAGGAGGTGACAGAAGAATTTAAGAGGAATGGAGTGTAGGTGTCACTCTCATGTTACTTACTCAAATGCATCTAAGTTTTTCCAGGCCACTGTTGGAAAACATCTGCGTCTCCTCATGCCGGTCTTATTTCCCATCATTCTCTTGACCCGCGTTGACCCCCTCGAGGCAGCATTGGGTCAGGTGTCAGGCCCAAAGCTCATTCTGGACATGCCACACCATTTTCGCTTCCTGATTTTTTTAAATTTTCCTAACTGATCTGCATCAGTCTAGCACATGGAAGCATGTTGATGGAAATGCCAGTGTTTTTTGGCTAGGGATAAAATTGGCCACTAGTTTCACACCTTTCAATTAGTAGGTGAATGTGATATGGCAGAGATGACCAAAACTCGGTTCCTGTTTCAGTGCTACAATCTACTCTATCTGGAGAATGATGTGCCGTCTACTTAGCCTCGCTCTGGGAACAGCACACTGTAGTCTGAGCTTAAGTGTCACGTTTAACATCCTCTTCAGCACTGGAAAAATGGGATTCCATCCTATTTTAGATGACACTGTTTGTTCTTGGCCTGTGTACTTCATTTTAGGAGTGCAGAATTTTGTCCCGTATGATACATATACATTTTTATGGCCACTAATGGGAAATGTATATTATTATTATTATTATTATTATTACTACTACTACTACTACTACTAATAATAATAATAATAATTATATTAACCAATAATTAATATATAAATAGTAATAAATAATACTTAAAATATAAGATCATTAATCTATCTATTATTATTTCTACTACTAGTTATATTAATAACAATAATATATAAATAACAATATATAATAATTAAAATATATTATTATTATTCCAGCTAATATTACATTTCTATTATTATTATTATTATTATCTCTACTGCTAATTGTATTAATAAAAACAACAATAATATATAAATACTAACAATATATAATACTTGTATATTATATATTAATATATTATTACTACTGATAATAATTATCAGTAATATATAAATATTATACTTCATGTATTTAATACATTATTCCATCTACTAAAATAATAATAATAATAAAATATCTTCATCTTTATTTAAAAATGTATTGAAATACATTTTTAAATAAAGATGAAGATATTTTATTATTATTATTATTTTAGTAGATGGAATAATGTATTAAATACATGAAGTATAATATTTATATATATATTTATATATTTATATAAAATGTATTTCAATACATATATATATATATATATATATATATATATATATATGTATTGAAATACATTTTTAAATAAAGATGAAGATATTTTATTATTATTATTATTTTAGTAGATGGAATAATAATGTATTAAATACATGAAGTATAATATATATATATATATATATATACACAGGGTGCGATTTGTGGAAAAAAACAGAGGGGGGTGGTTTTTTTAAACATTTTAATTCATAAAAATAAGTCATGAGAACATGAACTAGATGACGTCATACGCTAATTAGCATATTTATGACGTAAGTGCGTGGTATTGTATTGCCTCCCTATGCTCACATACTGCAATTTAATTTAGCCATTTAATTTAATTCTCAATAAAACTGTTATATATTATTATTGATTAGTTAGTATAGAACCAAATAAAAGTTTATTTATCCAGCATATTCCCATAAAAATAGGCACCGCCATTTGTACATTGATATTCTTTGCGTTATTTCTCAACAGAGGCCAATGAATTGTAAATCTCGCCCATAGGCCTACTTCCATGTTTAGGAATAAGGTAGATAAGCAAAATTTATTTTAAGATGAAAGATTTTAGCTTTTACTTTGATAGGGCAGTTGAGTAACGACAGGAGGTGAAGTTGGAGAGAGAGTGGGTAGAGGATCGGGAGAGGTCCATAAGCTGGGATTCGAACTCAGGACGGCCGTAGTGCAACAGTGCTATATGTCAGCGCACTGCCCAGAAGCCTATTGGTATTATAGAAGGAAGTGTCATTCAAATGGATACGATTTGAATCAGCATTTTGAAGCCGTGTTTCTAAGTGGGTAAATGGAACAGGTTGAACTGTACCCCACAACAGAGTGGCCAGCTCCTGTTGATCTCAGTCTGATTTAATGTGAAGGTTCTGTCTGTCCAGTTTAGGGAGTAATGGAGGAGTTGAGAGGCAGCAAGCTGAGGCTGAGAATCCCTGGCAGAGCTTGGTGAAGGGCAGAAGCTCTGCTGGACCTCACACCACCTGCTGCTGTAGCTGTCAATCAAGCGGCTGAACTTTCACTCTGGCCGCTCTATTTGCTGCAGTGCTGAAAGCTGGTAAGCATGGATTAGTGAGAGAATTCATGCTCCAATTCAGAAAAATGATTCAAAATAAGGGAGACTTGTATGTTAACAATTTTTGATCCTCTGATTTGCAGATTAAATTCAACAGTTGGTATTCGTTACTGGCTCATAGTTAGGGCGTTTTATGTTCTGACTGGTTCTGTTTATTTGTTTTGTGTATTAAGCACTGTAATGCGGAAATGATTTTCTTCCATGCCAGCTGAGTGCGTCATTTGGCATCTGTTGCAGAGAGGGGTAAATATTTAAAAAAAAACTGCCTAATTCTTTGAAAGCGGATTTAAAATAGGTTAATGATACGAAAAGACACACATCAGACTCCTGCGAGGGACACAGCCCGCCTGCCAGTATTACACTCAGCAGGGAGCACAAAAACAAGCAGGCGAGAAAGTGC
The DNA here is from genome assembly GCF_963082965.1 of Carassius carassius. Classification (NCBI taxonomy): domain Eukaryota; kingdom Metazoa; phylum Chordata; class Actinopteri; order Cypriniformes; family Cyprinidae; genus Carassius; species Carassius carassius. The sequence continues at coordinate 11,170,904 of NC_081797.1, read as the reverse complement.
AAGAACAGTTTTTATAGTCCATAGTAAATATGAAAATTATATAGCATTGAACCGTTTAATTTGTTTCTCAAGAAAAAAATGTTTCCTTTCTGAATATAATTTTTTAAATATATATAAATATTTTTGAAGTAAATATATTATAAGGAATTGTATTTTATATATTATAATAATATAAAATAATATAAATATCATATAAAAATGCAAAAAATATAAGATAAAAATATAAAATATGAATATTAAAAAAATCTGTTTTAATACTTTACATTTATTATAAAATTGTATTTATGAGTGTGTGTGTGTGTGTGTATATATATTTAAAATTTCTCAATGTAATTACTTTTCTCTCTGAATGTTATAAATATTATATTATTCAAAATATATATTTATTCCTAGGTCATTTATTATTAATACATATATTTTTATATTCATAATTTATAGTTAGAGTTTCTCGTATATATATATATATATATATATATATATATATATATATATATATATATATGCTTACATTTTATTATTTTAATATTGTTTGAGGAAAATATCATTTAAATGTAACATATATAAATACATATTTAATAAAATATCAAATAAATAAATGTAAAAAATAATTTTAATTAAATTTATATGTATAACTGTCTGTTTTATTTAGTTACATTATTATTTATCAAATTGTGGTAGGTGGCAGGATGGTAAAGATATTTATTGTTGATAATTTGAGAAACAGCTATTATATTCCTATGACAGAAAATAAAGATGATGAGGCTCAGGTCAGATCATTTACAGATCTAAAGCATACTTGGAGCTGCTCTCCATTTTGTACTTGGATTGAGAGAATATCTGCAGCATTTCAAAGCAGGTCTTTTGACACCAGTAACTGCCAAACCACTTTTCAATTATCAGGTGCACCTTAAACACCAGGGCTACTGCCACTCAGCGTCTGTTCCCTTCCCATCCTACTTCCCATTTTAGTGTTCAGCATTCTACTTCACAGCAGTAGTTCTTGTGAGTTCACATTTGACAGCAATTGAGGTGACGCCAACTCCTCATTTCAGCACCATCACGTCTTCATGGACTGCGGTTCTTGCCTTACTAATCGCAGTGTTCTGTTGTAGCTAATATGCATTTGGATCAGTCCAGAATCCACAGGCTTTGGACCAGACAGTTTTTTCACTGTATCCCATTCTTAAATGGAAAATCCACAGTATTCTGGCTCTGTCTTAGCTGCAGCTGTGCACAGCCAAAGTTGAGCAAGAGAGTTAAAATTAAAGCAGAAGTGGCTAATGAAGAGAGAGGAAGAAAGAGAAGAGGAGGGGTGAGATTGGAAACAGAAGTGCTGACTGCACCTGAAAATAAGTGGAAGTGCAGTGAGGATGGTGACAGGGTGGGACAAAAGTACAAAATAAAAATATTATAAATTACACATGCCAATTGTTACTTTTATTAGAATAATTATTCATTTGCAGCATATTGTGCTATTTAGACACCACGATAAAAATTGTTCAAATTTGTTGCTTGTTTTATATAATAATAATAATAATAATTAGTTAAAGTATATTTAAAAAAATAAAATAAAATAGTTTTTTTGGCAGCAATAGCCTTGTGGGCAGCGCGCCGTCATATCGAATCGCGTCCCGAGTTCGAATCCCGGCTCTAGGACCTTTCCCGATTCTATTACTCAAAATTCTCAAAAAAGTGTAAATATAAAGCTATATATACGAGATATAAATTAGAGATTTTATGTATGTATGATTTTTTGTAAAACTGTATAATTTTTTTATTAATTACATTTATTATTTGTTACATAATTTTTTTTGTTTACATTAAGATATGGTATATTGGCCATAATTTAGCCTGAACATGGAAGCGTATTTTGTCACGACCAGGCCATATTAAATAATATTGGCCACTTTCATCATAATGTTTGACAATCAGCCTCTGGCTTCTATACGATTTTTTTACCGGAAGGGCAATAAACACCATTAGATCTCCCACTGTCACTTATGTTTGCACAATGTGCCACATGTTCAGCACACCGCCTTTTTGTGTCAAACATTTTTACAGCATGGTAAGACATCGTGTTCTCATTTAACCTTGTGCAAGTGTTTTCTTATCTTTTTTCTCTCACACATAAAACAGTGTTTGATTGTGAGGCCACAAAAAGCAGAAGAGAGGATGTGGACTCTCTCTCTTTCGTTGTGAACAGTTTGCCAATGAGCATTGGATCCAACACGTCTCAATGAGGTGTCAGTTGGCTGCGTGATATCTCCTGCTGATACCAAAGCTTTTCCAGGCAGTGGGCTGTTGACCCTGGTGTTAATCATTGGCTGTAAGATCAGTAGGGTTGTGCATTGTAAGCACGATGCCTTCGTGCTCTTTTTTTTTTTTTGGCAGTTTTGAATTTCCAATACTATTGAACTTTGGCTTTTTCTTTTATTTCGCCTATTGTAGGGCTGGGACAACGCGTCGAGGTCAAAAAATACGTCGACGCAAAATATGCGCATCGATTTGTCGACCTGTTTTCATTTCTCTAAAAAATGTTTGCAAAACGTTTACCTTATGTGCGCTGAATATACGCGATGGCCGGATCAACATTCTGTCCAACGTTATATAACCAATCCAGGGGTTTTTCTGCATTGATCGGTGAGTGATGTAGAATAGAATGACTGAGGCGCCTGACAGGGCGCGTACGAGAGAGAACCCCGGCTGTGCGCGCGCACTCACAGTCTTCAAACAACACGAGCGCTTCTTGCTCTCCCTCTCCCTTGTGCATATTAATAAAAATCATTAAACACGATAGAAAAAAGGCAAAACACCAAAGTTTCACGCGCGCTCGCGCACTCTCAGTCTTCAAACTACACGAGCGCTGTCTTGCTCTCTCTCTCTCCCTTGTACATATTAACCAAAATCATTAGACACGATAGAAAAAGGGCGAAACGCCAAAGTTTCACGTGGAGCATTCGGAGATTTTTTTTTCTCCATGACAGGCTGCTGGCTCCCACTGTTATTTTTTTTTTGTTAAAGCACTCTCTATATTAGCTTAAAGCCCTCAAGTTTACATTGGTTACTGTATTCTTTTAATTGCTCTAAACAAGTATTTTGGGTGACCTTTTTTATTGAATGCTAGACATCAAGTTGTTATTTTCATCTGAAAGAAGAACTTTTTTCAGTAAGCTATACCCTATGTGTTCAGTAAGCTTGTTTCAGTAAGCTATGTGTTTTCAAGGCTTCAAGGTTTTATTGAATGCCATCTCTATACAAGTGCAAAGTAATGCATTCTTAGTCCGTCTTTTATTTTGTAATTTTAAGAGCAATAAACATATATTGCAATGTTAAGGAATTCATGTTTTTTTCATTCAGATATGTAAATCAACATGTATAAATTGTTAGTAGTCAATTAATGGGGAGATAATCAAAATCGAATCGGTCTGAAAAAATTAATCGTTAGATTAATCGATGCACCGGAAAAATTATCGCTAGATTAATCGTTTAAAAAATAATCGTTTATCCCAGCCCTAGCCTATTGCTTATGCAGGCTGATATGTGATATGGTTATCAGAATGCGTTTGCGTATATAACCTATATTTTTGTATGAATGGTTTGGTTATTAGTACCAATTTGGCTTTTGCTTTTCAGTGTGAAGTGTTGAAGATCCTGAGTATTGTAGTAAATGTAGGTGAATGACTCTATGTAAGGTCAAAACTATATTGGCAGCATAATAAAGTTTTTTTTTTCTTTGCCACTATTTGGCCAGTTTTATTGATAATGATATTATAGAGAGGACAGAAATGAGGAGGAGGAAAACAAGACAGCACAGGCCATATTGGTGATATGACCCCATATAATAAATTACAATAAATTATACATTTTAAATTATACTGTGTGTCCTTATATATATATATATATATGTGTGTGTGTGTGTGTGTGTGTGTGTGTGTGTATAATTGTATGATTTAACTGGTATTTCTGTAATAGATCATTAATTGCGTTTATTTTAATATTTTATGAAGGATATATAAGGAATTTTTTCTTGTATAGTTGTTTTATTTTACATATTTTATGAGAAAAATCTTTCATAACAAATGTATATTTTTATCAGATGTCATGTATAATTTCGGTAGCACTTTATTTTACAGTCCTGTTCCCCATGTACATAATATGTACTTATTATAGTAATTACAATAACTATGTAATTAGGTACTAACCCTGAACCTACCCCTAAACCTAACCCTACCCCATGTAGTTACCTTGTATTACCAGAACTTTCTTAGATAAATACACTAAGTACACGTACTGTAAAATAAAGTGCAGCCATAATTTCTATTTAATTGTGTCAGTTTAAATTCATTACAATAATTGACATTGTTTATAAATTTTATTTTCATTTTATTTTTTGATTACATTTTATGTGTGATTTTCTCTAGCTCTGTTATCATGACTTCCTTTTCCCTTCTTCCTCTTTGACTTCTAGGCAGATTGCAAAAGATAGACGCTACAGGGAGGAAAGTAGGAAGTTAAATTTATCATAAAAGCAGTCCGTGCAACTCTTGTGGCATTTTTTTGTGGCAGTCTTCTTAAGCCTTACAGTAGCTTTGTTTGAGAAACAGACTGAAGTATTAATTGTAGGGCTGGGCAAGTTAACACGTTTTTATCTCAGTTTTTTTTTTTTATTATTGAAAGTTCTTTGCTCACTGGCTCAGAATACAGATACAAACAAATCATGGGTCACAGGAGGGGATGCTCCTGATCAAATTATTTAGACTAAGCATCAGCATTCACAAACCACTGTTCTTTTTAACAGAAAAGAATGCAACATTCTCGTAATCATGACTTTATAAATGGTAAATAGGTAGTTTCAAATAGCACGTGAAGACAGCAGAAAAGAGCTTGCTCAACACAGTGGAGTTCATTGTTTTGTTAACTTTGTGGTTTATTATTTTGAGTCGTATGGGACACGGTAACACAGCCCTCTCACAATATACTGCTTTACACATCTATCGCTTTTGCCGCTCAGAAATATTCACGCAATCATGCACCACTTATCAGAAGATCTGCACTCCGGCGCGGTTAGCGCTCACACTCACTGATCTATATTTAACTGAACTGCGCTCTTGCCCACCTCTTCCAACCGAGCCAGGGACTGCTGAAAGGAATGATCACACTAGTCAAACAAGCCAGGCTTTGGGGGTTAAGATTGCCTAGTGTGAGCACACCCTAATTATTCTCCTGCACCCGCCCATCAAGTGTTGTCCTGCACCGTACTCTGCTACGATGGGTCCCGCAAACGTGCAGGTCTCTAATTGGAAGATGCCTGTTATAATGTTATTATCGAGGCTCTGGACTCGGAGCATAACTTGTTTTTCTCTAACAAACTATAAAATATTTTCTATAAAAACGTTAATGTCCTGGCAGTGACAAATAGCTTGTTTTATATTTAATTTAATTACATTAATGTTATAAGTTAAGATTAACAAGAAATATTTTAACTGCTATTATGTAAAAGGAATACTGCTGTAAAAATAAAGCACCTTATTTAAAGTGTTTGCAAACCAAATGTTATTGCACTTTTGTTCATATAGCAGTACTTTTAAATGAAAAAAGGACACAGTACACTACTTTTGAATGCATTATTATGTATCATGCGTTTAATCGCGATAAAAAAAAAAAAATCATTGTCCAGATAACTGCAAACTGTTGCAACTAAATTGAATTTGAGATCTGAATCAGACTTTTTAGTGAACGAATCATTCAGACTCAAGCTCACCATTCCTGCATGACCCACATCCATGGGGCTCTTAGCCAGCGGAAGGCAGTAATAATCAATTTCCCACAGGGAGAACTGTGACATCAGTTACTCAAAGACAGCCAAATTTAATTTCCTTCCCTCCATCCGCCGCGTAATGCCATGTTAATGGTTTCCTGCTCTGAAACATTACGGCTGCCACAATGAGCATCAATTTGTATCTGCTACGAGCAGCACCAAAGTGAGCTGACCTGAGCCAAACACACACTTTGCTCTGCCGTGGATTATATTTAGGCTGTAGAGTTTAAACTTTACACTGCCTTTGCGGCTTTCTGCTTTTTCTTCTGCTTATTCTCTTTATTACATTGAGTATGTAGCATTGACAGTGTTGCAACAATTTAATAAGAAGAAATATATTTATTTAATTATATATTATAAATAAATGTATTTAAATATAAATATATATTTACATTTATTCATTTATTAAGCAGACGCTTTTATCCAAAGCTGTGCTATAACACACAGTGAAGAATACAGTGACTGTTTATTTGTCTTCATTGAGCTTGAGCTTTTGTTTTCTTTTTAATTTAGGATAGTATTAGTCTTTTTGTGATAATGACACTGTAGCATGAATCATGAAATTTCTATGGTATCAGAAAATTGTATATCATAAAGTCCTTATTTAAAGCAAAAGTAACTATATTGTGATTATTGTTGCTGTAAATATAATTAATCATGTCGTGGTATAAGATTTTGATCATATGGCCCACCCCTAGGTTGTACTGTACCCAGCTACTTTGTCTAAAGGAAAATGTATAGTTTCGAGTTTGCCAAACACTGAGGCCGACTATGTGGCATGCAAAGTCTGTTTTAAAGATCTGTATTTTTATCCACTCCTACAGTGGCATTTTACCCGAGGATAGTAAATGAATTTCTGTTTGTGTTTTTGTTATGCCAAATTAAAATAGTGCATAAACAGCACCTTCAAGACTTAACCTTCAGTTTTCTCACAGTGACTCATCTTTGCCTACTCCGAGGGGCTAAATTTCCACCTACACATCCTCAGTTGACACCACCACCACCTACAAAGCAGCCTGTATGTTTAACCTTGCCTGCATTCCAGGCAACAGGGCACAAACAGTAACAAAAAAGGAGCCACGTCCCAGACAAAACAAGCGTTTCAGGCGACACGCAACAAACTTCAGTCTCACTCGCAAGGTTGTTTAATGCTGAATTTTTCCATCACGACTCTGCTGATCACTGTGAGTCACAGACTCTTGAGTGTAAAATGAATGGAGGTGTTTGAATGCTGTAGAACATGCTGGATAGGAAAATGATGGACGCTTGGTAGCTTTACTGTACTTTTCAAATTATTTGTGGAAAAAAGCAAAGCTGAAAGGGATTCTCAGGCTTAGATCAAGTATAAGTATTAATTCTTTCAAAGGAAAACAGTAAAAACTTTGGGGTCAAAGGCTATTCAGCTGCTTTAAATTGATCAAAAGTGACAGTAAACACAAATAAATGCTGTTGTTTTGAACTTTCTATTCATCAAAGAATCCTGAAAAAATATCACAGCTTCCACAAAAATATGAAGCATCTGTTTTCAACATTGATAATAATCAGATTCTTTAGCAGCAAATCAGCAGATTACAATAATTTCTGAAGGATCACTTGACACTGAAGACTGGAGTAATGATGCGTCACAGCAATAAATTACATATTAAAACATATTCACACAGAAAACAATTTAAATTGTAATATTTCACAATATTTTGCTATATTACAAATATACTATGTTCTACTAATATAAATACACTTATAAATCAAAGGTATTGTATAAAATGTATATAATGTATTTTGAATATATATATACAGTACAGACCAAAAGTTTGGAAACATTACTATTTTTAATGTTTTTGAAAGAAGTTTCTTCTGCTCATCAAGCCTGCATTTATTTGATCAAAAATACAGAAAAAAACAGTAATATTGTGAAATATTATTACAACTTAAAATAATAGTTTTCTATTTGAATATACTTTTAAAAAAATAATTAATTCCTGTGATGCAAAGCTGAATTTTCAGCATCATTACTCCAGCCTTCAGTGTCACATGTAACATCCAGTCTATCACATGATCATTTAGAAATCATTCTAATATTCTGATTTATTATGAGTGTTGGAAACAGTTCTGATGTCTAATATATTTGATGAATAAAAGGTTAAAAGGAACTGCATTTATTCAAAAGAAAAAAAAAATTCTAATAATATATTTTCTTTACTATCACTTTTTATCAATTTAACACATCCTTGCTGAATAAAAGTATTGATTTTATTTAAAAAAAGAAAGAAAAAAAATTACTGACCAGTAGTGTATATTGTTATTACAAAATATTTATATTTTAAAAACATAGCTTCTTTTTTTATTTTATTTTTATTTTTTTTATTTATCAAAGTATCCTAAAAAAGTATCACATGTTCTGAAAAAATATTAAGCAGCAGAACTGTTTCCAACTTTGATAATGAATCATCATATTAGAATGATTTCTAAAGGATCATGTGATAATGATCCTAAAAATTCAGCTTTGCATCACAGAAATAAATGATCATTTAAAGTATAATAAATTTAAAAACAATTATTTTAAATTGTAATAATATATCACAATATTAAAATTTTTCTGTATTTTTGATCAAATAAATGCAGGCTTGATGAGCAGAAGAAACTTCTTTCAAAAACATAAAAAATAGTAATGTTTCCAAACTTTTGGTATGTACTGTATACACATACATACATATATATTTGTGTGTGTGTATATATATATATATATATATATATATATATATATATATATATATGTATATGTATATATGTATATATATATATATATGTATATGTATATGTATATATATATATATTATTGTCAGTAATAATTAATTTTTTTTATGTTAGGCGCTGTATGTAAATGTTCAACTCTACTAAAGAATAGAAATACCATAATATATTTGCAGATATTTAAGAAACATGCTAAATTACCATACTTGTTTATCTGAAAAATAATGCTTCAGTCAGTTATTCTCCTTTGAAAATGTGCATTCAGGGCCGAAATGTCTGTAGTTGTTTTGGTTTGTGAAACCCGCCCACTGCAGGTTTACCCAATTATATTTCGGCACCCCGAGTTGCCAGTTGGCAGAAAACACAGCACATTTCATTTCATCCATCATCAAGTGTGCTCAATCTTGTTAGTCGTTAATCTGGTAACCTGCATGTGCATCAAGTCTGAGGGGGAGGGGCCGGGTGAAAAAAACCCTCTCCAATATTTTGAATTTGGACTGCAATACCTAGTTCAACCACTCTGTGTCAAACCTACATACAACACCTTTAAAATGTAAGTTCACCCAAATATGAATATTCTGTAATTACTCACCCTCATTTCATTTCCTTCGTTCATCATTGGAACACAAATATTTTCGATGGAATCTGGAGCTGTCTTACCCTGCATAGACAGCAAAGCAACTGAAATGTTCCCAAGTCCAGAAACGTAGCAAGGAGATCTGTGAATTAATCCATGTGACATTAGTAGTTCATCCACAATTATACGAAGCTACGAGAATACTATTTGTGAGCAAAAGAAAAAAAATAGGCAGCTGAGATATTCTCCAAAATGGCACTAGGGTGATGTAGAGGAGACAAATTGTTAAAATTGTTTTTTTCTTTTTTTTGCGCACAAAGTATTCTCGTAGCTTCGTATAATTGCAGATTAACCACTGATGTCACATGGATTAATTCACAGATCTCCTTGCTACCAGATACCATAGAAAATATCTTCATTTGTGTTCCGATGATGAACAAAGGTCTTACATGTTTGAAACAACATGAGGGTGAGTAATTAATGATAGAATTTTCCTATTTGGGTGAACTAACCCTTTAAGAGAGTTTATTAGGTTATTGATGTTATTTTGATGTTTATGACTGCCTTCCTTCACGTCAGTGTCACCCAACACCACAAAGACATGCCCTCCATTATATCTGATAAACATGTATTTCCCTATAGACATGGTATTTTCACTTTCCATACATTTTGGTTTTGTGATTCCTTCAACCTGATTTTGGGGCGGTTGGAATCATTTAAGGTGTGTGTGCGCAAATCCGCCTGATGACTCATCCAGTCTGTGGGATCTAAAACTGTGCCTCCGATAGGAATTGGGTCAGAATGCAGCATTCGTCGTCCCTCTTCCCCCATTTTTTTGATTTGAGTTCCACCAGTGAAATTCATGCTTTCAATTCTAATTCAATGAATTACAAAGAATCCCTTAATGATATTACATTATTCTGTCTGATTGTTTCTAAATCCATTTCTTTTATTTCAGATTGATGAAGCAGGTTCAGCCTGGTTTGCATAAGCGAGTTATATCATATCCTGTGGACTAGGCATTTAGTTGTTTCAGGTCATTGGCAGCATCGGCACTCATTGTGAACGCAGAGCGGATGAGAGGGTACTGACAGAGATCTGCAGGTTTTATTGCAGTGGTTGGTTGTGTGTTCTCGATGAGGGCGTACACTTCAGTCACAATCGAAATGTGACATAACCACTTAGTCACAGAGCTGGTTATAAAATGCTGCAGTTTTGTGGTATCTCTGAAAAGGATATTTATCTACCCTGAAGCCAACGTGTGGGCGAGTGAAAAGTGGTTTGATACGAGAACAGACGGAGAGGAAAAAAAGGAAGCGTCTGCTTCCCCTACCATAGCGTGCGGGAGCCATCTCTGATATTCCAGTCTTTCAGTACGGCTTTATGTTTTCTATCTTTTCATCTGGAAGACTAACCAAACAGCTCTGCTTTTGAAGCCCAGGGTCAGGGTTTGTGTGTACACACGCACGTGTGTGTTCATCTCGGAAGTGTGTGTTCCTCATTTAGGGACAAAGACCTGTTTCAAAGCCCATTTCCTGAGCACTGATGCACACCAAAGCAAAAGCGGGTCCTCTTTGGGCTTCACCCGTCACCTGACCTCCTGTGTGAAGCTCTTGGTGCTGCAGACAGCTGTGGTCTCGGTCCCCTGACAGGACGTGGCCTACATTCAGAAGTGACAAGTGTTGGTTTCACTTTTCCACTAGTCCAGCCAGCATGAGGGGTCAAATACACCATATCATAAAGAAGTGTTAGAGTTGGCTTGCAAAAATAGCCGGCATCGTAATCATTGAAATAGGACATGTGCAAATATGATAACATGACATAGCTGTGCAGTGATTTTAAACCGGCTTATCATTCACTAGCTTAAACGTGTGTGTGTGTATATGTATATATATGTATATATATATATATGTATATATATATATATGTATATATATGTATATATATGAGGCAGTTGCACATAATATTCTCTATAATATACTAAAAGTGTACAATGTGCATTATACATTTTTTTTCTTTCTATATACTATATATGTGTGTGTATTTATATTTTAATATATAAGTTTATTTTTTATTAATTGTAAATAATTTGTATTGAGAATTAAGAGAGGTTTTAGAGGTTTAAAAATTAGGTTTAAGAATTCCATTTAAATTAAAACAGTCTTTTAATTTCTTTAATATTATGCTTTTTTAAAATAATAGTTTTTTCCTTATCAGCACTGGAAAAAAAATATTCACTTAAAAACACTGAACAACAGCATTTTTAGGCATTGGTTTTAAATGTGAATTATGATTTCTTTTTCTTTTTAAGTTCAGAGTCTTAAGAGTCTTATCGAGGAGCAATTCAGGTTCCGTTTCAGATTCACAGATAATCTCGCAAAGTGTGCTAGTGAAAAAAGTAAGTTTAGCTTTCATTTCCTTCCCAACTTTAATACTATCGACTCTGTTAATAGAGCAGGAAGCATAGGACATGTGCATGCTAATATGAAACTTAATCCGTCCAGCGACTGGTGCCAGATACTAGCTTAAACCCCATTAGACAGCCTTTAGCAGATACTTAACACGGCAGAAACCAGACTCTGATCCACAGAAAGACTGTTAAAGGCAAGAGAGATGGAGTAGGAGTAATGAAAATGACGGTCAAAGAGTGCCTCCTTTGATATCAATAAAATTTCCTTGTACGAGACAGCTCACTTTAATGATATTACATGGCATCCTGTGACAAGGAAAATCTTCTATCTTCTGTCACAAGACTAGACCAGTCAGTGGCTTAGTGGCAGTGAGGAGGCATATGGTTTTTAAAAAAAAATCGAACCATTTTTGGACTTTTAGTGCTTATCCTTGAGGACAATCTTGGGTTACATCAACATTGTTCTAATATTAGTGCTAATGAGGAGTCAATATTGTTGTGAGGAGACCGTTGAGAAGGTGTCTTCCCATTTCTTAATGAGCATCGGACCAGACACGACTTCAGCGGCTGCTCTGATCTTGTCAAGTATCCAGTCATTATGCTCCATTTCCCGGGTGTTCACTGAGTAACAGAGTGATATTTCAAAGGGTTGTTGGGGTGGTTTTGGTGTTGTTGAGGGACCTCATAAATATTCCCAATGGCCTAGTGAAGTACCTGCTTAATGGCCAGTAAGCCTGTTGACATAAATTATATCTGCGCTGGCATAAAGACCCTCAGTTTTGGCCTCGGAGCTGAATGAATATGTACAAAATGTAATGACCCACCTGTACCCACTTCAAACTTCAGACTGCAACACTGTTTTTGACTGAACACTACAGCTGTTAATACGGTGCACATTCTCTTTTCTTCCCTTGCACTGCCACCAAGGGAACAGAATTAGTGTAACTCTTTGCGAGCAACCACAGATACACTGTTGTCATGGCAACTGGTGAAGCAATCAGGAAGAGGTCACTCATTCACCTTTCACCACAGACTAGTTTCTTGCCCAACCAAAGCTCATTGAGTAAGAAACACTTGGCCAAATCTGACCTTTCTGCTTTGGTAAGGCAGTGTTATGTGTCAATTAAATAAGCATTAACCTCAAGGAAGGCTCCTTATACTCAAGAGCTGCCATGTATTAGGTGTTTGTTGGAGGTTATAGTACATTAAAGAATGATCATGTGACTTTTACTCATGCCAAGTGAGCTGTGGATTAAAAAAAAAAAAACTGTTTCCATTGCAGTTTTGCGAAATATTCTTTTTTTGAATTGCCTAAAAACCACCTCATGTGAGCATATACATTTTTTTCCTATATATGCAATTTTGTGCAAATTTGACGTGTTTCCATTTGGTGTATTTTCAATTTGCATTTTCCATTTACACCATTTGAAGGGTAATGGAAACGGAGCTACTGATTGGTTGTTCATATCTTTAACTACAGTTTGTATTTAGATTATTTGTATATTTGCCAATGAAAGTGCATTTTTGTCCAAACATTTAATGTTTACTTGTACTAAAATTATCGTTGAAGTTAGCGTTAAGTGAACAATCACCCTATTTGCTAAACATATGTTATTGTGAACAATTTATCCATACAAGGAAATCTATGTAAATATTTTTTATTTGTAAAAAATGTATGTGAAAACAGAATTGTTGGAATCGGCATGTAATTAAAATCCACCTTATCTTTGTAATTGCATGATCTTGTGTTGAAAAAAAGTTAATTGTTTTTCTTTCTTTTTTTTATGACCTCGTAATTTTATATTAAAATATATTAACTTGATCTTCTGGTAAAAACAATAAGCTTCTTTCTATTTTTGAGTGCTACGACCTCATTTCAAAATATAATCAACAACCGGTGGGAACCAGATCCCACCCTACGCTTTTTCTTTTACGATAATCCACTACACTCAGAGGAACATCACAATACAGAACAAAAGATTTATAACTACTTCCATTTTATTACAATTTTACTGGAACCTTTAAGCGGGATCAATCATAGGAATCTGAGCCAGAACCTTTATGATTCCCATCCGTAGTTAGTCCCAAAGATGTGAGATTGAACATTAACGTCATGAATACACGTTGACCCTCACCTTCCAGTGATTTTTACAATTGACATGTCACTGCTACTAGCACAGACAATATATTCCAAGTGCTGTTTTCTACAAGGTTACAGAATATACAAAAGAAGATACAAGGTTTGGAGCTTATAGCGTGAGCAAGGTCTGAGCGTGAAGCGTGTAAATGAGGCTAGCAGATGTTGCCCAGATGTGGCTGGTGGGTGCTGGAGGACCCCAGAACGAACCCCTCCACACACTGACAGCTTTGTTCACCTCCTCCCCTCCTTTCCTAGGGCATGATGCTGTCTCTCAGGCCTGCGCTTTGAAGTCAGGACACTGCACAGGAAGTAAGGGGCTGCAATCGATTTTCTTCCTGCATTAGGGCAGGAATGTATGACCTTCCCTCCTTCTCATAATATTGTGTCTCTGTTCTGGAGCTGGTCAGGATTTTGGTTGTATGTATGATCGGGTCAGAGGCCCATGTACTGATTCCATGTTTCTATCAGGTCTTATTAGCAAAAAAAAATATGTTGATGTGGTTTCTACATTTCCTGTTGATACCACCGTTAATCTGAAAAATAAAACCATTTAATGACCTTAATGTCAATCCAAACCCATATGATCTTTCATCCGCAGAATACATAAGAAGAAGAAAAGTTAATACATAAAATTAAAGTTGCACTGAAATTTTTTATTAATTATTACAAATTTTTTTTTTTGGTGCTTTTGAAATTGAATTTTTCTTGATCTGAGAGGAAGTGAGTGGTGTGGGGGGGGGGGGGGGGGGCAGGATCAGAAAAGGTCTGCGGGTAGGGATTCAAACTCGGGTCACCTGAAGCACTACTGCATCATATATCGGGACGCTGCCTATGAAATATTGGCAAGTGAAAATATTCAGCCTGAAAATGAAAAAATAATAATAATAATTCAGTTTCGGCCAAAATAGTTTTGGAGATCAAAGTTGAAGGTAAAACTTGGATTGGAGGCCAGTGTTTTTGAGCTCCGAAAAGTACGCTACAAGTAGTCCTTAAAAGCCTTGTTAAGCCATAAACTAGCTTTGAACGAGGATCAGCCCAAAAATGCGACCTACTTTTAGGTGTTTATTGTTAAAAGAGCCCCTGGGACATTCTGCTAATCATCTCTTTTTGTGTTCCACAGAAGAAAGAATGACATACAGATTTGGACCATTATGGGTAAATGATAACAGATCTTTTTCTAATTTTGGTACCCTCATTCCTTAGGATGTAAGAAGCCATGACAGAGCAACAAGTGGCAGAGAACAGCCCATCTCAGGTCCAGGTCGAACTCATATGCGACACAGAGAAGAGGAGGATGAAGACCAAGAAGAAAGGTTTGCTGGCAGCATGACAGCATCTAGAGAGGAGCGTTCGGGTATCCCATCGAGCATTACTAGCACTCTGGAGAACATTGTGCAGCAGTTGGACATCCTGACCCAGGTGAACCACTTTTAGGTCATCTTAGTTCTGCTTTTCTAGATCTACAGAGCAAATAAGATCAGATGTAGTTTGTTTTTCTAGTCAAATCCAGTCATTTAAATCTTGATTTTTTTGTAAGGGTGAAAGATTTCTATGCAGATTTCACAAATTAACTGTACTGACTGCATTGAAACTGCATTGAAAGCTTCACTATTGACAATAAACAGTGGACCTTTTTGGCCATGAAATGTGACCACAACTTTAACTGTTGATTCTATTCTCTCAGACGGTTGCCGTCCTCGAGGAGCGACTTACTCTGACTGAAGACAAATTGAGGACA
Organism: Carassius carassius; assembly: GCF_963082965.1. Lineage (NCBI taxonomy): Eukaryota > Metazoa > Chordata > Actinopteri > Cypriniformes > Cyprinidae > Carassius > Carassius carassius. The sequence continues at coordinate 11,155,470 of NC_081797.1, read as the reverse complement.
TGCTTGGACAACCAGGTCCTGCTTCTGCAACAGACACAGCAAGTGGACGGGTCAGAAGAGGAAGCCGAGGGTCCGTCTGTGTGAGGGATACCCAACCATGGTGGTCCTAAATTCAGTGGTAACTTCCTCTGGCCTGCAGTAGAGGACATGCCAAATCCCTCTTTTTTTTTTTTTTTTTTAGCTTAAAGACTTCCAGCTGTGTCATTCCGAGTAAGAACATTGGACTTAACAATGCAAAAAAAAAAAGGACACAAGATGAAAAGACACAAAGCAGTGTAAGGGAAGGGCTTCAGGGGATTTGAGGGGTTATACAGCATTCTCACCCAAAAGTCATGGTAAGAGGACAGCTGCAGCTAAGACAACATCCCGGTCATGTTTTGACAGCTGCAAGCAAGACATCAGGAAAAAGACTGATAGAAGAGACAAACATGCACAGATTTTTACAGTATCAGGATTGGGTTGTGTCTGCTGCATCACATGTATTATGTAAATATAGACCATTATGAATGAATTACAGTCTCTGGTGTGATTAAGTCCCAGGCAGCATGAATGGTTTGTGCATGTGCATGTAAGGCCATGTAAGTGTCCTCAGAGACACTTGCAGCCTTGTTTACTCTTTCTCAATCAGCCGCAGCCTTGTGGTTTTCCTCTGGGTGGAGGACAGACGGAAGCAGGGAGCCAATCGACAGAAGGGCCCAGCGGTTCTTTGTTTGTTTTAGCTTTCTTTGTGTGGCAGCTCTGCTAAACTCTTCCTGACAGTCTTACATAAAAACAATGCATCCAAATGGTGGTGAAAACTAATAATTTAGACCAGTTTCCCAAAGGAAAAAAAAGACGTGGCTGGCACGCTTTATGAACTATATGTGCTAGAGTCATTGAGTTTTAGTGACTACCATTACAGTGGACAGATGATTAAAAGTCATTTTTAGCCATTCAGATTGTGATGTTACAAACCACTCTGGTTGATTGGATATATGCTTTTTCGTTTTCATTAAAAGGTTCAAATTATACATAAAGAATTTGTCATAAACAAAAAAAATTCAATATGTGACTGTTGTTATTGCTACAAATTACAGCCGAACTTCTCTAACCACTTCCTCTGTGTCTCGTACAGACTGCAGGTGTGCTTGTGACCTCTCTGTGCATAACACAAGCACCTTGTCTCTGGTGGGGCACCAAAAAAGGGCTAGAGCAACCAACTCATGAACAAAGAGAAGATAATAGAAACAAATGCATGTGTGCCTGTGTAAAAGTAATTGTGTTAGGCTGCCTGCTTGTGCATGTGCCGATGGATTTGTGCACATGCAAGTTCTTGCAAGACCCACATATGGTAAAGTGGTTGCTTGCTTACGAGGCAAGGGAAGGTAAACATTATCTTTAGCTCCCCAACAGACATCAGAGGACTAGTTCTTCATCCTGTTAGCCAGGCCTGGTTGGCATTGAATCAAAGTACTTTGAGGAAATTCCCTCTGACCTTTTGTTCAAGAAAAAAAAAATAAAAGAATAAAGATGGAGTAATGGAAAAGAGCTTGCTCATATTGTTTCTGCAATGCCACCTGCAAAAAAAAACTTGCTCCATTTTTTTAATTTAGGGGAACGTCTGTTGAGAGGTTTTCCCTTTCAACAAATATAGATGGGGGCTGGAAAGTTTAAAGATAGGTATACACCTGTTGTGGGTTGGAGACCTTACTGAAGTGAAAGTTTCCAAACTGGTGAGAGAAACCCTGGTTGGAGCAATGCTGGCTTAAAGAAAACGCTTGGAAAGCTGCTTGGCCAATCAAATTCAGGGACCAGAATTATCTGCTGTTTCAAAGCATTTTGGTCAATAAGACTGAATCTGATTCACTTATTTTTACATTAGTTATAATTCCCTCAGGCACTTATCGTGAAATCTGTGGCTCGCGTCAGGACCTTTAAAACACTCGTTCTTATTCACATCTGTGTTTTAAAGCACCCTCACACCTGCTTCCAAAGACAGATGGCTTCGCCCCTTTCTTGTTTATTTTTGCCTGGAACCTAAAGTAGTTCCAACCTCACGTGGCATATTAAGATTTGAAATGATTACTGTCCTTTAAAATGACTTCAAATAAAACATCAAAACAACAGACAGAATCAAATATCAAAACTTTAATGACTAGCTATCCATCCATCCATCCATCTGTCCATCGATCACAAAAATCAAAACTTAAATGACTAGCCATCCATCCATTCATCTATCTAAAAATCAAAACTTAAATGACTAGCCATCCATCCATCTCAAAAATCAAAACTTAAATGACTAGCCATCCATCCATCTCAAAAATCAAAACTTAAATGACTAGCCATTCATCATCTATCTATCCATCTATCTCAAAAATCAAAACTTAAATGACTAACCATCCATCCATCCATCTTTCCATCTATCTCAAAAATTAAAACTTAAATGACTATCCATCCATCCATCTATCCAACTCAAAATTAAAACTTAAATGACTATCCATCATCCATCCAACTCAAAAATCAAAACTTAAATGACTAGCCATCCATCCATTCATCTATCTAAAAATCAAAACTTAAATGACTAGCCATCCATCCATCTCAAAAATCAAAACTTAAATGACTAGCCATCCATCCATCTCAAAAATCAAAACTTAAATGACTAGCCATTCATCATCTATCTATCCATCTATCTCAAAAATCAAAACTTAAATGACTAACCATCCATCCATCCATCTTTCCATCTATCTCAAAAATTAAAACTTAAATGACTATCCATCCATCCATCTATCCAACTCAAAATTAAAACTTAAATGACTATCCATCATCCATCCAACTCAAAAATTAAAACTTAAATGACTATCCATCCATCCATCCATCTTTCTATCTGTAAGTAATAATTAAGATCTAAATTAATATTACAGTGCTGTACCTTAATCTGATCTTTATAATTATATTTCTAATCATTATTATCTTTGAATAATTAAAAGCCTGTGAAGAAATTCTATGCATGATAAAAACTGACACATTCCTAGCGCTCGCTGTTATGAATAACTGAGTATTTGCACTATTTTTATCACAGCTGATGGAATCTTGTAGGTGTTTGCAAAAGAGTTGAGTCTGAAAATTTGCATTGGAAATTAGGATGAAATGATGAATAAAAAACAATGTCTTGGGTTAACACACTGTTAAAAGTGTAAAAATCTCCTTAAAAAGAAAGGTATTTTAAAAGGTGTGATGGGCTAATAACCTCCCACCCAGCTACTTTCCTCCTTTGCTTTAAAAAAAAGTATTTCCTGCTAACCGAAAACCCCCTGTGCTCTTATCTCAAACTGTTTTTTTTAAGCCCAATGCCTTTTGAAGTCACACATTTGCACAGCCTGTAGCAAATCCTTTGACCCCAAGTGTGTTTTAGTTTTCTTTGATTAAATAACACAGGGAAGGAACCTGATGTTTTTTCTGAAGAGAGATGTCAAGTTCAAAGGACACAGAGGTGTGTTGATTACAACAGCTGCACTTAATAAAATATCAGAGGAACATGAAAAGAGAACAAAAGAGCGTGTTTTGATTTCACACCAAACAGGTTTTGTTCTTGTTGTGTTTTAAATTGAAGTGGTTAGTAAAGATGTTTTACACATTATGTCTTTTTTGCTTTTTGAAACGTTTTGTCTAAATAGGTCTTTTTATTCACCCACAAGTGCCATTTGTGTGGGAAGTCGTTGGTGTTGGTGAGTTTTCATACCATTTGTTGTGATTTTCCAAATATTGTTTCTGATTAAAAAAAAAAAGGAGTCAAACATTGATTCTGTCTTTACAATTTCCTCTGACATCTCAAAACTACTGTATATTCTTTGTTATGCTTACATTTCACAAAGTCTAGAAAAGGGCCCTTTTCCTGTAAACTCTCACGAGCTTCCGGTTTTCATAGATATCTGTTTTTTCTTTCTCGTGTCCATTCAGCTGGAGGAGGAAATGTGGGAACAGGCTGTCCCTGCTGCTGATAAGGACGTACGGAACTTCCTACCTTCCACATATGGGACCGGTCCTTTAACTGGAAAGAGGTGCTGCCAGGGGTCATTGCAAATGTAAGAACATCCGTCCTGTCTCCCCACAACCTGTTTGAGAAATCTGACCTCGTCATAGCGCATTTTCTTTGTACTGTAGAAATGAAAAAAGAGGAACAGAATTTCCTGTGGGAAAAATATATTGTTTTTTTGTAGACCTATACATATGATCTCATTAGTAATCATAAGCATAGACACTAAAATGTACATTATTGACAACATTTAAAACCCAAGCATTTTACTACTTTTAGGTTCACAGAATATTGTATTTATGGAAATAATGTATTATTAATAGGTGTTTATTAATATGATACTTCTGGTACTATACTACACTATACCACTTAATTTATGGTGAATGAATTTTTTCACTTGCCTAAATTTAAAATATATCATTATAATTGATTGCCTAGATTTTAGATATATAAAAATATAGTATAAAATCTAATAATTCATTATTTTTTACATTATTGTGTTTACCATTTGAGAGATATGGCTTACATAAAATTGACATAGACAATTTTTTATTTTTGTAAATTGATTAAAATGTCATTGAAAAAAAAAGCTTATTGTAACTAAAATATACCTATTATCTGCCTATATATTTCTAATATAAATATATATTTGATTTTCTAAAACTACATCTATATTTTAGATACTGTCTAAAATATACCGTTTCTCTTTGTCTTTATCGTTATAGCTGTGGTGTGTACTTTGCTATTCTTTAATATTTAGAATGATCTTTAGAACTATATCTTTATTGTTATATTTATAGTTATCGTGCTTGATGTGAACGGGCCTTGGCTACAGAGACACACCACACGATTGTGCCTTTGTGTGTGCGTGTGTGTGTTGTGCAGGACTGCATCACAGCCGCCTTTTCTGTTTTAGTGTCCATGTGCCTGTTCAGTCATGTGCCACTCGAGCATCCAGACTCCATCTCCATATCTCAATCCGGATGGCTTTTCCTTAAGCAAGACTTTCAGCCTATTCCCTTGATGCCTCCTGACAGAGAGCTGGCAGGTAGAGACGTCTGTGTAATCTTCCTCCCCTACACCCGCTCTTGTTTTTTGGGTTTGAGTCTAGCCGGGTGGAGTGGGTCTGAATGAACCAGCTTTGTTTGTCAATTCATCCTGAAGGAGTGTATGTGACAGTGAGACTCATTCTCCTCTGTGGCTCAGCCTTCCATCTGGCCTGATTGGATTGGCTGCGTGACAGAGTTTTACTTTAGCTTGAGAAAGTTAGGTCAAGTTAGGCTTCTGCTCTGAGCTCCCTGAGCCTTTCATGCTTTGAAGAGCAGTCTACTGCAAATATCAACACCCATTTTGGGGTTTTTTATTAACATTTTAATGTTTCTTTGGGTGAATCTCTTGAATGAGAGGTCATGTTTCACTCCAAAATAGAAATAAAATAGGAATTATATTGTGAATAATAAATCTAAATATTGTTGTAATGCAGTAACAAACAAATATATGCATGTATTTGCATGTTTGTTTAGGAATGGATAGATAGATAGATAGATAGATAGATAGATAGATAGATAGATAGATAGATAGATAGATAGATAGATAGATTATTATAGATAGAATTATATTTAATATATTTTTCTCTCATTTTCATGTATAATCATTTTTCATATATACTCAAAAGAATGTCATAATACAGAAAATCCTCAAAAACAAGTTTGATTTTCTTTGTGAAATAAAATTGTAATAAAATTGTAATTAATTAATTTTAATGCAAATTCAATTTGAATAATTTGTATGCTGTTATAATATTTGTAATGTATATTATACATATAATTTAAATTGTAAAGATATATGTTCTAAATTAATTTAATAATCAATATAATTTAAATAAATAACTATATAAATGTAAATAAATAAAAATGTAAACATTTAAATATAATTTAAAATAAACGAATTAATATTATTTGAATATAATCTCTTTAATCTTTTGGTTTTGGAGTGAAATATGACATTAATATTTCTTAACAGTCTTTGTGAAACTCTAGTATATTTAAATTATATAATTTTTATTCACATAATAAATTTAATATAAAAATAATGTTATAATGTTATAATATTTTGTAATGTATATTATAAAAGTAAAGTAAATGATAAATATATTACATTTAATACATTTATTTCATAATTAATAAATAAAAAAATATATAAATGTATAATAAATATATAAGTAAATGCATTTAAATATAATTTTAAATAAATTATTATTTTATTATTATTATTATTTACATATAATTTCTTTTGTTTTTGGGGTGAAATATGACATTAATAATTCTTGACAAACTTTGTTAAACTCCCTCTAGTATATTACTAATATTAGTATATTAAAATTATATAATTTTTTAGTCACAACACTAATCCTTGTTAGGTGTAGCTGAAATCTTCATAATTTGTTTTCTTTCTCTCCCAATTGGTCACATTCCTTCAAATGAATCAGACTCTTCTTTTATAAATTGCTCTGGAATTGTCTTAACCTACTGCATGTTATTAGATGCGGCATGATACCTCAAGCAGCATTATGCAACGACCGTGTCTCGGTTACCTCATTTTTTATGACACATATAGGATAATACACGCTTAGTCCACTTATGTCATGTCTTCTTCCTGTCTGTAAGCCTTTATGTAAGCGAATGGTCACTGACCATCCAACACTGATGTGCAGGTGTGTTATTGGAAGGCCCTGCTAATCCTAAAAAGTGCCAACAAAGCAGTGCCCTAGAGAACAGAGTGCTTTGTGTGTGAGTCTCCTTTTCTGTAATCCTCTCCAGGTGCTCTCGGCCGTTCGCAACTCTTCCAATCACTCAGCTTTTCTTCGGCTGAGGGGGGGTGATACCTGCCAACTGCTGTTTTGTTTTAGATTAGCCGCTTCCCTAAATCCCGACCCTCGGCCGGATGTCCCAAACCCATCTGTCACCGAACGGAGGCTGAGAGGATAGAGGGGAGTAGGACAAGAAAAGAGGATGAGCTAGTGAAAGAAGCTAGGACGTAATTGCTTCTGGTGTAAACCCTTTCAGCGCTAGTCATAGTGTTTTGTTGCTGTAGCAAGGGGCTACATGCTAATGTCCTACTGTTTGTTGAAAATGTTAAAAAAACAAAACCAAATGGTTGAGTAAATAAAGCTGTAAATGTTAGCAGTGGTTTGTTGGGGAAAAGGACATTGCTAAGTCCATAACTGTTCTTGTTACGGACTTAAGCCCCGTTCACACCAAGAACGATAACTATAAAGATAACAAAATTAGCGTCCACACCAGCGAACGATATCGTCTGTTTATTCTGAGCTCACGTGCGTCTGCCGCTTCAAATCCTCGAGCTCGTTACAGCAGGATGGATTCTGATTGGATGTCAATGTTTATATCGTTCATCAGCTGGAAAAAAATCGTTCTGAACTGATTCCAACGATACCGTTTCTTTATGCCTATATCGTTATAGTTGTAGTGTGGACTCTGCTATTCTTTAATATTGAGAAAGATTTTAAGAACTATATCTTTATCGTTATCTTTATAGTTATCGTGCTTGTTGTGAACGGGCCTTTAGCAAACAGCATTAACTTGCTTTCTATGGGTTGTTCTTGTATACTTTGCAAACACGTTTTAGCGTTTTGATAAATAAACTCCAGGTAGTCCAAAATGCAGCAGCTAGAGTTCTTACTAGAACCAGGAAGTATGACCATATTATCCCAGTTCTGTCAACACTGCACTGGCTCCCTATTAAACATCGTATAGATTTTAAAATCTTACTTATTACTTATAAAGCTCTGAATGGTTTAGCACCTCAGTATTTGAATGAGCTCTTGTTACATTATAGTCCTCCACGTACGCTGCGTTCTCAAAACTCAGGCAATTTGAAAATACCTAGAATATCAAAATCAACTGTGGGTGGCAGATCCTTTTCCTATTTACTCTGGAATAATCTACCTAACATTGTTTAGGAGGCAGACACACTCTGTCAGTATAAATCTAAATTAAAGACCCATCTCTATAACCTGGCTTACACATAACACACAATGCTTCTAATATCCAAATCTGTTAAAAGATTTTTAGGCTGCATTAATTAGGTAAAATGGAACCGGGAACACTTCCCATAACACCCTATGTACTTGCTACATCGTTAGAAGAATGGCATTTACGCTAATATTAGTCTGTTTCTCTCTTATTCCGAGGTCACAGTAGCCACCAGATCCAGTCTGTATCCAGATCAGAGGATCACTGCAGTCACCCGGATCCAGTACGTATCCAGACCAGATGCTGGATCAGCACCTAGAAAGGACCTCTACATCCCTGAAAGAAAGCGGAGACCAGGACAACTAGAGCCTCAGATACAGATCCCCTGTAAAGAACTTGTCTCAGACGACCACTGGGACAAGACCACAGGAACAAGTTGAGTCCTCTGCACAATCCGACTTTGCTGCAGCCTGGAATTGAACTACTGGTTTCGTCTGGTCAGAGAACTGGCCCCCCAATTGAGCCTGGGTTCTCCCAAGGTTTTTTCTCCATTCTGTCACCGATGGAGTGTTGGTTCCTTGCCACTGTCGCCTCTGGCTTGCTTAGTTGGGGACACTTCATTTACAGCGATATCGTTGACTTGATCGCAAATGATTGCACAGATACTATTTAAACTGAACTGAACTGACATCACTGTCATTTTGCATTTTTGACACACTGTTTTCCTAATTAATGTTGTTCAGTTGCTTTGACAGAATCTGTTTTGTCTGTCATTTGTCCAAGGTGTGATTTGTACATGGTGGTTAGTGAGTAAAAAAGTGTTTGAATCAACAGTTACCATGCAACTATTGTATTTTTGGATAAATAAAATAAACTTCTAATATTACCCTAATTTTTATATTAAGCATTACAACTGATGTGTAATAAATGGACATTTATATTAAATTAATAATAAATGTATATTTATATAAACAAGGGAATGTTTATATATTCAGTTAATATTTATCATTATTGGAGGGAGAAAAAAAAATGAAAAAAATTTAAACGTATCAAGCTAAACAAAATTAGTGACTAGCAGCTTAGCTACATTTTGTAATAGTTCAGTAGCTGTTTTAACGTGAATTAGCTTTAATTAGCGACTAGCAGACTGGCTGCAATTTTTTTTTTTTTATAGTTCAGTAGCTGGTTTATTGTGAATTAGTTTTGTTTAGCTACATAAGCGACTAGCAGCCTGCCTGATTTCTTTTAATAGATCAGTAGCTAGTTTAAGGTTAATTATCTTTGTTTAGCTACAATAGTAACTAGCAGCCTGGGTAAAAAATTTTATATATCGGTAGCTAGTTTAAGGTGAATTAGCTTTGTTTAGCTACATTAGTAACTAGCAGCCTGGGTAAAAAAATTTATATATCGGTAGCTAGTTTAAGGTGAATTAGCTTTGTTTAGCTACGTTAGGGACTAGCAGCTTGGGTGCAGTTTTTTTTTTTTATAGTTCAGGACATAGTTTGTGAATTAGCTTTGTTTAGCTACACTAGCGAGTAGCAGCTTGGTTAATTTTTTTTTAATATATAGTTCAGTAGCTAGTTTATTGCGAATTAGCTTTGTTTAGCTACATTAGCGACTAGCAGCCTGGCTACATTGTTATTAGTTTAGTAGCTAGTTCGGTGTGAATGTATTTGTCAACTTTATTGTTTTTATGTCATATTAAATTATATATTGTATGATGGATACATAGATATTTCCCCTTAGGTAGTTAACTAGCTTTCATAGCATTGTTGTTGACAGCACATATTAAGTAAACTCTGAAATCTTAAATCTGAAAAGTGTGAGACTCCTTTTAATCTGGTTTTTATGTAAGAGAATCAATATGGGTATTAAGGATATCTCGTTAGTGATTTTTGTGTTTTCCATAAGCTTTCTAGTTTGTGTTTTCACTAGTGTTTGCCTGCAGTGATTTGTTGTGGAAGTGGCTGTCACATTTGGTCAGGTGAGCTTGTGTTTGTGCCAAAAGTAGTTTTGTGTTAAGCAGGTTAAGAAGCATTTCCTAATCTCTTAAGATGCTGTTGCGCACGAGACCATCCTGGCAGCCCGCCTGGATGATGGGATGACCGTGTTTGGACGCAAACCTTCATCCAACAAGCTGGCAAGAGTACGTCACGCCGAGGTGGGCAGCATGCTCTTTGTCTCAGGCCTGTCTCGCCACCGTCATCTCACTGTGAGATCAACTGGAAGGATGTTTTTATGTCTGTTCATATGGTTGAGCTCTTTAAAATAGCTTTTGTGGTTGATTTGTCATGTGTGGTGCTGCTGTGTCATGCCAAACTGAGCTACTGTTAAATATGCTAAGTTAAATCACCACTGTTTATGCATCTACAATTGTTTCCTGCTCAAGTAATTAATTAAGGAAATAATGTAATTGTTCAACAACAGCTACATGAATAAATTGGGACTTCATATATAACTTTAGTTAACATTATGGTAGTTCGATTATGCTACATATTGCTGTCCAAATCCTAGCATGTTAAGAAGCCTTAGGGTTGGTAAACAAAGAAATATATATATATATGCTAAATGTGATATTGCTAGCTAAGCTATTAAACTCAAGATAGTCAGTTGAGTTAGTTTAAGATTATTAAACTGCTGGGTTGATGTTGAGGATCTTATGCTTAATGTTGTGTAATGTTTCTGTTTTGGGAGTTAGCATTATGCTAGTTACGTTATAGGCCTACTGTATATTATTAAGCAAATGTTATCATGGTAATCCACCAATCTTTTTTTTTTTTTTTTTGGATCATGTATAAGAAGCAAAGAATGTGTGAGTTGTGTTTCCTGCTAGATTTGCTGAAGTGAAAATACAAAGACAACCTGCAATATCTCACCCCTTTTCCTTTCGCACACTTTTGCAGATTGTGAAAATGAGAAGGTGGAAATGATTCAGTTGCATCTGCTCTTTTCCTCTTGTTAAACCTACATCCGCTAGACCATGACAGCTTTAACACATTCGCATGCTGACAGTGATTTTGACGAGCGGCACGGACATCCGCAGCTGGTGGGGGCTCATCTGACCTCAGCCTCTTTAATTATCGCAGCTTCTGTTTTCCCTCAAGAGCGCTGACTGTCTGCTAGCATCCAGAAGCTCTCGAGTGAGTGCTGTACACCTACACATTTCATTCACATCTATGGTTCCATGATTGAACCTTTAACATCCATGGAAACTTTACATTACACAAAAGGTTCTTTATAGTTTCAAAAGGTTCTTAGTTAATTTTCCACTAAAAGAACATGAAGATTCCATACATACAAAGGTTCTTCGTGGAACCATTAACTGCATTAAGGAACTGTTATTTTTGTAAGGATACATTATGCTTCTCTTACTGCAAACGTCCAAATAATAACCAATTTAATCTAAAAAGTGAGTAATAGTTTGGGATGGGACAAGTTTAAACTCAACTGAAAGATTCAACACTCTTGTATTTAGGTTCTGGACTTGTTAAGTCTGGGCATTAAATATGGGCAGACCAGTGTGCCAGTCCGCAAACACAATGAGTGCCACCCTCTCTGTTTGCATTAATCCTTGATGTGCTTTTCTACTTTCTAAACCAAACAGGACTGCGGCCCCTTAAGGTTTTCTGATCATTTGTCTCAATTGCCCATGCGAAAGTTCAAATGCCACTTGAGTAATTGTTTCAGGCTGTCTTGATCGGGCTAAACAAAATATCAGATTTTCTCCAAATTGGGTGAAACAATGTTCCAATTGAGGCGCCGAAACTGCCCATAACCTTGTGGGTGGTCCCGGAGTAAAGTACCTCAGATATTATTATGTAGCAGGACTGCTTTTTGGATCCTTTTCGTATAGCGTGACCTTTGTGCGAGACTCCCCTCAAAGAGGAATAAAAGAGATGCTGTGAATATGCTAGTGGGGTGGCGTAGCACTCCAGCTCCCAGCCTATCGACCGTCTCCAGCGGCTCTATCCAGAATAAGTCTGGCGTTTTGCTTGGGGAACTGTTGAAACTCTTCGAGGGCTGACGCAATGCTTTGGGTCTAACTTACCTGGCTAAAAATGGGCATGTGCTGGACGAACACTCAGCCTTGGTGGGTGGTCCGGTCTTGTGAGATGCTTTCCAAGCAGCTTTTATGTCTTTGTGAAGCGAGGCTGAATATGAATCCTGCCACTTTTGTGTAATTCTCGTCACAGATGTGAGAGAACCCTCGCTGAGAGCTGAGACTCATTTTGACACTGTTTCAACAAATTAAACAGCAAGAATTCAGATTTATAACATCCATTTTACATGAACTAAGAACAAATACCACCCAAAATAACATAAAATGTACACTTTATTATTTATATTATAAATGCTATTATATATAATTTTAGTGTAATTATTTATTACATTATTTGTTTTATTCCTCATTTTATTTATAAAGAACCTTATTTATAAAGAACTTTTTTGTTTCCTACCTTCCTACCAGCATTTTTACTAGCCACATTTTAAATAACCTGATAAAAGTTGACTCTGGCATGCTAATATTTACTTGAACTAGATTTACAACCCTTTTAAATGTAAAACCACTCTACACACCCAAATCAAGGCTACATAATCATTATCATTAGCTCTGATAAGGTTGTGTAAAGTTCCTTTTTTAAATAAAACCATGTATTAAGATAAAGACATTAAAAAGTAGCTTCTTATTGCATAATAAAAGTGGTGCATGGATGTAGAAGATTAATAAAAAATAAAAAAAAACTGAAAAAAAAAACCTTTAGCATTAAAAACACTGTCTGTTTAAATATCAGAATCAGACTCAGAACTACTTTATTGAACCACACTGGGAAATTCTTTGTTACAAGTTACAATGGAAACTAGGTCAGTCTCGAAACCTCAAGAAAAATGCATGCCATGGTTCGGACAAAGTTGCTTTTATCTTCATTAAAATTTGAGGGGAACGTTCCTCTCATCATAAAGAACATTTCAGTTTGTGTCATTTTTGTGCTCAGGCCCTAATAATGACTATTGGTTAGGTTGCAACCCTCTACAGACACCTTGGCAATTGAATCACCATTGGCTAGTAAATACTTTAGTTTACTGGCCAGACTGATTTATATATATATATATATATACATATATATATATATATATACATTATATAAATATATATACATTATATATATATATATATATATATATACATATATATATATATATATATATACACATATATTTATATATATATATAATTTGTAAAATGGTGCAGTTTTTTAAAATACACTTTTAACATCAGTCAGTCAAGCTTTATAATAATCAAGTATTATTTAATATAATTTAAGTAATTAGAAGTAAATTTGATAACCATGTTTGAATGCATATTAGTTGTTGTTTTTGTAGTTTTTTCTGTCATTCAATGTTTCTGACAAAAAAAAAATGGGAAAAAAAATATCAAAAATACTGATAGGATAATAATGATACGAATTCTAATAAGAACTATAAAACATATTTAGGATTACTAAGGATTAATGAGCTGCTGGATTCATGAATATTAATCAGGTTGTATGCGTTCGCTTGAACTGATTTGCTGAAATCAAAACCGGGATGATAATAGGTGAGCCCCAACCAAAGGGATTGCCATTTGCACATTAACACCACCCACCGGAAAACCCGGCTGTTCTTAAAAGCTAAAGACTTCCATAGGAACGCCGTTATTTTGACAGGAAAATACAACAAAATATTGTTTAAATGTAGCGAGTCAATTCACTCACTCACTCTCTCGGTCTCTGCGTGTGTGTGAGAGAAAGCGATGGCGATTTGTGCGACTTCACACTAGAGTAAAATTTTTTTTTTTTTTTTCATATTTTGGCAAAAGTAGTGAAGCTCAAATACGCAGATAAAAATTGCAACACACACACATACACACACACATATATATATATATATATATATATATATATATATATGAAAACGTTCGCAAATTAAAAGTTATATTATTTCTTATTTATATATATATATATATATATATATATATATACACAAACAATGGGGTCTACAATATGCGTAGAAAGCCCATCTGTAGCCTTTCCATATATCTCAATAGCAGTTGCTTGGCTCGTGCAAGTCTTGGTCGGGTACCATATTTTTAATAGTACTGGATTTTTATATAAAACATTTGCAGTCATTATAGCATACAGAATTCATGCAAGAGAACAAAGCGCTGAGGTGCAAATATACTGAAAGTTAAAGGACAGAATAAACACATTCCACTATTACTCTGCATTTTTCCTTTCCATTACGTCTCAGCACAGACCAGTGGGTCGCTGTTGGGACTTGCAAGAGGATATAAGTGTTCCCCTCTCAGCCAGCACTGTAATTACACGCCATCAGCTCTTCAGTTGCCATACAAACACATAATAACCTTCATCCTGCTCTACTTCAATTACCCTCCCCTCTCTCTGCTATTACCCAGGATACCCCGGGGCCTCCTGTCTGCCTCTGTTTACAAATTCCTGTCATATTTCAGGATCTGCAGGACCTCTGTTAAAGGGGTTGAGGAAAACAGCTGGGCCTGGAATGACGGCTTGCAGAAGGGTCTTTCTCAACAGCTCACGACTGCTCCGATTCATTTATCAAGAATGTGTTGAAATAAGAACATTCTCTCTCACTTCGGAGGGAGGGATGACTGGAGAGAATGTTTTTATGGGTGTTTCTTCAACTTTAGGCACTTTGACTTCCCAGGGTTTGTTTTTATTAAAACTAACAGATTCCACCTTTTTCTTTTTGTTACATTAAGGTTGCATTAAAACTTGGAAAAAGTTTTAATTAAAACTTACACTCTAAAACTTTCTGGGTTAAAAACAACCCAGCGCTAGGTGAAACAAATCCTCAAAAGTGAGAAATTTATTAAGCAATTAAAAAAAAAATATATATATATTTATATATAATTAAATTGTTATTTGTTCAACTCATTAATAAATGTTAATTTCCAGCCAATTTGGTTAGAAATGTATAATTGAGTTCAATAAAACTCAGTCAAAACACCCAATCGCTGGGTTTGTCCATTTTTAACCCAGCAATTTTTGTGTACTTTTCCCCTTCCATTTATTTATAAATTCTACTGTTTTAATAACCCAGACTAAGACTTTTAATCTTAATGTATGTACATTTTATTTGAATCATAAAAACATGAACTGTTATATATTTTTCCTGTATTTTAAATCAAATAAATATTATAAATGTTGTTGGATATTGTTGTCAGACAAAACTTACTAAAACTAAATAAAATTGTGTTGCTTGTGTGTGAAAGTTCACATGGTCAGTGCCTTTAGTTGAAGAAACACTGCCATTTTTTAAAAGTGAAATTTCAGAGTTCAGGAGCTTGAAGGGTGTTAATGAGAAGTGACAATTGTTGAAAACACTGGTGAAAATTAACCATCACAATGGGCTTTTGTGTTCCAGGGAGGTCCGACAACACGCCTGTGGGGTGATAATGGTTTTATAGATGAATATATCCTGATCGATAATGTGTCCTGGACATCTTTACATTCCCATGACTGTCCATACGTATGCATGAAATCATATGAATAATGTACTGGAAGGCAAATCAGTCAGAGTTAAAGGCTGCCCAGTGACTTAATAGCTTGTTGTTGACTTCAAAACACTGGATCTCAGTTTCATATGAACACTTTCTCACCAGCACTTCCTGTTTGTATGGCTGATGTTGGAGGGCCCACCGGGGCTGTTTGTTTACTGCGGTTCTCTAGAGGGACCCTCATGGCTCTGCTTCCTGTTTTGATCCACTAAACCAGTACAGCCTTGAAACCTCTATTAGATTCCCAGGAGTGTCCTTTAATGTGTCCCTCCTCTTAGCCTAAGGCAAACCCATGTATTGTCCTACTAAGAGCACAAACAAGTCTTATTCAAATAGACGGACTGCTAAAATGATTAGACGTTGATGCATTAAGAGGTGCCTCACATAGGTGTAGGATGATTCATTCACAAGAATAAAGAAAATTAAAGGAAATTGAATTAAATTAGGCAATATTGTGATGGTTTTCATGGGATTTTTATTGTTGTTTTGGTGCACTAGCATCGGGTCAGTAGGTTTTTTAATGCTGGAAAGAAGTTTATTTGCAACTATCTGATCAAAATTTTTGTAAAACCGGTATAGTACTGTGAAATATTGTTACATTTTTAAATAATTATTTGAATATATTTATAAATGTTACTTATTTCTTTGATGCAAATCTGATTTTTCACCATCATTACCTCAGTCTTCATTTTAATATGCTGCTTCGCTGCTTAAAAACATTATCACCCTTAAAAACAGTATGAAACATTACAAATATCCTTTTTAGTCATTTTTGATCAATTCAATGTGTCCTTGATTAAAAAAAAATTATTTCTTAGAAGAAATAAATACATTTTAAAGAATGTGCATGAAAATTATGACTTTTTTTTAAACCACATATTTACTGTATTCAATATTTTGAATCTAAATGTCTTCAAATGGTGGTTCTCTATTTACATAAATATCTTGATCCAATTGAGAGCTAATTCATTAATATCAAAATATCTTTATTTGTATCTTGCATATTGTTAGTAGTCCTTATATGTTGTATATGGAGCAATTATATAATAGCTGGTCTAATCTAGTTTTGTATTAGACTATATATAATGCATATAAATGTATTTCTGCTGAGAACTGCCACTTCTACTCAGCCATTGTTTCATTGTTTCATATTTGAATAATCACTTTAATGACTTTTGTCACCTGCTTTCAACCTCTCAAACAGCTTTATTTACACACGTTATGAGCTGTTCTGCTGTTTGTGAATGTGCACCAACCCCCCAGCAGAAAGCAGCACACAAAGATCTCCAATAGTAAGTCAACAGTGAGAGAGGAAGTAAACATCACAGGAGCAGGAAGCTGCGCTGTATCACAGGTGAAGGGGGAGGTGAGGGCAGCAGTTAGCTTAAGAAAAGAGAAACCCTGGTGATTCACAACACAATCAGATTGACCTTTCATCCCATGAGCTGCTGTCAGGGATGATGGGGGGTCAGCAGAGACCCTGATGCAGAACAGAGACCTGGCCCGATGGAGCCGCAGATAGCGGAGCCGGCATTGTCTAAACTTCACTGACTAGTGAGCCTGGTGAGCGGCAGAAACTTACAAAACATCCAGTCCCACCCAGGAACTGAGGAAAGGGGTCAAAGAACTGTCCTTTCTCTCCCCCGAACTTATATACACGCAATCCTAAAAATATTACAATGTATTTGAATGTATTTGGATACTAACAATGAAATTCATGCACAACTGCAAATGGTCTGTGACGTGCATTTGGCTAAATGAAAATATCTGCAAAGATCAGGACTTTTGAATTTTCCTATACCACCACAGAGCTATTTTCTGCTGTTTGCTTCAGACACATGAGATATCATCGCACTGTGATAATAGCAGGAAGAACTGAGCTGTTATCAGTTTGCAGGCCTGTTACCAGATCCGGATGAACTGCATGTGTCTGTTTAAAGGAAAGTTAAGACTTTAACTCTTTTTTTTTTGCATCTCAGCAACTATTACTTGTTGGTTTTACATAAATTACTCTAATAAAAATTGCTTTGAAAGGCACAATTTATTGGTGACAAACTCGACAGATTGATGTATTACAATGAGGTGGCAAAGCTAATAATTTATCGAAAATTTTCTAAAGTGTTCATATGAGTTTTATTCTATCAGTACTTCAGACATTCCATACAAACATGATTGAAAAAAATATATATTTTGGATTAATTTCTGAAACATTCTGAGGCATACCTTTACGTTTTGATAAAACCAGCCTCTTCCATTTTACTACAAAATATTCAGTTGCAATATATATATGTAGAATCCATTTTGCTGATCAATGAAAATATTTTGATTATGGTTATTGTATTTATTTTATTTCATATATTTCATTTATGTAATTTTTAAAATCAAATTAATAAACTATATGTGGTAAAATATTCCTTAATTTATCTTTGTCTTTATAATGTTATTAAAAAAAATATTACATTATTATATTTATTTTGTTACATTTATGTGATTTTTTTTAAAATTGTGTTAAAATATAATCCATATTTAATATTATATGATGCAGTCTACCACTTAATTTTTTTTTTTTTACAAAATAGATTTCATTATATTTTTGTATGCAGCCATTTTATTATTTGTATGCTATGGGTATTATTATTATTAATACTTGATAAGTGCAATGTAATTCTAATATTATATATTAATATTATATATATATATATATATATATATATATATATATATATATATATATATATATATATATATATATATTTTTTTTTTTTTTTTTTTTTTTTTAAGATAAATGAAAATCTGTGGTTTATAAATTGTCAGACTGTGGAAAATCAAGGGAACATGTCTCTAAAGACAAGCTCATCTAGATGCAGCCTTCCCAGAAGGATCTCCACAAGCTACAGGATAATGGCCATTATCTAGGTACTGTGTGGTGTTTCATATGTTAAGTGGGGTGAAACTGAACACACCTTTGGCCCATGTGACCGCTGTGCATGTGAATGATGACAGAGAGTCTTGATGGACAATTAAAGAGCAAGTCACTGCCAGATGACACAGGAGACAGGATGTCTGACAACATGTTAATCAGCTCACCCTAATCTGCCCTGCTACAGTCATTCTCAACCCATATTTCATTAGTAGCATATTATTGTTTTAATTACAGAGGTTCATTAATAGCAACATCATAGTCCATGCCTGTAAACACGATTGAGCAAAATTATGTTATTCTTCGTTTGTCTAAACTCTTTATGCAAATTGAAAACGCCGAATAACATTTTCGAGCTTCTGCTTTTCTGAGCACCAGAGACCTGCCCTGACCTTTTAAACGAACACTGGACTTCAGTTTATCAGTATGAAATTGAAATTAACCTCGTTCTGCTGAAACCGATAGCAATTATACAATTGTGGTTAATGGCATATCAAAGACATATGGTTTAATGTAGGTGCAGGAATTCGGTGCAGCTGTTGAAGGATTTGTGAATGATATTTTAAAGCTTGCACACGTTATCTCGACACACAAGATGACACGAGCTTCCGTGTCGGAAATGACTGGAGGCGATGAGAGACTCACAATTCGCGTCTGCTGTTAAACTATTTTTATGGCTCTGTTTATGTGTTTATTGGCCGATCGTTTAGCGCGCATTCATTGATTCGGATTGAGCGATCGATCAACGGAGAATACCTGATCTAATCATAATTGTTTCATATTGTTAATAACTTGAAGGAAAATAAACAAGAACCGTTAGCCTACTTTTTATTAAGTTATTAGGGGTTCAATTAATGAATTAATTATTTTATATTAAGCCTGGGGTTTTGTCTGGCACAGCTGTCATTTTTCATACCTAAACTTTTTTGAATGTTTTGTTGCATGTTTATTTTATTTCATATTTAAGCTGTTTACCTAAATTCATCCTATTTGTATTTGTTTAGTTTGTGAAACTAGTAGCCTATATATGTCGATCTTATTTTGGCGATCATTCCAATAATGTAATATGAAACGTAAATGATTTACAGTGTGTATATAAGCATGACTTAATTTAAAACGCATATAGAAGATTTAGCCAACGAAATATGGTGACTTTGGTTAACGTTCTGGTAAAGTTCTCTTGAAGTTAGGAATAGACATTTTTCCAGTATGTAATGTGGTCTTTATGATGTATTTAGTTGGACAGTGTGTAGGCTCTATTTGTTTTTAGAATGTTTGAAAATTGAAAATTAACGTTCTCATTATACTTGCAAAATTATTAAATAGAATGTTGTACCTTCTTGGACGTACGTAACGTTGCTAGACTCGACACTCCGAGCTACAAACAGCAGCGGGAACAACACTGAAATTCGGCTAAACGGAGTTCAAGTGTGTAACCTGAGCATGAGGTATATTGACCCCTCACCAAATACACTCGCACTCCTCCTTCCTTCCCGCGCAGCGCCTCTCTACTGTTTGTTTGCACTCCTCTGATCCGGAGCGGAAATTCCTTTCCGTTTTTGTGAATGACAAACTTATTAACAATTCATCAACATAGTCTTTTTCATCCGGCCCCGTTTCCACGGTGACGCTTGCTCTGCCCCTCCTGATTGGCTGGCCGACATAATGTATCCATTGAAACGCCTCGCGCTTGTATCCATTCACGAGCTCGCGGTGACAGAGAGCGCATCTACGACTAGAGCGCAGTGTTGCTTTCTCCGTAATAAATCTTGAAAGTAAATAAAGCTACGACGCGTTTTGCTTTCGCTACACGTCTTCGTTCGATATTCGACTGGGTATATAGATCGATTCGTGTGAAAATCGACGGCGAGAAAAGTGAGGTTATATAACGAGACGACAACGTCAGTGGCTCGCGCACTCACTGGCTAGTGTGAGTCATTGATAAATGCACGCAATTGCATGAATGGGCTGGAAGTAGAGCGAGTCTGCGCTTGACTCTCGAAGCAAAACCCGAGGATTTTAATCATCTCGACGGCGCAGAAGAGACTTGGACTTGAGAATCTCAATGCTCCAGGCCTGAGACGTCCACGGCATATTGCAGCACTTCTTTTCCGCAGTTTAAGGTCTCACGGTACCGTACCGTATTTCACTAATGCTTGATAAGTTCAAACCCGTGCAGTTCGACTCGGTCATGGCCGTAAGCA
This sequence comes from Carassius carassius, assembly GCF_963082965.1. Taxonomy (NCBI): domain Eukaryota; kingdom Metazoa; phylum Chordata; class Actinopteri; order Cypriniformes; family Cyprinidae; genus Carassius; species Carassius carassius. Next base: position 11,134,766 of record NC_081797.1, on the reverse strand, counting down.
AGACTGTAGAGTGGCTGAAAGAGCAGCTGGAGACGCGCAGGGACTGTTTGCTCGTTATGGACTGCAGAGCGCAAGAGCTCTACGAATCGTCGCACGTCGAAACGGCCATTAACGTGGCCATCCCGAGCCTCATGCTCCGGCGACTCAAGAAGGGCAACCTGCCCATCAAATCTCTGCTTTCCAACGGGGAAGACAGGGAGAGGTTCGCGCGGAGGTGCAAGACGGACACTATCGTGCTTTACGACGAGTACAGCTGCGAGTGGAACGAGAACATCGACGGCGGCTCCGTGTTGGGTTTACTGCTGAGGAGAATGAAGGACGAGGGCTACAAAGCGTTCTATCTTGAGGGTACGTTTACTTGCATTTTGTGATTTTACATGCTGCATGTTTGTGGTTTACTGCAACTAAAAATGTTACTAGAAATTATTTTTAATTGGTTTACAAGTAGCCTAATTAGTAACACATTTTACATTTGCAGATTGTTTTCAGAGTTCCAACTAAAATGTACGTCACTAGTGATAGTTTATTAGAAACTAGTTATGTTATACAAGCAAATATCCAATATTCTATTCATTTGTGTTTTACAGGTTACAGTTGCATTTTGACTTCATTTGAATACCATCTTTATAGTAGAATTAAAAATAGGCCTAGTACTAGTCATACTAAAAACATGACTAGTAACAATAGGAATTCACACTGGTGTACACTAAATACATAATCTAGTGTATTTCGAACTGGAACTGGAATGTAAATAATCAAGTAGTTAATAGTAAACAAAGAGCACTATTATCTAATGAATGGATATTTGTGTAACAAAAAATATGCTAGGCATTATTTGTAATTAAAATAAATAAAAAAAATGTGGTTAGCTTTAAGGCATGAATTTTAAATGTATTTCTAACTTGAACTTCACAGGTGGCTTCAGCAAATTTCAAGCTGAATTTCCCACAATGTGTGAGACGAACCTCGACGGTTCCTCCGGCAGCAGTTCACCGACCTCCCAGGTCTTGGGTCTCGGAGGGCTCCGGATCAGCTCTGACTCCTCAGACATCGAGTCGGACATCGACCGAGATCCAAGCAGCGCCACCGACTCAGACGGCAGCCCACTTTCCAACCCCCAGCCCTCGTTCCCCGTGGAGATCCTGCCGCATCTGTATCTGGGCTGCGCGAAGGACTCCACAAACCTGGATATCCTGGAGGAGTTTGGCATCAAATACATCTTGAACGTGACCCCTAATCTTCCTAACATGTTCGAGAACGCCGGGGAGTTCAAGTACAAGCAGATTCCCATCTCCGATCACTGGAGCCAGAATCTCTCACAGTTTTTCCCAGAAGCCATCAGCTTTATTGGTAAGCAAACACAATTATTGTTGCTTTAATTTGCTTTTCATTCAGTCCCAGTTTTGATTAAACCTACTGGGTCCTTTCAATGTTATGAATCCAAACGGATGGCACCATTTTTTATTGTTTGCATAGTAACATATCCCGCGGTTGTGCAATTGGGACACAAAAGCTTATGATGAAACGGGAGACGGATGGGGGAGGCAGTAATTTGAGCCCAACAGGAAGGAAGCAAGCAGCATTGAAAGTAATCTAGGACAGAGCAATGTTTCGCCACACAATGAGGACCATTTACAGGGCACTGTTGACATCCTGTTAGCCTTGACAGGGAGCTGCCATGACTTCTACATTTACACGCCCAAATGGTACCATTGTCGAATAACCTGGCAAGCGGAAGGATCATTTGATTAACCTTAATAACCCATTTCCACGTCACGTTCCCTTAGAAAATGGGCGAGTTGTTTTCTCTCAGCCTGCAGTAATGCACTAGAAACCCTACTGAATGAGGCCCCTTTTTTCAATACTGGGACCGTAATGAATTCTGACAACCCAGCTTATGTACAATTGCATATTCATAAGTCAGTTAACTAACCGTTTCGTCTTTTTTCCCCCCTCAGATGAGGCCCGCGGACAGAAGTGTGGCGTTCTCGTTCACTGCCTGGCCGGTATCAGCCGTTCGGTCACTGTAACGGTGGCGTACCTCATGCAGAAGCTCAACCTTTCCATGAACGATGCGTATGATATAGTCAAGATGAAGAAGTCCAACATCTCGCCCAATTTTAACTTCATGGGCCAACTTTTGGACTTTGAGCGCACTTTGGGACTCAAGAGCCCGTGCGACAACCGAGTAGTGGCTCCAACCCAGCCGTTGTACTTCACAACGCCGACCAATCACAACGTTTTCCAGTTAGACCCTCTAGAGTCCACGTGAGGTCCTGCCCTGATGTGAATCGAACGTGAGTTTCTTTATTTCGACACCTGTCGAGGGGTTCCTGACGTTATTGATGTTGGCTTGAGACGACGGCCGACCAGAGTAGCCACTGATGGGGCATGCGGTTGCCCAGAGCTTCTACGCTGCTGTTTAACAGAGAGAGATCATGTGACTCTATATCTCCAAGACTCTTAAAAGTAGTTTGTTTTATACATACACATATATATATCTCCGTATATATACATATTCAAGCATGGAAAGACTGTGGAAATGGAAAGAACGTCCGATATATTGGGGCTGGCGAGCCAAAGAGACTTGACTGGAAACTGAACAACGACAAATACTCCATTTGTTTTGTTTAGCACTTGCACCTTGCCATTTTCAAGGTGCACTCTTTTTGTCTTCAATGAAGACTTGCCTGTTTTTGGGACGAGACTTCCCTTCGGTAATGATGGTAGAGTGTACTGTACTCCAACTTATTTGCGTGGAGAAATTTTTGAAACATTTATACATGTGTATATTAAGATGTCGGTAAGCCTTGCCGTAGTTAGAATATACCTGTTTTAAAGGAACGGCTGTAGATTTTTCTTCTCCATTTGGTTTATGTAAACAAACTGAATATCGATCAATATTATCTTTATCGACCAGTTCAATGCCAAACATTTGAACAGGTTTTTACAATGTGTATATGTATAATATATTTCCACTTTTGCTTTACGGATCAACTCTGCCTTTTCAGCCTTTTAACCACCATCACCAATCAAAGTTGTCATTCTCCTGCCTTAGTTGTGTACATAAGAGTGTTATTGTGCGGTAACCTTTCAGAGCAGTTCCCATAAACTTCTACTTTTCATCAGTACTTTTTTTTAGCGGACTTGACCGCAAGAGCTTGCACGGTCAGAAGGGTGGTCCGAATTTGTATGTGTACGAGGCATTCCTCGAATGCTGTTCTGCGGGGTTTCAGATGCATGCCCATTTAGGACCTATATGCCTTTATACTACTCGTTTTTGTACATTTTCTGGGGATGTTGGAGAGTTGAAGCAAGTAATGCTGGTGTTTTTGTGTGCAAGGATTTGAGGTCTGTGTTGACAAAGCTAGGAGAACGTATTGTGTCTCCTGTTCAGGGAAGTTCTGTGACATGCAGTTTTTTGTAAGAAAAGTGATGGTTTTCAGGAGGGTTTTGTTGCCCCTCACAGCAAAGGCCTGGTTGGGGGAGAGGCTGTTGTACAAAACCACTCCCCCCAATGTAACGAATGTAAAGAATTGATAAGTTATTAATAAATTGCTATTTTGTCTATTCAAACCTATCAATGTCTCTCTGTTTTCTTTGCTTCACTTGAAAATAAGAATAATAAGTGGAATTTATTGGTTTTATTCAAAGAAGAATTATGTTTCATTAATCCTTTGCAATAATATTTAAACTATATTCAGTTGAAAGAGTTAGAATGAGATTACAAGTTCTTGCAAATAAAGTGTTACTCAGTGTTGTTAAGTGAGCAAAACAACTTTCCATGCGGACAGGCTGGTATTTCCAGGTACGGGCTGGTTAGAGCAAAAAGTCCCCCCCTGCGGCACTTCCTGACAGGAGATCAGGCTTCTGCTCTAAAAGCAAGTCCTGGCAAAACAGGCCGCAACCTGACACCCTTGGCTTTTGCATTCATCAGATAAAGAGATAATCCCTGTGTGGGAGTTAAAAAAAGGGTTAAAATGAGTAATTATTATTTCTGATGGCAAAATAGCTTTGTGTTGTTGTTACAATAATAACGATCTATTCTACATCTCTGCCAACATGAAGATTGAGTAGGAGTAGTATTTCAATGGATTTTTTCATATTAGACACTCCTGTAATCACATTCATTTATTTTCTATTATAAATATTAAATATAAAAAGTGATTATATATATTTACATATACGCCTACATGTAAATATTGTAAAATTTTATATAAAATGTATTATGAAAATGTAATGATATAATAATAAAATAAAATAGCTTAATAATTTTAACTAGTCGAAATTTATTTAGTAAAAAAATAATTGAATAAATATAATTATTATTATATTAATAATATTTTATATAATATTTTCACTATTAAGATATATACATATATATATTTTTGTATACTAGTATATGCATTCATAATACTTACAGTTAGTGTTAATGTATGATATATATATATATATATATATATATATATATATATATATATATATATATATATATATATATTGCAAACGCATACATACATACGTAGAATGAAATATAAATATATTACAATTTATATTTTTAATATTCAATTACATCTAATAGCATTTTAGTGACCAAGACACAATGGTTTCAAAGCAGCGAAAATAAACCCAACAGACTGTAACTATACTTGCAGTGTGCTAATCCTGTGTGAAAGTTTTCAGTCCCTGTCGTCCTCTTGTGACAGAGTGCGCTGTGAAGGATTTGCCAACATGCCCAGCAATTTCCGTAGCTCGGGTTCCAGTCACCCCAACACCACCCTCCTCACAAGCCCACCTCCTGTACTCCCGTCAGGCATCATCCGCCCACCACCTCCTCGCTCACCAGCTGCACTCTTCCATTTGTCTGCTTGTGTGAGTTGCACTAGTGAAGGCCACCCCTGGCTAGATGACCTCGTCTGTTGTCAGTCACTTTTTACTGGCAAGCAGTGTTGGGGAGTAACTAGTTACATGTAACGGCGTTACGTAATTTAATTACAAAATTATTGTAACTGTAATTAGTTACAGTTACTAAGAAAAAATGAGTAATTAAATTACAGTTACTTATGAAATTTTTAACGATTACAAAGGGGATTACATTTGAATATTTACACACATCCACATACAGATTTAAGTGATTTCTTTCCCAAATTGCACTGACTATTCTGAGACATACCGCCCTAATAATTTCCGGGATGCGGAAACACAGTCTGGTTCGTAGAATCCAGTCATAAAAACGGAATGCATAACGCGGACGGAATATGCCACATTTTGGATGACTAAATCAAAAGTAGGTCAGTACACTTGAACCAAAATATGACATGGACTAGTGTCTGTGAATATGGAGCCCCAAAAATGCAATATATGACTTGCACATTCTGCGTGTCTGTGGAAATCAGGCGCGGACTGGACACCGGGAGAACCGGGACAATTCCCGGTGGCCTGGCAGCCGATTTGGCCCGCTATTTAATATCATTATTGTATAATTGCCTGCCGAATGTACTAAAGCGATCATTTGTGAATCCGCCATTTGATAATTAAATCTCTAATAAGTCATGAAGTGTCAGTCATGACTCGCGCGCTCTCCGCGCCTCCGCCAAACGGTTTGGATCAGACTCAGAGTAATCAATGCGAGAGAGAGAGAGAGAGAGAGAGAGAGAGAGAGAGAGAGAGAGAGAGACAGTGGACTGCTGGAGCAGAGAAGCAGAACTCCTGTTCAGGGTTTCAGGTCAGTTTCATCTGTAAAGATGCTTTTTTGTCTTTGTTTTTTTATTTAATTAATCAAGCAGCAGCACGTTGCTCATCAGTCATCACTCAAAATACTATATAAAGGACATCATTATTATCTGTTGTAATGTTACAGTAGTAATTTAGCTTTTGTTCAATCTTGAGTATTAAAGTCATGAGAGAGATGGATAACGGCAAAATAAAAAGACTGAAGAGAAAATTGGAAGTGAAGGTGCAGTTCAGGAGAGAACTTTTAATTATTTTGCATGTCCCTAAACTAAAGATTTAAACCTTTTTTTATGTCAGGTCCAAACAAAAAATAGTTTTGTCCATGAACTGGTTTGTATGAGTTTGAATTTTCCAGTCTGAATTTTTTTCCCAGTCCGCCCCTCCTGCAAAGACATGGTTTCATTTACTACACATAAGCCTACTGAAGCTCGCAGTGTTTTCAACCTCTGCCGCCTCAATATTCCTCATAATTCCTAAAACTGCTCTGTGTCACTTCATGTGCATTTTACTTATTTTGAGAAAACTATCATCATATACAAAGAGACAGCAGTTTAAAAAAAACACCAATATTTCAGGAGTTTATTACACAGAATACGTCACATGCTTATTAGATAACTGTATTTAAGTTGATGTATATGCTTTTATTTATTATTCTTTAATTTTCACAAATTTATAAAAGTAATCAAAAAGTACTCAAAAGTAATTAGTTACATTACTTTAATAAAGTAATTGAAAAAGTTACACTACTATTACATTTTAAACAAGGTAACTTGTAATCTGTAACCTATTACATTTCCAAAGTAACCTTCCCAACACTGCTGGCAAGTGCATTAGATGTCCTTCACACCAAGAAAACATCTGTTTACAGAAAGATTCATTGGGGAACCAAAACTGGTTCCATGGCATCACTTTGGAATATTCATTTTACCACTAGAACAAAAATTCTAAATCAGTTCTTCAGAATCTAAAATGGTGCTCTGAAAAATCTATCTAGAGTATTTTTAGTCCAAAAAAAGCATCTCAAGAAAAAAAAAGGCTAAAATGGTTCTTGACATGAAAAGGTGCTGGAAAGATGCTTTATGTAAGAGAGTTACTCAAGCCGCAGATATACATACCAATTAAAAGCTGACACAGCTCTACTTTTTCTGTCAACATGGTGGAGGTCTACTGACTTAAAAGAAATATGGTAGTATATCTATTATCTTATCTTTCATTTCTTTAATTACAAACAGTTTATCAAGACTAAACATCCTGGAGGTTATGCACAGGGCAGAAGAGAGTTTGAGTGTTGTGAGTAAACAGCACAGTGGGCACAGTGGATACGCTGTTATTATCTGCTACGGGCTCGTCTCCAAACCTCCCACATGGAGAGTAAGAACTTCCGTAGTTTTAATATTATATATAACAGTTATTATTTAATGTATATTGTATTATGATGTAATATTAAAATATATAATAAATAATAACTGTTACGTACAATTTAAATATATTATACATTTTAATAACTCATGTTAATGACATGTGTAGGCTAATTATTTTTTGTATTATATATAATTTATATATGTGTGGGACAATAGAGGTAGCCAGGCAGACTGAGATAAAGAGGTTTTAGGACATTCGGTGTGTGTAGGTGGGACATTTCATTAAAAACGACACACTTAATGATCCTCAGAGCCAGTGGCCGAGACCTCCACCTCCACATGCTCTGGAATCCCGGAGAGGAATGTCTTCCAAGAAGCGCCACATAGAAGTGCTTTGTTTGGAAATAAAGCTTTAGCTTTTTGTGTTCACTCGTTTCTGGACTTCAGCTGCGGCAGAACAAGAGCTGTGTCGCTCAGCCCACGCGTGTCTCTCCGCGACAAAACTCCACGAGATTCCTTCCGTTCCAGTTTGCAGAGATGAGATGAGATGTGCTGTTGATTCAGAGCATGGCGGAACGGTTACCACATTATCCAATCCACCAGAACCAGAAGTGTGTGTATTATTAGCAAACACATTAAAACCGCTAACGGTTCAGCACAGTACTTCTCATCACAAGCCACAGGCGCAAATGAAATAAAGCCATTTAAACCCTGAGTTTCTCGATCGGCTATGAATAGATTTGCTTCGTGAATGTCAGCCCAGAGCTCACAGCTCCCTGTTTGTGTTGCTTCCATCCATTTCAAGGCCCTTCGTGGCTTCAGGTTTATGAAGGCCGTGTTACAGCAGAGATGTGGCGGCAGCAGTTCACAAAAGGAGCACTCCAGCCGATATGAATCATCCACCGATGTCTCTATGTGAGCCCACGCGGCTTGATGGAAAAGGAATAAAAATAGTCATTATCATTTAAAAGCTCCTTTAAAAATAACATATGTGAGGGGAAGAGAGAGCGACAGAAACGGCGAGAAAGAGCAAAAAACATTGTGCCCACATATACCTCGTGCAAACAAGGTCAAATAAGGTCCTAATATTAGACACCAAATGATTAAGACAGACACCAGGATCAGGACTGAAGCAGACTGAACACCACTGGATGTGTCTGAAACACACAAGATAGACAGCTGACATGTGCTGTACACAGGACATCCTGTTGCTTCTGAAGTCTGTTATTCAACATTCACAGTCGCATATTTTAGTTTAGTAATAGGGATTTAATTAAGTCTTTTGGCCTTGTGGTGTGGTGTTTATTTTATCTTTAAAAAACCTTAAATTAATCATTCATTTTTGTTAGTCTTTTATGCATGCATATCTCAGACTGTTTTGCATGCATCATACATCATCATCTACTGTTGCACTTTTTATTATATTATATTAATAATTTGTTAAATAATTTTTTTAAAGAAATATATAGTTTAGAAAACTATTACACACTAAAAATATTTTATCAATAGAATTCTAAAATATAAAACATATAATTGAATATTATAAATTCTAAACAAAACTTATTAAACGTGTATATATATATGTGTGTGTGTGTGTATAGGGTTTATAAAGTCTGTATAGCATTAAAACAACTGATGCACTAAATGTTTAATATTATAAATTATAAACAAAACTTATTAAATGTCAAAATATTATGTGTATAAAAATATGAAGTATATAAGGTTTATAAAGTCTGTAATGAAACAACTTCTGTTGCACTCAGTGTTATTATATTAAATATGTTAACTTATTTAAAGATATTTAAAATTTCAAGTATTTTGAAATATATTAAAATATTAAAGCAATATATTAAAATATTATATATAAATATATACACATATGTACAATTACAAATTATATGCCAACTTTTATATATTATTATATTTATTATAGATGATAAAATAGTTACAGTAGTTAAAATAATACAGAAAGTACAAAACGTGCTTATGTTAAAAGGCAAAATAATGTTTAAAGGGAAAAATACAGGCCTTATTTCATCAACTTTGTTTTCTGATGATTTTGTGATGAAGTCTAATTATATTATATTATATTATATTATATTATATTATATTATATTGTTTTATAAAAATTATTAATCTTTTATTAAACTATAAAATTTCTGAAGAAGATTTAGAAAAACTTTTGATAACATAAAACTGTAAACATATTTTAAAATAATTTTAATAATTAGTGAGCAATTGATGTTTTTAAAAAGTAACAACTATAGTTATCAAGAAATTTTAAGTTAACTCTTTTTTTTTATTTGACCAAAATAAATATGGTTAGATAACAGAGATGCCTAGAAAATCAGCACCAAGGGGCAAATATTGTTCCTAAAATACAGACTTTCATGCAGATTTATATTCTCTCTGCATCTTTGTCTTTCTCATTCTGTTTCCAGTGCTGAGACACGGCTCTCACCCACTCAGCACCAGACACAGGAAGTGAGTTAAGACTCACTCAGATCACAGGAGCTCAGACCTGCCTTGTGAGTGGATGCACTCCAGGAAATGATTAATATGTCTCATGCTTCAGAAACAAGAACAGAGGAGCGAGGAAGAGACCTGGGGTAAAGAAGAAGTGGGAGAGTGTGAAACTGCGAAACAATTCAGTATGGAAGCATCTGAGGTGCCTTCAAATGAGTCATTCTCAAGGATAACAGGGTCCAAAAAGATTGCTTATCCAAAATCAGCCAAATTACATTGTGCATCTGACCTCTGTAACCTCACCTTAACAGAAACAAATGGCCTTCACACCTGAATGGCTCCAGTCTCTCACCTTGTTCAGACTAAATGAACATGTGCGCAGACTGACAGCATCATCTGTCCTTCCATCTCTCCTCAGGTTGACTCACTGCTGCAGTGCTTCACTTTGCGGCACGGTTGCTAAGCAACCTCAGAGATAAATAAATAAAGAAAGTGAATGTGTGTGAGAGAGGGAGAGAGAGAGAGAGAGAGGGAGAGAGAGAGAGGGGGGGGGAGGGAGAGAGAGAGAGAGAGAGAGAGAGCGAAGGCAGGGCTTGTGTTGAGCATGAATGAGTGCACTCTGGGCTTCTGAATGGACCGGTCTCTGTTTGTATGAACGTTGCCAGATAGGCAGAGCAGACCATGTCATTTCCAGAAAGGACTGCTTTGGGAGTGTAAAGGCAGGAGTGTTTTTCCAAATATGTTATTATACACTCAAAAGTATAATCCAGATGTTTATGATTACAACTCACTACGCACATACCTGGCCTGAATCACATGAAACCTTGGTCAAACTTCACACTAAAATGGAGAGAAATAAGTGAAGCCTATTTACAGGACTTTTGCTTTTTATTGCACTATTTTTGTAACTAATTAAGCACATTCTCCCAACAAATTCATAACGCAAAAAACATTTTTTTTCTTTTTGTTTAAGCTTTAATGTATAATTTGATGTTTATTTACTTTGAAATATAATGCTTTAATATTTAGATTAAAAATACATTTAAAAAAAATCATAAATCAAAGAGACACTTTGATATCTACTTATATTTACCTACTAGGAAAAACATTAAATATATTAAAAAAACTTTTTGTTTAATATTTAATATCTAATTTTATATGTATTTACTTTTGTTTTAATATTTATATTTCATTATTCATCTATGTTTACATAATTGAAAGATTATAAAAACACTTTATATTTACATATTAAATTTTAATCTATTTGTTTACTTAAATTTTACATTAATATACTATTAAACAAATCATAAATATCATTACTCAAAAGACGAAAATAAAAATTAAAAAATTACGAAATAACTTTAAAATAAAGTGTTACAAAATATCTGAAATATTGAAAAATAATATATTACAATATTACATAAATCTACACACATGCACATAATTACAAATTATATACAGACTTTTATATATTATTATATTTATTATATATTATAAAATAACTTACAGAAATTACAGCAATATGCTACTTGCATTTAAAAGGCAAAATAATGTTTAAAGGGAAACAAGATATTGTTCCAAAACATCCTTTCCTCAACCTTTTTTTTTTTTTTTTGACTTGATGGTTTTGTGATGCATTTTTGTCTCAGCTCAGTGATGTGTTCTTGTCTGACTGTCGTATATACACACACACAGTCTGCCAGAACACTGTGTTCTCTCTGAGGACTGACACCAGAGTGAAAGCGAAGAACAGGAAACACATTACCATCAATATGTTCCTTTTAGCCCTGTCTTTTCTACCTTTAATGGAGACACTTAAACGGATACACATCTCTATAATTTAAGGCATTTTACCAAAGCTTGATCCACAGTACAACTTTTATTTGATCTTATGTACAAAACCATATAAAAAAAAGACATCCCTGCAGGCTTAAAAAACATGCAGTCTGAGGTAAAGTTACAACAGGCTTAAACTTAAGCATGACAAATCGTTGAATGGCTAAATAAGCTAGTTTTGCAACACACACACACACACAGAGACAGACAAACTAAGAATGAAACTTCACACTGGCCCTAAATGACTGACTCACATCCTAGTGTCATAGAAACATCCTCATAAACAAGCTCAAAACAAACACATACAGAAACCCAGAGCCGCAAGAGGAAGCTAGCTAGCGCTGAGGACAACCACCGTTTTTTTTTTTCTCTTTTCAGTACGCCAGCCATTGTGAAACCCAACACTGCTCAGACCTCCTCCCCTCCACATACCAAAACACTGATGCTAGCAGTCATATTTCTGTTTCAACCAAAGCACCCCCATCCCATGTCTCTCCTATCGCTAGAGGCCTGTACTGCTAGTTACTAGCATAACACTTCTGTTTCCTGTCCTGCACAAACACACACAGAATGCAGATTGCTCTTTCGCTAAACTGACCTCCACCTGCCCAAGAGTGACCTTGCCCTTTGAGCAAAGTGGTTTTTAATTGCTCTGACCTCCCATTCAACCTGTCCAAAATTCACCTGAGGCTAATTTCGAGGCTAATTTCCTTTTTGCCATTGTTTTCCTCTCAGGGTAATTGCTAGCGTCAGGATATTGCCATCATAATACATTTTTCCCATGGCTTATCTTTTGGTAGTAAACATAAAAGCATTGTTGTTCTAGCAATGCTTTTAGGAGAATTATATTAAAAAAACTTGATAACTTACTTGATTTTTACATTCAGTTCTCATAGAAAGGTGTTTTTAATGGTATTTTGAAATTGTAGGGTGGCAACTTTAAATAATCCTAATTTAATAAGCAGTTCAACTTCAGTAGAGTTACGTTTTTCTTAAATATACACTACTAGTCAAAAGTTTGAAAACAATTTTTTATGTTTCTAAAAGTCTCCTGTGGATTCAGTGTCACATGGCCCTTCAGAAATCATTCTAATATGCTGAGTTATGGTCAGTTATTATTGGAGCTCTGTTATTAACAATAGTACATATTCAGTGTTGAAAACAGTTTTTGCTGCTAATGAATTTTTTTTGTAGAAAATATGAAGCATTATTTTTTAGGATTATTAAGAGTATTATTAATTGGAAAGTTCAAAAGAACAGCATTTTTAAAAAATATATATATTGTGTTGTAACATTATAATTAATTTAGAAAAAAATCAATTTTAATGTGTCTTTGCTGGGGGAAAAAGTATTAATTAAAAAAAAATTTTTAGCTCTAAAAGCTACAAGCATTCAACCTCAAAAGATAAATTACTAAAAAAAGAAAAAAAAAGAAAAGAATACACACCTAATTATGTAAATAAGACAGCTATGGAGAACATAATTTATGTTTAACTTAACTTTAAATATTATTTCAATATACTAAGAATTTATCTACACTCTTAAGATTACAAGTGCTTTAAGTTCTTCACAGCGATGCCATGGGAGAACCATTTTTGGTTCCACAAAGAACCATTCAGTCAAAGGTTCTTTAAAGAATCTTCTTTCACCACAAAGAACCTTTTGTGAAACAACAAGGTTCTTCAAATGTTAAAGGTTCTTTATGGAACCATTTAGACAAAAATATTATTTCATGGCATCGTGAAGCACCTTTATTTTTAAGAGTGTATTTAGCTAAAATGCTTCTGCACAAAGTTTTAAATCAGTGAATCTGTTTTTGTGAAAGATTCATTTTTTAATTCACATATTTATTCTAGTGAATCAGTTTGTTTGGATAGTTTAGGTCCAAACTAACCAATTCACAAGAGTAAATATGTGAATCCTTTATTTTATTCACTCCAAAAATATTAGCCAGACCATTAAAACTCACACGGTAGCACTAGCAGCAGCAAGGTCATGAGGGAATGTAGGCATTTCTGCAATGTATCTTTTGAATTTATGTTGCTTTGGATAATAAAACTACCTGTCAAACATAAAATATACCAGCATGTTGGAATTAGCAAACCAATCATTGCCTGTTGTTGCTGTGACACAGTGTAAGTGTCGACCAATTCATGGGTTTGCCTCACAGAGAGAGAGAACGGCCGCTCTACTGTTTGATCCAGAGCTCTAATCCCTTCAGCAGAGCGCTGACTTCCTCTCCCCAGGGACGCAGGAAGACATGGACTCCAGAGAGAGTGAAGGGGGAGCAGCACCTGTTCAGTATCCCTCACATTCCCTCCCTCCAGCTCTGGCCCACCCCCGGCCCAGGAGCGGCCCTCAGACTACAAATGACAAAACTACAAATGACAAATGGATTGATAGATGGGGGAACATTATGACCATCTCACAGTTATGATGTAATTTTAACAATGTTTTTTTTTTTTTCAAAAATAATAATAATAATAATGTAAGGATAGTCAGTAGTAGAGAAAAACTTGAGATGAAGAAAAAAAAAAAGTCACAGTAAATATGATTATGAATATTATATGTGACTGAACAAGAAAAAAAAAATCAATCGTAAGTAGCACAGGTATATTTGTAGCAATAGCCAACAATACACTGTATGGGTCAAAATGATCGATTTTTCTTTTAAACCAAAAATCATTACGATATTAAGTAAAAATCATGTTACATGTTACAGATATTTAGTAAATTTCCTACCGTAAATATATCAAAACTGAATTTTTTTTTAGCAATATGCATTGCTAAGAACTTTATTTGGACAGATTTTCAAACAGTTGTATCTCAGCCAAATACTGGTCTATCAATATTTGATAAGACATACATCAATGGAAAGCTTATTTATTCAGATGATGTATAAATCACTATTTTAAAAAAAATTAACCCTTATGACCCTATATGGTCCATTGTCACATGTAATACATAAATATATATTATATTTATACAATTATTATATTTATATAATATATAAATATGAGCAGAATATTTTTATTGAGCATAATTTCCAATAATCCTTGTAACTTTGTCAAGTCATGCAGTAAGTATAAAATGATCATTTAATTGTCTGTATTTCCTATGCATAAAATGCTAAGGAAGCCTAAGTAAGACAAATTAGTTAGTCATTTCTTTCGAAAAATGTTTAAAATGTCTTAACCACAATATATGGGAGAAATGGAACTCTAGTAGAAATATTAATTCATTTCAGAAAGTTAAATTAATCAATAAATTCCTGATGAAGGTCATGCAGCCGAAACGTCAATTAATATTTTGATATTTTTTGCAAAGATAATGTGCAGGGTTTTTTGCTTTTGAGAAAGTTAAATTAATGAAGCTAGTTAGAGTGTAAATTATATAAAGTGTATGACGTCAGTTACATAGTGAAAAGTAATGAAACGCATCTGCTCTGAAGAAAGATAAAAACGTCATTTGGGATAATTAACGAATTGCGTCACAAGTCAGCTTCGCTTCCAGTAATGTCCATGTATGCTTGTTTGAGCAGCATGTTGGTTTCTCTTACAACAGCAGGCCATCAATCTCAACCAAGGGGGTTATGGGGCCCCTGAGTCTAGCTGTGGAGAATAGATGAAGCTGGGGTCAGAAAACGGCCGGACGTCCCCCGAAACATCCCACACCCCCATACTTGTCACCCCACCCAACACCCAGGCCCCCCACCCGCTTGACCTGGGCTGAATAACAGATTTCACGCTGCCTGAGGAGGGAGGTTGAGAGCTGATTGTGTGTGCGGAGGAGGATGGGAAGTGGGGGGCCGCCATTGAAAGGTGTTAAATGATAGTAAAATGGTGGGATTAAGGCAGGACAATGCCGGGGAGTAATCCCTTTTTCCACAATAACCTCCTTCTATCCATTTGCCTTGTTCCAGTCCTCTGCTCTCTTTCTTTCTCTCCCCCTTTGCTCCTCTCAGGGGTCTCTTATAATGCGGATGGGAGAGAGTCATGAAAAAGAGAAAGAGCGACGCAGAACAAAGACCAAAGACATTCAATCAGGAAAGCTTTCCCAAATGAACCAAGTGTGACACATTTGCAAGTCTGAGAAGTTGAATATCCATAAACGTTTAAACACAAAAAGCCACGGTGACTTGAAAGTGACTCTTGACACTCGCCTCTTACTATTGTGATGAATGCAGGAAGGTCAAGGGTTGGGAATTCCTAAGTGATGAGCGCAGTTGTTGTTCTTGTCAAGTTCCATTCAAAAAAGCCGAGGAAGGGTTTGGGGTCCAGTGAGGTTGACAGCCGGGTCAAAAGGTCACCTTTGAGTTTCAAGTTAAAAAATCTGATGGAGAGATTCAAAGAGATAAGAACGGCCTGCTCTAGCAGAACATCCAGAATTACTGATCTGATGACACCGTGACCAAAAAAAAAAAACTAGCTTCCAGTCATTTACATCTTTGACAAATATTACACTCATCCTTCCTAAAAACATTAATCTGAGAACTAAACAAATGAAAAACAGGAAAAACTATCTATCTAAAACTAACTATCTATCTATCTATCTATCTATCTATCTATCTATCTATCTATCTATCTATCTATCTATCTATCTATCTAATTATCTATTAGGGCTGCATGATAAATCATGTGATTGTCATGCGCATCTCGTCAGTAAAGCCGATTCCATGATTAGTGGCAAACTACGTGCATTCAAATAAAGCAAAACTTAATACACAAAGCCATAGTTCGCTGACTAGCTACTCAGTATCGTGTTCATAATCATCTGCGATTAAGAACGCGATATTGCGTAGCTTGTTAGCGAACTACGGCTTTGTGTAGCAAATGCTGCATTTTTGCATACTGCAAAAGTCATTTATTCATTCGAGTCGTTCAAATGGCATTGAATAGAAGTCGAATATCAATACACGTTTAAAGCCACCGTGACTTGAAAGTGTGAATTGGAAGTATCTAATTTATTTCCAAAATAATATCACTGCATATTCTAAAGCTTTGGGGTGGCACAGCAACTAACTCATTTATTTATTTATTTAAAAAGACAGCTATTTCCTATATCATTATGTATTCAAAGCATTGGGGTGCCCAGAAAAATGCCCTAAATGAATTTATTTCCTTATTAAATTAAACTGAATTAAATTTAAACCTTACAGGCTTAGTTGACCATGGGTTAGGCCTATGTATAAAAAGCCCTCATGAGCACGAGGACTCTTTCAAAATGTCACTGAATCATTGAATTACCTTTTCAAGGTTTTTTTTTGCATTTCATGCATTCAGAAACCTTTGGTGCAAGTGGTCCTTCTGGGTTATTTGCAGTCTTGCATTTGTATATGCATTTGTATGTTTTGTGTTTATGCTCTGTGCAAAAGCTGGAATGCACAAAGCCGTGGCAGGCATGTTGTAAACGCGTTGCTGAAAGGTATGCCAGCTGCTCACCATATCACACTCCTATCTGGGGTTCATGAAGGGGGCATGAGGGATAGAAGTGTTACAGAGGACGGATATGAACACACACCTTAATCTACCCTCTGAGCTGCGCTGACAACCCTGCTGTCACTTGGTCCATTTGACTGGAACATTTTGTGAAGTTTTGTGCAAACAGATTCCCGGTGACATCAGATACGTCACGTGTCAATGTGTCAGTGCTGATCCTTTAGTAAATGACAGATCACAAGCTTCCTGTTTGAATATACCGTGACCAGAAAAACTCTGAACACTTAAGCCACACTTAAAATGAATGGTGTTGTGGTAAATAGCAAACCAAGAGGTATTACTTTCACAAAAGATGGGTTTGAAATGATAAAACAATATGTATGCTTATATTCAACAGTTTGTTTGTTTTAAAGAAATTAATACTTTGAGTCAGCAACAATGCATTAAACTGATCAGAAGTGGTAGTTAAGACATTTATATAATGTTAAAAAAGATTTCTATTTCAAATAAATATGGTTCTTGACTTTTTTTCATGTAGTTTCCACAGAAATATTATTTGGACAACTTTTTTAACACTGATGATAATAATACATTTTTTAGCAGCAAATTACCTTAGTAGAAGGATTTCTCAAGGACCATGCAGACATTGAAGACTGGAGTAATGATTCTGTAAATTCAGCTTTGATCAAAGGAATAAATTACATTTTAGAATATATTCAAATAGAAAACAGTGATTTTAAATTGTACAAATATTTCACAATATTACCATGCTTAATGTATTTGTCATCACATAAATGTAGCCTTAAAAGTCTTCTTTCAAAAACATACTTTTTTTTTTTTTACTAGTGAACATTAGTGTATATACAAAATAAAGACAAAAACATTTAGATATTTTCAGTTTGTCAAACCGACTTCATACATACACTAAAATATACAAAAAATATTTTGTAAATATTTATATTTAATTCCTAAAGATTTTGAACAGAATGGTTGAAAGGTGGTACAGGAGAAAGCGGAAAGACTTGGGGGTGTTGAGAAGGTGGCAATAATTTGCTCCACACACACCTAACAGAAGTTTGCTCTAAAGTTATAAGTTCCCAAAAATGCTTAATTCTCCACTAAATAACCGAAGCCCAATTCCAGTACTGCCGCCACATTAACAGATTAACAGGCATTCAACTACATTTATTGGGGCCTGTATGAGCCCTCATGACCTTTTGTCTGGAGACAGAACAAATGCGATAGAAAATGAGGCTTTTTACGACACTCCAGACAGGAAACAGCCACACCACCTCCTCCGGTTATCATAAAACTATGGGAATAGGCAACTAAAAGTTGACTGGCGTGTGTGTTTGTGCATTTTAGGGCTTATTTAGCCCGACCTTGAGGAAAATGTTTATATTACGTGGGTGCTAATGAGAAGTAGAGGTGCCGTTGTCTGGCCTGCTAGCTGTGAGGTCAATAAAAGTGAGTGTCCAGCGCTAATCAGCGAAGGCAGGAAGGAAGGACGGGGGGGGGGGGGGGGGGGGCATTAGTCTGCTAGAGGCCCTTTTGAACGGAGCGGTTCAGCTGTTGAAGCAGAGGATGGTTGGGTGAAGCTGTTACGAGGAAAATCCACAGGAGCCTCTACAAAGACCCTACATAAACGATTTATACCAGTTAATGGATGCAGAAGAATGTTTTCGCCGGAGATGAGGGGAGTGGGATGGCTTTCCTCTGTAATAAACAACTGTTAGCCAGCAATTTCCAGTCTGGTGGCAATAACAGACCGGCTAAACAATAACAACGACAGAGTGAATAATTAGAAAGAGTGTATGATTGAAAGAAGAAGTTTGATTGTCTTCGTTAATAGTCTTAATAGTAATAGTTTTCATTCTGGGCTACTGATCAGGTGACCAGAATCTGAATGAGTAACTTAAAGTTGTAAAATTTAACAAATGGCAGATCAGAAACTTCCTGTTTGAACATACAGTGAACAGAAATAATATTTGAACAATTAAACCACAATTACAATGAAAATCATTGCATAAAAAAATTATAATCAAACCAAGAAGCATTTATTTTAAATAAATACAATCTTTTATTCATCAAGGACACATTAAACTGATGAAAAGTGACAGTAAAGACATTTATAAAGTTACAGTAATGCCTAATTATTTTAGCAATCGCTCTTTGAACCAGTTCTTTTCAATGAACTGGTAAAAAAGGTTAGCAAAGTAAACTGAACCTATGAGCGATTCATTTTGTGTGATTCATGTAAGTTACTATTTTTCTCTAAGGGTGTAGCCTAGCTAGTTCTGAGTTTAAAATAAGCATGTTTACTAGTAGATTTGGACATGTTTCTGGGAAGCCAAACTTTAAAATGCATTTTCAGTGGGCCAGCTTTCGGTTTTTGGGCCTAAATGTACATTTACAAGAACACAAAATGCACTTCCAGTCAACATCAGAGGGCAATGTCACACTAGTAACATAAAAACAGTATCTCCCAAGCATATCAAATATGCCCTAACACAAGTCTCAAATGGACTACTTACTTAGTGTGGGTGGAGGTCACAGGCAGTCCAGCCAGGCTTCTGTAGAGTGATTGATGACAGAAAACCAGCCATCGATTGCATAACCTAGACACACAGCCCTTTCCCCCATTAACAAAGAAAACAGGGATCCAGTTTCCACATTAATGCATTGGAAATGGAAAATCTCTTAATCTGAAGAGTTGTTAAAAGCCAGATCCACTTAAATTAGATTAGATCAATGAGTTAAAACGCTGGTTTCTGAATTAGGAAATGGCCATGACTAATATTTTTTCTCTAAATATTATGTCATGAGTTGTAAATGGAAAAGACTAGATCACTCATATCCTTCCATTCATGAACAAACCAAATAAAATATAAAATGATTACATATGTTTGAGCAAGGTATTTGCTCGACAGGGAGTGGTGGCAGGTTTTGTCTTGTGGGTGTTGATTTTAAACCCACAATCACAATAATCAGGTTTCCAGAGAAGTGATGACACACCTTCACAAACAGGTGCCATCCCGTCTTTTTCTGCTCTGCCGGACGTGAAACAGGTGACCTTGCTCTTGTTGAGCACTCAGGAGGCCGAACACCTGGTGCAGAACAATGACTGCTTGGTCACATGAGAAAGGTCTTTTCAGGTTTGATCAATGTGAAGTTAAAGGGATGAGCCAGATTCCTTCACGGTGGAAATAATCCTGCAGTGTGTTATGGGAACACCTTGACTTGAGTTGCTGAGGGTAAAGATGTGGAATGCTGTGGAACCGTGAATCTGAATAATAATAAAAACACATCTGGAGCTTCTACAACAAAATGTTTTTTTTTTCTTTTTGCAATATGTTTTTTAACGATTAATTATTCTTTTGAGTAACTACTTGTAAGGATCACATATTCAGAAAAAATAAATTTAAATTTAATTCTGAAATGATGTTCATTTAAAAAATAAATAGGCCTACATTTAAAATTATCATTAGAGCCATTTAACATGTTTTATATTACATGCAAGCTGATAATTGGTCTAAATAAGAATACTAATAAACTAATAAATAATGTGTTAGCATATTTTATTCAGTTGCCTAATATTTATAAATA
This sequence comes from Carassius carassius, assembly GCF_963082965.1. NCBI lineage: Eukaryota > Metazoa > Chordata > Actinopteri > Cypriniformes > Cyprinidae > Carassius > Carassius carassius. The sequence goes on along the minus strand of NC_081797.1, from coordinate 11,114,326 downwards.
CCGACAAAAAGCATGGTGAAGGCTATATTGTTAACTATGAGATGAACATCCAGTCATTAGGCCTAACGGTTTAACTCTCAAGTAAGTTATATGTTTATGATTTACGGTTCATGAAGTTTAGTTAGTAGGCCTAAGATTTATAAAATACGCATCGTGATTTGAACAGTCAGTCAGTAACTGATTTTGATTCACTAAAAAAGAATCGGCTGGTTAGAGTCATTGGTTCAGGAGTCAGACTACAGCGCTATAAGTTCTAAGCGGCCATGCTTTATTATTTTTTTCCTTTTTGTTTTCTCGTTATAACGACTTAATTTTCTCGTTATCTCGACATAACGAAAGTCGTTTTCTCGTTATAAGGACTTAATTTTCTCGTTATCTCGACATAACGAAAGTCGTTTTCTCGTTAGAACGACTTAATTTTCTCTAAGAAGTTACAAAACTGCGCCAGCAGGTGGCACTATAGACCTGAGTATAACTGATGGGGTGTTGTACACTGTCCACTTTACTGTACGCGGACCTTCCTCGTGATCGCTATAATTTGGGCAGTCTTGTTCATTACTGACATTTAATTAATACATAAATGTTAAATCCTTTAATTAACATGATTATTTTGTGTATTAAGTTCTTGCTAGATGCATGAGTTTCACCAACGCGTTCTGGGTCATAAAATAACTCCTTATCAAAACCAAGGTTGATGTCACTGTATTCTGTTTGCACCTATATCTTTATTTGTGCTTCTTTTAGGCACATGATTAGGTAGTTAATAAGCGGAAATGTTCTGTGTATCTACAGTAGGACAGGATTTAACGGTGTAGGCTATTTGTGATGTGCTTTTTTTCCTTATTATTAATCTTTATTGTTAACCATTTGATGAGAAATGTGATGTATATGTAAAATGCATAGACTAATTTAATTCAGTTTTGTTCTATAATGTTGTAATCGTTTTTTTCTGCACACAGACACATACACTGCACATGAACGATCTTTTCAAACAGAAGCTTGTAACGCACATGATATCTGCCACAGCATATAATGACTAATAAAAATTACAAATTATATATAATTTTATTTCAAATAAATGGAAAATTAAAAGTGAGTTTAATCCAAGCAGCTCAAGATCTTAGAATAGTTCTGCATCCTTCTGAAGGCACTCCGTCTGTGTTCGCGGTGTTGCCATTTAAACATGTTAATTACAAAAACAAAACGTTTCGTGTACTGTCTCTGGAAAAATCAACAGTGATTGATCAGCCTTTATTTATGTACAGTATTGTAGACGTTATTACCTAGGCGAAGCAAAATTTGCTGAAATATAGGCTACAGTAAGAGCGCCTGCATGGTTGTCCATCAGATGCCTGTCAAATTGAGTTCGTTACTATAGCAACAGTAAAACTGTCATGTCGTTATAACGAGAAAACAAACTTTCGTTATGTCGAGATAACGAGAAAAATAAGTCATTATAACGAGAAAACGACTTTCGTTATGTCGAGATAACGAGAAAATTAAGTCGTTATAACGATAAAACAAAAAAGAAAAAAAATTATAATGCATGAGAACTTCCGTAATAAAAAGAATCGGCTCATAAGAATCATTCGTGTGAGAATCGGTCTACGCTGATCATGCAGTAACTTTTGCTCTGTATATATTCAACCGCAGACAACTCTTCACATTGCGCCTGGTTCGGACATAGTGTAGAACCCCAAGGTAATATATATATATATATATATATATATATATATATATATATATATATATATATATATATATATATATATATATATATATATATATATATATAGTATATAATATATAGCCTATATTTTGATTATCAAAGGCTGTTTTAGTCACAGCACTGCTGCATTTTCCAACGTATCCCCATTTGTCCTTGCGAGAATGATCGTTTTAGGCAAAAAACCGAAAGCATAAACAGTTTGACATGAACTAAAAATAAAACATCCTAAAGAATGTTTCTCTCTCACGCTGTCTGTGCTTCCTCATCTTCTGTACAAACGGTATCATGAGATATAAAGAGGAGACCAGATATAACTGCTACTGTTTTCTGTCGAGGTCCACATGACCACCAGATAAATGCGGCTATTCATTAGCTTTCACAGCAGAGAACTGCTTTAAAACTGCAGACTGGGTTTTACTGCCTCAGAGGGTTTAGTCTTGTAGGACCTCTTTTTAGGTTTCACTGTGTCACATCAATGCTTAACAGTTAAGTAATCTTCTGTGAGAGGTGATTCATTAGTTTAGACATTTATTAATGAACAACCGTGAACATCCTACACATTAAGTCATTAGTCAACAAGTTACAAATGAATAGAGTCAGGGAGAATGAATGGATTCGTCAAAGCTGACTGAGGTGATTTTCCTCAAAATAGGTTTTTTTTTTGCAAACAAATGGAACATTTAATCTTCCTGTTCGGTTGTCATTTGACCCTTTAGATGAGGGTCAAACCTTTGGCTCCTCCCATGAACATGCACACTTCACCAGAATTATATCCTGTTATTAAAAATTCCACTGTGTTCTGATTGCAACTTGATGACTGAGATGTATCAAGACAGGCGGTTTGTAGAGGCAGTTCAAAAGGTTACTACCGAGGAGGGGGAAGCGTCGTACCTGATAAGGAAGAGATGCAGAAGGCCACAGGCCGCTTTGAACCTTTTGATATTTGTAGGAGGTAAAGAGGTTTGCACTAGACCACCACACAAGCTCCAAACAGAAGTGAGACTAGCATGTACTTTCAGTCAGTGACAGTCTAATTAGCTGTATAAAACTGAATGTTATCACATAGTCAGTGATATAGTATTTGATGTTGATGTGTATACTTATTTTTCGCATTTGCTGTTCTTTCTGTTTTTTGAGCTAAGAATGCATTAAAGTCATATTATGCAAGAATTACCTTCACTCAAGCATGAGAGAGAGAGAAGCAGAAAGCTGGCCTGCTTAAATATTGATGAGTTTAAAACAGTCATGTCGTGCTCAGTAAACTGTTCAGGTCTTTTCCTTTCAGAGTTACACAAAGTCAAATCATCCATCTTGCCCCTTGCACAAGATAAAACAGACTCATTGCATTATTAAGATTATATTTTTATTACTCTAATGCACTTTTTTTTAAAGTAATGAAAATGAAGGGGGAAATGTGCTCAAATTGTCATAAACAATAATATTAATAGTTCTAAAACCCAAGTTCTTTTTTTCTTTTGTTTTTATGGGATAAAATCGACTCATAAATTTCTTTGTGATATTTGCCTGGTTAATATATTACTCTTGGCGTGTATTCTCATCCTCTAGCTTGACTGTAATTAAGCAAAGGTCACAGCGCTGTGTATGTGACTGTCTACTGTGAAATAGCACTCATATCAGTAGGAAGAGCACTAAACCAGAGATCAGGATGTGGTCTGCGGCTGTTGGTGACAAAAAGAGGGCTGGGGTTCGACTGTTTAACAACAAGGAAGGAACTTATGCTCAGATGACACCATTGCAAAACTTAGGACACCATGTGGCTACTGTCAGTCACTGCTCCACTGGGAGCTGTTTACTCCCTTTCATGCTAAATCACCCTCGGCTCTCAACCAGCAATGGTTTCCCATTACCACCAACTTCTACACCTGTATTGGCAAAAAAAAGAAAGTTTATTCTAAAAGGTCACCAGAGAGGTTTAATGGATCATCTTGCATGCAGAAATAGAACATCTCACATCGCAAATCAAAACATCCTGTACACAAGAGTCACTGATTATCATTTTATTTGGGAAAGAAAAGTGGCAGATTTGATATAATTAGGGATTTATAAAGATGTTCACCTCAAAGTGTTGTGTGATAGTAAACAGCAACAATGACAAAGCAAGAGGACTTAATGTGACTTGTGCCCACATGCTACGAGCGCATGCATTGAGTTACATGTATTATTTACTCCTTCTGAAGGTTTGGCTTAGTACACAGTGAAAACACTTGAATCTTTAACAAGGGTACCGTGGTAGTGACTGTATTTGGGGAAGCTGACGTGTTCCGTGCCCTCACTGACTCAAGGATACATGGTTGATTATCTTTAGGACGCAATGGGCCGTGAAACAGCATTGGTGCACCTGAGCTGGCAGGAGGTGACGTGACAGTCTCATGTGGCACTTCTGAGATGAGATAAGTCACGGTAAGACTCGCAGACGAGCTCAGCATTTGTCGCAGTGATCGCTAGAGAGGTGCGTGCCGAAGCTTCAGGTTTCATCTTGACAGGGAACAACACTAAACAAGCTGTTTAATCCTTCCTTATGGTATCTGACAAACAAAACCGAACAAAATCGTGATGTTTCTCAACTATTCGTCAACTGTGACTTTGTTTTTTCATAACTGCAGCTTGGATTCTCAACTTTATTTCTCATAATTGTGACTGCATATCTCACAATACAATGTAATATCTCACAATTGCAGCATTGTTACTCAAAATCACTGCTTTGTTTCTCATAATATCAACTTTGTTTCTCATAATTTGGCTTTTTTCTCACATTGTCATTTTATATTCCTCAGCTGAGACTTGCAATTTGCAATTATGAGAACTATCTTGCATTTGCAACTTTATTTCTGATAATTACGACTTTATGTCTATCAATATGACTTTATATTTCCTTTATCCTACATTTTCAACATTTTTCCCCAAAATTGCAGTTATCATAATTACAGCTTGATATCTCTCATTATCTCTCATTATGACATTATATTCCACAACTGAGACTTTTTCATTATTGCAACTTCATATCTCCCAATTGCAACTTTGTTTTCCATAACTGTGACTTTATAGCTCACATTCACAACTTTTGTTCTCATAACTGCAGACACACACACACACACACACACACACACACACACACACACACACACACACACACACACACACACACACACACACACACACACACACACTAACACACACACACACACACACACACACACACACACACACACACACACAGACACACAAACAATTTGACTATATATCTTACAATCACAATACTAGTTCTATTTAGGTCACACATTGTGATTTTATATTCCTTAATTGCCATCTTCTCATAATAGCAGCTTCATATCTAATATTGTAAGATTATATTTCCTAGTTGCTCATTTATTTCTCAGCCGTCTGAACCACTCGGCTAAAATCAAATAGAAAACATCCTTCTAAAATCAGTTAATTCTTTCCACTGATTTTGAGTTCAACTGAAGTTAGCATGGACACATAATCACTTATTTAATCAGGCTTCTCCCGGATACTGAGCCAGCAGGAAGAAGATAAACTACAGAATACTAGAGACTTAGTCATTCAGCCAAAGCATGAACAAAACACCCAAATATACTTAACTGCCTCATCTGAGTTTACATCAGCCTGAAAAAAGAGACTGAGAATGAATAAAATATAGCTGTAGCCACAGTGCACATTAAAATGTAATATTCTAATGAATACTTCAGGTTATGTCCTCCGTTCATTCGATCTCTCTAACATCTTTACAAATTCTGACATCATAGGCAAAGGGAGCTGCATATGAACTCATTCTCCCAATATTCCCTCATCTGCTTGATTTTTGATTAGATGGTTTCATAGCGAAGGATTTTACAAGCCCCTCATGAGATCTTCACTACACGTGTAATGACATCATACTGTATAATGCACAATAAGCTCCCAGCACTAACCAAAAGCACATTAATAATATAGATCACTTTTGCATTTTAAAACATCTGTCATTGCATGTTTCAAACCAGCACTTTCTACTCAGAGTAACCAAAGTGGATTATGAAAATAACAAATTTAAAGGTGAAGTGTGTAATTTCTGCACCATTAGAAGACTCTATCCTATAATCTATGCAGTTGCTAGGGTGTTTTAGTGGTTCCTATGGTGTTCTGGACAGTTGTTAGGGTGTTTTAGCTATTGCTAGGACATTGATATATAGTCATAGGGTCTTCTGGGTGATTGTTTACTTGTTCAAGACAATCAAGTCTCAATTATATGACTATATTCCCGTTTCTCCATCAGTGTCTATAGGGTTTTATAGAAGATCACAGCATTCTTCTGCATCAGCCTCTCTCACACACACACACCAAACTTGTGTGTAAGTTTTCTGTTGCTGTGTTCTTGACACTTTGAGATGACACACATTCTGAAACATGTGAGATTAGAAAGAGCGTGTGAGGTTTTATTTTTAGTCTGTGCTCTGTGTTCCTGTCACTGTCAGGCCTGGAGGATTTTAAGGCCTCAGCCACCTCATGCCCGCCTACAACTTGACTTTCATGTGTGACTTCTGCTAGAGAAACAGAAACCATGCCAACCACCATCATCACAAAATCGAGAACAATCTTGAACTTCACCTGACCAGATGACTGCCATCTTATTTCTGGGAATGATGGATGGAAGTGTGTGGCATCAGTGCATCTTCTCTGTTTCTTTTTTTTAATTTGTGAGGGAAATATTACACCTCTGCTGTGAAACTGGCATCAAACGCATTCTTTCAGTCCACTATTGATCTGCTGGCTCCACAAACACCTGTGTTCCCACACCTTTCCAGTATTTCTTATTTAGTAGACTGGTTTCTTGTAAACATTGAGAAATGAAGGGGTTTTATCTTAACAGACGACAATATAGGCAAAGATCAGAAAGGGAATAAAGCTAAAGCTAAAGTATGGATTCCCATGCAATTCCATTGGCTTCCAAAACTTTTTATGGATATTCTGTTCGCTGCCTAAATAAAAATGACAGAAAATTGCTTTACAGTGTATTTAGTTTTAATTAAAAAAATTGTATTTATTATTATTATTCAATGACATGAAATATTAATAGCAATTGCTTAACCTATTAGGGGAAATTTGTATGAAATGGGTATTTTAAATGTTTTCTTTGTTTTTATTTTGCCTTAGCTTATAGTCTACTAGTATAGTTCAACAGTTCTGTTGAGCTACAACAAGATATCCCAATAACACTGTAAGATATTGGGCATTAAAGAAAACAATTTTCCCTGTTAATTTACTCACCCCCATGTCTTTCTTCAGCCGAAGAGAAACTAAGGTTTTTGGGGAAAACATTTCAGAATTTTTTCTATATAGTGGACTTCAATGGGAGCCAACGTTTTGAAGATCCAAACTGCAGTTTCAGTGGAGCCCATAGACTGTATAAAAGCATGGACGTTGTTTCTGTGATGTCACCTATAGGTTTCCGAAGAGCGTTTTTGAAGCCAAAAGTAGGCGGGCCAGCCGACGGCATTTTGGCAGCGTGTCACTGCACATCACTCCGGATAATCGAAAATGGGCAAAGAGGCGGGAGCTGGTTCCTATAATAACACCCACCTAGCTCAACGGTCGTGACAGCAGCAGCAATACACCTGTCACTCAAGTAGCCGTGCCCTTAATTATGCAGAAATTTAAGGCTTAATATAATAATAACGGATGAGTTATAAAAACAATTCACCTTTCTTGCAGTTGTCATGAAGGGCAAAGTTAGCTTATGTAGACCAAAATATATTTTTTTAGTCAGGCTGTAAACTGTAAACAGGCTTTTTTCCATCTCAAAAATATATCTAAATTACGGCCTATGCTCTCAATGTCAAATGCAGAAATGTTAATCCATGCATTTATGACCTCAAGGTTAGATTATTGTAATGCTTTATTGGGTGGTTGCTCTGCACGCTTAGTAAACAAACTACAGCTAGTCCAAAATGCAGCAGCAAGAGTACTTACTAGAACCAGGAAGTATGACCATAATAGCCCGGTCCTGTCAACACTGCACTGGCTCCCTATCAAACATCGTATAGATTTTAAAATATTGCTTATTACTTATAAAGCCCTGAATGGTTTAGCACCTCAGTATTTGAATGAGCTCCTTTTACATTATAATCCTCTACGTCCGCTACATTCTCAAAACCCAGGCAATTTGAAAATACCTAGAATATCAAAATCAACTGTGGGCGGCAGATCCTTTTCCTATTTGGTGCATAAACTCTGGAATAACCTACCTAACATTGTTCGGGAGGCAGACACACTCTTGCAGTTTAAATCTAGATTAAACGTGCAGTATGGGATTTTTGGCCACCAGGGGTCATTCAATCAAAATAATAACATAAGACGTACTTTGATGATGTCAGGAAAGAGTGTGGGCTCATGGGAGTTGTTGTCATTGGAACACGCGCTCTGTCGCTCCCAACATTCTGCACTCATTCTAACTTAGTATTTTGACAATCACGTCTTTTCGAACGGAGAGATATATGAATTATCAGACCCCTATCAAATCAATATTCCATCTAGCTAGTAGTAATATATGTTAAAAAACACGTTCGCCTTTCGTTAATAATTATAATTAGGTTTATACTATGATATCGAACAAGATAGTGAACTGCATTTGAAGCTACTTTATCCAGCTAAATATAGAACAAATGTGGATATACATTATATTATACATAAGAGCTAGTCTGTCTGCGTTTTACACAAGACATCATCGTTTCACAAAATATAGGGATAGATACAGTTAGCTGAATGGATGCATACCTGTTTATTAGAATGCAAGCATCTCTCCGTAGTTTCAGCTTGTCATGAAGATCTTTCCATCTTGGAAATGCAGCTCCAATATTTACCCGTGTCTTGTTTCTTCTCTTGTCCCAAAACCTTCTCAGGTCATTTATTTCAACTGTACGTTTGCGCTTCACAGAATGTGCAGGCAAAGCATAATAATGATCCATAACTAAGTTATTGATTGAGGTATAAATACTAATATAAACAATATAAATATAAAATATAATAGTCTCGATCAAGGCTAGCTACTACTTTTTCTTTTTCGTCTCGTCTTTGCTTCTGTTCACCTTTGTATTTGGCGTTCCGCCGGGTTCCGCAGGAAGTTAGATAAACTAGAGGGGTTAAAGGTTATATGACGCCATAGACGGGTGACAAAACGGAAATAAAGAAACGTGCCATGTCTTCTAATTAAACTATAATTTTCTCTGAATTTGAAAGTTTGTGGAAACTGTTGGGATAATGTAAGTAGACAACTAAAAAAAATATATAATATAAATATAGTGATTTCTGCTATTTTTAAAGCAGACATTTTACATATTGTGCCTTTAAAGACCCATCTCTTTAACCTGGCTTACACATAACATACTAATATGCTTTTAATATCCAAATCCGTTAAAGGATTTTTAGGCTGCATTAATTAGGTAAACCGGAACCGGGAACACTTCCCATAGCACCCGATGTACTTGCTACATCATTAGAAGAATGGCATCTACGCTAATATTTGTCTGTTTCTCTCTTATTCCGAGGTCACCTTAGCCACCAGATCCAGTCTGTATCCAGATCAGAGGGTCACTGCAGTCACCCGGATCCAGTACGTATCCAGACCAGATGCTGGATCAGCACCTAGAAAGGACCTCTACATCCCTGAAAGACAGCGGAGACCAGGACAACTAGAGCCTCAGATACAGATTCCCTGTAAAGACCTTGTCTCAGAGGAGCACCAGGACAAGACCACAGGAAACAAATGATTCTTCTGCACAATCCGACTTTGGCACAGCCTGGAATTGAACTACTGGTTTCGTCTGGTCAGAGGAGAACTCGCCCCCCAACTGAGCCTGGTTTCTCCCAAGGTTTTTTTCTCCATTCTGTCTCCGATGGAGTTTCGGTTTCTTGCCGCTGTCGCCTCTGGTTTGCTTAGTTGGGGTCACTTCATCTACAGCGATATCGTTGACTTGATTGCAAATAAATGCACAGACACTATTTAACTGAACAGAGATGACATCACTGAATTCAATGATGAACTGCTTTTAACTATCATTTTGCATTATTGACACACTGTTTTCCTAATGAATGTTGTTCAGTTGCTTTGACGCAATGTATTTTGTTTAAAGCACTATATAAATAAAGGTGACTTGACTTGACTAAAAGTTTAGCCTTAGGGCAGGCATTGAGTAAGGGAGATGTGTAACATATCATGTGTAACACCAGCACTATCAATTAAAAAAGAAAGATATTTAAAAATTTTCATTTAGCTTTTGGTTAGTATGTTAATAACTTTGCTTATTAGCTTAGCATAGCTTTAACAAGAACTGAGGAAGGTACTGGACTCTAGGAGATTTTTCAGTTTCCAAATGTGCTTCAGTCCAATTTTAATTTAATGTGATAAACACATTATGTGTATGTAAATAATGCAACTGACTGACAATCACGCCATTTTTATAATGCTGCTAATTCCTGATGTTGTTGTGCGCCACTTTTATTCTCAAAATTCAGTCCCTGTGCAACCATCCTCTTCAAGATTATTCCAGATGATTCAACTCTTCTGCTGTCTGCACATCATCCTCAAACTCCCGCTAACTTCACTAACACCACGACTCATGACTCAAAATAAGGCATGACAACCGGAAAGCAGCTAGATGCTAAAAAGAGCAAAGAGAGTGGGTGCTGGAAGAAATGCCCCACTTGGAAAAAAAAGAAGAAAGGAAAAGAAAAAGATGCATCGAGACTCCCTTCAAATACGTAATACTGAGTCAAAAGGGATGGAATGGGAATAGGGAGGAGGGAAAAGGGGGTCGACTGATTCATCCAGTTTCATAGGCAATTTATTTTGGTTCAGTGAAATAACAAACTCTCAAAGGGGGAAGCTAAGGAGAGAGAGTGAACATAATACAGGCCAGATATGCCTGATGACGTCAAAGCGGAAGCGAGCTGGATTCTCCATCTCAAATAAAGTAGGACAAAATAAAGGGACACGTAGTTGTCAGACATGACATCCTTGAGGAATCCCTTCCAAGCCAAGCAATGCCGTTCTTATTTCCAAGAAGCCTTTAATATTGTGAATTTTTATGAGGTCAAGTGGAATTTGAAATTTTGACGCCAGGGTAAGGGGTTTAAGTACCCATTGAGTATTATATCATCTGAAGACAATAATGCATCAACCTGTATTTCTCTTTTATTAACAGAATCCGTCTGCTTTCGACTGCGCAATGCGGTTTACCTATGGTGGCTTGCAATGATTGGCGGCTGTGAATATTCACAGATTTTGATCTTTTCGAAGGGAATGTGGGCGGGTTATGAAATCCAGCCAGCCCACCGCCCATTGATAAACACTAGGAGGGATTCTCAGGCAGTTATGCAAGACATTAGTCATCCTGGCATGATTCATTTTGTCTCTCTCTCTCTTCTCACACTCCCCCATTTGAAATCTTCTTCCGTTATTATTATTTTTTTTATGAGACAGAGGGGGTGCTGACCTCTTTTTCAAAAGGATGCTATTCTGGGTCAGTGGAGGATAGGCCGGTCAAATGCCCGTTCAGCGAGAGTGGGAAAAGGTTTATCTGTGCTCATGTACTATAACAAACATGATTCTGATATTACTGACCCCAATATTTTGAACGGTAGTGCATTTTAATTATTAATTTAAACAATCATTTAAATAATAATAATTTAATAAAAAATATATATTTCGAGATTTCAATTTTAAATATATACATTTATTTATTTCATGCTTTTAAAAGCCCTCTAAAAAGGGATATCAGGCACTGGTAAAATCCATACTGTAAAGAAATATGAAGTAGGTTACTCAAGAATAAACAGTTACTTTTGAATATCTGTCAATGGAGAAAGATTTTGTGATATGATGTAGTTATGGCATCTTCCAACAGGTCAAATCTTGACCCATTGGTTGAGAGCCAGTGCTTTATGATCATCAATCTCTGCTTCATTAGAATTCATAATTCATCCTTTTCTCTGACTAATGGTTGAATTTCTGGCTCATCAGTGGATCTATTCTTAAAAAGAGGTCTTTTGTCACAACATAAAATAGTAATTTTTCTATGCAATGCCATTCACATATGTACACTGTTTTGTCTGTAAGAGTTTACACACATGTTCCAGAATTTTCTTTGTTAACACTGTCTGTCCTGACAACTACAGCACAAAAAAAAAAACAATCAAGACTGCACCTTATTCTCTGCACCCTGAATCAATGACATCATCGTGCTTACGTCAAGCCAGAGCCACTGCACTGGCATGTGCTCTGCCCCCCTTTTCCGAAACGACCGGTCCTAAAAAAACTTGTGCATGGAAAGACTTTCCACAGTATGCGTTTAACCATTCTCAGCCAATTTAAACACACAACTTCAGAAATGTGCATCAGATTCATTTCTGCACACCAACGTCAATTTGTGGGATCTTTGTCAGAACGAGTGCACGTCTATATTTCATTGCAGCCCGCAGAACTTTGCCTTTGTACTGCGGTGCCTTTGCAATGATGTCATTATCTCCCTCCTCTTCCTCACCGCTGATGAAGATGGGGGTGTGGATGGATGAAGCTTGGCTCGTCCTCACTCGCACTCCTTCATCTTAGTGATGCTCAGTTTTCGCTGACCCCCGGTGCAGGCCGGTAATGTGAATAGAGAGGAAATTATGAATGAATAAGCAGCCATTCTTAATCTTATCTCTTCTTTCTATTTGTCCCCCCACCTCCCTCTTTCATTCCATTATTTCAGTGAGAGAGAGCGAGAGCAGGGCTGTTGCCGTGCAGATTATGTGCTGTAATCCTCAGGCAGGGTGAGTGTGAATGACAGAGTTCCCTTGCACCCCCCTCTTCCTCTACATCAAATAGGAGGCTGGATGTTTCAAGCTTGCAGCACATGTAATGGCGACAGAAGCCACTAGTTCCTCCAGCCTCCCTCCCTTTCTGAGCCACAGCGTTGAGGCTGCTGGTCCCTGAGCTTCAGCATCCATTCAGGAAAAAGCCAACCAGAGGGGGAAGGGGTGGCTTATATACCGCAGCATGTGTGTAAGAAAGTCACATTGTGAATGGAAAGGTGTGTGTGAGAGGCAGGATTGTGCGCCATTCACAAGTGAATTGAGAACTAATTTGAATCCTATTTAAATTGTGGATGCAGAACTGTAGCCGGAATTTGAATCTGGAAGCTTACTGAAGGAAATGTCAAGGTCTCATACATATATAACCTGTGGTTGCATGCAAATTCAATTTCCAACTCACGACTGAAAGGAAGTCAGCCAACGGAAAATAGAGAGTCTGTGTAAAGAGAATGTGTCTAGATTTAGACCTCTTTTTCTTCCTTTATAAAGCAGAGCTAAAAATAATACCTAATGGATTCAGCAGATATTAGCATTGAGTGTGGCAGATGAATCAAAAGAACGAGCGATGAGTGAAAGCATAATGAATGAAAGCAGGCAGACAAAAGAAATGGATGGATGAAACACACAATGACAGACATAGCTTTTTATAGATAGTAAACATCATGACGTCCATTTTACATAATAGTACACAACGATTCCCTATTTTGATTGGCCATGCAATATAAATTAGTTATAGGGATTTTACACTGAATCTTTTCTGTGATGATAAGTAATTTTTTTTCTTAAGAGTGAGTGATTTATTAATTCAGTCAGAGATTAGTAACTGAACCAAAGCATTCAAAATGCTGATTCACTGAATGAGTCGTTTAATCAGCCACTCAACTGATTTGTTCAAAACACTGGAATGAAACAAATAAACTTTCTTTATAAGTGAGTCATTGAATCATTCACTCAACCAATTTAATCAAAAACAATTAATTTAACAACAAAACACCACTAGGATCGCTGTGATCGGAGCTGTGTTTTTGTTGTGTCTCGCGGGTTTCACAATAATGGACATGGAATGTCGACTTGTATGTAAAGTGATTGAAAGAATGGAAAGGAGGATAAAGAATCAACGACAACTAGTGCTACATTTGCTACAAGTGGCTGCACTGCAGCATCCGTATATTTATCACTGTTCATCATACTTGCGAAATAAGTTGACACAATGTTACAGTATGTTACACAGCATTTTAAATCATGGCAGGTGAGGGTGTTTTCAAACACGTCTGGCCAATCAGTGTCTATTTACGTCACGGGTAGTAACAGTTGTGCTGGTTAGACCCTGCTCCACAGCAGAAGCTAATTTGGTTCTCGAAAAAGGCGGTCCATTACTAAAATCCCACCCAGTTCTTGTAGTGCGAAAATGCCCAAAAGAGGGTAGTTCCACAATTAGTTCTGGTACTACGATAAGGTTCCTGTGGTGCGAAAGGCCCTAATGTTGCATGGAGGCATGCATTGGCATTGCTCAGAACTATTTTTGTTTACAGAGCAAAAAACAGACCATAAAAGGCAGATCATAAAAAGGATGAAAACTATACTGATAATTATAGCGATAACTAATTAGCACCCACACCAACAGACAGTAGAATTATTTATTAATATGCTGCAGTTTTGTTGTCTGGTCGCTTTAAATGCTCAAGCCAAGTTTGGTTCTGATTTGGCTGTTAAGGCCACAACAAGGATTGATAATTATAATAACTATGAAGTTTTAATAATCATTCTAATTCTATAAAAATAGGGAGGTCTACACCACAAATTCAATGAAAATGACACAAAGTAACAATACTGTTGGATTCACTTCCAATAGCAATCTTACTTTTCTGAAATTGCTTAACTAAACAGTTGATGATAGCCATTGACTTCCATAGTATTGTTTTCATGAACTATGGAAGTCTACCATCAACAGTTTGGTTACCAACATTCTTCAAAATATCTTATTTTGAGTTCAATAGAAAAAATTATTTTTTTCATTTTAGGGTGAACTATGCCTTTAATATTAATGTTAACATACTCTAGTAACTTTTGTTTGGAAATGAGTCTGTTCAGTCAGATTCCCATTGGTAAAAACAACAAACAGAATAGTTTCAACAGCAACCAAGCTTTCATTCATCCTGGGATGAGAAAATAAGTGAATTTTGTGTGCAGGACAACATGATATATATTCCTGTATCACTAAATATGCCGATTTCCAAAAAAGGCTAGTCGTACAGTGATCTAATGCAGATGTAATGTAACACAGATGCATTGGAATCTATTGTGTCTTTGAGAAGTCGTACTGAGACTTGAACAATTCGTGCATTCTTGCTACATGAAGCAATATAAATTCAGCGATCCACTGTATGATTCATAAACAAATAAATCAAAAGAAAAGCACATTTATCCCCTCAGTTTTTCGTCACCCGCAAACATTCATCTCCATGTCCTTGTGACATTAAACCAGCAGTGTGTTTCTTTATAAACCAACACAGAGTAATAGAAATGTAATTCAGGGCACAGATGCTGGTTGCAGCGATGACATCATCCCTCGCTAATCCCACTTCCTCTCAGTATGTCATTAAGAGCCAGTGGCCAGTGACCCCTCCGTGTCACTATTGACTGTCCACTCTGTGTTCACAGGAAGCTAATTGGCCGGATTCGGTTGAACAGACATGTTATCGGCCTCTTCCTGTTGGACATATAACCGTACTGGAGATTAAGCCCAGATGTTGTGTTCTTTCAGAGGTCTTTGTGGTGACCTGGTGAAAGACAGAATGGTGTAGTTACTTCATCTACCAGCAGAGGCTAATTGGACTATAAGATAAATCTTGAGCTTTATACATAATGTTAAATATTCACCAAGAGCTAATCCTAATGGTTAAGCGTTCATGTGAAACGTCTGCGTTTTTTCTGCAGCTTTTGGTCCATTTCATTCATTACAGTCAGCTGTGTAAATCCATTCATGGGTTACCATGGATATGTCTATCCCAAGGTTGATGATGTCAGGAGTTTACATTGGTGCATAAGAAGAGACATGCTACCATCTGCTGGACAAACTGCACTTGATGATTAAATAAGGTCAATTTACTGTACAGTTGAAAGAAATTGAATTCATTTATGGAACTTTTTAGAATTTTTTAAATCATCTAAATTATAATTTAAATTTTAATAATCAAATAATCTATCGTAGATACAATAATATACTGTAATCTATGTAATCTTTATGTAGTTCCCCATCTGTCGGTCACAACGAGTTATGTTGACATTAAGGGTTTACTTGGGAGCCCCAATCATCTCTGACTTTAAGAGAAAACGGTAATGAAATTTGGCTAGGGAATTTTGCATGCTGAGCCACTCCACAAGGTTATGGCATGGGGACATGACGTCTCCGTTCCCTCCATGAGGCGCCAGTCAGAGATGATTGGGGCTCTCAAGTAAACCCTAAAGTCATCACAACATAACGTCTCCATTCCTTTCATCACAGAACAAGGGTTAAATATGTAACAGAGACGTTTTACATTTACCTTTTTGATACTGTACCTTTAAGGAATTACTAACTTCAAGCTGAAACATTCAGTTTTAATTTTTTCCTGCAAAATCTTCCCATGATACAGTTACTGTTATCTAGTTTTGTGCTTAGAACTATTTTTCCCAATTTTATTAATTAGTTGTTTTAAATGTGTGAATTTTGGGGGTAAAATTGTTCTTACAAAACAATATCACAGTATCACAAAAACAGCATGTGAATCTGCGAAAACAGAGCATATGTAGTCTCCAAAAAATATAAGAGTAAATAAAAATGTATTTTAAAAATTCAACAGGAAAATAACTGACAAAATAATAGTTTTAATGGGAATTTGAGGGGAAAAATTAATATGTTTTTCTCTTATTCATGTCTAAAGTAAAATAGCTGAACAGATTTTTATAAAGAGTTTTACTTTATTATTCTCTATTGTATATTTGGATTATATTAATTCTGAATATAACCACTATATTACCCTAGAATTATTGAATCATGTAAAACCTGATCTGGAGCAATATGGACATGCAATGAATGTTTAAAACAGATGTTCAATGAAACTGTCATTACTTATATTTATGAAGCATAGTTTAGGATACTGTGGCCCGCATATCACTACATGCAAACAATTCCACCGCAAATATGTCATAAATCATCTGCAACTTATTTGAGCATGTTTGTGGGGATTTTAGCATTAGAAGTAGCCTACTACAATCTGTCGTTTCCTTTCTACTTAAGTTCACCGACTTCTTAGATTTCCCACACAACCCCATTTAGCTTGAGGGCCTCTGAACTCCATCACAGCTTGTCTAAATGAAAACTCTGACCATTCCTGGCAGGTTGCATGAGAAAACATCAGTATTTCATTTCAGCTAAGATCACATTCGTTTAAGGGGAAATGGATTGGGATGAAACAGGAGGAATACGTTTGGTCTTGTTTGATATGTTAGATTTCTTCTTAAATCACACTGATCTCCAGCGAGTGGAAATCAACTTCCTTAGAGTATTTATAGAGTGTTACATATCTATTTTTGTTATTTAATATATGTCACATAATATTCTATTCTATATAGTATTGAAATGTCAGTCAGGGGATGTGAGTTTCGTGTGAGTTAATCTATGTCGAATTGCATTGATAAGGTATGACTGTCATGCTTGTATGATAGAGATCTGAACCTTTGATTTTGTGTGGTAAATGGGGTTTCTGCCCTGTCAGAGTCTAAATTGATTGAACTCTGTCTTTCAGGGTCGGGACTTATGGATGTAGTCTACTCATTGTCTCATAACCCCACTCTGTTTGTTTTAGTCAAATGATTCCCTCACGAGACCATATTGCTAGACTCTTTTAAAAAAACTTTTTTTTACTAGCCATTTTAAATTACATTTTAAAATATATTAGAAAACAGTCTATATACTTATTTTGGCCAAATATATGCAGCCATTGTGATCATAAGTGACTTATATTACATTATATATTCTTTCTGGTCCTCGAATTTGATAGGCTGAGAGGGGTGTGATATTCTAGGGATAACAGAACTCCAAACGTTTCATCGTTTGTATCACTCCGCTTGCTTTATTTCTCACAGGGAGTGCCATGGCAGGTGCCCAAATCCACTATAATTTTACAAATAATACTGTTTATGTGTCATGGAATGTAGTTTTAAGAGATTTTAGGTGACAGTTTAAACTAGAGATATAGTTAATTTTGGGTAAATATCGCAGGTATTCTTTGGTCTCATTAATTAATTATTTGTTTCAGAGCAAATCTTTATTCAAAATCTCATAATGTTATATTCAATGTAACTTATGTAATGCTGTAAATTATGGAGTGCTGCCTTTGTACTTTTGACTGAATTGCCCAGCCACTTTTATGATGGCTGTTGTTGAAAAAATAATATTAACATAAATAACAATAATATTTATTAACAATATTTAGTATTGAGAAATAGTATGTGTTCTCGTGATGGTGATTTTAGTTGCGTTGTTCCGCCATTAGATGATGGCAAGAGAGTGAGTCAACAATGAAGACTTTTATATTGAAAGAGACTGAAAGTGGTTTGTACACAATGAAGTTATTTTTACTTTTAACAACACCTTGTAAGATGCAAAGGTCTAAACAAAGGTTTAAATAGCATAAACTTGAATAATTTTTGTTTTAACCATGGACTTTTTTTTTTTCTGTATATTTACACATCTGTCCAGCTGTTTGTAAATCACATCTGAAATCTTTAATGTATCACCCTGACCCTGTGAGCAGAGCTGCTGTCACCTTACACTCAGTTTATGATGACAAACTGCTGCGGCTGTCATCCGTCCTCTTCTGATGAGTTTATAAAGATATGTTGAATGCAATCTATTGATACTGTAACTCTATATCAATCTATATACCTTCTAATTGTATAAAGTAGTATAATATAATTACTGCACATTGTTATACTTTATACTTTAATTTATATAATATAAATTATAAACATAATTTATAATTTTTATAATAATAATAACAGTGTATTATTATTTTTTAAAAAAAATGTAAGGATGTTCCCAGAAGTCTTGGCATGGCACATCACATTATATTAACATTTTCTCTTCAAAGGCCTGTTTTATATCATAATAATAATTTTAAGACTTTAAAAAAAATTTAAAAACTGACTTATTTTAATTCATCCTGTGTTCTATTTTACCACAAAGCAGACTAAAGTAGTTCACGCTAATGTTTTAACATTATATCAGTTAACGAGCTGTTGACTATAAAGACAAGTTTTCTTTAAGTAGGTTATAAGGACTGCTGTTCAGTTCTTGATAAACGCTGGCTAAATTCTCATGGTTTCTGGTTAAATGTGTCCCAAATTGGAGAATAGATTTATGATTTTCATTGCTCTAGTCAGCATGTTTTCTGCTCCACTGGTCCTCCTTTGCTTTAATATGCCTGAAAACATTGCAAACACTAGGAGCACTCGCGTGGTCCTTGGCCTATCAGTGTCCGCAGCGGCGGTCCTCAGACAGGCACATGACTCCAAAACACTCAATCAAGCTGCTGATTACATAAATGCTGAGTTCAAGGCACATTTAAGGCACAGCTCTGGTTTCCTTGACACGTCAGCTATGCATCTCACTCAACAGGACCAAAAGCTTGACATAGTGTTGAGAAACCAGGGTGCCACAGACTCACCTTTTTAAGTAAGTGTCAAAAATGGTTCTAAATAAAAAAAGCTCGATCCTGAGGAAAACAAAAACAGTCTTATTAAACGCTGTTTATTTATCTTCATCATGTTTAAATGGTAAGCCCTGCAATTGTTACATGGGCCTTGTTTTGTCTGTTATAGTCACTAGTTAGTTATCTGACTGTGAAACAATACTAGTGTGCATTGTTTTCTGGTGGATTATGGGTTAACAGAGGTTATCATATATCTTTGGTCATGCTTATTGAACAACAACGTCAATGTCACACGTCAACATACAAACTGGATTCCAAACTACTGAGGATCATTTTCAAATCATCATAACCATCTTGTCTTTATGGAATTATGCAGCACTGTATGAGTGATCTGAGAAGTTAGTAAGACATAACTTGTGGTCTTGAGAGGCCACATATGGTAAGTTTTAGTGAAATTCTTGTTGCCACCACATTATTAATATGCTTTAAAGTGCCAGTTTCCAAACACACATAACCACAAAGTCAGAAAAATGTCAAATGCAATGAAACTGCATCAGATGTTATACAGTCTGATTTCAATATGATGTAAGAATATAGAAGTAGTCTATAAAGAAGAAATATAAACCTCAATAATTTATACATTTTACGAAAACTTGCCAATAAGGTGAAAAAAAAGTCTGATAGCAAACCAGAAATATCAGTTTTCTGTTTTCTAGACATCCTTAAAATATTTTATTATTATTATTATTATTATTATTATTACTATTATTATAATAATTATTATTACTATTATTATTATTATTATAGCAAACCAGAAATATCAGTTTTCTGTTTTCTAGACATCCTTAAAATAAACATTTTTTTTATTATTATTATTATTATTATTATTGAATTTATTGAATTAAATAAATTATACATTTTATAAATAAAATCCACCACTGTGGATTAGTTAGTTGCACCACTTTTTTACATACATTTATATAACATTACATCTTATAAAATATATAACAGATGAATGCACCTGCCTGTCATTGTGTTTCACATGCTGTGGAGGAAAAGGCTGATAAAGACCACAAGAGTAATTTAATTACGAACTGAAAGCAGATGTATAAAGATCAAATGGCTTCTGGGGAAACACTGGGACACCGTCTTGTGGTTTTTAGATAAACACAATTTCTCACTACATCCTTTCCTCTGTTTACTTCTTTAAGTGCAAAAATCGCCACCATAGTCCAACAACAAACAACCCTCCCCCCAACTAGCTTTTTGCTGATATATTCAGTTTTATGAAAGATCTGTCATTAGCAGGTGGAATTTCACGTCAATGAGTAAATAAACCATTGATTTAACATTTGCATAAAATCTGCATCATTAGTAACATTTAGTGCATAAAAGCATGTAGCGTAGCTGCGAGTCTCTGGCTGCTTTGGAATAACACAAATGACTTAATTTAGTAAAACTATTCAAGCACATTTCTTCTAGAGCTAGAACCGATTCTGAATAATGTGAATGCATTGACCCAACAACAACCACTAGGAGGCGGTAAGCATAGGATGAGTTGTAGCTGTTTTTGTCCTGACTTTAACCGCTAAATAAACCCCAGATATTTGCAGAATTTGTTTATTGTATGCAAAGCCTTCGACAACATCAACAAATATGTTTTTATATTCTTAGTGACGGATTTGATGTCTTTGAAGTGACTAGCTACTTGTCTGGCGCACGCATAACATCACAGCTTGATCCTGAAACATGGCAGAGACAACAACATCTGAATGGATTTAAATGCCTCGCGTACACCAAGATGGTGATTATTTTAATGGGGAAAAAAGACTGTGGGGTTATAAATGCTTGCGAACCCCACTGTGTTGATAAGTAGCAGTAGGTGGCAGTCTATACCGTTCAGAAAAGGCTCACGTGTCTGTCGAGAGCCTGAGGCGGCGTTGTTTAGGTAACGTAAACACGGTTTGAGTTCAGCAGCGTTCACACCAAATTCAAGTCCTGAACCAAAACCCGATGGAAACTGGTATATTTACCAGGTGAATTTGAATATAAATTCTTAAATCACATAATCTTTTCATTGAAACAACTTCGAAAACATTTGCATACATATTTGCAGTTCCTTATCAAAGTTATTCGCTTGTCAGGAAACTGTGACTAGATGTATAATATGTTTGGCAAAATATATGCTGATACATTCCGGTAAAATCATTTTGGCACCTATGACATTAATTAGGTCTTTAAAAATCAGATAAAAAAGTGACCATACATCAGTAGGCTACGTCTTTGTCCGACTGGAGAAGCTGAGGTAGGCAATTTATTTACTGATTTGTCTTTTTGTATGGCAAGCTAACTCTATCTATCTGTCTGTCTCTTTCTGTCAATTCTGTAAAAGCTGGAAATATATCTGTCATCATTTACTTACACTGATGTTGTTTCAAATCCTTATGTCTTCCGTGGAAAACACAAAGCGATGTTATTCAAACCGCCTCAGTCACCATTTACTGTCATTGCATTTTTTTCTTTCCATTCAGTAACAGAAATGGTGACTGACACTGTCATTCTGCCAAAATAATCTTTTGTGTACCGAAAAAGAAAGAAAGTCATACAGGTTTGGAATGACATGAGCGTGAGTAAATGTCGACAGAAGTTTCTTTTTTTAGGTTAACTATCCCTTTAATATACCATCAATCTCACATCATCATAATGGCTTTTTTGTTCATGCATGAATGAATCCTGATTCACTCATTTTAAAGAAACACTATGTATTGAATTTGAACTCAGGGCATATTGCTTATGAAAAGAAAAGGGCAGTCTCTTTAAAATTGTTCATGCTTACATATGCGCTGGACCATAACGCGTAAAAATAAATCACTCATTTGTTGTATCTATATCCCCCCCGTGAGGTGCTCTGTCATGGTTTTTCTAAACAGCGGATCAACCACAGACCGAACACTTTTTAAAAAGGCTTTTTATTGGCTGATAAGTGC
Source organism: Carassius carassius (assembly GCF_963082965.1). Taxonomy (NCBI): domain Eukaryota; kingdom Metazoa; phylum Chordata; class Actinopteri; order Cypriniformes; family Cyprinidae; genus Carassius; species Carassius carassius. Next base: position 11,092,049 of record NC_081797.1, on the reverse strand, counting down.
TTATTTGAATGAACTTCACAAGGAGAATGAAGCACAAGAAAAAAGGGTGATTGGGAAACTCATTGACTTGACTGAACATGTAAGAAAGTAAGTATTTGAAAAGAGATATAAAGATAGAAGAGAAGAGATATAAGTGAAATAAAGATAGACAGAAACATGTGCCACCTAAAAAAAGAAGAAAAGAAAATTCTCTGAAATAACACAAATTTTGTCTCTTTTGACTCAGTTGAGGGGGAAACCGCAAAAAAAAAACTGGTGAAAGTTGCTGCCATTTCACTTTTATTGGCTGTCAGCAGGACAGCGTTGGCTTATCATGTTAACATCCACCGCAAATCAGCCTTAATGGGCTGAACTTTTGGAACTGAACAGATCTAATTACAGACCAAACTGTCATGTCTGATTTGCAGTTATTTTGAAATTATTGTAAGCGAGCCCTCAAATTGCTTAATTAAATGTTTCCTGTAATATTCCTGTCACAACGGTTAGAAGTAACAGATAAAATATGATTTTCCTGTATTATTGTAGCTATTTAATACAGTGTAGCCAGTGTTCAGTTTAATGAGACTTCACTGTGACTTGAATGTAATTAATATTTTAATAATAATAATAATGTTTTATTTGGTAGTGCATGGTTGCTTGTATAGAACATAATCCTGAGAACATCATGAGAAATGTTAATTAGAAGTATTTTTTTTCTTTCAGTACTGAAAATGATTACATTGTTTATATAAAAATATACATATTTTAGAGTAAATAAAGAAATGGACCGTTTTATCCAAAAATTATCAAAATATATTTATGCTTATTAGAGTATTGTGTTTTGTAAAAAAGTGCCAACTTGCATTGGTTACCTTAAAGAGTTATTTCTACCTGATTAAACCCATACATTTTTTTTTAATTATTATTATTATTTTTATTAATACATTTCTTTTAGGTTCATTTGACCATATTAAGTAATATTTTTTGAGTCGAATAAAACCAGTTAATTTAGATGTTCACAAGTGATTTCAATACAAATGAGGACAAGGAAAAACATTGAAAAAAAAACTGTAATAAAACTGCTGCCAATATAGTGTTCCAAAATGGCCACTTATGACTTTCCATAATGGCTTGGACAGTTCCTTAGCAGGCAGCTGCCTATGTAGGGAACAAAGAAGCCCCCTAGGATTAGAAACAGAGCTTTAGACATTGTAGATCTCCGTATCTTGTTTCTTGGAAGGATTTAGTGGTCACTTTCCTTTGCTCTCTCACTTAACCTCAAGTCTAAGTCTCTTAGAATTTGTTTGAATAACCTCAGATTTCAGATTGCAGCCATTATCCTGAGAAGGTCGTCATTGCTGACCCCTTTGCCAACAGTCTGGAAGAGGGTCTGAACTCGAGGCCTGAAGGCAACCTTATCTACTCCATCAACGATCACCCACCCTGGTACCTCTGGATTCTTCTGGGTTTCCAGGTGAGAGACGACATGCAACAAATGTGGCTTAACCCCTGCAACATGCGAAGAGTCTTAAAGCACACATCTCCTAAGTGGACAGGACTCTCCTGATTTGAACTACTTACACAGGGGACCTTTAATGGGCTTTTAAGGTTAAACTGACAGCTTGAGGCTAGACTTCTACTTAGCATGCCAACAAAAAGTGGATGTGTAATCATCCGGGAGAGTTGCCTTGAAGCAAAAAAACAAAAGTATTGTGCCCACTGTGCATGTGTTTGACTATAGTTTGTTATAATTTGACTTTTTTGTCCTACACCTATGCCCAGTGTGGGTTTGTGGGATGTGTGCAAGTTTTTAATATTTTGGTTTTAGAGTTGCCTTGAAGGGCACGATCAGGGTCACTAAAGATAAAGTTGAACTCCTCAGTACCCAGGAATGCTGCCCTGATGCTTGGACACACCTGGTGCCTCACAGATCTGCTTGTTTTATACATATCCAGTCTTTTTTGGGTGTACAGAGGCAGCATTGCCCTAATCACCTGTATATTGTTTACATGCAATGAGGCTAATTCTTTTGACCCTTTGACTTCAGGTGTTTTTTATTCCATGCTTCAATGTAAAATTTAATATGATCCTAAGTCATATTTACACTGCAAGTCCACAAGTGCCCTGAGGGTGAGTAAATAATGGGGTCATTTTCATCTTTGGGCGAGCTGTCCCTTTAAGGTGCATTCATATTGGTGAAATATGAGATAAATTTTGCAGCCAAAAATGATTCATTGTCTGTTGTCAGTAGTGTAGTTATGAAGTACAGCTCACACAGAAGTCACTTTCAAACCAAGTAGTTTCCTCTTGGTCAGCATAGCAAATTCATATGACGTAAAAACTAGTGAACTCAGCATGAGAAACTTTTCCAGAAACTCCCATTTTGTGCAGATTCTTATTGAAATAACCATATTTCAAACACAAAATTTTGCCAAACAACAGCAAATTTCGTTGATGAGTGTCCCTTTAGAGTTGGAGTGATTTTGAAAACTTTTTGTTCATAGTAATCACTCTTGGCTCTTACAGTTTCCGTTTTGCAACTTTGTTGGATCCAATTGCAGGGCTCTGAACCGGTTCAAGGAATGAAAACGAAAACCGGAAATGAACAAAATGTTGACAGGAACAGAACCAGAACACAAAATCAAATGTTATAGTTCCAAACAGAATCGAAAATTTTAAAATGGCCATTAACCGGTTAATAACGTTATTTTATCGTTCCATTTAATATTTGAAATTTGCTGTCAACCAATCATGAATTCTAGTAGAACAATGCAAATGTGACGCTTAAGCCAACGCGTGAAATGTACGCTCAGCTGTGAACTCATCATAAGGAAGTCGCAATGGCAATGCATCGCCCTTAGAGTTTATCTGAGGATAGTGAGATCGATTCAACAGGGCTGAGTTTCCCAAAAGCTCGTAAAAACGATTGTACGACTGATCTTAACATTACGGTTGTTTCCCAAAAGCATCGTAACTGAAGTATCATTTGAAAATCATTGTAGATCTACAAGTGCTCTGGAGTAATCATAAAGCCCTAAGTGCATCTTAAGACAGATTTATGCGGTCAACTGCAGGATGACCGGCAGATTACGCCTTTAACTTTATTCAAGTGCAATGTGATTATAATATAAGTCATTTATTGTACTTTATTGCACACTTTATTACTCTTTTTTTTAATGAATATGTAAATGAACTAATTAAAAAGGGCACAAAAAATGGAAATACACATATAAATTAAATGACTGAAAAATTAATAAAAAAAAACAAATAACGAAATAATGTAGGGAAATATGCTTCAAAGCTCTCTGGCAATGACTTGAGGACGTGCACGAAAACCAGCAATGTATTGGACGTCTCTATATTATATACTGTAGTACTATAATATAACTTAATAAAGTATATTATTATGTACATTATAGTATGATATAATAATATTGTATTATATTTATTATTTCCGAGTTGTCTAGAACGCAGCATTAGGTTTACATTTCAATAAACAAGTGTGTAGTAGGCTACTACAATTACGAGCAATTCTATTAGGTGTCATTTCAGCACTTGACAAATGGATAGTGACTCCTAAGTAGCACTTAAAGCACGGCTACGGCTTTTTCTTTTATTTTGCAAAAGCTTGACATCTTTGAATAATGTCTTGCTTCTGTATAACCAACCAGCTTTGATATGACCTTATGCACGCACACAACATAATTTTGCTATATTGAAGTCTCTTCATTATCCAAATAAAATAGTTAAAGAAACAAATAAAAAAGTTACACTGCTCCATTGTACAAAATTTGTTGCGTTCAGCGTGACCGCGCCTCACTGTGCTGATAAAGCCGATGTGAAGGATGATGTTTATGTCGATGAAAGTACAAACACTATATAATAAATCATATTTTAGCATCCAGATATGTCGGGAATATGGAAACATTTGGATTTGTGCCGAAAGAGAGAGGTAGGCATCAGCTTCACCTTAAATTAATTTGTTTTTGGATTGACGTTTTTATAGCCTAAACTTTAGATGATTTGTTTTGGAGAGAAACTACTGTTTTAATAATATTTGTAAACATTTCGCTTTAGACTACAGGTATTTTAGCCTTCATTATTTTGAAAAGTAATAGGGCTAATAAAATAGAGATAATAAAATGTGAGCTGCGACTTTTTTTTTTTACTCTCAAAGCGCAATTTTTTTTTTTAAACAATGCAGAAAACATTTTTAAATCTCTTAAAAATACTTTGATGTCTTTAAAGTGTTTTTTTTTGTAGCCTACATTTGGCCAAAATCTAGAAAAGATGATGCTGTATTGGCTGACTAAGCACAGCAGGTTAATTATTGGCTAACGTTACCAGATCTCTCTTTTTTCCTTTTCTTTTTGAGTAAAGAAAACGCTGTACTTTATTATTAATAATTATATGATTATATTATTATTATTATTATTATTAGGCAAATTAAGCAAATAAAATTGTTTTTTAAAAATAACGTTATTAACCGGTATTTGTTCCAACCGAACTGGTAATGGTAATATTCGGAACGGTAATAATATCAGAGGAACACAGGAACAGAAACGTTAAAATATTGATTCTGCTCGGAGTGAACCATTGAATTTTGTATATTTTTTTTTCAAGTCCTGTCCAATTGTCTCTTTCACTCAAAATCACCAATTCTCATTAAAATGAATGACATGGTTGCTTTGAAAATCATCATGATCACCGTGAGCACCTCAAGGCTTTGCTGCCTCTCTAGACAGTGTTATTCCTTATTATATGAATCTGATGTTTAAGATGAGGGGAACATGAGTCTTCCACTTATTCGTGCGGATGACAAATGGAGATCAAAGGCACCTGGGTGGGGGGAGAGAAAGGGCAGGAAGGTACACAAGGGACTTGCATCGACATGTGAAGTAAGATGATGTGCCGAGCGCAAAGAAAAGTACAAAGAAGAACCCTCATCCCTCCAGCATGCTCACTTTCATCTCTCCGGCGTCACAGAGGGGAGGAAAAAGCAGAGAGAGACCTGGTATTTCATGTCAGCGCAGACTCCCCAAGAGCCCCTAACTGGTTTCTGCTTTCATTACCACCGTTTTTACGCTAATACAATCCCTCTAGGCTTATGAAATTACATTAAATTCAAAACTGTTTTGCTGGCTCTACTTGACTTCTGGGAAAAGGCCGCTGTGAAGGCATAAACCAGAACAATAAAACAACAGGAATTTAAGTGTGGACAAACAAGTTTATTTCCATGTTTCTCCTGCTGTGTAAATTCTCTCCTGTGCACAGTATCCATATCCGCCCCATAATCTCCTGTCAGAGATGCTGAGCGTTCAGCCAAGTTTTACTTTTCGGAGCCCGGCAAATTTATGAAGCTTACTGCTGAGAGTAAAAAGGGGCTATCAATTCACCACAGATAGGCCAACATCTGTCTTACATTTTTCGCACATCTCCCTTTCTCAGTCAGGCCACATTTAAGATTTGCAAAATTTTTTGTGATCATCTGTCTTCCCTCATGTCTCGCCCCTCTTAACGGGTGGTTTGTGATGAACCTAATCCCGGTGTCATTACGCTAGCTATTCATTCCTGTTTCTTGCGTCACACAGCATTACATACTGGCGTTCGGTGGCATCCTGGCAATTCCTCTCATCTTAGCAGAGCTGCTGTGCATCAAAGTCAGCTCATCTTCTTCATCTCAGGCATGAGCACTTTGCCACAGACCACCCTCGGGACCAGGTACTGGGATAAACATTCCACAGAGTGTGAATTATATACATTGCCAGAAGAAAAAGTGTGGAAATTTACAGTTAGTTGATAATTATTCTGCCATTTTCCTGTTTTTCTGTATGAAGCAGCTTTAACAATTTAATTCTGTAAGGTTCTATAGAAATAAAGGTGACTTGACCTGATTTAGTTAATACACAACCTGAAAAAAAGACATTTTGAGGAATGTTTCAACTGGTTTCAAGTACATTGAGCCCCACTGACTTTCATTGTATGGACAAAAGTCTTTAGTCACATTAAGGCACATTTATTTTATAGAAATACTGACTTATACAATACAGATTGTTTCATAGCAACTTCACAGAAATAAACAGGAAAACAGCAGTGGTGTAACATTTCAGCTTCAATTCTAGCACGTCTTTATCTCAAATAGCCCAGCATGGCACTAGAAATGCCAAGGTCATGGGTTTGATTCCCAGGAAAAGCAGTGTGTAAAGTAAATGAGATTCAAGTGTCTGCCAAATGCATTAATGTAAAATTTCTGCTCTACAGAAGACATTTGTTATTATTCAGGTCAAGTCAGTTCAATTGTAGTGTCAATATTTCGAAATAATTTTATCTAGCTATAATGCAGCTCTAAAAAAAGACAGGTCATACAGGTTTGAAATGACATGAGAGTGGGTAAATAATGACATAATATTAACACGAGTACCTTAAAATCATTCTGGCTCTGGTGTTTTTCAGCCATAACATTTGCTTTTAATGATTTTTATAAGTCAATGAAAGGAATATTACATTGTTTTCTATGACTACTGCCAATGCTTTTATGATAAAACATAAAATAGGCTTGACACAAAATAAACATTCTTTACATCTTCTCAGGTTGCCGATCCTCCAAGGGGGGACGTTCACCTTCATTACCCCGGCCTTGGCTATCCTCGCCCTTCCCAAGTGGAGATGCCCAAACACCAGGGCCACTCCTCACCTCAATGCCACAGATTCTGCAGCGCTCCTCATGGATGGCCATGAGATGTGGAAAGTCCGCATCCATGAGGTAATGTAGGAAATGTAATTTCAAAGCTAATCAAAATAATTGCAGTGTTCACTTTGCGCTGGAGTTTGAAACAAGTGTTGCTGTGAGTCATGTGTCAGAAGGAACTGTGAGTCACCAGCGACCGACAGACGATAATGTTCCACTTTGTGCTCAAATTATACAGGATGATCTCATTCGTATGCATATGGAGAGTGCAAACTTACATTTTTGTGAGTTTTAGAGAATTGCATATCTTAACAAAGCCTGGTTCGAAATGAAATTGCTAGAAGCTTTTTGAGCAAGTTGAATCCTCAACAATACTCTCATTGAACTTCTACATTTATGCATTGGTGGATGCTTTTGTCATCAATTTATGCATACACTGTTGATTTATGTACACAGTCGAGTGAAAAAATTGTAACGCTATTAAACATATTGATTTACAGTTACCGTAATAGAATAAAATTCATAAAAAGGATTCATAAATATTAGCATGTCTCTAAATTATTATATATATTATTGTTTTAGAACAGAAAAGATGCTAGTGTTACATTTTTTATTTTTTTATTTACCTTGTTTAATGAATAAAACAGATTTTTTTTCTCAGAACATTTTGACCTCTTCTTGTCTTCTCATAGATCTAGGGGGCCATTCTAGTGGCCTCAATGCTTCAGCTTGTTCTGGGCCTGTCGAGTCTCGTGGGTCTAGTGCTGAGGTTCATTGGGCCGCTGGCCATTGCTCCCACCATCAACCACATCAGACTGTCTCTCTTCATCCAGGCAGGGCAGAAGTCAGGAGCCCACTGGGGAATTGCAGCTTTGTGGGTTACTGTAGAGTTATGGGTAAATTTGAGAGCTGAGTCCATACAGTAATTTGTATTTCTGGTTGTGTAGGTCTTCTACAGACTATGCAATGCAAGGACCCTTTAAAAACAAAACGTGTTTATCTGTAGAGATGAATCCTCTTTACTGTTTTCATTTACATGATAATACATCACTCAGATCCTTTGCTGAGAAATGTTGTTCATTACTCATCCTCATGCATTCCTTAGAGGATACATTAATGTTGATTAGGTTTAAGTGTCTCGTCCCTCAGACCCTCCCTGTCCATGTGCCTCTGCCAAAGGTTTAAGGCACATATGTGACCCTGGACTACAAAACCAGTCTTAAGTCGCTGGGGTATATTTTCAGCAATAGCCAAAAAAAACATTGTATGAGTCAAAATTATCGCTGTGGAATTGTGACTGCACATCGGTGTAATAATTTAGGAGATGGATATACTGTGAAACTACATACATACAATATGTCCTAACATTTGAAAGCACAACTGAACGTCTATGAAACGTCGTTCAATAATACAAATTTTAAATAATGGCACCTAAATATTTGAACTAAATTTTTATTGGTAAAGCTCATTTCTTGGGCTGGAATGAGCTTTTAAACCAACACAATCTAGGTCAATGGTCCTGAAGAGGGGGAAAGAGGTGGATACGTTTTGCTTCATTGTGGATGGCGTATTTATACCATCTATCACTGAGAAACCTGTTACTAGCCTAGGCAAGGTTTTTGACTGTAGCCTTATGCCGCGTTTCCACCGAAATTACCCGGAACATTTGTACCAGGAACTTTTTTTCCCAGGAACTTTTTTCCCCCCAGACCTGTTGCTTTCTGCGTTTCCACCGCGGTGTAAAGTACCGGGAAGATTAGGCAAATAGACTGGTGTCGTAGGTCTGCGCACGTTTCTCAATAGAAAAAACGCTGATTTTGGACGTGCATTCTTGGTAGTGCGGACTTTGTGCATTTGACTCGGGAGTGTGATGTCCGCGACGACGCAAGTCCAGTAAATCTGCAAACAGCAGCGTACTTGATAACTTCAGTCAGCTGAACATGGCTACTGCTATTTTCCTCTCTGTATATTTACAATAAAACGAAATAGGATATAAAATACCACTGCCTCCTTTCGTTTTCATTTAAGCATAATAACAGCTGCAGAAATGTACTTAGTTCAGGGATATGTGTATATATACAGCCATTACAATGAAACGAAATATTATATAAATTTGCCTTTTTTATTTTCATTTTAACATATAGATAAATTGAATACAGACCAAAGATAACCTGTTAGATTTACCCAAAACGAATTATATTTTATGTTTAACCACTAAAGAAACAACAGAGCCAGCGGCACACATCAGAAGGTCTAGCCGAGGTGAGGCTGCTTCTCGGCGTATAGATGATCACTGAGCTCCCGCTGGTCGCGTCGAGCTGACCGTCTCTGAGATCGGCGAAACACATTTTTAAATAGGCGCTGTCTTCATAAATAAACCACAGATTTGAGTTTTAAACAACTACATTCTCGCCTGAAATACTTTTAAAATTACATTTCATGACACAATAACAGTAATATTTTGAAAATGTTGATCCGAATAAATGGTGGTTGAACTCAACCAATGCTGCGTGAACTCAACCAATCAGGATGTTTAGCGGCCAAGTCCCGCCCCTGAAAGTTCCGGAACTTTGAAAAAGTACCACCTCGCCAGCAGGGACTTCCTGAGGGGCATTTTTTTACCCAGAACTTTATTTAGTTCCTGGTTCCTGCGGTGGAAACACACCGAGTACCAGCCCAAAGTCCCTAGTTCCTAGGTAAAGTTCCTGCGGTGGAAACGCGGCATTAGAGATACAGAGTCAGTCCAAACAACCATCAAGAGGCTCGAAGCTTGGTTGTCGGCAGTGGACAAATCTGGCCTACCTGGCAAGTTTAAGGCATGTTTATACCAGCATGGCATTTTGCCCCATATTCTTTGGCCCTTGTTGGTATACGAGGTGACAATGTCAACAATCGAGACTCTGGAGAGGAAAATCACAAAGCCACAAAGCCTTACTAATACAGCACTTTATGGCAGGAGCAATAAGCTCCAGCTTCCTATTAGCAGTCTGGAGGAGTTGTTCAAGGTCTCTTGCATAATAGAGGCACTAGTTTACCGAGGCTCCAGAGACTCCAGAGTAGCGTTAGCGAGCACTGAGGTGTGGACTGGTAAGAAGTGGAGGGCAAAAGAGGGGCTAAAGATGACTGAGTGCTGAATGAGACACAAAGTTTATGTGGGAATGGGCGAGCAGGGCTGGGATTCATCCCACAGTCTCGGTACGCTGAGGCATGTGGAAAGAACAGATGCCATCTGGCCCTGCAGGAGGTCCTTGCAGGCGTAGAGGAGGTGAGAACCAGCAGGATGGTAAACCTGCATCAGCAGGGGGCATGGACGTGAAGGAGTGCTTGAGAAGAAACTGACCTGGAATGACATCTGAAAGGCAGAGACACAGCGTATTAAGTTCATGATTCAAGCTGTCTATGATGTGCTCTCCAGCCCGGTCAGCCTGTATGGATTAGGATTTGTAAAGAAGAATATTGGAGGATTTCGATATAAGCCAAGAGGAGACTTGTTTTCCTTTGCTAAAGTAAGGAAACTTTGCTTCCTTTGCTCCTGTTAACAAACATTGGTTTTCATGAGACTCACTGGTGCATGTGAGCAGTTCTGGAGAGAGAAGACATCATTATAGACTTAAAAATTTTTACTTAATTAACATTATTCATGTTAATAAACTCACCAATCTCAATCTATACTATAGTTGACAAAAAACCTAAATATCCCAGAATAAACACACACAAAACCTGATGACAAAAACCGATGTGATATGAAAGTAAAAGATACAGTGAAGTGCATAGATGCATCCGTAGATGCACTGGGACACAATCATCAGTGATGTTTCCTGAGATCATTGGGTGTTTCAGGTCTTTCGACATCAGACACACTCCCTCAGGCGACCCAGCTGGGGTTGATCAGGCCCCAACTTGTGTCCCAGCAGCGCTAACCCACTCTTCTGACCTTTTAATCCAAATCCACCTCGAGGCTCTTTCTGCGGCTTCTGTGATTGACTAAATAGCTCTCCTCTTTGCAGCTTCTATGATGCTGAGCAGGGTGAAGCTCTTACACAAAGAGCGAAGCCTCTGCATCCCACCTCAATGGGTTCACAGTGAGCCCTCTAACCCCTCCTCCAGCACTTCTCTTTGAGCTTGTGATACTTAAGCTGTTCAGACTCATTGGCCTCTTCCATACGGTGTCCCCAAGGGACTGTCAGTTCCACAAGAGAACCTGCTTAGACAAAGCAGATGTCACCACCATGTCTGGTCTTAAACAGGTCGATGTTACAAAATCTGTGACCTTGAGCTGCTGACCCAAGTCAACCTGCAGTTACCAGTCTGGTGCTGATGAGAGCAAGCTGGCTACTGGTGTTATCTGCAATCTATATATATATATATAAAGAGTTTACGGTCTAATACTTAAACTCTGCAGACCCAGTACTGGGTCCAAAACCACATAAAAAATGTTTGTGCTTCATTTGCAAAGCCTTCCTTATAGTATTGTCAAAAGACCCGGTACTTCGGTACCAAGTCGGTACTAAAAAAGTGAAAATGTCAAGGTACCAGGTTTCTTTAAGTACCGGTGGTACCGAGTGCCCAGTCAACCTGGTTTTTGACGCATACAGTGCTATGATTTCCGCGAAACAGAAAACGCAGACGAAATCTCAAAATTCCGTCATGAAAATGAAACTTACATTTTAATATGGACAGTCACGGAATTCGTCAAAGTTAGCATACATTTTTTACATTAAGGCATTGTGCTAGAAATATTACTATTTAGTAGAATGTATATGATACTGCTACTACTGTTGAAAAAATTAATAACACTTAATTTTTTAAAGAAATAAATCACACAATATTTCTTCCATGTTTAAATTTTAATAGCAAATCCCCTTTATTTACCAAAAAATAAAATGTTTAAATTTCATTAATTAAAAGACAAATTAAACTTGAGTGAAACTTGTTTACAGTTTTTCATAATTATATTACTTGTAGAAAAACACAATTGTAAATAAGTATAAAGAATGGCATTGGCTTTATTTTTAGTGATAAAAAGTTTTTTTTTTTTTAAATAAGCATATATTTGTGTTTTGCTTTGGTACCGAAATTGGTACAGAGAACTGTGGATTTTCACTGGTATCGGTACCGAATACTGAAATTTTGGTACCGTGACAACACTACTTCCTTAAATGGTATCAGCCCATATATGGGTCCATTTGAAAGCTTGGAGTGTCTTCGTTAAATTAATTTGGGTTTTATTATATCATAAAGTAGTAAAATTAAGCTTAGAAATATATTTGTCCCAAACATGAATTTCAACCTAACAATTGCAAATAATGTTTACAGAAGAATGTGTATTTTACATATTTTTCAAAAAACATTCAAGTCATATATCAAAAGAAAGCTCTTCAAATGGAATTTGACCATGTAGATTATTTAACTGTGTGACAATCACAGATCGAATGATCTTCAATAGAATCGTGAAATTTCTCACCTCAGAACAAATCTTTATTTTTACTCGTAGGCACCACTTCAGGCAGCCAAAAATATCTATACACTCTATATTATCTTTTAGATTCGAATCTCTTATTTCAAACAAGACCATTTTTTAATTTCTGCGTGCTTCCATCTGTGAGATGTAAAGCGTTTTGTCCAGATGCGCACCAGGAAAAAAAGACGCACTTTCTCCCAAAGACGCGCTCTCAATATCAAATGCGCTCTCGGCCTGAAGATCTTATGTTCTATAGATCTGCGCTCGGTTGTGGACTGCTATTAGTCAGATTACATATCACTCTGACCCATCGGGCCAGTGAGCTATGGAATTTTACACCTCTGCATCAACAGCGGGGGAAGGGTGGGTGCAGACAGACAGGGGTTGTCGTTAAGCAACGGCCTTACCGGATCCCAGAGGCTCGTCGGTAGGCTATTGAAGCAGAAGTCCAACAAATGCTGAAGTTAGGGGTGATTGAACCATCGCGCAGCCCGTAGTCCAGCCCGGTGTACTGGTACCCAAACCAGATGGCACCCTCCGCTTCTGCAACAACTTCCATCGGCTTAACAAGGTTTCGGAGTTCGACGGGTACCCAATGCCCTGAGTGGATGAGTTATTAGATCGGCTGGGGAGGGCCCAGTACATCTCCACACTGGACCTCACAAAGGTATATTGGCAAGTACCCCTGTCAGAGGAAGCTAAACCCAAGTGGCCAACGGCAGTATCGGACCCTCCGCTTCTGACTACATGAGGCCCCAGCCATGTTTCAATGCTTTATGGACGTGCTGCTACGGCCGCACCAGCAGTACGCCGCGGCTTACATCGATGATGCCGTCATCCATTCGTAGCATTGGGAAGACCACCTGGATCGGCTGCAGAGGGTGCTGATGGAGCTTCGGCGGGCTGGGCTCACCGCCAACCCTCATAAATGTCATCTGGCGCTCTCTGAGGCAAAGTACCTGGGGTTTGGGTAGGGCGAGGCCTTCTCAAGCCCCAGGAGAAAAAGGTGGAAGCTGTACGTGCCAGATACGGGATACAGGAGCCGTCCTGTCCCAAGTCCAGGAAGGTGAGGAACATCCCATATTGTTTATTAGCAGGAAGCTCACCACCGCCGAGAAGAATTATGCCGCGGTGCAGAAAGAAGCGCTGGCCGTGAAGTGGGCAGTCCTGGAGCTGAGATACTACCTGCTAGGCCGAAAGTTCACCCTCCTCACAGATCACGCACCCCTACAATGGATGGCCAGGGTGAAGGACACCAATGCCAAAGTAACGCGCTGGTTCCTCGCACTCCAGGATTTCTACTTCGTCGTCCGCCACCGGGCTGGAGCTGCTAATGCCAACGCGGACGGAGTCTCATGGATCTGGTCAGATTTTTCAGGTCTGTCAGGGGTCACTCCCCACCCACCCCCAATGACCCCCTTGCAGTTATTGCATCTTTTCTTCAGGACCAGGACAACACTTGGGAGGGGAGTGTAACGAGCATCCCGACCGGCTATCAACGTTGTCCTGGAAACGGATGAAGAACACCTGCACGCGCTCATCACGGGCTGATCGGCCCCAGCTGCGGCTCATTGCCAACAGCCAGATAAGCCGTTCGAGCCATGGCAACCGGGGTGAGACTCCTCCATGCTAGAGACTAACGTGCCTTCTACTCCGCTTTCCAGACACAAGTGGATAGCTGATCAGCCCCGCCACAAGCGCCACACGGAACCATGAAACACTGGACACGATGACGAAGAGCACTTACTCACCTCAGCACTGTTTATCTCACCTTGGGCACAACCGTTGTAAATAAATCCACCCTCCAGTGTATTTATTTTGAGCTCTTGTTGTCGTGTGTTCCCTCCACCCGTGACAATACACATGGATTATTACAGTGATATGTGGATGAAAATATATTTGTTTGTTTCTCTGAAGGCCATATAGCAGCTGTGGCTAGCGGACTAGCACGCAGCTCTCGTCCAGGCAGGCAATGATGTAGGAAGGGAGAGGCTGCTGGATGCAGGGATGCTGAGGTGAGATGTTCTGAATCAGTATACCAATACAGAATGCACATTAATAAAATGATATAAAGCTGGAGAATGTAGATTCTGTTTTAGATTGTGATAGACCAGATATATTTTATAATCCAGTCCTGTTTATCCTGAAAGAATAAAACTGATTGTAGAAATACAAAATGTGAAATTTGGTCCAATTTGCTTATGCCATTTTGTATATTACTACTTAGAAAAACATAAAAATGAAACCTAATTAAATCAATAATCAAGAAAAGTGCTTATGGCACATAGTAAGATAGGATTCTTGGGCTAATGTGTCTTATAAATACTGTTTTTGCAAAATGACACATTTAGATGCAAATTAGAAAAAAAATCTCCCTTCGGTTATAATGCAGTAACTCCTGTTTAGAAGCTGTTATTTGAAAAATTATTTTAGTTTTTTCTGGTACATTTTGGCATCTAGTGGCATCAAAAAAAGGATATTTCAAAGAGCTATCCCTAATAGAACAGAGTTACAGATTTAAAAACAAAATTTTTCTTTTCAAAAAGCTCCTATGTTTGTTTTGTGTTTATTGTAATATTTGAAACACATATAATGTTATTTATAAAGAATTACACTCATATTTTGTAGTTCAAAGGGTTTTCTTTAAAATTAAACATTGACTTTTTTTTCCTCCATTGTATGTGTGTAGGGTAAACATTTGAATTTGAGTATGTCAAATTTAGGTGAAAATACCAAAGAACACCCCTGGGCTTATGTGTCTAAAATCCACAGGGCCAAAAATTCCAATGGTTGAAAAAACATGCACATCTATTATCTCTTAACTGTAAAAATTACAGAAGAAATAAACAAATTAATCTTATCATAAATTAAAATAGCAACAAAGAGACAAAACATTTTTATTCAAAGATATATGGTTTCCCTGGAACATTTTGTTAACTCTCTGGCATTTATGAATAATACATGTCACATGAATGATTTTCATAGTCAACAAACATGAACGGTAACTGTTTCAACAGTACTGTCACAGCTGTTTCCCAAGTGCTATTTGCAATCAAAAGACATGTCTGTTTAAAAAAGAATGAGCCATCTTGAATGGCAGTGTTTCTTTCAGAATGCACAGATGAGAGATACATCTGCTCTGAGGGCATTGGTGATAAAGTGATGTGAATGGGTTATGAATGGGGAAGATTTAGCAACTGTCATTCACAGTGAACCATAGTTTGCTTTTGCTACCCATAAAGGTGTGGTGTATTAATGTATCCAACACTTGAAGCAGTCAGGCATATGATTCATCACCCTGTTTCAGCTTTCCGCCCAGTTTCAGCTCTGTTAAGAAATTAAGGAATGCTTTTAACACCCAATGCCTCTCTGCTATGAATCAGTTTGCAAATAAATGTATTTGAAACGGCTTAAAAGGGTGCCCATTTTCCACAAGTTGATATGATTTTTTAGGGTCTTAATGAAAAATCAATAACATACTTTGGTTACAATTTTCAATGGTAGTGTAAAACAACACCGTTTTTACCCTGTCAAAAACAGCTCTGTTCATAGCAAGCCGTTTCCTTCCATGTTGGTTTAAATGCTAATGATCTCTTCTGGCCCTGCCCCTCTCTTCAATCATGGGAGAGGCCTGTGCAGAACTACCTCATTCTGCCAAGAATCTGAAAATGGCTTGATATGAGAAAGGGTTTTGGATTTATCGCGATTTAAAAAAAAAAGAACACAGGGTGGATTTTTATCATTAGAGGGTGGTTGTGTACACACACTGCCAACACACATTTTAGTTCACACAACATGTAAATTGAATTTTGCAGCCAATGACCCCTTTAAGGTTTCCAGCATTACTTTGCACAGCGTCCCATTTGACTTCTTTAGATATAGCCCATAATATGTACCGCTCGGAAGCTTCCATGTTGGGGAATGTGGTATTTTAATCTTCAAATAGCTAATTCAGGTTTGACTGCACCAGTGTCTGAATGTTACTGAGGAGAATTCATTGTTTCACCTGAACCACTTAAAATTACATCCCTTGAGACATCTATGTGCTTCGGGCTGATCTATGATAATAAAGCATGGGCCTCATTTTACTGTGTGCATTTTACAATATATGCCCCTCTCAACCATTCACTCTGAATGATAGCAGATGTCTTATGAAGCCATCCTTTGGCAACACATTGTTCTTTTGAATGTACTGAATATTGTAGTTTTTTTGTTATTTATTTTTTTATTTGTAGTATGTTTTTAAAAGAACTGTTTTCTATTTTAATATATTTCAAAATGTAATTTATTCCTCTGATGGCAAAGCATCATTACTCTGCTCTTCAGTGTCACATGATCCTAAATCATTCTAATATACTGACTTGGTGCTTAAGAAATGTTTCTTATAATCAATGTTGAAAACAATTGAGCTTTTTGTAGAAACCATGATACATTTTTTCAGGATTATTTAATGAATCGAAAGTTCAAAAGAACATAATTTATTTGAAATAAATAATATACAAGCACACTTTTTTGCATTTGTCAAATGGACTCTCTGACCTTTCATTCAATTTGGCTGTGACTAATTACTAATTTAACTGCCATACACAGCCTTGAAAAACACACCACATCATACCAGAAAGGCTGTTTCAAATCTGGTATTTTAGGTATTTATTTGATTAAAATCTTGTTCAATCTTGGATAGGAGTCAAAGTAAACATACTTCTGAGATACTATAACAAAAGAAAAACGAATCAATCCAAAGGTTTCTTGAGTTTAAGTGGACTGAAAAATTATTTTCCTTTTAACCTTATAAACGTGTAGTTATGTATATAGTCTCAGCATGCCAGTATATACTTTTATATACTGCCAGTATATAAAACTATATACTCTTAATTTTTATTTTTTAATCATAAACTATAGTAAGAAAAACCTTACTGTTGCTCATCTCTTAACTCTTGCTTTTTTAGGACAGTGGGGTTTGCTGACTGTGAGTGTGTCATCTGTGCTGGGCATGATGGCTGGAGTCCTGGCTTCAACAATGGAGTCCATTGGAGACTATTATGCATGCACTCGTCTCTCTAGCACCTCCACCGCCCACGCATGCTATTAACCGTGGCATTGCAATTGAAGGCATGGGCGGCATCTTGGCTGCCCTGTGGGGTAATGGTAAAGGCACCACTTCCTAAAGCCAGAATATCACCGCTCTGGGAATTACAAGGGTAGGGCTTGTCTGTTTATTGATAATAATACATATAACTATATTCATTGTTGTTGCCACCAACGCCTTGTTCAAATTCAGTTCTGTTGTACATTAACAAAGCATGTTATTTGTTATTTCAATACTTTTATGCTACTATTCAACTAAAACTTTCACTCTCCTGAAGTCAAACTTAAGTACAGCACCAAAGTTTGGCATAATTTTTTTTTTGAAAGAAGCCTCTTATGCTCACCAAGACTGCATTTATTTGATCACAAAAACAGTGAAACTCTTAATATTGTGAGTCTATATAAATAAATGTATTATATTTATTTATATATAGGGCTGGAGTGGATTTGCTTATAGCCCCCCAGCTCAGCCGCCATGTGTTGGAGTTCACCCCAGTGAATGAGAGGATCGCTTCCCTGCGCCTTCGAGTCGGGGATAGCTCTCTCACTGTCGTTTGTGCCTACGGGCCGAACGGCAGTGCGGACTACCCGGCCCTCTTGGAGTCTCTGGGAGGGGTGCTGGAAAGTGCTCCAACTGGAGACTCCGTCGTTCTACTGGGGGACTTCAACGCTCACGTGGGCAGTGACAGTGACACCTGGAGGGGCGTGATTGGGAGGAACGGCCCCGCTGACCTGAACCCGAGTTCTGTTATTGGATTTCTGTGCTAACCACGGTTTGTCCATAACGAACACCATGTTCAAGCATAAGGGTGTCCATCAGTGCACGTGGCACCAGGACACCCTAGGCCGGAGGTCGATGATCGACTTTGTGGTCGTGTCATCAGACTTTCGGCCATATGTCTTGGACACTCGGGTGAAGAGGGGGGCGGAGCTGTCAACTGATCACCACCTGGTGGTGAGTTGGATCCGATGGCGGGGGAGGAAGCTGGACAGACTCGGCTGTTGGGAACGTTTGGCCGAGCCCATTGTCAGAGAGATCTTCAACTCCCACCTCCGGCAGAGCTTCGACCGGATCCCGAGGGAGTCTGGAGATATTGAGTCCGAGTGGACCATGTTCTCCACCTCCATTGTCGCAGCGGCTGCTCGGAGCTGTGGCCGTAAGGCCTCCGGTGCCTGTCGAGGTGGCAATCCCCGAACCCGGTGGTGGACACCGGAAGTAAGGGATGCCGTCAAGCTGAAGAAGGAGTCCTATCGGGCCTGGATGGCTTGTGGGACTCCGGAGGCAGCTGACAGGTACCGGCAGGCCAAGCGGACTGCAGCCCGGGTAGTCGTGGAGGCAAAAAATCGGGCCTGGGAGGAGTTCAGTGAGGCCATGGAGAAAGACTATCGGTTGGCATCGAAGAGATTCTGGCAAACTGTTCGACGCCTCAGGAGGGGGAAGCAGTCCCCTACCAACATTGTTTACAGTGGAGATGGGCACCTGTTGAACTCAACTGGGGATATCGTCGGGCAGTGGAAGGAATACTTCGAGGATCTCCTCAATCCCACCGACTTGTGTTCCGTTGAGGAAGCAGTGGCTGGGGACTCGGAGAAGGACTCGTCCATCACCCGGGCTGAAGTCATCGAGGTAGTTAAAAAGCTCCTCGGTGGCAAGGCACCAGGGGTGGATGAGATCCGCCCTGAGTACCTCAAGTCTCTGGATGTTGTGGGGCTGTCTTGGCTGACACGCCTCTGCAAAATCGCATGGCGGTTGGGGACAGTACCTCTGGACTGGCAGACCGGGACGGAGAGTGTGTTCCAACTATAGGTTTGGGGACCATACGATTTCGTCGCTGCTTTTTGCGGATGATGTTGTCGTGTTGGCCTCCTCAGACCAGGACCTTCAGCATGCACTGGGGCGGTTTGCAGCCGAGTGTGAAGCGGCTGGGATGAGAATCAGCACTTCCAAGTCCGAGGCCATGGTTTCTCAGTCGGAAAAGGGTGGATTGTCCACTTCAGGTTGGTGGAGAGATCCTGCCTCAAGTGGAGGAGTTCAGGTATCTTGGGGTCTTGTTCACGAGTGAGGGAAGGATGGAACGTGAGATTGACAGACGGATCGGTGCAGCTTCTGCAGTAATGCGGTCGCTGTACCGGTCTGTCGTGGTGAAGAAGTAGCTGAGCTGTAAGGCAAAGCTCTCGATTTACCGGTCAATCTACTTTCCTACTCTCACCTATGGTCATGAGCTGTGGGTCATGACCGAAAGGACAAGATCCCGGATACAGGCAGCCGAAATGAGCTTTCTCCGTCGGATGGCTGGGAGCTCCTTTAGAGATCGGGTGAGAAGCTCCGTCACTCGGGAGGAGCTCAGAGTAGAGCCGTTGCTCCTCCACATCGAGAGGAGCCAGCTGAGGTGGCTCGGGCATCTATTTCGGATGCCTCCTGGACGCCTTCCCAGGGAAGTGTTCCAGGCATGTCTCACTGGGAGGAGGCCCCGGGGAAGACCTAGGAAACGCTGGAGGGACTATGTCTCCCGGCTAGCCTGGGAACGCCTCGGGGTCCCTCCGGAAGAGCTGGAAGAAGTGGCTAGGGAGAGGGAAGTCTGGGCGTCTCTGCTTAGACTTTTGCCCCCGCGACCCGGCCCCGGATAAGCGGAAGATGATGGATGGATGGATTGATATATATATATATATATATATATATATATATATATATATATATATATATATATATATATATAAATATATATAATTAAAATGTAAAGTAATGTATATATTACATTTATATATTTATTGGTATTATCAATGTTAATGGGGTGGTTAACTGTTTTTTTTCTAGGCGTGATTGTGTTTATGGGGTGCAGTCTTATGTGTTCATGCTTCATTAAAAAAAAAAAAATCCACATAATTAACCTTTATTCCACACTGATCTGTCCCTTCTCAAATGCCTCGATTTGCTAAACCACCTCGAGCGCGTCTGAACATCCCACTCCTCAAGCTCAGAATATGCTCCAGTTGTATTGTAAATGACGTTCTATATATTGCTAATCAATTTGAGCCGATCATTATTTGGTGTAACAGAATTTGTTGACACTTTAATTTGTAAAAAACACATAATTGCACACATGCAAAACACGCAAAACTCAACACATTTGAACAGTCAATAGTAAATATTTAAACAAATACTATGCATTTGAACAGTCAATATTAAATACTTTAACTAATAACAAAACATACTTCCATTAGCTGATTGTAGCAGAGTTAGAATAACCTCCTCTCCTAGGTTCACGAAATGGTCTTCCATAAAATACGTTGCTGTTATGTTGTAAGTTAATGTTGTAAGATTCGTAGATTTATCTACTTTCGGAAGGCCAAATGAAGTACTTTTGCCTAGATACCACTAACTGCAGTTGTAACCCCCACTTCTGTCTTTGCGTGTACATTTGGGCTGCATTACGCAAATATTTCCACATAGTGACATAGAGATGTGGTGGTATATAACAAAATTTATATTAGTTATTAAGATCGATGTGGTTTGGAATTGGGGGAAAAAATATAACCAGAATATCAACGTTTTGTTACTAGAAATAATCAAGCAGTTGAGATTTGCTGTATATTATGAGCTTTATGTGAGTATACTACATGCATGCAGATAAAGTTGAATATAGGCAACTAAAATCCAATTTAACTGTGTGAATAATATATTTTACATTTTGCAACAGTATAAATAATCATGCAGCAAAGATTTAACTGTATATAGAATGCTATATAACAGTTTTTCCCGAAAGCATTGTTATCAAAGCAGTATGGAAAACATTTGTAAATTAATGAATACTGATAATTTGGAAGTACAAATATTCCAGGTACTGAACTAAAATCATAATGTTTCACTATAGAAAAAAAGAGAGAGAAGTAAAAGATAAATTAATTATCATTAATAGTTAAAAATGTTACTACCCTAAAGAATCTGCAAGTCATCCTGGAGATAACGTGTTCTGAAGTTCAGGCTGTTTAGGATCTTAACACTGAGTATTTGTACCTTTTGTGATCGTTCCTGTGCATGAGTCCTGGGCAATGAAGGTGTCCACTGTTCTCAAAAATCCTCCAGGTCCTGTAAATTCTTCTGGTTTCTCAGCATCCTCTGCACTTTTGAACTCTTACCCATTTAGGACAATTGAGGGACTCATCCACATTGATTACAAGCAGCTTCAAGCCATCATTAATTCTTGAAGAAGCAACACATGACATTATTGTGATTTTTTTTTTTTTTTTGAGGAATGTTTAAACATCCATTTTGTAATGTCTTCAGCGAAGTGCTATTTCCAAAATTTCCAAAAGGTCTTATTTAAAATATTTTCTCTCTGTTTTGAAATTTTCTTTTAAATCTTTTGATTCTCAGTTTCTCAACCTTCAGTGGTTTTGTGCTTCCAACCTGGTTTCACTCGAACCCAGGCATGATCAACACAGGTGAATATATATATATATATACATATACACACATACAAATTTACAGCATTTAATCCATCAGCAATAGGTATATAAAAAAGTGGTATTAGTCAGCAAAAGCAATAGTTAAAGGGTTAGTTCTCCCAAAAATGAAAATTAGGTCATAAATTACCCTGAAGTCATCCTAGGTGTATATGACTTTCTTCTTTCAGACGAATCCAGTCAGAGTTATTTAAAAAAATGTCTTTGATCTTTCAAGCTGTATTGCATGCATCAGTCCAAAGGTATTGCATGCATCAGTCCAAAAGAATTGTAATAAAAAGCGCATCCATTAAAAAAAAAACAGAGCTCCAGAGAGTGAATAAAGGCCTTCTGTAGCTAATCGATGTGCTTTTATAAGAAAAATATCCATATTCTAAATGTAATAATCACTTTAATGTAGCTTGCACCAACAGTTGTTCACAGAAGCAGTTCAGGGGCAGATGATGTATGAGGTCGGTGCTGCGCATGCGCCGGTGAGTCTCATGAAAACCAAAGTTTGTTAACAATTCTCGTTTTGTACTTCTAATTAGTGATCGTTGTTTTTGTTTTTTTTTATGGATGCACTTTTTTATTAAAATTCTCTTGGACTGATGCAGTGCAACACCCGCTGAGTGGCATCAAACAGCTTGAAAGATCAAAGACAATTTTTAAATAACTCTGATTCCTTAGAAAGAAGAAAGTCATATACACCTATGATGACTTCAGGGTGAGTAATTTATGGCCTAATTTTCATTTTTGGGTAAACTAACCCTTTAAAACTACATTCAACTTGTAGATCTCATTATGAAAACCCAAGATATGAGTATTTAGCGTCTGTGCTGTTTTAGATAGACTGCTGGTAGTATAATCCTTGAACACATGGGTACCCTGTAGTACGGCCAAAAAGATCAAAAGAAACCAAACCTGGACAGCAGACAAGAGTTTGCTTGTGATGTTAACCTGGGGTCTCATTTATAAAACTATGCGTAGGATCTTTACTAAAAGTTTACGTGCGCCCAAAAGCCAAAAATGGCGTACGCCAAAAAATATTCCGATTTATAAAACCGTGCGTACGCACACCTGTAAGCAATGTTCCCTTTATAAATCACAGATCACCCGCAGATGTGCGTACGTGAACCAGCCTCATATCCCGCCCTGTACACGCCCATTTTTAACCATAAATAGTCAATGCAAATCACCTCATGATTGCTGATCAGCATGTAAATGAGAGTGGAATCCCATATATACCTGGAAAACTGGCATGCGACCCGCCAATTAATTAATCCAAGAAAGTGAAAACGTGCATTTCTGTTAGCCTAATTTTAATAATGGCGACAGGTGAGAAAAGAGGAAAAAAACGTAATTTCTCAGATACTGAGATTGAAACACTTGTAGGGGAGGTGGAGGCTCGGAAAACTGTGTTATTTGGTGGCCACAGCAGTGGGGTCACTAATAAAAAGAAGCAGTGCGAGTGGCAAAGTATTGCTTCTGCCGTCAATTGTGTCAGTGGGACAGAACGGACAGTTGCAGAATTAAAGAAAAAATGGTCCGACCTGAAGGTATACAAATTTTTTTTTTACCAACATATTACATTTGTGTTTTATTAGGCTATATACCTATATAAATAGCAATATTGATTTTCAAAAAGTTTTATTTACATGTGCTTAGGTACAGTATGCAAAATATGTGAAATAAAGATTCTCATTCATTCAAGGTGGAGGCAAAGAGAAAACTGTCCTCCCACCGCCAGAGCGTGGCTGCAACTGGTGGGGGCCCATGTACAGCTGATCTCACATCAGTGGACAGCAAAATTGCGGCTATAATTGGGGAGGTCAGCGTGTGTGGTATTGTGTCGGAAAAGGAGGGAGACACTGACGTGACTGAAACCACAGAGGAGCAAGGTTAAACCGATTTTTAATCATTAACGCTGTACATTTGAGTGTGTGGGGTGATAAATGGATAAATGTTGCCAATTGTTTGTCCTCCAGTCCTTCCGGAGTCTGAAGCTGTAAATGAACAGGAGGTTCAGGGTGAGGGGTTCTCAGATGCAGATGCACAGCGTCCGGCTCAAAGCAGTGCCCCTTCTGCGTCTGGCACGTCCAAAAGTGGTCGGGTACTCACTGACGCAGTCCTGCAGTTACAGCGAGAGACAAACGCTGTCAACAGGGTTGCAGATGAGCTACGGCAGATGAGAGAAGTGATGCAAGAAATTGCACAATCATTAAAAGATGCAGTTAAAACATGAACCTTGAGTTTTGTCTTTCTTTACAAACGCCGCATGACATCCTCACGGATTCTTGCACCTCGTTGATATCCCTCTTGTCGGCCAGGGGGCTGTGGCTCGGGGTCGTAATGCTGGGGTAGAGGGAGATCAGGAGGGAGAGGAATACCGTTTCTCAGTGCTATATTGTGCAAAACACCACACGCCCTGACAATCTTGCACACTTTTGCTGGATGGTATAAAAGTCTGCCACCCGAGGCATCCAGAGCACGCCATCTGCATTTCAGGATGCCGATGGCACGCTCCACAACTGCGCGGGCACGAGAGTGGACCTCGTTATAATGAGTTTCCTCTGCGCTCTGCGGGTTTAAAAATGGGGTGAGGAGCCAGCGTCTCAGGGGGTAGCCACTGTCGCCTGCAGGTTATAATTATATTAAAAACAAAATTGTTACAGTTTCTACTTTTTAATATTGTTAAACTCACCAAGAAGCCAGCCATCACGTACTGCGCCTGCATTTAGTCTGTTCCCTACACTGCTATGTGTCAAGATAAAGGAATCATGTGTTAAACCAGGCCAGCGTGCCACAATGTTTGTGAGGGTCATGTTGGAGTCACATATGATTTGCACATTAATAGAATGCACATGCTTTCTATTAACATAAGCAAATTCATTTTCAGATGGTGCCCTTATAGCAACATGAGTGCAGTCAATTGCGCCGATTACATTTGGGAAACCAGACATTGCTGCAAATTGCGTTTTAATTTCGGCCTGTTCTCGCACAGTGTAGGGGAACCTGATGTATCGACTAACCATATTAAGTATACCATTTAAAACGACAGATATTATGGCACTCAGGGACGGCTGTGATATACCAGACCTATAGGGTGAGATGATAGATTCCAATAGAATTATTTCATATACAAAAAGGTCTTAGAGACAAATTTGAGGATTACTTATAGTTTTTTTATATTATTAATTTACCTGTCTGCCAATTCCCGCTGGAAACAGCCGGTTGCCAAGAACCCCAGAGTGGTGAGGACTTGTATTTGGACTGGGATGGCATGGTTCCGGCGTGTTGCCCTCTCTAATACTGGACCCAATTCAGCACATAGATCCAAGAGCACAGCTCTAGGGAATCTAAATCGGCTTATTAGCCAGTCATCATCATGGGCCAGGAAATCATCATGGTCCCTGAAAACTCGTTCTCTCCTTATTCTGCCATTAGCGTAATCCTCCAACAGTGCCAGGAGTGCCATCATGAAGCATTACATACCCGGGTCACCGGAGAATTTATATGTTTCTAGCAAATAGACTGATCGTTAACACCTTGACAAAATCACTTAATTAATTTGTGGGCGAAAATTTAAGACGAAAATGTTATAGTGAACACATGCTTCTTGACGGTTTTGTAATGAACACCGTAATAGTTAGGACCGATGATGAGTAGCGATTGTGCTTCATGACTGTATTTGCAGACTTTGACATTTTATGATATAGGCTATGTACATTAAGGAAAATATTTCCTTTTTACACTGTGTTCTGCAGTTCTCTAATAAAAGGGTATTTCATGCTATTCTGTAGGCTATCACATGTATCGCGCCATGTCCTCCTGTGCTCCCGTTGTGGACAATGTGACTGTAAGGCAGCGCTGATTATTATTTTATTTTACTTTTAATACATTTTGAATTACGTTTGGATTTTACTAGATGTATATAGCCTAAAACAATCGGCACAAATAACACTGTTGGATTTAATCTTCATGATAATGTGGATATAACGTATGAAATGGAGTGAAAATTAAATGTCATTCATTCTTATAATCGTTCTTCTCACATTTATTTTCTACAATCTAACTTCAGTTCACGACCTCACCATCAGTGTCGCCAATTCCCTTTGTCTCCAGAATGTGCGTACGCACGGCTCAAAGTTTGCTTAAAGGTGCGCACATTCTCCCGTCAAGTTTGTTTTTTATAGATCACAACCTTTGCGTGGGAACTGGCGTACGTACGTTTCCAGCCCCGTTTTGTGCGTACGCACGCTTTATAAATGAGGCCCCTGATCTTGTGCAAAAACTCTAGGCATTCACACAAAATTAGTTGTTTTTTAATCAAATCTTGATTGCTTTGATATAAACTTTATTTGATATAGTTTTTTCTGAATCTCATACTTGTCTGTCACAGGACCAATACAAGACTTCTAATGTGACTGCATTTAAAAAATGCAGAATGCAAACAACCTTTTGAAGGTAGTTCCTGCATTTTGCTGTCATGAACTTATAATTAACTGTACACATTATCCATTAAATCATTAAACAATAACTCGATAAACAACTAAAATAATAGTGTGTGGGTCAGCGCTGACCAGTGTTGGGAAAGTTCACTTTCTACATGAACTAGTTCAAAGTTCAATTCACAAATTTTAAAATGAACTAGTTCAGTTCATAGTTCAAACTACAAACTTTTGAACTAAAGTTAACAGTTCCAAAAATGAACTAGTTCATAGTTCTTTTTTTCCATACGTTGCTGCGAGCTATTATTTTTCAAAATTATTGCCACAGCCCATATAGAATCACAGACAGCAATTATTTTATCAGTTTTAACAATGAAGCTATGCGTCAGATTTCATCTTCATATCCAATTTTGAATCCTTATCCAACCAGGGTTTACATTAGCATTGAGGGGACAGCATTTCCCCATTGTTGCTTTAATGCTTTGTCTCCCATTCTCACCGACCTTGTCATAAACATCATAAAATTCTTTTAAATGATCATACGCCTTCTTGCTACATGCTGCTGTCGTTTGCTGTTTTTTTTTTGATGACGCGTCACGCATGCGGCGGACGGCGGTGCGACACTGGTGGCTGGTGTTGCCAGATTGGGTGTTTGTCCGCTACATATTGTAATAAACCTAGATAGGGAATTTAATGTTGTGGCTAGAGGAATCTACTCTACAGACCAAGCAACACCACAGGGGTAGAAACAGTAATCTTTATTACATATAGAATTCATGCAGTTACCAAACATGTCAGACTGGGTCAGGTTCTGGAAGTCCTAAGTACTAATGTTAAACAAATCTGGGCGAACAACACCACCATAGAAGCTGCTACACAGAGAACCACAATAAATAAACCAAAGCTATGAAACACATATCACCCCCGCAGGACACGGCACAAGTTCACACAAAACGTAACCTTCACGCCAAAGACGCCATCAGACTGCCACATAAGAATTCAGTTCATCATAACCCTCCCACCCCATCATGAAATGGCTATACTGCTAGATTTAAAAATCACACACACACACACACGCACACACACACACACACAAAGAGTTAAAAACTTAGCTCTCCCGGGATACAAGACCCTCCCCCAGGGTCTAGGCTTTGGCGCTGGTTGGTAGAGGGGAACAAGCAGTCACCAGTCCAGCGCTCGCGAGGCCCCCGACTGTAGCGAAAACGGAGCACCCCTGGTCTGAGAAGCCGCGCCGCCCAACGCACTCCTATACCCAGCCTTATCTACAGGTTAGCCTGCTAAACTATCTTCACCGCCGGCAGCCCTAAACAGCATGCGAACGGCACCCACCCCCCAACCTTGAGTGCAGCTCGGCGTTTAGCAAAAACACTGCTTCCCAGCCCTCTCACACTTTGCTGTGCTTCTCTATTTATCATTCTCTCTCCTTCACGCTCATCAATGGTCAGGTGCAACAATTATTTAACTCAACCCCAACAATTATTTAACTCAACCCCCTCTTCCCTCAAATCCCTCCCCCCCCACACACAACAATCATAATGCATCTTTACCACGTCACTTCATTACACTCCCCCCACCCATAAAGCAGACTCGTCCTCGAGTCAAATTCAAAACATCTCATAGTCCCGGGACCACACCGGTGCCCTTCTTGCTCGTCCTAGACGCAAGTCCTTGGATAACATTGCACCTTGTTGGACCTCCCCAGTCATTGGAACTTGGCTAGTCATGGATTGTTTCATATGCCCCGTGTGTGAAGATCCTTGACCACCCTGGTCCTGTGTGGTTGGAGCCCGCCGTTCCCTTTGCCCTTGTGATCCCACTGAGGTAGCACTGCTTCCTGGCACACCACTTGCTTCACTCGTAGGTGTGACTGGAGGCCCCTCAGATCTGGCCCCTGGCACTGCCACCTCGCTCTCTCGACCCACCGTAGAATCTGAAGTCTGCAGCCAGGTCTCCTTAGGTGGGACACCAACCATCCGTGGGCTCTCTGCAGCCTCTTGGCTGGTAACCTCTGTCACAGAAGCAAGACATGGTTTAAGTCGGTTGAAGTGCACCACTATTTCTATTCCCCCCTCAACTGGCACAAGTCTGTACAGAACTTCAGTTATCCTCTCTTTGACTTTATAAGGCCCCTTAAACCTTCGTTGTAATTTTGGACAGAGCCCCCTTTTCCTCACTTTCCCCCGAACCCAGACCAATTCTCCTTCAGAATAAAATTGGAAATGATCATACATATTTTTTTGTTTATTTTTTCATGAAGCATGTGTCATTAGCACACGTAGCTGCGTAATATAGCTAACATAACATTACTTAGCGAGCCGTAGTAGAGGCTTTGGAAGGAGCCCAGAAGGGAGGGGGTGGAGTGAATGGAAATAATGAGCTGTCTTTAAAACAGTCGTGAGAGGTCTACAGACACTCGATTTTTATACTTTCTTTTTCATAGTACTTACATTTTAATTATGTATTGATATATAAATAAAGTTTAAACCAAATTTGGAAAAAAAGTTTTTTATACATTTTTTACCTACCCTGCCTTTAATTTTATTCAATAAGCTAAGTGAGTATTTGTTGAATACTTTTCTTCATTGATACATCTTGTATCTTATTTATTTTTTGTTTATAGTGAGAATTCATTCTTTTTGTGAATTTAAAATTTTATTTATTCAGTAAACCCTATTTTTATTTAACATTTTAATAACTGAGTCCTGAGTATTTATTTAGTGTAAGATATCATTGGGTAATAGATTTAATATGTAAATGATATTTCATGTGAATATGGTTTAAGTCAGTTACACAAAATTAAGTACACAGGGTTGTGGTTTAAAAGTTTATTAGTTATTCAAAGCACATGTAAAGTTACACAAACAGACAATTAAACAGGTCGTCAGCAAAAATTCTATATATTATATACATTTTACTGGGATTAAGTTAAGAACCCAGGAACGCCCTTTAGTACCAGGAGATAGGCCTAGGGGGCGCTACACAAATTGGAGGCACCGCTGGGATCCTTTTTGCTGTAATTTCCTTCCTGTTAACGTTGATGATGCTCCAGAGAGTGCTAAGTTGAACTTGCATTGCTGTCTTTGATCTGGAGTGGGAAAAAAATGGAATTAGGAAACAGTTCTGCTTTGCAACAAGAGCTGCTGGATTGGTGTAACGATGCATTGGTTCAGCCCGATCATGCATTACTGTTGTTGGATGTTCCAGCTAATGCTGCCATAGCCTTTATTGAGAGCACAATTGAAACTGTGAAAATATTTGGCAGAGTACGTGTTCGTTCTTCGAAAGAAGGTCCGTCTAAAACAAGTTTGCTGGTGCTGTGTGAATGTCATGAAAAGATTGATCCTTCTCGTGTCCCTACTGATGTATTACCTAAGGATGGCGATCCTCCATGGAAGATTGTGGTTGTCAGAGACAAAGAGCCTGGTCCTGATGATTTTTCAGCAAAACTCAGAAAACCTCTACAAGATGAAGGCAAATCCATGACTGATGTTCCAGCTTTGCTTTCCCCTTTTCCTACTAGTTCTCCTGAAGCAGTAATTCGTGCAGTTGGTGAGCTCCTGGAAAAGTTAGATTGTCTAATGGTGATGCTAGTGCATCTGAGTACCTTGTTGCACTTGAAAGTGCTTTTGGGACTTCAGAGTCCAGTGAAGATTTGTATTTTGCGTTCAGGCTTCTTTGCCAGAACTCCGGTGAAGCACTGTCTGAGTTTCTCCGTTGAATGGAGAAGTCATTGACCAAAGTAGTTCAGAGAGGTGGACTACAACCTGCACAAGTTGACCGGGTGAGAATTGAGCAACTTCTTCGTGGCGCTGTAGAGTCCGACTTGATGTTGCTGAAGTTACGGCTGAGAGAGAGAAAAGAGTCCCCGCCTACTTTCTTGAAACTACTGAACGAGATTTGGGAGGAAAATGAAGCCACCCGGTGTAAGCTTGATGCAACAGTGAAACCTGTGATCCCAAAAGCGTCGCCACCACCAAAACCACCTGAAATTCAAGCATTGAAAGCTGAGGTCAAGGAGCTGCGTGCCAAGCTGTAAGAGTCACGCAAGGCACCAGAATCACCTGAAGCCCCAGAACAGAAAGCAAAGATGACTTCTAAGAGTGCTGAAGCACGAATAGACCCTGAAGTACAGAGCTTGAAGACTCAAGTCCAGCAACTGCAAAAACAGCTGACTGTAATGAAAGTAGAGGGCAGTGCAACCCAAAGAAGAACGACATTTCAGCGCAAGCTGTGAGCTCTTATGAGAGAAACAGGCCCTCAGTCAGCCGTGATGGTGGGAAGGTGGGATGGCCAAAGGTGGGAAGAGTGAGCCGATTCCACATCCGACTGTGAGCAGAGATGCCCACTGCAAGAAGAGCCATGTTCGTAAACCTGCTCAAAGCAACCTTCCTAGTGGTTTGGTAGGTCCCGCCTCCACTATTTGCGTTAAGATCAATGGCCATTCATGCAATGCCTTATTGGACAGTGGATCTCAAGTCACAATAATATTTGACAAGTGGCAAAAGAAATACTTACCCAATGTTCCCATCCACCCCATCACTGGTCTTTTGATATGGGGTTTGAGCTCCTCCAGCTACCCATATCAAGGCTACATAGTAGTAGATGTGGAGTTTCCAGCCACACTTACAGGAGTGAGTGAGTCTATCTCCGTGTTAGCATTAGTTTGTCCCGAGTCAAGTGGCCCAGACCATATTCCTGCCATCATTGAGACAAATGCCAACTTATTCCATCGTTTAGCTGCTCTTTGCAAAGATGCTGACATTCCAGACTCACAGGCTCGCGCTTTCAGAATTTTGCCACAGACAAAACCAGTGAAACTCTCCCATAGCCAAGAGGTGGATGTGGAAGAGCCGAAGGGGGACGTAAAATGGATGGGTCTCGGTCCTCTATCTGTTCCTGCCAGAGGTGAACGATATGTCGTCTGCAAAGTTGGATGCAAGGAGCCCTTAGAAAAAGACATCATCATGGTTGAAACACCTCTTTCTGTGACCCTACCTGCTGGAGTGCTCATTCAGCCGGTGGTGCTAACATCATCTGAGCTAAATGTCAACAATTTCGAAGTACTGCTGAGAAATGAGACATTGAGAGAAGTCACTATGTTGCCTTGAACTGTTCTTGCTCATGTGTATCCCACTGACACAGTTATGATGGCCCAGAGACCTAAATCTACCTCCAAGGTCCTTGATGAGACGTTGTTTGATTTTGGTGAATCTCAGATTCCAGAGGTCTGGAGAAAAAGACTGCGTCAGAAACTGTCCAAAAGAGGTAATGCATTCTCTTTTGATGAGTGGGATGTGGGTCTCGCCAAGGGTGTGGAGCACCACATAAGACTCAGAGATCCCAGACCATTTAGAGAAAGATCCAGACGCATAGCCCAAGCGGATATAGATGACATACACCGCCAGCTAAAACACCTGCTGGCAGCAGGCATCATCAAAGAATCCAGAAGTCCATATGCGTCGCCAATAGTAATTGTCCGAAAGAAGAACGGAAGTGTTCGCATGTGCATTGATTATCGCACGTTGAACAACAGAACAATCCCTGACCAGTACACCACTCCGCGGATAGACGATGCCTTGGATTGCCTGTCCGGCAGTCGTTGGTTTTCTGTGCTAGACCTTTGGAGTGGGTACTACCAGATACCTATGTCTGAAGAAGACAGGGAAAAAACAGCTTTCATATGTCCCCTAGGGTTCTATGAATTTCAACGGATGCCCCAAGGCATAACTGGAGCCCCGGCAACCTTTCAACGGTTGATGGAGAGAGCTGTGGGTGATATGCATCTGCTCCAGGTGATTGTCTATTTAGATAACATCATTGTATTCGGATGAACCTTAGAGGAGCATGAAGATCGACTACTGAAAGTGCTTGACAGACTTGAAGAGTGCGGTCTGAAGATATCATTTGACAAGTGCCAGTTTTGTCAGCCACAAGTAAGGTATGTTGGGCACATAGTTTCTGCACAAGGAATAGCCACCGATCCTGAGAAAGTGAGTGCTGTCAAGAACTGGAAGTTGCCTACAGATCTGAGATCTTTAAGATCGTTTCTCGGATTCTGCGGATATTACCGAAGGTTTGTTAAGAACTACTCAGCCATAGTTCGACCACTCACTGAGCTCACAAAGGGCTACCCTCCTAAAAACAGGCGCAAGGATGCTCAAGAGAAGAAGCATTATTTCAAAGAGGGAGAGCCTTTTGGGGAGCGCTGGGACGAAGAGTGCACCAAGGCATTTCATAATATCATTCACTGCCTCACTCATGCCCCAGTGCTAGCATTTGCTGACCCATCAAAACCATATGTACTCCATGTAGATGCAAGTCTGAATGGTTTAGGCGCCGTTCTCAATCAAGAATGTCCTGATGGTCTGAGGCCTGTTGCTTTTGCAAGCCGCAAACTCAGTGTCCCTGAGCAGCGATATCCCATTCATCAATTGGAATTCTCGCATTGAAATGGGCGATTGTGGACAAGTTTCATGATCATCTTTATGGGGCTATGTTCACAGTGAGAACAGATAATAACCCACTCACATACGTCCTAACAACGGCCAAGCTCAATGCAACTGGACATAGGTGGTTGTCAGCTCTTGCCACCTACAATTTCAATACCAACGAAGTCCAATACAGACCAGGTCGACACAATATTGATGCTGATCTGCTCTCCTGTCAGTTACAATCCACTGAAGTGTCACCTGACTGGGATGAGATATCTTCCCCTGGGGTTAAAGCAATCTGCCAAATAACCACTCCATACCTGAAAACTGAGTCAAGCAGACTTAAAGATCAATTAGGAGCCAATTCCAAGAGTGTTCCTGCCTGCCCAACACAATTGGAGATAAGCAACTTAGAACAATTGAGCCACCATGAGTTGAGAAGTGCTCAAGAACAAGATTCAGTCATAGGTGCAGTAAAGAAAGCAGTCAAGACTGGCCAGCTTCAGTCTATGGCCAAGAATCAAGATCCAAGCATAGTGCTCCTGCAAAGACAAAGTCCCAAGCTGATTGTGAAGAATCACCTTCTCTTCAGAGTGGTGAACAAACAGTCTGGAGACAAAAGACAACAGTTAGTCTTACCTGAGAAATACCGTCAGATGGTCCTGCGCTCCCTACACGATCACACTGGAAGTTACGTCAAGAACTGTGGTAGATGCATCGCAAGGAGGTCAATTGCACAACGAGCTGCTCCGTTGAGTCAAATCACAAGTACAGGTCCACTTGACCTAGTTTGTATAGACTTCTTGTCTATTGAGCCAGACTCCCGAGGGATCGCAAATGTGTTGGTTGTAACAGATCATTTCACCCGCTACGCCCAAGCTTTCCAGTGCAAAGATCAAAAAGCTATGACTGTAGCCAAGACCCTGTTTGAGAAATTCTTTGTGCATTATGGATTACCTTCATGAATCCATTCCGATCAGGGACAAGACTTCGAAAGTCGCCTTATCAAAGACCTTTGTGTGATGTTGGGCATTCGTAAGTCTCGAACCTCACCTTACCATCCGCAAGGTGATGCACAACCAGAAAGGTTCAACAGGACGCTACTGTCAATGCTAGGATCTTTGGATCCTGCCAAAAGGTCACAATGGAGTCAGAGCATTGATGTATGCTTTAACACTTCTGCTGACGGGAAGGATGCAGTTAAGTACCAGCAGTATGTGGAGAGCATGAAAAAAGAACTGCAGAATGCGTACAAGCTTGCATCCGACGCTTCACAAAAGAACCATAATAGAAACAAGAAAAACTTTGACAGAAGAGTGAGACATCATACTCTTGAGCAAGGAGACAGAGTGTTGATAAAGAATCTGGGATTTACAGGTAAACACAAGTTACAGGATAAGTGGAATTCATTGCCATACATTGTCGTGAAGAAATTGCCAGACTTACCTGTTTACAGATTGAAACCTGAAAGAGGAATGGGAAGTATACGGACACTTCATAGAGACCACCTGTAACCCATAGGAGAGTCTGTGAGGTTGCCGAGCCCCAAAGAGAGTAAACAGACCACTCATCGCCCTGTGACCAGAACCCAAACAGATCAGAAGCGGGTAAGAAAGGAAAGAAGGAAGGAGGAACTCAGAGAAATGAATGCTAAAGATGGATTTGAAGAGTCCTCATCTGATGAGGAATATGATGTGTCATATTTCCCTCTGAGAGATGATGTGAGCGAACTGTTCAGATCGATACCTTCCGTTGTTCCTGAGAGAGAAATCTTACCTGAGAGTACCCCAGTGTCTGATAACTTGGAGCAAAGCCATGCTCAAGAAGTTGGAGAAGCTGGAGAAACCCTTGTGGATGATAAAGCAGGAAGTAGTCTACAACCACAACCAGACCCTGTGGATGCCTCAGAGTCAGAAGGGGGAGAACATCCTGTTGAGTGTGAAGGGGTTGAAGATGAAGTGCCTGTGGAAGAACTTACCTGTGAAACCCATCCTAAAAGACAGGTAAAACCTGTGACACGCTTTACGTATGATGAGCCTGGGAAGCCAGTTTATAAGCCCCTTACTGTGGTTCCCATAAGTCAAGAGCCTGAAAAGAGGAAGTGCAAAACACTTTGGTGTCATCCCATGGCCCAATGTTTTAGATGCTCTCTTGCTAATCCTTGCCCTGAAAGAAGAGGATTTATTAATGTCTAAATGAGGACATGCTAGCCTTCAGAAGGGGGAGAGTGTAGCCCAGTGCTAAAAAGCATTTAAGTTATCTAAGTGCTAAATAATTTAGATTAATTAAGGTTCATAATTATACGTTAGAACTAAAGAAATTATCTTAAAGATATACAAAAATTAGAATTTAGAAGTAAGCTCAAGAAACAAATTTATTGTAGTTCATCTCCATTCTATTCATTTTGGGTAAGTGAAAGGGATTATGGGAGTTGTAGTTTGTTATACAATTGTTTGTTTTAAGTATGTGTTTAAATTTATTCTAAGGGTATTTGTTTAAAGAATTTCATTGGTAAAGTGAAATGTGTAATGTAACATGTAATATTTTGATGTTTGGTAGTTAAAAAAAAAAGAGAAAAACATTTTTATTATATGACTTTTGTATGCGTGGAATGACGTGAGGTGAAAGGTCGACAACTGGGAAAAAGGGAAGAGAGACTGTATAGCTGAGCAGAAGTTGCATCGAGAACTCGCTCCGTGTTTTAGTGTTTGAACTGTAAAATAGAACGTAA
This sequence comes from Carassius carassius, assembly GCF_963082965.1. Taxonomy (NCBI): domain Eukaryota; kingdom Metazoa; phylum Chordata; class Actinopteri; order Cypriniformes; family Cyprinidae; genus Carassius; species Carassius carassius. Next base: position 11,056,756 of record NC_081797.1, on the reverse strand, counting down.
CAAATGTTGTATATTTGCCAGTTGGACTTTGGTTATGTTTGTGCACACAATCGGACTGAATTGTGAACTTGGAAACCGAAGACTTTGTAGTTATTGACGTTTTGCCAAAGCTAACATTTCGCCGCCGAGAGGAAGCCTGTCGTGCGAGTGATTTCCAGTCCATGGACATCGCGTGTGAGAGACTGCCTGCCTGTGACGGTGCGGTAATTTGACGGACGAACTATCATTTGGGATTAAGGTATCTTTAATTGTTTTTTTTCTTGCTCCAAAGGGAGTGAAGGGGTCATTTTGTTTATTGGCCACGCCGAACACAAGGGACGGTCCAGGCCTGCAACGGTTAATTGTTATGTTTTAGCTCCTTTGCCGGCTAGGACTGGGGTGGGTGAATCACGTGTAGTGTGTGTGTGAGCGTGGGCCCGCGTGTATGTTTCATGTTGATGTGTTATGTACTGTATTTTAGCCTACTGTTGAATGTTAGCTAAAGTGAGGCTAATGTAGCCTACAAGTTTCTAAGCTCTTACTACATTTTGAGGATATTGAGGTACGTGTAACCTTTTGATTTCTTTTACATTTTGAAGATAATTCAAACTTGAGGTTTGAGGTGATTTAATTTTATTCAATAAGCTAAGTGAGTATTTGTTGAATACTTTTCTTCATTGATACATCTTGTATCTTAATTTATTTTTGTTTATTGTGAGAATTAATTTTTTCAATATTTTATTTATTCTATTTTTATTTAACATTTTAATAACTGAGTTCTGAGTATTTATTTAGTGTAAGATATCATTGGGTAATAGATTTAATATGTAAATGATATTTCATGTGAATATGGTTTAAGTCAGTTACACAAAATTAAGTACACAGGGTTGTGGTTTAAAAGTTTATAAGTTATTCAAAGCACATGTAAAGTTACACAAACAGACAGTTAAACAGGTCGTCAGCAAAAATTCTATATATTATATACATTTTACTGGGATTAAGAACCCAGGAACGCCCTTTAGTACCAGGAGATAGGCCTAGGGGGCGCTACAATAGTTTATAGTTATATGGAAATAAAAGTGGTTAACATTCATTCGATTAGCAAACTTGGGATTCAATTAAAAATAAAAGAGAGGTAAACAGCAAAGATTAGCTTTTCAAAATAAAAACAAAACAAAAATAAAATAAATGTAAAACTAAACTTGCTATCGGTGACAGTGCTGGCATGTTTTTCCCCCACAAGAATACCAACATGTTCACCTTCTCTGGTTTAAGAAGCGGTCTTTTACTTAACTTAAGCATGAAAACCATTAATATTCATGTCATATTTGCTGCGTGCACCTTCGCGCTCCTGCTGACATATCGAGTTTAAACCAGGGTCTACACTTGAAGCGCTGCACAGTTCAAACAAGTTTTCATTTGATGCTTCTCATATGGAACAGAAATGGCAGCTTTTATGAGTTGAACAATGCGGTGGTTGCGCAAGTGCAACTGCTCACAAAATTTAGTTGGTCGCAGTCAGGATACCCGCAATTAAAGGGATACTCCACCCCAAAATGAAAATTTTGTCATAAATGATAAATACCCCCATGTCGTTCCAAACACGTAAAAGCTACATTCGTCTTCAAAACACAATTTAAGATATTTTGGATGAAAACTGGGAGCCTTGAGAGCTTTTACAGGTTTGGAATGACATGGGGGTAAAATTTTCATTTTGGGGTGGAGTATCCCTTTAATAGTAAATATAACCAAAACAGGTTATTATTATTTTTATATGAATAATAAAAGAAATATAAGGAAAACTTGCCCACTCGATTTTGTAATATTCTTTAATTTTGTAGTTCGTATGAAAAGGTGCATTTCTATTAAAGGCACGTCCATGTGAAGATGGTGAGTCAGCGTCTGCATTCGGCAAACCTCATCTTTGCACCTGACACTGACTCAGAAAGCACTAGTTTATTAATAAATAACTAAAATGTCTTCTTTTCCCCCGACACAATAATAATCACTTTGCCGGTGCTTTGGGGCAATTACTTTATGCACAAGCTTGACCGCAGAATTGGCTCTAGCCTTATACACCTGTCTATATATTAAAGTATGGTTAATATATTATTACCGGTATATTAATTTAATATAATGTGTGACTAGTGAACTAGAAAAATCTTTAGTAGAGGGCAAGCCTACTCAGCACAAGGAAGCGCTCCATTTTTAAATAAAATGCTATAATGACATTTTTTTTTCACCCTAATTAGATTATGAAGAATGTTTTGTTGATCTTGTTTTCCCTTTAATAAATACCGTCTGCAAGATTTATTTCAATTACAATTTCAAATACAGTATATATTCGCTTGAGCAAAATCATTTTGAATTTCTTTATTTCATAGTCTATTGCTATTACATCTATTCATTGTATATATATATATATATATATATATATGTATATATATATATGTATATATATATATATATATATATATATATATATATATATATATATATATATATATATATATATATATATATATATATATATATATATATATATATATATATATATATGAATAATTCCAGTTTGAACTCTTTTAGATGCAAATGTTGCTTCATTGACTGAACAGGACAAGAAACAGTAGTTTGAGATATGCTATTTTGGAGGTCACTCTGTGCAAGTGGCACATCCCAAGATTATCTACATTGGTAAAAAGCATTGTCTGGACTCCTGAGGTTAGGGCGACTTATCTGCCAATCCTCTTTACAAGTCACCGTTTGACTCTGCTGTAATCTCCTCCTTTTACTTCACTGCGACCCTCTCACGTAAAAACCAATAGACCTCCTTTGACCTCCAGGCTAGTGCAACCTTTGGATGAACTTTGTCCTAATCTTGTCCCAAGTTTTCTGTTAGCACTGTTTAAAACGAGGGGGCTTTTCCATGCTTTATCAGGGGCTCTTTTAAGCAGTTAATTGACAGGCTTTCAGGAATATCTGTTTTAAGCTGACACATTGAACTCCTGACCAATGCTTGCTGTGTGGGTTTCCTCAGATTGATGTTAATTGGCCCTAGAACATTCACCCTCTTAAGACATAATCATAAGATATCTTATAACGAGTTTTTACGCCCACCCATTGCCTTCTATCTATATGCATGCGTTGGACATCTGTCACTGTACGCCCAGTTCTTTGTGATCTGAATGGTTTTGTATCTGTCAACAGGCATAAAAGAGCTGGATCAGCTCATAATGATTCTCTTCACCACCCACATGTTCATTGGTGGATTCTTTCAGTTTGTTTTAAACAACAAAATACCAGGTAAGTCATATAAATGCATGACTGTTGGGCATGTTAATCTGCAGGGTTAATCCGTCATGAAAAGTGCTCCACACAGATCTATGCTTTTTGTAAGAAAAATATCCATATATAAAACTTTATAAACCGTAATTTTTTGCTTCTGCTTACTTTCATACTCGAGAGAGTGGTGTTACTGACCCAGTTCGTTTGCTGGCTTTCATGGCTGCAGACATTTTTATTACAAAAGGCACCTTTAAAAAAAATAAAGGTTCCAACAGGTTTTTTTATTTTTTTATAGAAGCTATTTAGATTTCTTAGTTCTTAAAATAACAATTTTATCTTAATAACAATGGAAAAGTTCCTTGGATGGTTACCTATTAAACCATCAAAGCCAATAAAAAAACTTGCATTTTTTAAAGTGCATATTACTTGGCTGAAATTTTTTCAGTGAATCCATTTGGTGGTCGCAAGATTAAAATATCTGCTTTGTCTTCTAGTTATGTCAATATAGTGTTGGTATAGTTAATAAAAATCATGTTTTTTCTTTTTAGGAAAAGAAGAAATAGGAATATGGAGCTGGAGGAAGGTGGTTCATGAAGACCCTCAAATACACATCACCAGTAACTGCTGTCACAATCTGCCTTTCTGCACAAACTTTATTCAGAGGTTCAAACTGCTCCACTGCCTGCCGTTACTCCTGCAGTTAAGTCACAGGAACTTGGAACACACCTGTAGTGCCATAGCTTCCTGTGATGAGGCTTGGTTTTTGAAAGGCACATTCCAGGAAAGAGGTTAGCAACAAACAAGCCTAGCTCCTGGGTTAAACTGATCAGAACAGCCACAGAATTGCTGCAATTTTCATGGAAATCATTCAGCTTTATAAACTATATTATGTAACCTATTGTTTAAGTTACACCATAAAATTAATGTTACTTTTTCCATCGAAAAGAAAATAAGGTTTTTGATGAAAACAATTCTGAATTTTTCTAGTGTACTTCAAACGGTCCAAGATCCAAATTGGAGTTTCAGTGCAGCTTCAAAGGGCTCTACACCAGGGTTTCCGCGGGGTCTTAAAAAGTCTTAAATTGTACAAGAAAGTCTTAATTATGATTTCAAGAGGTCTTAAAATTGGGGAAGGAAAGGCCAGAATTGCGATATGGCTGAATGTGATGATAAAACTTAAAAAGTCTAACGTTATGATTTTATTGAATAAACATGAGCGCTGCGCATTCAAAGTCCAGTACTGCACTTCTTTGTGTTCTGCTGTTGTTACCGGGGAAACAGTTATATTTCTACTAAACGCTCCACCTGCTGGCAGAGAATGAATGAGCATTTTCAATACAGCTGTTGTTTTGTTCAGAGTTCAGAACAATGCGAAAATCGACCCATGTTTTTACCCTGCAAACACACAGAGCTTTAAATGTGAACTGGTGGATTGATAAGAAGACAATGCATTATAAACATCTAAACATAGGGGTGTGCAATACTGTATGTATGGTCTGCGATAATATTGTATTTGTAGTTTTAATGATGTGCGATTTGATATTATGACTATCGCAAAAAGCAAACACAAAACACTCCTACTAGAGTGCACACATACATTAGGTGATGAAGTCTAGTAGGGTAGACTAGTGTGTGTTCATGCGTTTCATTCACTGCATGCATTAATCAGTCTATTTAAATGCATTTAGTATGATCACATAATTTAAGATGAGGGAAAATTTATATTTATGTCATTTCATATGGTTAATATGCCATTTTTTTTTCTCCAAAAGCAAGCATGATTACAAATGTGACATTGATTTTATACAACAGTTAAATAAACAAGTAGTTAATATTAAGAGACTTACGTTTTAGACACCATATTTCTTGTTTTTGCTCTATTTCTCCGACAACAAAAAAATAATTTCAAATACAGCCACAGAGCTGTTTTGCATCTCTGAGCAACAGGACGCCGTTGGGGAAGTCATGGCCTAGTGGTTAGAGAGTTTGACTCCTAACCCTAGGGTTGTGGGTTCGAGCCTCGGGCTGGCAATACCATGACTGAGGTGCTCTTGAGCAAGGCACCGAACCCCAAACTGCGCTGCAGCATAAATGGCTGCCCACTGCTCCGGGTGTGTGTTCACAGTTTGTGTGTGTTCACTGCTCTGTGTGTGTGCACTTTGGATGGGATAAATGCAGGGCACGAATTCTGAGTATGGGTCACCATACTTGGCTTTCACTTTTGTCCCCGAATGAACCAACCGTTTAAATGATTTGGTTCAATCATAATGACTCACTTAACAGTGACTTATTGCCACCTACTTGCGGTTTAAATTTCACATTTAAGGTATTTTTTAATTTTTTTATAATTTCAAACATCTGTTTTCAGTATTTTATGATTAAAATATCAAAACATTATTTATGCTTTTGTAACTGCAGGTGAAGGCAGTCCATGTCTCTCTGAGCTGCATTAAACAGTGTGCAAATGCATGTAAATGACACTTCTAATGCAGCTTCTGTGTTTCCTCTGCATTGCAAAGATAAATTCTGTTGATGCTGATTTAATTTTCTTGGTAACAACCCAAATGCAAGAATCTGACTTAAAAGATGGTGCACACTTTTAGAAAAAAATTACTTAAAGGTAAAAATGCCCATAAAACTTGATGGAAATTATTAATTTCGATTACTGCTGTGAACTGACCACACAGAATATGAAGAATATCAAAAAATTCAGGAGTCAGCTGTTTACGGTAGTCCTTAAGATATCAGCAAAATATAATCTAATTATCGTTATCGAATATTTTTGAGATTTCTTTTTTTTTTTTTTAGCAATATCGCACAACCCTAATTTATGTTATTTAATTAATATATTCATTTATTAATAATAATTGTTTAAATTCATATATTAATTACTACTTTTGTCTTTAAAGGCTGAAATGGAAAGTTTATCATTTTATAAAACCATCTGAACTGTAAATTATGCTTTTTACAGTAATTGTAAGGTATTTTATGGTATTTTATATGGTGCTACAGCCATTGCCCTACTCCACTCATATGGTATTAATTTTATGTGTTCAGGTCTTAAAAAGTCTTAAAAGTCTTTGAGCTTAAAAATCCTGCAGAAACTCTGTACACGATCCCAGCCAAGAGATATGGGTCTTATCTAGTTGGATTTTTCTCATCTAGGTTTTTTACACTTACTCCTCAACTGGGATTGTGTAGAGCTCTTTAAAGCTACATTGAAACTGCAATTTGGACCTTCAACCCACTAGCCACCATTGAAGTCTACTATATGGAGAAAAATCGTGGAATGTTTTCCTCAAAAATTTTAATTTCTTTTTGAGTGAAGAAAGAAAGACATGAAAATCTTGGCTGATGTGGGGTTGAGGTAATAACCAGGATTTTTTTATTCTTGAAGTTAACTAATCCTTTAATTTATCGACAAATACAATTGAAAACCCTTTGGTTTCCATTTTGGCAAATCTTGGCAGCTTGTGTAATTTGAGTTCTTGAGCATATAATGATGATGCCTGTACATCACTTTTCAGTGACATACAGAGTCCCACGCTAAGATTTACATTTCAAAACGTTTATAATACTGATAATAAATCAAAATGAATCCTTTTGCGTGAGCAAAATCCAGTTGCGCTCATTATTTGTAGCAGGTAAAATAACATGTCACTTAGGGCACGCACACGTTTTATCCTGATTAATATTTACATGATTATAGCCATGTGAATCAATTTAGATGCATTTTATATTAGAGTTGTGATTTTGTGCACAATACTGAAGTAATATAAACAATTAAAAACATTTAAAAGTAGTTTTGTTTTAGTTTTGTTTTTTATGATTAATGTAATATATTTTTACATGTCTGTGCATATAAACAGATCTTTCACATTTCAGCAGGATTCATTTTATCCTACCTCTACAAAAATTATTAAATATAATTTAAAACCTTTCTAAAGAGAGGACTACGATGCTGTCCTCAAATGCAAATGTGTCTATTATTTTGCACACAGAACTGACAAAAACAGACTAAAGCAACATTTCCTTTCAATCTGAATTTATCGATCAAAGACAAGAAAGCCTAAAAAACATCAATGTGTGTTCATCGTCCATGAAACAGAGGATGTATTTTTACATTGGTACCCAAATAAATGACTTGTCTTCCAGTTAATTTTATTTCATTTGTTATTTGTTAAAATGTAATTTTTTTTGTAACATTCATTTGTTCAAGTTTTATTGCATTTTTATTTATGTTTTTATTTGGCAAACTAATATTTCTCCTTTTGAAAAATGCCTAAATTCAAATGCCTAAGTCCAATTAATATTGTTTTAGTTTTTGATATTATCATCTTTTGTGGTTTACACAGGTTTAGAATGACAGGTGTGTGAATTAATAATGACAGAATTGACATTTTTGGGGATGAACTGTCATTTTAAGACACACAAGAATGAAGAAAAGTCTAGAAATGAGAACTAGTGAGTAATAAACTGCGACCTCAAAGCATTTTAGATAAGTGAATGGATGCTGGTCACTAGGTCATCTGGACTCCTCGGACTATTTAGCTCACTGAGCCATCTTTATACTTTGATATAGGGTAGTTGTGTATCAGTAAACAGAAAGACAGTGTTTGCCATGTCATTTCAGTTGTGCCAAATGAAATCTTGCCACTGCCAGTTTTCATTCCATTTTCAAAGGAATTTATGCAACAACATTTGTTTAAAATGCCTATGGGAATCCATGCGGAGCTGTCTGAGGCCATGCTTGACTAAACAACTGAAACAACCAACAATTAAATTTTCAAAGTCACCCTCAGTTAATCACAAATATCTTATTTGCCATCTCTTAAATTGGATGTAATGAGTTTAGTTTTATGTACGTTTGAGGGTTCTTGTTTTCTTTTTTGTATAGCACAAGTTAGTGTCATTTATAAGGCAAAAAAAAAAAAACGTTGTCGTCTCTGAAACAACCATACCTAAAAGGCAGACGACATCCGGAGCCAATGTCTAATCAACATGTGTGTGCATGAATACAAATTTTGTTAGTCAAATATTTAAATATTGCGTGCCATTCAGCTTCCTGTTTCACTCACGTAAACACATTCTGCTGAAATTCTTATGAATAGCCTCCAGTCAAAAAATAAATATTTAATACATAAACCTAATAAAAACAGTTTATATGGGACTTGGCTAAAACTGACTTCTGCTCTTTCAGCTCGCTCACTCACTCATTCATGTGGTCTCTCAGCTGATATCAGTTGGCCCGACTGTGGACGTCATCGGTTTACTGACTTGATCAAGATATGGGTCTTCTTGGAATAGATGTAGAGAAAATGTTCAAATGAAAATCATATTAGCAATGGAATGCTTTCTCTTCATGAATCCAGCCGTTTTGTAGAGAATCCACCCTGTCACCCCGCCCACTTACAAAGAAATGAAGGGTCTGTCATTTTATGGTAGGTTTATTTTAATGGATAGAGACAGAATATCAAACACAATTTCCAGTTGCTGTTTCTTTTAAATTGTTTGTAAAATTTTGCAAGTTCTGGGTGAAATTAGTTTCGTTTTGTTTGTTTTTCTGATCAGTTTAATATATTTTTAATAGTTTAACAATCCATCAACCACACTGACTTTATCCAACCTTTATCCAACCATTTTTTCGAAGTTTTAACATTTGATTAGTTAATCTACATCTGTAGTTCATGACACCTCTATTTGGAATGCAACAAGACTAAAGTGTGGAAAGCAGTATGACTAACCAGGTTACAACTGTTGTGTTCACACTTAAAGGGAAGCCAGTGCGGTAATATAACTCTCAGAAGTACTGGCATAAATCTAACAGCATTACGACTCATCTTCATAATCTGAGTTGGGTTGCTAGGATTGGATTACATTAACAAATGTATAGGCTGAATAAGCAACAAATCGCCTGCTAGGCCTTGAACATTGTGCATTAGTGAAAGTCTTTCCCGCACCTGCCAAAAGGTCTACAGGTCCAATAGAGGACTGGCACCCTTTCTTTGAATGTTTCACTTGAATTACTTGTTTAGGGATGGTGCAGCCAAAAATCACAGTTGTCATTTATTACTCACTCTCATTCCAAACCTGTATGACTTTTTAAGTTCTCTCAAACATGAAAGGAGAAATTTTCCCCAGGCAAATAACAAACAGCTACATTGATGCGAATCTTGCCTTGTGCCTGTTCCAATAAGTCCCTTGATCCAGCTTTAGCCAAAGGTACATCATATTGAATTATCACCAGAGGACCAAACGGCCACCAGCTGGTGCTTGTGTCCTGAAATGGGGCAGTATTATTGGCACTCGTTCAGCCAGTGAGGTGACACCACAGTTGCCCCATTCCAGTAGCTTTACAAGACTCCTAGTGCAGTGATTTTCAGCAGGGCTATGTAAGCAGCTTCCAGGGTGTACATGGAAAGATATTATGACTTTATTTCAGTTATAATTATTGTCGTTGGTTGTTTTTTGCCAGGGTGTTAATAACTCATACATTGTCTGGATCATGGTGCACACCTGTTGAATGGTATCTGTTTTACCGTGTTCTATTGGCTCAACCGAGGCCACTGTTTTATTCGGTGAGGGAAGAGCGTGTGTGTTCAGAATCTCTAAATTCAGTGTCATTTTGATTTAGTTAATCCTTCGTTTTGTGGCTTTGGGTGCTGGCAGAGTAGTATAGCATAATTAAATCTGGAAGAAAAAAAAAATCCATAACTTTTTATGAGATGTAATGTTTGTACATGACTCTAAGTCTAGAGTTGCATGATTTGAATTAAAACTAAAAAAAATTTTCATTCTCTGAAGAAAATTAGAGCAGTGCTTGCATGCAAAGCTTGTTAGTGTGATTTGGGGTGTTGCTAGGGCATGGCTATATGGTTACTAAGGTGTTCCGAGTGATTTGTGTGATGATAAATGCTATTTTTTTTTAATTTAGATGGCCTTTGTGTCATCGAATACTCATTTAAAGTTAATTAAAAAACAATTATTGATATTATTATTTATATTAATAATACATTTAATAGCACTGTTATCAAATCAAAATATGCATTTTTCCTATACTGTACATTACAATATTTATTGAAGTAATAGCATAAAGCATAACATAATATAAAATAACTAATCACACTTTCTTCTGTAGTTAATTGTGATTAATTGCATAATAATATATTTATATTTTCATAATTCCACATTGAATCTCCATATTAATGTATAGAAGCTGCATAAAGATGGCATATTTTAAATATGTGTTTAAGGGCATATACACTTTCAATTATATATGTTATTTAGTTTAACTTGATAATTAAAAGTAAAACTGAAATAAAATGAATAAAAATAATGTCAAAATTACTAACACTTTAACCAAAATCTAAATAAAATGGAAAAATGAAAACAATTTAAAATATTTATAAAAAACTGTAACAGTATCGCAATACTAATTTACACTGATGGCTAAAAAAAAATATATATATATATATATTGGAGTGAAATGCCGGGGACGGGCGAGCTCGCTGCTGGCCGCCCGTGATGTGGAGTCATCCCCTCAAGGATGACTAACTCGCAAAAATAAAAAGCAAACACAAACTAAAACCCAGGCCTGGTCCTCTTTCGTCCGTCACTGTCGTCGCTCCGGTTTTATATCCCTCCATCTCCTCCGTGGGACTCGAGACCAGTGGGTCGAGCAGGTGTCGCTCATTTCCAATCACGCCACCGCCCTCGCTCTATTCCCACGTCTATCGGCCCCGCCCCACTCGTCACAGTATGTATGTATGTGTGTATTTTTAGTTCTTATATATTTTAGTTAAATAATAAATTAAATGTAGAAATTAATTTAAAAAAATAGTATAACAAATAGTATAACATTTTAATATTGCCAGTTTTTCATCTGTCAACATAAAAATAATTACCGTATTGGAGATATGGTATTAATGATATATCCCTGGTTTTATCTTACACTAAACAAAGTACTATTGGTAAGAGTTAATTAATTATCAATTTTACCTTTCATTATTGTAATTATTACTGATGTAGTTAAGCATTAATGATGTTTTTTAACAGTGCACAAACTTTATAGGTTGTAATGAATTTTTTATGGCACTTACTACAAAAAAACCTGTAGGTAAATTCTGATGCTCGCTTAACTAAACAATATCTCTAAGCTTGTAACAATACCCAATATATTAGCTGTACTAGAGTGTTTCATGTATTGCCATCAAGCGTTACTTGTGTCTACACCATCCCAAATGTACTATCTGCCTGCTATAAGCCTATTCCTCTAGAGACAGAGTCATTAAAGTAGTTTATGATAAGTGGTTTATGCTGGTGCCATGCATTATGTGGATAAGGGAGGTCTTCACACAAATCAATTTGAGAGCTTGTGATTGCTTTTTATCGATCATGCAAACCAAATTATACCAGCCGCACAACCAGTGTGTTTGAAAATGTAAACAATGTAATAAACAGTTTGACAAATTAAGGTACGACAATAAGCCGAAAAGAAAAACTGTTGTTGTTTTTTTGGATTTGGATATTCAGTTTTATTGCTTAAAAACTTTTGACTAATTGTGACCTCTTTTTCGAGGAAAGACGATGGGAATTATTCTAGGAGGTGACAGTGTTGCTGTTGTCTGTCTCTTATTTTTTATTTCTTGTCATGAATGAGGAGAGTTGTTCTGACGGTTTCTATATTTTATGTTCTTGACCCAATATTTGAAGCAGAAACAGTGCACCTATTGACATTGCAAAGTCCCTGGGAGCAGATGGTCGGATATGGATTTTTATTTGGGTGAATTCCAGCCATGAACTTCTCATGAAATGTTTCATAGAATGATGGGGAGCATGAAGGGGAGACTTCTTGTGTTCTGTATCTGTCAGGTTTGGTTGTTCTGCTAGCCAGGGTCAGTCTTAGGGGGTGGCTTGGGGGGGGGGCAGTGTCCCCCCATCAACAAGCTTGCCCCATCCCCCCCGGCCCCTTAAATTTGGAATCATATCATACCAAACAATTTGGGGGGAAATGCGCAGTTTGCGCGTTTGTCCTGTAAACTTTATATTTAAAAAAAGAAAAACACCAGCTGCTAAATTCAAATCCACTTTCCCTGGCTGGCACAGAGCAAGAGACAAATGCATCCTTAAAGGTCCCATATTGTAGGTTTTGATGTCCTTAAGAATATATATTTGCGGTATAATTACCAAAAATCATCTCATTATATTTTTACAGGTCCTTTCTCAGATTTTATCCTGACAAATTAATATTCATAAGCCTCTCTTCTGATTGGCCTGTTGTTTTCTGAGTGACGCACGGCCAGGCCAACCACAGGTAACTTGGGTCAGCTGACGTCACAGCGCTAGTTGTAGGCAGCAAAACAGGGGAAACTGGAGGCGGCCCACTCAAACCAGCACAGATTCAGCTACATAAGGAGCTTAATATATCATCTTGTTGTGATGTTGGGTGCCAGAATAGACATAATACAGCCTCAAATTAGAAATTTGATTGCATATCTGCTGTCACTGCCAAACAAACTGATGACAGCTATGGTTGAATGCGATAAAACGAGCGGACTGGACAGAAACATTCATCAAAATGCTCTTGTTTGCAGTGCACACTTATTGAAAAGTTTCAATAAAGTATTGTCTTTTGTTGTTATGGACGAGTCTACAAATTTCTTGCCAATTTTCTTGCATCTCACGATGTCGTGTATGAAAAAATGTCTGTGCATGTGTGTGAAACTACAAACATTTATATATAATCATTTGTGAATGTATATACATTGTTGTGATTTATATACATTGTGTACATACAATATATATAGACATACAATAATGTAGCTGTAAAAATAGTTGCCTGCTAAAACTGAAATGTATATACAGTACATCTCCAACATGACGCGATGAGTTTGTCTTTACTATACACGTTCCACCTCATAGTAAAAATCCTGTCAGATCGTCCGTCCTTTGAGTGAGTGTTTAACGTTACAGGTCGGCCGATCTGGTTTCGTTGTTAAAGTTTACTTTTTCGACATGTTTCAGAACTGCCGTTGCTCAATGCTCAACAATGGCACGGGTTTTTGAGAGTGCTTGAACTCGCTGGAATGAAGTGAAAATGTTCTTTGATAATGTAAAGGTTATTTCCTCTCTTTTTGTACAATGAAAGTGTTACAGGGTAATTAGTAACTTACAATGTTTTAATTATAGCATTAAAAATATGTTATGGTATGACACCCATATCTGATACTTAAGTAAAGGTGCCATTGAATATAATTTTTTTAATTCTGGTTTTATCTCCAAATACCCTACAGATAATTTTTTATAGCTTTTTGAAATTGCCACTTTTTGGGTATGAGACAAAACACACTGTTTTGTGATTCGACAGCAGCTTAGCGCACACTGCCCTCCTGCAAACACGATTGGGGTAGTTTTGGACAAGTTTTGAGAAGCAAGTGGGCAGGATTTGTTTTGAAAACATGGCAATCCTGATCTGAACGCAGTGCTGGAGATGTACTTATAATCACAGGAGCGTTTTTACTGATGAGATGCGCATGAAAATCGCTTTAGATTTTTTTGCACAGCCCTAACATCTATTTAACAAAGCTAACCAGCGTTGCCCTTTGTGTAATAAGTTACAGAAACTGTTAAACGCACCAACTTAAATAATAAAATACACTTACCGGTTGTGGTCCATAAACAACGCCTTCTCCAGACAAAGAGGGAACTGCTCCATCTTTCAGGAATAATCTTTGTGCGAATCCGGCATTAAACTGATTGAGATTGAGGAAGCTGTCCTCAGCAAAATGTGCTGCACATAGGTTTACATGTGGATTATAATTTTCGGGAACCAAGTTAAACATAAATTGTAACTATTGATCTCTAAGTACAGCGTCCCTGGGAAGGCCAAGGTGATTGGACTCCGAGATGAAAATAAAAGCGTTTCGACGACATGGCGACAAACACAAACGCAGCTCTTCCTCTTCTCCGTCGGAGCGCAACAAGACCACACTCCCTTTTTGTGTATTCCTGTGGGCAGATGTTTGTCAAAAAACTGTTTTAGTGACGTCATTAATGAAGGAAGTAGAGGGATGTAGTCCAAACGGGTTGTTCGTTGTAGACGAATTTTGTTAAATAAAATATATCGCTTGGCATTGAACTTTGAGCTTTAGAATTTCACAGATATTATTTATACTCTCTAACAACAACATTACACACTAACTAAAGTTGGTTTAGTATTGGTTTTAATAGACACTGTAATGGACCATGTTGGTCTCTTCTGGTAATTGCTTGCCTTCTATTGGTGGCTTGTTAAAACCAATAAATCCTAATGGAATATATCCCAAAACACAGAAAACCATTTTAAATGGTTCTAATGAACATTTTCTGTGAATTTTTTTTTCTTTTCTTTTCAGTTGGGACATAAGCCAGTTATGCAGGGGTATTATTGTTAGATTAAGTCTAGATTACAGTGATACATGACATGGTGAAAAATGACTGATTGAATAATACTTAAAGTAGGTTAAGATTAATTTTAAAATTGTGCCCTCTAAAAGCACAAGTGGCCCCTGTCTTGCCCTCTCTCCTCCTCTTCGGGATCACCCTGCTCCAGCCCTCCTAACATGTGGTATTGCTTATACCGGTAAATTCTGATGTATTGATGTATCATGGATACATGCAGTAGCTTAAGAGAGGCTTTAGTCTCATAAAATAGGGCCATCATCTTCAAAAGTACTTTCTTCTTCTTTTTTTCCAAGTAAAAAAAAAATATAATAAAAATCCCTGGCAGAGAGAACAGTTCACTCAATAAGTAGAGTCTTTAATCACTTATTGGCAAGTGTAAAACGGTTGGACGAAGACGGCAATCAGTTTTCGGCAGATGATCAATTTTCTGCACAACAACTGTCCTGCCACACGAGCGCGAGGTCTCTCTTTCCCAGCGCGCGCACACACCTGCATCTGCATTGTTCAGCGAGCAGTAGAGAGCAGCAGCGCTTTTAGTTAAAACAGATATTATTTTAAATTTAAATCCAAGTATAGCCGATATCACAGCACAGCTATTGTTTTTATCTTATGTGTTGCCTATTTGATTTCATCAGACGATGGCTCGATTATAAATGAACTGCAGATTAACATCTTGGAAGGGAGAGTAGGTAATCTTAATGGGTCGCGTTTCAGTCACTATTTCATATTAATTCCGTTGTCTGACAACAGAAACGGTATTATATATAAATTATATAAACATATAAATGAAAAAAGTTTTATTGAGAATTTAGCTGCATCAAATAGCCTACAGTATGTGGGCACAGAGAGGCAAACAAATGTAATAATAAATAATAAATGCTCATTTTGCATGTTCAGACGTGAGCTGCCCTGTCCTGCGCAAATGTAAACAGGCTTGTGTAAGTACATTGCTCAGTGCAAAGAAAGAGAAGTAATTGGAACCTGGTGTTTGTTCTTTTTTCCCATGTTCCATAGACATGAAAAAGTTCTTTGAAAAACATCTGACCTCTGAAACACTCTTCATGCTGTATGTTGAGTTTGGTTTCATTAATGATAAACATACATTTGCATTAGCCATCCATATGTGTCCATGCCTTTGTTGATTAAAGTATAAAAAATTTGAAAAGTATGAATTTATTTTACATTATAACACATAAAAATGTGCAATTAAGTTAACAAAAATGCCAAACAACAAAATAACAAAAATTAAAAAGAATGTAAAAATAATTCAAAATATGTATAAAAACTATTATAGTATTTTAGTACTAATTTACTAGCAATTTTTGAGTGGAAATTGTTTCTACACTATTTTATAGAATATATGGAGAAACTTTTATTTGAAAATGTATTTTAAAAAAAACTTTTACAAATTAGACACTTTTATTAGACCGCTCTCTCTCTCTCTCTCTCTCTCTCTCTCTCTCCCTCTCTCTCTCTCTCTCTCTCTCTCTCTCTATATATATATATATATATATATATATGTGTGTGTGTGTGTGTGTGTGTGTAAGTACAACATAATTAGAATTTTAAAGTGTAATAAAATGTACAGGCACTTTAAAATCGATGCCATTCTCAATTATCATTTTCTGCATTTTTTGTGACCTTACAACAAATGAACGTGTCCTCCTAATCACTGAAGAATTGTAGAACACATATTCTAGAGGCCCAGCGAGTGCTAGTGGGAACCATAAATAACTAGACAGACAGTCATCAGGGCCTAGAGGTCTAAAAGATGTCTCTCAAGAGTCTGGAAGGCCCTGTGTTTTCTCAGAAATGCGCTTGATCGAGAGGGACAAATTATAAAGTGATGCATTTAGAGTGTTGTGGGAAGTGAAAGTGCAAGATTTCAGCAGCTTGATTAAATTAGTGTTTGTCATGGACCACCTGTCTGATCCTCTCACGTTACACCAATATCAAGAAAATAAAAGCAGGTTAAGTTATCCCTCCTACACATACAGATACTGGTGCGCATAAGGGGAGAGAAACCTGTGAGAGCAGGAGAAAGAGGAAAAAGCTATAATAATAGATGAAATCATTATCAGAGAGGTATGACAGTGCATTAGTTCACAGAGCAAAGATACCCATTAAACAACAATCCCTTAGGAGAAAGAGTGCAAGGGTTTGGTCAAAAGTTGACACTGAACACTGTTCTGTAAGAAATAAAACAAACAAAACCAGGGAAATGTTCATTCTGCAGTAGAGGAGAGTGGGGTAAGATGTGCCAGTTTCTGAGAGAAAATCAAGAAATTTGGATGCTAAAAGAAAAGAGGAAGTCAATTAGAACTATAACAAAAACAGAGGGCGTGGAGAAATTTGGAAACCACCGACGACATCACCAACCAACAATGACCTGATCGGCTGAGAAAAACTACAGTAGTTGATGACAGACAAATCATAAAAGCTGTGAAAAAGAACCCTAAAATAAATGTCTGTAAAAATTACCGACAACTTCCAGAAAGCTGGGGTGATGCTCTGTCTATCTACTGTCTGCAGGAGACTTTGACACAGAATTACAGAGGTTACACAGCAAGATGCAAACAAACCCCTGATCAGCACCAGAAAGAGAAAGGCAAGATCAGAGTTTGCAAAAAAGCACAAAGGCGAGCCAGTAGAGTTTTGGACAAAAACTCTTGGACAGATGAGACAAAGATCAACCTTTATCTAAGTGATGGGAAGGCAAAAGTGTGGAGAAAAAAGGGAACTCCATCTGTAAAACTTGGTGGAGGTTGTTTCATGGCAAGTGCATGCATGTCTCCGAAACAGGAGCTCTCAATTTTAATGATTACTTAATGTGTGGTGGCAGTAGCAGAATGAATTTGGAAGATGACAATACCATCTTGGCTATAATATTAAAGAAAATGACACCAGGCTTACCAGGAAGTGCTTCATAATGCATCAGGACAATGACCCAAAACACCCTGCCAGTTCAGTCAAGGACTTTATTAGGGCCAGATTTAAATCCGATTGAACATTAATTTCAACAGTTGAAGAGGAGACTAAAGACAGAAACTCCCCCAAACAATTAAGCAATAGCTGGAATTGGCTGCATTAAAGGCTGGGAAAAGCATTTCAAAGGATAAGACCAAGAGTCTGGTGATGTCCATTGGTTGCAGACTCACTGCCCAAGAAATAATATTTTTTACGGTTTCCTCCTCCTTTAAGTAATGCTTACTATTTCATCTATTCATTCATGCTGAATTTTTTTTGTCTTATTTCAAGAACAAATATCTAAAAATTCTTACGCTAAGATGCAATTTCTGTAAATGAAAAACAATTGCATTTAAATGCATTTTATGAAAACGTAAAATTGTCCGCCATATTTTCTACCCCTCTGGCAGATAATTAGCTAAATAAGAAACCAGACTATAAGTATAAAGATAACTATAAAGATAACGATATTAGTGTCAACACCAGTGAACGATATCGTGTGTATATTTTAAGCGCATGCTCGTCTGCCGATTCTGATTGGCTGTCAATATTTTTTTATTGTTCATCAGGTGGAAAAAATCGTTCTTAAAGTGATTCCAATTATATCGTTTCTCTTTGTGTGTATCGTTATAACTGTGGTGTGGATTCTTCAATAATGAGAACAATTTTTAAAACTATATCTTTATCGTTATCTTTATAGTTATCGTTCTTGGTGTGAACAGGGCTTTAGGCTACGTCCACACAAAGCCAGAGCTTTCCTTGTATCCAATAGTTTTTTCTCCTCATCTCAATAAATATCTGCGTCCACATGAAACCCGAAACCAACAAAAAACAATATAGTATATGCCAGACCAGTAAGTGGAGGTGTAATTCTGCCACAGAGATAGATGAAAAATATCGGTTTCAGTCTCCTAAAATGTCTGATCCGTGTGGGCTATACGATACAAAATTTATGCGCATACAGCTAAGCGCCTCTCCATGTGGACAGGGCCTAATGTATTTCTTATGTAGAAAATGCATTTTGATTTAATAATATTTTGATATTTTGACTGGAAACAAGAAGACAAAAATTAGAAGTAGAAAAACATTTTTTGCAGTGCAGGTATAAAATATTCATTGCGCATATTTTCATTAGCCTATGCAAAGTGACATACATTTATAGGAGGAGGCTGCATAAATTTGTAGGGAGTATTTTTTTTTTTTTTGGCCATATTCACATGTATATTTATTTGAGTGGTAGAATTTTAAATGGAAGTTTAAAAAAAAATAAAAACATCGAGGATGCAGAGCACATTAGTAAGGCCGCTGTATCGCCAAATGTACACTGTCGCATGACAGACACAGTGATGAAGCTTGTATGTGTTTCATCGAGCGGCAACCTCCCGCTCTCTCTCGTGAAGCAA
This sequence comes from Carassius carassius, assembly GCF_963082965.1. Classification (NCBI taxonomy): domain Eukaryota; kingdom Metazoa; phylum Chordata; class Actinopteri; order Cypriniformes; family Cyprinidae; genus Carassius; species Carassius carassius. The sequence goes on along the minus strand of NC_081797.1, from coordinate 11,037,680 downwards.
ACAAGGAAGTGACTAAAACTGCAATTCATCGCCTGGCCGCTTGAGGCTGGCTGCAAAAGGGAGTTAATCCCATAGACTCCCCATGTTAAAATGGCCAAGTTTACAGCCGAAAAAAAACCATATTTACAGCATGGTTCAAAAAATGATTTTGGTCTATATAGCTAATTTTGCCCTTCATGACAACTGTGAGGGGGGTGATTTTTTTAACTCATCTGTTTAAATTATATTAAGCCTTAAAGTTCTGCATAATTAAGGGCGTGGCCACTTGAGTGACAGGTGGATTGCCGCTGCTGGCACTGCCGTCGAACTAGATGGCCGTGGCTTCAGCAACCAGCTACTGCCTTTTTGCTCATTTTCGATTGTCCGGGAGAGTCGCACGGTGACACGCTGTAAAGATGGCGACGGCCCGCTCTGCACACTTTAAGCTTCAAAAACACTCTTCAGGAGTCTACGGGTGACGTCACGGACCACTATCTATATCTATTTATACAGTCTATGGTTTCAGTACACAAAACACTGACGGTTAAGACGGTTGGTGTGATCAACGTTTGCGTAAGTACTAGATGTGTTGGGGAAGTAACACGTAACATTTTAATGACATTTTGCTAAAATGAATGAAATGACTCGTGAAAAGATTCGTTGATCTGAACTTCCCATCACTAATCCTTTGCACTGAACGCTCTCTCCTCCACATCATGAGTAGACATGCCCCCTACTGCTGATTGGCTACAAGTTTGTTTTCCTACTCGACCAGATTCTAAAGTTTTCTAAATTGTTTTAAAAAAATTGCATACCCTACCATTAAAAAATGTCCCATATATAGATTGATTAATATAAAAGTATAATATATTAAGGGTTTTCAAAAGACCAAACATTATATTATATAATATTATATTGGCTTTGACATTGATTAACATTCTTATTGAACTTTTAAAAGAATGTTTAAACATTTAATTTTTTCAATAACAGCTATAGGCCCATTTTAAATATAGTGACATAAATTTGTGTATTGTTACCTATACAAGTGGTGGTCCTTCCACTGGCTCATTCATGAACAGGTAAGACATAATATTTAGAGATTTAATTGGAGAGGTTAGAGGCACATTCACTTCCATATCAACAAATTAGTTACATGAACTGAAGGAGATTCATTCTGTACTCTCAATTTTCCACATTGAAACTTTTCAATGAGGCGTGAGTGTGCCACCCCTATCTAGGAAACATGCACAATTTTGTCATGTGATGAAATATTGAAAAAGGAACCACAAGCTGCCTGTGAGAGATGCAAATGAAAAATGTGTTTAATTCCAATTAAATATTCTGAATATTAAAGCTGTCCTGTCTGCAGCAAAATGTGACGTTTTGAATAGTGCATTTCTTTTTCTTCTTTTTTTATCTCATATTTTATTTGAAATGTCCTATTGCTTAGTGGTTTTGCCTCCATCTAATTTTTCCAGAGGGTAACATTTTTTTTTAAGTGCCACAGTTTACCGCAGTCTCTCTTATTGTAGGCTATTGTAGCCTACTACTGCTGTAGATGTCACTGTTTACCTCAGTGTTTGCGCACTTCTGTCACATTCGACCACAGATGAAACAGAAAAGTCAAACACGTGGGATTCGAACACATTTGATTCGCATATTTGATAAAATGTCAAGTATGTGCAATATGAAACCAACAAAGAGCCTTCGCGTGAAGATGATACAGCGGCTGCTGGTTTTCACTAAATTTTCCGTTCGAGAGACTTTGAATTGTCAGCTGCGCCTCATTTCTTATGTTTCCATAATAACAAAATTCAATTAAGCCAAACCAAAGCATGTTTCGTACTTCGTCATAGTTAAGACGTTTTGATGTATAGTTAGACGAGGATAAGATGGATTAAACATGCACGGTATCAACAAACACTAAGCATTTCTTCAACGTCTCTGCAAAAAAAAAACAGTCCAGCGCCAGAATCTTTTCTCTGCAAAACAAACTATTATACAGTCGAGACAATCCGTAAACAAGCGGCTCCATCCTGCGTAAATTAGCAGAAAAACATTGTCATCATATGAATCTCAGTTGGACGATTGGATAGTGATTGTGAAATCGACTGAGTGAGACCCAAGGGCAGCCGACGATCGAGAGAAACTGGGGTGGGCGGGAGTCACACGATAAAAAGGCTTTGCTCTGGGGAAAAAACTCTTGATTCTTTCCGCAGCCTTCCGTTCACCATCGTGCGGTATGAAGCGTCTACCTGGATACTTACCGTCATTACGCTCATTTAGGTGACTTTCTTTCCCTCCCGACTTGGATTCTACTTTATGATGATTTTGGATATGTACCTTTGGGATGAAAAGAACCCTTTCCCTGCCCGCCGAAGTAAGATAAAATAGGGTTTCGCTGACATTGGAGTTACTCCTCTCGTTCCATATGAAGAAGTCAAACGTAAGTGAATGGATTTTGCTTTGACGCGTGTAATTTAACTTGGATCAAATGTGATTTGCTTTAGTTTTTTTGCTACGTGCGCTTGCAAAAATGCACTGTCTGCAGAGCGTAACTGAGGGAAGTGTAAATTAACACGATAGCGTGTTTTATATTACAACATATTGATGCGACAGCCTGAAAAGACTTTCTCGCATCGTTGAGCTTTTAAGTATTTTAAGAAACTAAATGCGCGCACTTAATTAGTAGGTGGGGGTGTGGAAGGACTAGTAACAGTAATAGTTTATTATTTAAAATTAACTTGACCCTTGTCGTTAAGTAGGCTACCACAAACATGCTTTGATTTCGCTGAGGTGAACCTTATTATACTGTTCCAGCGTGTTAGTTTCCATCCATTTAACTTGTCACATCCGTTTTTCGTCATTCTATCTACTCAGTTTGAATTGTCTGAGCTTAAAACAGGAATGGTTAAAGAAGTGCAACTTGCAATTTTAAAAATATAATAATAATAAGCTTAAGTGTTCGATTTCAGTTGGCTCTAGTGTTTTACGATGTGGTGAGACGTGCATAATTCGATCTGGTCAAAATCAGATGATCTGTGTCCTCTCGAGGATATATGTGAAGAATATGAGCATTAAAACATGACCGATAAATATGAAGTCCTCGAAAAGGCAGATAAGAGTGATTTAATACTGATAAATCGACATGACCTTTGGACGTTTACGCAGGTTGTTAACGCGAAACATTTACATGCATATATTTTATACGAACTAGATGTTCTTGGTACATTACTCACAGTCTTGGAAATGTTGTAAAACAGGAAATAAGCCAAGGGAAATGGTTTTCATTAACTGTGGGGATACTTGAAATGCACCAGGCTTTATAACAGGCAGCATCACTAATGCTTCTTTTGCTTTAAAGTGAACTAGGCGAGGCTCTGCGCTTGCTTTTGGGTATTGTAAATTATGAACATTTGCCATGTTGTAAATATACAAAAAGTTCAATAATGCATAGTTAATATTGATGTTTGAAGAGTCAGAAGTCATTCACCTTAGACCTTCTTAGCCCTGCTGGGAATTTGCATCAACTCTACGATGATAAATCAAGACATAAGTTTTTTAAATACTTGATTTATTTGTGGTGCATTTCTGCTATTTTATTGATAGATAGTAATAGAGAAGCAGAAAATAAAGAAGAGAGAAGCCAAATTATAGACCAGGATGGGGAAACGGCTGAGGCTTGATTTGAACTCTGGTCTTCCACAAGCATATCACCTCAAAATGTTAGTGCATTCTAATGTTGCTTCAATAAAACACTTTATTATTAAACACACATAATTTATGTTTAACTTTGGTGGTTTTGAAAGTACATTTACTGGTTTGACAAAGCCGGCCAATGTATTCAAATCTCAGAGCTTGTAACCTTGTCTTACAACCTTAAGTTAAATAAAGTTAATCATTTGCAAACATAAACTCAGGGAAGCTCGCTCATACTATACACGTGACAGTTTTGATTTCTGAGTCATTTGATTTTTGTGGTTGATCTATTGGAGATAATTTAATGTATGATGAAAGTGTTGTGTGAACGCCTTCAGTGTACAGTATTCTGCGGTTAAGAAACCAAACCTAGTACGTGAATAATCATTGAACCAATTGTACAGCTCTTTACCATCACACGTGACATATATGGACCCCTTTGCCAAAACTGAGGCTCGATTATGTGAAACATTTTGCATGAAAGCAAAACGCCTTCAATCATATGCCAAGCCCAAAGGCAAAAATAAGTTAGTGACAGTTTGCAGTTTGACAATGAGGAAGTGTTATGCATCAAAAACTAGCAATCTTTAAGTAGGTGAAAACTTGGTATTTTGCTGGTTTTCCTCTTCGGGGTTCATACCCAATTTCTGTCTGGTAATTTCTCAATAAGCGCATAGTTCAACACAGTTCTTTCCTGGAAGATTTCATTTTTTAAATGCTGTGAAACGTGCAGCTATACATGCAGTTGACATTCTTGAGCATGGCCTGAATTAAACGTACAAATGTGATTTGCATGTTTAGCCTATGAAATTAGACATGGAAAAGTGAAGACATTTATATTAGCTCTTAAGCTGTGAAGTCACAACAAATTAAATGAGCTACAGATGCAATTTAAACAGTAATCCTATTCACAGTCTTCAAAACTGGTTTTAGTGATAACATAAATATTTCAAGACTGCTAAAACAAACTACAAGGTTGTGAAACAATGGCATATGCTTGTGTGTAAGCTGGAAATGTAATTTCAACTTTATAAAAAAACTAATAATAAAATACATGAAGTAACATAATCCACAATTTTAAAGCAATGTTCTGTTACTCTGGAGAAGTCTATAAAATGTTAGTTCATATGGGATGTTATAGCATTACAGGATTAAAGACAGCAGTAATGTGTTCTGATAAGAAAATAAATTAAGAAGACAGAAAACCCAGATGGACTGTATTATTCACACAGTTTTATGGGATTGGTTGACCATCAGTTCCCTCATAAACTATCTGTCATCTACCATTGACTTTTCCCTGTTATATACATACTTTGTGCATTTTAAATCAAATGTGTAGATAAATCTTTTAAAAGATTATTAAAAAACCTAAACTTCTGAAAAATATCTGACTGAAAGTCATTGTACTAGTGATAAGACACAAGAGGGTACTTTCCTTACTTACAATAAAAATCACTGTAAAATAAAAAGCCATAGGTTAATGTTAAAAACAACAACAAGAAACACCAACAGCACTATGAAAAACAAAATGTTTAATAAAGGATTAATATTTCATGGATAAATCTAGAGCGTATGATCAAAGGTAATTAGAAACACCATTTTCTGGATTTTACTAGGAATGATTTGTGTGACAATGTTTAGAATCCATAGATCTGATGATCATGTGCTGTAAAGATAACTTGTGGAGTTTAGAGTTTTACACTAAGTAAAGCAATAAGAAGTCGTCCACTACATACTAAATCGATTACCAGTTAATGCAAACACAGTTGGAACATTAATAAGTTAATACATAAATAAGTGATTTGAAGTAAGTGTAGCAAGCCTTTCCGGAGATAAAATACCAGAAAGAGGAATGCAGGTTTAAACCATAATTTAACTGAACATTATCAACAACACCATTCCATTAGGCCTTTTGACCTGTTTACTTAGTTTCCGTATCCTTTTAGTCCTTACAAGGCATTTGACACACACCTGGCTTTGACACTGTTAAGCCTAGTCCAAATAAAAAGGTTTTCAGTAACGGATGGCCATTCACAAAAAAGAATGAAACTTCATCCATGTTTGGAAAGAGCTTAATTGTATAATGGAATCTCTATAGTGAATTGAACCCAATGATAAAAAAATGTAATCATTGGACCGGCAAATAAATCTCTTGCTTTCACTGGCGCCCTCTTTAAATTGAATATGTCAATAAAAGTAAACTCCTAACGTATAATATGATTCTCATTCGTTTTCTATTGTTTCTCTATTATGTGTTCCATTAGTCTGCTGTTTTATTGCAGAAATTTGTTTTAGGCTTGATTTGAATTTGAAATTTGAATTTGAAAATTAAGCTTTTCATTTCCTGGCTCAATTAGCGATTGGAAATGAATCATGTTGCGATAATATCTTTGCGTTTCTTTTCTCTCAGAAATAATTTTCTCAGCGTTCTCCTCAAAGCGTTGGGTGGGTTCCATTAGCATATCTACTTTTCTTGGTTAGTTCCTGAACAAGGCCTCCATCCAGCACAGGCTATTGTAATTGTTTCTCCCACCCAGTCTATAGACTCCCTTAAATTAGCTATAAAATCGCCAGATCACATTTCATTGGGCTCCTGTGGCCTGTTTTCCTCTATTCAAACACTCATCAGCTAGTATAAATCCGCTATGTCTTTTCCTGTTGTTTCATTTGGTTTGAGATGTTTAGCAGCACCCAACGATTTAGACTTTGCTGACCAACCCCATTGAAGAAATAATCAATACAATCCACAGAAGAGTAAAGTCATGGCTGCCATGAAAGAATTTGAAATTCTTGGCAACATGAGAAAGCATATATATTGTTTGGGACATTTGATAGCATCTTTAGCTAGTGTTTATTCGGTTAGCCAGAGGTTTTTAAAGTGCACATGAATGGACACGGGCAGACAGAGTGCATTTTCCGGAAGCAAATTTAATTTAAGTGGTTTTTGAGTGGATACTTGTCGCTGGCTATTCAACTAAGTCTGAAATTATTATGCTAGTTTTCTGACTGCTGATATTTGTCTTCTTACTACTATGACCTATGTAAGTAGATCACATGGATTTACAAAACTACAGATGGTATTTTTCACACATCTTTCAGCTTTTTCCATGTAGCTACGTTAGCAGGTAGTTTTAGCATTTGTCTTATAGGCTAGCTAATATCAGTCATCGAGATTCTGCCTGTTTTTGAAGTGTTAGACTGATGTACATCATGGGATATCATGATATAGACTGTGAAAAGATGAAAAGAAGGATGATAGATGACTAGACATATTTTTTGGCCCCATGTGCTCTGTTCTCGCTAATAGTATTATGAGTGAATGGTACATTGTTCAGAATGAGCTTGTACGTCCATCTGGGGAGCTTGCAAAGTTAATAAACCCTAGCGATCAAAGTGTCTGGTCAACATTACTCTGGCAATGATCTCTACTCAAGAAAGCTCCTGTTAACATGATGTTCAAAAGGGAGGGTTGAGTTGTCTCTCTTTTTTTCTCACTGCCGGTGGTCAGTCCAGCTCATGGTCAGCCATAATGAGATCTTGTTCTGCTTCACATCTCCTTTGTCTGGCTAAATGAAAGTGATCTCTAATTTGATATGTTGTAGCAAGCTAACACTTTCAAGATTTTTTTTGTGGTTGTAATACAACAGTCTGTCCAATGTCCTATTAAAGCCTGGCAAAATGTATGTCTATTTGTGTCTTTATATCTTCAGTGTGACTTTATAATTGTGAGAAACAAAGCTGCAATTTTTAAATATAAAGTTCCAGGTTATTAAGTCGCTGTTACGAGGAAAAAAAGTTGCATTGGCGCTTTATAGATGCAAAGTCACATTGTGAAATAAAAGATCACAATTAAGAGAAGCAGTCGCATTTGTGAGCTATAAAGTCACACTGCAGGATGTAAAGTCGCAGTTAAGTGGGACAAAAAAAATTAAGTTGCGATATAATATGGAGGCACATTGTGAGATATAAAGTCACAATTATGATAAACAAGCTAGTGTTGCAGGATATGCAGCTGTAATCATGAGGGAGAAAATGTGGTTTGCAGAGTAATGATGAGAAACAAAGTTGCATTTGTGATATATTGGGTAGTAATGACTTTTTTTGTATTAACTTTATAAATGAGTTCTAGACAAAGCTCATTTTAGTGCATTCTGGGATAGGGTATACTAATATGTAGCTACATACTCTACAATTTACCACATATTGTAGGAGCATTTAGGAGACACCTACACCTTCACACACACAACTATAATGACTTAAATGCTCCTGTGTTAGTCAGCTCTTGCCAGTGGTTTGGGAGTAACATGTTGTTCAGTTGATCAGATGAGTGATTCGCTTTGCTTACAGTCTATTGATTTATGGCAGTCAGAGCTGAATTTGAGCACAAGTGAGTTTGAATTGTTGACATTTAAATAGGAGACAGGCAGACGTTTGTTGTTGTGTCCGAAGTACTTGCTGAAATCATAGTTTTTGGCTATGAAGGCACTTTAAAGTCTTGGAGGAAGTCAAATTATGGATAATATAACCAATGAAACATCTGGGTTTCCATGTGTTGTTTCTTTTATCAAATTTCAACAAATCCTCATCTGGTTCACAACACGCAAGGGATCTCTACAGTCCCTGGTGATGCTGTCTGAAATACTTTAATATATTTACTGCCTGTTTGAGTGCATACTAAATTTCAGATGCTGTCATATGTACTAGTATAGTTTACTTTGAATTATATATTGCAGTCCATTAATTCAAAGCAAGACCTAAGCATTTACATGAGGCCAGTCTTATTTATAGTTAGATGCAAATAAACATTCCCTGTTTAACCAGGAAGAACATTTTTAGAAGATATGGTTGGAAAGATGCATTTTGGAAACTCGTAATGGGGAAATCAAAACTATATATATTATAAATGTATAGATATGCTTTAAAATCTTATGACCTGCCTAGCTTTAACTTTTGTACGGTTTTTATTCAGTCTGTAAATTCATCACCTTTAAGGCACCCCTACTCCAATCATTCATAATTAGTTGAAATATGTTTGGTATATTAAGTTGTATCATAAATTTTTCTTGAATATCTAGTCACTAGCTTTGCATTTTATAATGTCTTTGCCTTTTCAAGTCAAAGTAAATTGTGGTTCGCAGTATATTTTACTTAATGTGACATTATGGGAGAATCAGGATATCCACTATTGAGAAAAAGAGTAGTGGGCGATTTTATTATGTTTTATTTTGAACAATGAAAAGTGGACATTATGTACCAGCATGGAGCTAAAAGCTAGTTTGTTAAAACAACAGCTAAACAGAATGCTAGTTTGAAAAAACAGCAGGTAAATAGAATGTTAGTTTACTAAAACAATGGCAAAATAGTTTGTTAAAACAGCAGGTAAATAGAATGCTGGTTTGCTAAAACAAATGAAACGCTAGTTTAATAAAATAACGGCTACATAAAATGTTATTTTGCTAAAATAACAAGTAAATAGAATACTATTTTGTTAAAACATGGTTAAATAGAATGCTAGTTTGCTAAAACAACATAAAAAATATAATGCGAGACTTTAAAAACATTGTATTGTAGCTGCTTTTGAATGTAAATGCCTCACGAGAAATGCATCCGATCGTGGTCACGTGATCCCAAAACCAGACTAATTTCTGAAAATATGTAATGCAGAGCATCAATTTTGTAATTGTGCAATTACAGACTCTCACAGCTAAACAGCCTGTCCTCAGATGAGTCTGCTCTTCACCTCTGCTCCACTCCCCCTCTCTTTCAATCCCTGCCCCATTTCTCCCGACAAGGCTCATGCATTGTTTGTCTGGGATCACCCTTGTAAGCAGGGTTAAGAGCAAATCTGCCTCATGTTATGCAACAAGCTCAAATAGCAGATCTGGGAAGAGGGGAGCAAAAGCTTTAAGCTCTAAGCCACCATGGGACAACAAGCTTTATAGCAGCGGATGGGAAGGAGACTTTGCTAGACAAAAACGCTCATTTATTATATCAAAACTGACCCGGTTGTTCTCAAAATAGCAGTGAAAACATTTTCCATTTTGCCTAATACTCCTCCAAATAATGAGTTTAGAAATTAGGACACAAAAAGATCTGTGTTATTACAAGATTTTTGATACAATCAATTAGACTGATCTTTTACCTCTTGTTTTTCAGATTTTGATATGCACCTGTGTCCATTTATTACTGTACTTGACAGTTGCTGCCTATTCCAGTGAAATAGGAAATCCCATTACAGATGACATCAAGAAAATTTCTTTGTTGGTAAGAGCTCGGACATTCTTATCTCTCCAGTGCTGCTTTTTTCCAAGCCTGTTTTGTGAAAGACAACGGCGAAGGCTGATTTACCGATGCTCTGGGGGGAAAGAGCTGAAATTTATTTCATGTGTGTTGGAATGAAAGCCCCAGACATGTGGTTCAAAGTATGATAATAGAGTCGTATACATAAAACAAATGCTTCGGTGCAGACGGTCTTTTTAGGATCATCAAAAATCATCAGCCTGAAAGGCTTATTGAGTTTGGAACATGCGAGTTGTTTAATGGCATTTGCTTTCCTTTAGCAAAATATTTGCAAAGTATGATGCCAAATCACTGTGTGTGCCATATGCTGAAATGTTAATAACCAGTCATTAAAATCTTTTGAAGTACATATGTTTGCGGCTTCCATATCTATACCTAAGCCAAGGTTATAAAGCAAATTAGAGTAATTCCATGTTTACATTGTGGCTACATACTTGTAAAGTTACATTTTTGAATCTTTATCGATGATAAAATGACCATCTTAATTGTAGTTTTTGGCACTTAGAACTGGCTTTTCTTCTCTCCTATTAGAAACAGAATATTCCAAAAGACTACAAGATTACATTACGTTATATACCTAAAGAAGTGGTGAGTTGTTATTATTCGGTTTCATTGAATCGTTCAGGGTAATAAAAGCAAACATGGTGATAATCTAGTATTGTCTTTTGTTTTTCTTCAAGAGTGATATGTGCTGGGTGAAGCTAAATGTATTTCACTTGGAGGTGAGCTTAAAAGGCTTGGCACAGAAGTTCGGGAACATATCCTCCAATAAAGATAATATAGGCACTTTTGTTCAAATACTGCAAGAGATGCGGTATCACATTGGACATGGCTTGGTAAGTTACCTCAACCAAGTGATTACTATAAGAAGTTTGTTTCATGCAGAAATCTTAATATATCTAGTATGTTTTGTTTTTGTGTTACAAGTTTGGCTTGTCAATTATAAAAATCAATTCTATAAATAACACAGTAAATGAGGAACTTTTGTAAATTGATTTGGGAAAAAAAACAGTACAATTAGTAGAAAAAAATAGTTTAAACAGATAAAAAAACCATTTTTGATTTATTTAAGGTGTCGTTTATTAAGGTCTATTCATTTCTTTTTCAATCAAAGTGAAAAAAATTCTATAAAATGAATATTCTTTATTGAAATGTATATGTTTATCTTTATCTTTTATTTAAAACTATTTTTAAAACTATTTATTTTTCTTATTTTTAAGTAAAAAAAATTGCAGCCAATGGCCAAGGTTTGTAAAACCACTTGGAAAAATAATTCCGTTGATCATTCATTTGTAAAGCAGTGCAAAACCTGGTATGTTTTATTAAGGTTTTATGATTTAAGAATAGTTTAAATATTTTATTAAATGAATATTTATTATTACAATTTATTTTTTTCTAAATTATTTTTCTGTTTATTTAAATTTCTATTTAAAATTATAAATAAATCATCACAACATATGATCCACTTGTAAATGGAAACCATTTTTTTCTGATTCTTCAGGAGGATTCAATGCTAGAATTCGATTGTCACTACATAAATGAGATGTGGCTTACGGCAAAGTATTTTGAATTTGTGGAGGACTTCTTCAACACTGCCAATTCATCGAGAGATGCCGAGGATTGCGAGCCCCCGCCGTGTCCCACATCTACAGAAACAACAGTAACGACAACTGCCACAGCGTCGTCAACGTCAGCGCAACATAGTACAAATGGTGAGGTGCAGTTATGACACAATCAGTCTTAAAGGCCTTGCGAAGGCATGGTCTACACATTGTGGAGCGTTGTCTGTTTCCTTTTCAATGAAGCTATTGAGAAACCGTAGAATGTCGTTTGTGGAAGGCCGCCCATTTGCAATTGAGGTTTTAGATGTTAACACCCGCTTTTAAATCATATCTCTTGTGGCAGCTTTGGTTGCAATTTTTCACATGTTGTGTGTGTGTGTGTGGGTGGATGTGTGTGTGTTCCACGCCTTTTCAAACGAAGCCGCTGGACAAAACAAGAGAGGCAACATGTTTTTGTCAGCGCTATTATGACAGAGTCTCAGCAGAGTTTCAAAACCAAGAGATGCTCCCTAGTGAACAGCATGAAAGGGAGAGCAGAATCGAAGTCCAATTGTCACCATGTTGATTATAGAGCAATCTTCAGATCTTCCCAAGTGCAAGCTCTTTCTTTCTAAAAGCGGACAGATCAGATCATTCATGGGGCGGAGAGAAAAGGAGATTGTGTCGGACTTTTTAAGCATGTAACAATGAACGGTTTCTATCTGAGACTTAATGCTTCTCTGTTTCTGGCTTTCTCTAGAGAAACATAACGGTTTGCCTGATGACCCCGAAAAAGGTGAGTTATCACATAAATGTCTTCAGTCATCACTTCTTCATGCATACGAGAGATAGTTGGTCCAAAAAGGAAAAAACAAAAGTAAATAAATCATTTACCTCCTCTCATGTTGTTCCAAACCTTCGTGACTTTATCATTTATCCATCTTACGATGGAAATTCATAAGGAATAAGGCCTTCAAGGTCCAAAAATCAAAGAGATTTGTATTGCATAAACAGAAAATATCCACTGAAAGTAAAGACATTTCATGGCAGGCTGGCAGACGAGTATTGGGCCACTTTGTTCTTTTTTTGTTGTTTTTGATACTTGACAGCCTCAGACGCCATTCACTTTCATTGTAAGGGAAAATTCTTGTGAACATGTTCAGAATTCCTCATTTTATGTTTTATAGAGGAACTGAGGAACTGCATGAAGTAAATGATGTCAGATTTTATTTTATTATTTTATTTTCCTTTACATTTTATTCATTTGAAAATCGCTATCCAGCTAGCCAAAGAAATAAGAAATGGTGTTGAATAAATGTTGACAAATGTATTTAGTTTAGTTTATAATTTTATTGTAAATTTATTATACATTTATAAAATTTAAATTTTATTATGTAACATTTATTTGAAGATGGCTATCCCGCAAGCCAAACACTATCCATAGAGGAAACAATAAATGACTTGATGCCAAATAAATGTTAACTGAAGTTTAATTTAATTTAATTTAATTTAATTTAGAGTAATCGATTCCTTTACCAATTATTTGAGGAACACTATCCAACAAATTGATTTTTTTTCTGTTTTATTGTAGTTTATATATTATTTTCGGTAATCTGTTTCTTCAACATTTATTTCAAGGGAATTATCCAGTTATGCATGTCAGATTTTTGATTTAGTTCAACTGATGTACTCTGATATATCTGAAAGGTTGAAAGTTAATCTTGCTGTCTGTGCCAGTTCAACAAAAGCACCTTTGCAATCTGATAAAATTATTCTCATTTTTCTGTAGGGGCATTCCTTCCGACAGTTGTGCAGAGCAGTCTTATGTCGCTGCTCGCCATCCCGTTCATCGCAGTGGTGGTGTTTCTCATGGTCTGGAAGGTACGTGTGGTGGTGTGCTCTGCTGAGCCTTCAGCATCACAGCTTTTACGATTTTAATCCTGATTGGTATTTTTCTTTTTCCTTTTGTAATGCAGATGAAATCTAGAAGAAATGCCCCACAAACTGAAAAGAGTCCAGAAGAAGGTCCCGCCCTTTTCTCAGGAGAGGAAGCCAATATACCCCCGTTAGATGTGGAGATATCTGAAAAGTAAATATTCAAGTCTGCATTGTGTGCTGTGTTTTCCATTGAGTCCTAAAATATTTGAAAACTTCAAAAAACGAAATGCATATTACAGGGATGGTTCACCCAAAAATCTGGCATTAATTACTCACCCTTGTGTCGTTCCAAACCCGTAAGACCTACGTTCATCTTCGGAACTCAAATAAAAATATTTTTATGAATTCTGAGAGCTCTCTAACCCTCCCATAGACAGCAATGTAAATGTTACAAAAAACACACTTCTACATTCTTTACACTTTGATTTGAATGATATCATCGTATCCATGTGGCGCAGCTGACACAGAACAGCATACGCTGCTTACGTTCAGTGGATACTCTCATAAATGGAGACACAGAGGAGATGAACTGTTGAATAAAGTCATTATTTTTGTTCTTATGGGTTTGAAATGACATGAGGGTGAGTAATCAATGACAGAATTTTCATTTTTGTGTGAACTATTCCTTTAAATAAATCATATTTAACTTAAGTTTTATGATCTGAAACCTAACTAATTTAAATTTGTGAAATGTTTTGCATTTGTTTTTGACCAAATATCATACAATTTTATTTTATTTTATTTTTTTGCTTAGGTGTCCAAATATTTTTGGGGACTATTTTTGTCCTACCTATTAAGCTGTTTCAACACCCAAGTTAACACCATCTTACTGTTTTCCATTTCCAGAAACAGATTAAATATTATCATGGCAGTGTAAATCCAGCCCCAGCTTAACCAACGCAGGTAAATAATGTTCTTATTCTAAATAAAGTATCAACTTAACCTACTTTACAGCATATCGTTTTTAAAGAGGCCGCAGCCATAAATTTTGTTTCTCATTAACAACATTTTAGTCACTCCTTCAGACGGCACAATGGACAGGAACAAACAAGCACCACCTCCGAAAGATTCTCTTACCGAACTTCTAGTTGTGAAGGAAGGATGTATACTGGCCTGAGATGCAACAAACTGCTCTTTGAGAACTGATGCCCTCTCTTATCAACCACTGCTGAGCCCTTCGGGCTAGATACAGTTGCTTCTTCTGAGAACTTCTGAGAGTCGCTCTTCATGCTCTTTAAAGCTTCCTTCTCCTCTTGGAGACTGCAAGGAGACTGTGCAGGAGGAATTCGATGAAAAACAGAACGAAAGCAACACGGCATTGGATTCAGCTGGAGGCATCAAATACCCAAGCGCAGTTTTTGGAGCGCAGGAGTCGCAGTTCAGAAGGAGGGCAGCCATATTGTTGCTTGAGAGCAGATGGCTATCTAAAAGGAGTTAAAGCAGAATTGACTACCTCCAGCTGCACTGGTCAATCTCCTTATTTCTTTCTTCATCCTTGTTCTCTCTCTTTCTTTTGGTCTGGGTGTCCAGATAGACGCCTTTTCCGTTTTTTGAGTGCTTGAATCAGTAAAATCGTTCTCAGATTGTATCATCTGATTTGTGAATTGTTTTTATTGTCACAAACGACTGGTGGTGTGGACCTAATTTATTTATTTTCTGAATATGACATGACAGCTGCTTGGCATCAAATATCGATCGAGATGACGAATCCCTGATCGTCTCAACCTTAAAACATTTCCAGCAATCCTTAATCGCTTGTGTATTTCGACAATAAACCCTACGTCCATACTAGCCGCGACCTTCTAAGTACCATTATAGCTCCTCACAGACGCCCTTAAGCGTTATTAAAGCTATATATCAGTACACCCGTGATTTATGCTGTTAGTTTTACACTACGGCTTTTTATGAAGTCAGCTTCAGTGTTTTTGACGTCATTTAGTATAACGAAATTTCTGGTGGCTGCTAATTTTATAGACCAATCAGCTTTTGTCATTAGAGTTTTATAGCTTGTAGAAAAAAAAACTGCCATACTAGAGTGAAATGCATCAGTCAGACTTTAAATATGGGTCAAAACTAACTCAAGTAGTATTACGTCAAACAAAACGGTACACCTCACACCACAAAATGCGACTTTTTTGGAATACAGGATGCCATCGTAAGATCTCGCTAGAAGTAATAGAAAACCTACATATATGCTTCTACTCGTATTTTTGTGCCTTTTCATAGCATGGCTCTCCCTGTAAAGATTCTTTTCGGATAACCAGCCATATATTTATTACTGAGAAAAAAAATAATATAATAATTATATTGCACTAGTTATATTCAAGAAAATTCCTTTAGGACATTTCAGATTATTTTTTCAAGATAAGCATAACACGATCCGGTTCTGGATTCGGTCTCCTGCTGAGTACGAATCAATTTATGCATGTTCACATCTGACGTCTTACATGGCTTGCGCTTAATCTGTACATACTGATTTATGATAGCTACAACTCATATAGACAAGTGCTAATGATTTTGAGACGAAACTCAGAGGAGATCAGATTTGATTTGTACCCTGCTTTCTCCAACTGGTTGTAATGATCTATATCCTGTGTTGTGGGGAATAACCTGTTGTCTGCCCAGTCTTTGTTTTCTTAGAGCACAACAGTTTTTTTTTTTTTCAAAGATACTGCATGTAAAGTGAAGTTGACGTTTGGTGAGTAATATCTTGTCCTGGTTAAGGTGGTTGTTTACAAAAACGCGTATTAACATAGGAAGCAATGGAAAGGTCTCATTGTAGTGTTTTCATGCAGTTAATCCAAGTCATTTTAAAGCTCTCGATGGGGCGTGTCCGTGTAAGTATATGCTTTTTCCATCAAAGTAAACCACTTCAGACCATCTCAGAGTAGTTTGGGACAGTGCTGGTAATGTAACAGCGTGAGGTCACAGATTATAAACATGCAAAATTCATTTTTACACGCAATTTGAGAATTTCATTGAACCAGAGTTTTTAGTCTGTCTAAAGGGTGATGAAGCTTCCTTTGGCATCTTTGTTTGTGCCCTGATAAGGTTCCATGTAAAGAATCAATAAGTTTGCGACAGATAAGCTGCACCATAGGAATCTTCAAATGTGGGAACATCCCTACATGTTGTAGGCGTTTTATGTGTAAAAACCTTGAAAATGGGAGTTAAGACCCCCCAAAACACAAACCACAGACCACATTGAGCTAGCCAGTGAAATTCCCACCACTGCCCTGAAACTACTGGGAAAGTTGGCGAAGTGTCAGAAGGCACTGTTGCTCTGTTTTATGATGCTGAGATGAGAGGGACGTACAAGGGAACTGTACCAGGATTTTTCAGATTTGGCATGTCCCAACTGACGCAATTGGAGCCTGCATCATATTTGTACGACTGCAGAACACAGTAAGTCAGGAAGCCAGTCAGGGTGCCAAAAGTAAACAAGGAATTGTGGCCCAGTCATTGTCTGGGTGACAGTCTACTGTATTCTGTATTTTATATGAATATATGCAAATATATGTATGAGATGTGAATAAAGTACATTTATCCACCATTGCTGAGGCCTGGATGGGCTTTACTTCTCATTACGACTAATAAAACCATGATAATTACAGTTGAGAAGTCTGGGTTTGACTTTTTATTTTTAACTTCCTTTTAAAATGTACTGATGCATTTAAAAGGACAGTTTACTCACATACTTACCCTCATCCAAACCCAGATTGCTTTCTTTTTGCAGAAGGAAGTATCGACTGAATGCCTTTGAGTTCCATTATGGTTTATGAGAGAAGTTTTTTTTTTTCAGTGAATCGGTTAATCCTGAATGATACATTCTGAAGGAGTCAAGTTCAAGCCCACTCAATCAGTGGTCCGTTTGCAAAGTTTTATGAGACTAATTATTTCTTCAAAAGACTTTGAAGGTACTGATACATATGGGCCAGTTTTATGATGCCTTGTATTACTCCTCAATAACAAATCATTCGCTTTTTATTACACTTTTATTATAAAGTGACCAGGATATTCTTCAAAAAATCTCCTTTTTTGTGTCTCACAGAAGAAAATTAATAATAATGTGAGTTTGCAAGCACATGTGGGTGGGAAAATAATAAGAGAATGTTTATTTTTGAGCCAAATTGTTGCTTTAAGAGTGTGTGAAGTTGTTTGTGGTTATTTGATGGGTTCAAAAACTTTTCTTTACATTTACTAGGAAATAACACGCCACAGTCACATGAATCACATGATTCCATTGAATCGTTTCAAAGGAGTAGGCTGGTTAGGGTTCAAATTTCATTTAATTCCATTCTCTTTCCTGTTAAATGAAACAATACATTTGGAATGTAATTATTGTGAGGCTTTTAACAAAAGCTATTCCAAGGAATATCCATAATGTAAACATTTTAACAAAACATTTAGTACTTCATATTGTTTAGGACCCCATTGATTTTCTGTATGGGGAAAATAAAAACAGTAGACCCAATGGGCAAGAATGACATGAGGGTGAGTAAACATTCATTTCTAGCCAAACTATCCCTTTAAGTGCTTTTACTTGTGTAGTATTTCAATCCCCCAACTGGTTAGAGGCTGTTTATGGGATCAATAGAAAAAACCTGTGGAGTGAAAATGCACTACACATAAAGCTACTGATCACATACCATCAGGGAGCTGTTGTAAAAGTTAGGCCCAACTCTGAGCTAACAAGAAGGTTAGCCTCCTTGCTGCTTGCCGTGGCGTATTTGGCACTACTTAAATGTAAATCTGCTGTGCAGAAATCCTCCAGGCCATTTAAACACCCCTGCAGGGTAATATTTTCTTGTTAACTCTGTTACATTGCTCACTAAAAAACTATTACAGAAGAAACAAGCATTGTTAGGCATAATTTAAGGGTTTAGGAAGAAGTAGTGCCAAAACTTGTTTATTTGTGCAAGTTAGGAATATATGAACAGTTATTTCTCCCTGCCGTGCTTGTGTGGGCAGCGGCTTCCCGCTGCGCAAATATGCAGGCGCTTCAGCACACTAAAATAAACTCTGCTGTCTCTTGAATTTTGAACCCATATTGCAGAATGCATAATAAAGATAAAAATGGAAGCATTTTTGCATAACAGTCTACGGCTCGCTCGCCTCTGCCCTTCTCGGCGGCCCCCTTCGCATCGCATTAGCGCCATTTGTGTGGGTTGGTCCGCTGGTTGAGAGCCCAGGCAGATGACACTATAAGCCTGTCCCCCTGAATGCCAGCCTCTCCTGTGACAGTTTGTACATTAACAAAAAAAGGGCTTTTGAATGTGTGACAAAGGTCTTTATGAATTTAAATTGTGTGCGTTTTTTCTCTGCGGTGGGAATCAGCACAGGACCTTAGTCACAGGTCATGTGGTTTAGGGTTACTAAAAGCCTCTACCAGTAGAGTTGTGTTGTGCGCTTTTTGCCCTTTTACAAAGCTCTTTCTGCAGCCGCGAGAGAAAGCGCTCGCCCCCAGGTGGGTAGCGGAGACGGACGAGTCGGGTCCCTGGAGGCCGTAACCAGAGGCTTATCAGAGCCCGACGCTGTTCTGTAATACTCCTGTGAAAGGCCTTCTCCGCCGCCTCCCAATAGCTGCGTTTCTGGGCAGGATGTAATGGAGATCTCCGTGGCCTCTCGGTAAGCAACGAAGGAGCGAAAAGGGTGTCTCTCTCTGGACGAGGCCAGAGCTGAGCTGGGATGGAGGGAGAGATGACACTGCTGTGTAGGCGTGACAGAAGAGAGGAGAGGTCTAATGAGTCAGAGGGGAAAGGCTTGGGTTCTCCTCAGGGGTCCCCCGCCATGAAGCGTCACCTCACGGGGTGCAGGTAGACACGCCCGGCATTCGAACACCACCGCATTTCTCACGGGCTCCCCGAGGAGCGCTTGTGTCGTGGCTCAAAAGGATTGGATAAAGACCAGGCAGGTTTACACCAGTTCAATGACATTCAGCTTAAAACCGAGGATGAGTAACCTGAGATTGGCTGATATGACTAAGGTGAACACGCAGTCGGATGAAGATAAATGTCGCGCTGCTGTGTGAATCATGTCACGATGATCGGTTGCTTTCTTCTTGGCTGCTATGCTGATTGAAATACAAAAGGTTGTTTTGCCATTAATTTTGCCAGCTGATATAACTGGCGGCATACCATGGTGGCCTGAAAGGCTTCCAGAGAAAAATTTCAAGTGAAACTGGGGCACCTCAAGGGGGTTGAAACTGATTTCAGGACAGGCCAGGATGAAACATTTATCACACAGAAGCTCTGAATAAAAATCTTTTGTCAAAGCATTTAGCAGTCACTTTTAAACGTAGTAATTTGTCCTTCTTTGCAGAAAAAAAATATATAATGCAATTCCAAATTTTTAATTATCATTACTATGTGTAGCTTTAAAAAAAAAAATCCAGTGCGCCACAATAATGTAAAATATATTCGGTGCTTCAAAAAACTTCAAAATTCATTATATAACCCCACGCATCACTCTGATTCCCAGAAGGTTAAAGGGTGTTTAAGGAGGTGTTTTCTTTTATTGAAAGGAGCACTGCTGGGTGTTCATATTGTTTGCTGGTGTTTGAAATGCTGATTCATTTCACACTATTCCATTGAATCATTTCAAAAGAGTAACTTGATAACTTTTTTAAGGGTTTGGCTGCACGTCTAAAATATGTTAGACACCTTTCACTGGAGGTTTTCAGAAATAACATGAAAAACATCTGTTTCATACATATATGTCGTGTGGGATACAGCCCGATACAGCGAGTGCAATATTGTAGGCTAATTTAAGAACAGGGCCCAAATTATTGTTGTGTCTTCCTAGCAGATTTATCTTGATATTTCACCTTGTGGCTGGTTTTTTTATTATTATATAGCTGTGCAGAGAAATTCATATCAGACTCAACCAAAAGAACAAATATCCTATATAAATATAATCTGAAACAATTGTGTAATAGTTCACCATGTGTGCATAAAATCTGTTTTCACATAATCATCAACTATTTCATCAATACCGTTGCACTAAATATTTAATGCTGCAATCAGTTATATATAGGCTGAATATTTTAAGTTAAATTATATTTATAGTTTATAATTATACTTCAGTATATAATTCAGTATATAATTCAGAATTAATTTGATATAAATTAGATATTCAAAAAAACGGTAGCATGTAGTTCGTCAACGACAAACTGAATTAGTTATTAAAAGTTTAAATTAGTTGCCCTGTAACTGTTTATCCTGCTGCGCATGCTCAATTGAGTGAGCACGAGCCAGCCGCCCTTATATGGACATGGTTTGAGCGCGTTTTTATGCAAAATATTGGCAGTTATTGGTAGATTTGAATGTATAAACAACCTGATTCAGTGTTTTTACAGCGAAGGTAAGAACATTTTTTAGTGTTTACTCACCTGATGAATACTGCGTGAGAACTTTTCTACACTGAAAGCAGATGTTGCCAAAGAGCACAGATTTTTACTCTTAAAAAATTTGAATAAACGTTGAATGTTAATTTGAACGTTGAAACATGACGTCTGATATGTACTGCATTCCTAATCTCCCACATTCCTTCTCATTAATCATTTAATCGGTACCTACAAGGTATTTTCAAGGACGGAACAATTATTTATAATTATTAACAGGTCTTATATGTATCCGGTTAACTTCAACATAACTGCTGTTAATTCTCAAGGGTTATTTCATGCCAGAGCATTGCTCTTTGGCACAAGTTAGTCTACTTAAAGAAAAAGATTTGAAAGTTCACCTGAACTTTTCATCATTAATGCTTGGCCGGCTGCCAAGTACTCTCAATTCTATAGAGTAATTTATGTCCACAATCAGTGTGACACATAGAGGATGATAAATTAAGCGTATGACTAGAGGTTAAGCGTTTAATTAAATATGGAGAAACCCAGTGAACATGACTCTCTTAAAGTTTATCTAAACACAGAACCTCTGCCAGACTGTCAAAGCATTAGAAGTGGAACATTCATCTCACATATGAGGAAACAACAGATGAGTAAACCTAATGATAAGAATCACAAAAATGGACATTAATGTCATGGATTCACCCTGATGCTTCCTTTATCAACCTTATCTTAATTAAGTTGGTATATCAAATGTGTAACCAGGTCAAGGCTTATGGATTGGATAGAATTCACAGATATGTTACTGCTTTTTTTGTGATTCCCATTCACGTAGTATTGCAGTTGGTTTTAAAGGGGTCATAGGATGCCCATTTTCCACAAGTCTTAATGAAAAGTCTGTAACATAGTTTAAAAATGTCTCAATGGTAGTGTAAAAATACTTTTTTTTACCTTGTCAAAAGCAGCTCTTTTCAGAGCACGTTTTGTTGCATTTTCCTTCAAATGTTAATGAGCTCTGCTGACCCCACCCCTCTCTTCCGAGTTGCTCTCTGAGGCTCTGATTACTTTAGCCGCATTCATCATGGAACTTGCTAATTTTAGCACATTAGGAAAGAGATTGGCAAAGAATCATTAAAAAAGCCTTGCACTGTCTTCTTCTGTAAGTGAAGTTGCATCACGGATGATTCAAGCGAACATAGATGCATTTAGGTAGATCAGGGGCACATTCTCTTCAAAAACAAATGTACTCCACTGCGTCTTCAGTGGCTCAGATGTTGGGGTAAATGACGACTGCTATGTTCAATATTACATCCAACAACAAAACACCTCAATCGCTTAGGAGACATTCTTGTCTACATCTGCTCCGGGTTTGAAACAATGGTGAACTGATGACAGCTCACTCAGGGCAGGTCTAAGGTAAGACACCAGTCCAATCTGTGCTGAAATATCAATGTCAATCAAACTATCGTGGGGGGGGGCCTGATTTTGTGATGTCACACAAACAGGCATCTGAGATCGCCTTGATTTGAGAAAGGGGTAAAGATTTGATCAGATAAAAAAAAAACACTGGGTGGAACAAACATATCAGTTCAAACAACTTGTAAAAGTGCATGTAGCATCATATGACTCCTTTAACATGTAGAATCATAGGACCCCTGTTCCTGTGCCTCAGTGGTAGAGCATTGCATTAGCAGCGCAAAAGGTTGTGGGTTCAACTCCTAGGGAACACACATACTGATAAAAAAATAATAATTGTATAGCCTGAATGCACTGGAAAGTCGCTTTGGTAAAAGCGTCTGCCAAATGCATAAATGTAGATGTTAACAACAAACATCTGAAACGTTGTCCTACATTTAATGGTCGAGTCATTAGATTGCATATGAGGTCTTGTAAAAAGTTCCACTTAAACCAGATATTTTAAGAATGAGGCTCCATTGAAATGCAGTGCTAAAGTTCCTGATGTAGAAAAAAGCCTTAAACTTTTTACTTTGAAACAAACCACCACTACAAATTACTTCCTAAGCGAAGAACGACAGTATCCATGTGCTTCAAATATCAGTTAAATAGTTTTTGAGGTGTGGATTTGCCAAAGTGGGCATTTAATGCCAGCTCATATTTGTGATACAGATACTCTGCATAACCCCTGAGAAAGAAACATTTCTAATTAAATTTAATAACAGAGCGGCTCATAGACCCATTGTCATGCTTAATCTTTCATGATAAAAAGGGGAAAACAGCTCTGAGCAAAGCCGAAACGCTTACGAAAAGGCATGTCGACAAAGTTCTCCCAGGCTGTTGCACCTATATGTAAAACTTGATTGTCAATATTTGTATTGCCAAGTTAAAGTAATACATTACACTCTTGATTGGCATTTAGTGGGCTTGTTAAATCCTTTCTTTCTCTTTCTGCCGCACCCTAACACATGTACTTGCAAGTATCAAATCTTCCTAGCTTTTCCTATCTTCTCCTTTCATGTTTAAATTAAGTTTAAACTATTTGTCATAAGCAGAATGTGACAGATTGGTGGGAATGTATTGAATAATCCTCCTATTATGAGCATTTCTAAGCACTCATAAAAAATATTTTTAAAAAAAATGTATTGTCCAAAAAGTATGCTGCCTGCACTGTATTTTATGTATCCTAATTTTATTCTTAACTGTTAGTTTAATACATTTTAAATCAATGTTTTAATCATTTAAATGTATTACTCTTTCCCTATTTTTGAGATTGTTTTTATGGTTATGGTTTAACTCACTTTTATGTAAAACATTTTGAAGTATACCATTGTGCTTGAAATGTGCTATATAAATAAACTTAAAAAAATAAATATATAAAACCAAACAAACAATTCATAATGCATATTTTCATATTATATTTGAAACAGCCTTGTAAGTAAGCTGTTTTGTACATTGATAATGCTGTCACGATTCACACGGGCACGGGAATGAACGGGCGAGGAGACTAAGAGTAAAGTAAATACCTTAAAAAAGACTTTAATGAACTCAAAGCAGGGAACACAGGAAAGTCTCAGAGAACACAAAAGTGACATTTAACAGCGGATGGGCAACGAGGGGCAGAACATACTTTAAATGAACAGTAACTAATGAGACACACCTGGGATCAAATGATCTAAACAGGGAAGATCTGGAACAAATTAACATAAGGACAGGAACGGAAAAAACAAATAGGGCATAAACATCAAACTGGAGCATGTGGGGCAGGAAAACACAACAAGAGACATGGAACAGAGTCTGACAAATGTAAGAAATCAGTAGGCCTATATGATTTCTGAAGGATCATGTGACACTAAAGACTGGTGTATTGACTGCTGAAAATTCAGCTTTGTCATCACAGAAATAAAGGACATTTTAGCATATATTAAAATATGGTACAAACCGTTCCTTTAAATTGTAATAAAATTAATATAATGTTTTTATTCTATTTGAGTATAAGATACCTCTTTCAAATTAATTTTTAATTTTTTGTTAAATATTTGAATATTTAATTTACTTAAATTATTACATATTTAAATTATTTATATATGTGATTTTTTTAAAGTCTGGAATTGTATAACAATATTCAATAAAAATGTCAGGTTGACAGCAATTGATCATGCGTTTTAGCAGAATGAAAAAAACGTAATTGTTTGATGATCATCCTTTTTGTATTTAACAGGGAAATGTCATCAAAACAATTTGCTGAAACATGAAGGTGAGTAGAATTCAAGCAAATAATTTTGGAATTAAATTATCAATTGTGGTATCTTAAGCATGGCTTTCATGGAAATTGGAGTAACCACACACAATCCCCATGTTACATTTATCTGCATTTTAAAAGATTTTTTATTAGTATTAGAGAAACAAAAATAATAAACCCTGATCGTCAAATGCCACCCATGGATAGGATAACTGCCATTTCTCTTTAATGAACATGAGTCATGTATCATATCCCCTAGGCAGTCTTCGTTTCTTATGTTAAGCCTATACTGAAACATTTAAAATATTTACAGGTTTGGCAATACTTCATCTTTGAACTAAGTCATTTGATTACACATAAATGTTTCTAATAGGGTGAATTTCAGCACAGAAATAATAACTGCAAAATTGGAATTCCCTTTCAGCACATCAGTAAAATAATCATAAAATATGACAGGTTCAGTGATCTTTGTCACACACGTAATGATGCAGCAACTTCGCACCAGCTGGACTGCATGCCTGATAAACTTTAACAATGGCATGCAAACAAACTTCAAAGATTTTGTGGCCTACAAGCAATAACTAGTTTACAGCCCTTCATGTGGACTCAAGTGTCTTTTTGATCTCTAAGCTAATGATCACATCTGAAAGAAAATTTACTTAAGCCGCTTTTCCACTATCAGAGCAAACGGTTCTAAGAACTGTCAGGTACGTTTCCAGTTGTATTTCTACTTGAGCCTGGTACGGCACAGCATGATTACAAACCGTGCTGTTAAAGAGTGTGTGCGTGCCGTGACGTTGCCACTCTGTTGACTTGCTACCATTTTCTCCATAGCTGGCTAACTTGGAAGTGTGCTCTTTGATCACACAGCCAAGTAAACAGCTACGCTACATTCAATATTAATCAATAAATAAATAGATAAATTGGTCTGTGGAGGAAATGATTGCCCTTATTAATATTATACCCGTCGTTGCGTTCTGTTTATTTTATTTTTCACATCAAGAGTTGTGTGCTTTTTTCTGTTACTGAACATGTAAATAGATAAAAAAGTAGTCCCAAAAACAGAAATATCTGATCATTGTCTATATCACTGTTTATATTACACTTGCATTACCAAGGCAATGACTGATGCATTTGTATTGATAGCTTTCAGTCACATGACCGGCTCGAAGACCTGGGGGGTATTCCAAAAAGCAGGTTATGTGACATACCTGGGTATGTTTATGTATAACCTCAGCTTTTGGTTCCAAAATCTGAGCTTACTTTCAGGGTATGTAAGTAACTACAGTAACTTGCTCTATAAAATTACAATATGTAAAATAGCCTATTATATATATATATATATATATATATATATATATATATATATATATATATATATATGTATGATATGTTAATGTTGAAGCGTTACTATAAGTAATAAATAAGGCAATATATTATTCTAATATGGTTATTATATTTATTTTATTGGCATATATGTTTTCTGTAAAAAATTATAAAACACTATGATATGGTAATGTTTAATTTATATTTTATATATTTATTTATAAAAATGTTATCTCACACATGGATTTGCATTTCCTATAATGACTAAATTCTAAATCAAAATACATATCTGATATGACTTAATATATAAATAGCATCAAACAAACAATATAATTCATATTCTCAAGGATTAAATATTAAACGGTAATAAAAATGTCTGCACTACCAACAATTAGGTGGCGATATGCACTTAGCATGTAAACGACCATTGAACAAAAGAAGAAGAAAGAAACAGCATGGCTGGTTTTTCCTTAGCGTCTGTTTCCAGAGTGACTCGTTGATTTGTCACTCAGCTGAGAATGTTATGAGTCTTAACCAGGAACATACTCTGAGTTGAATGAATTTACTCCTGGATGCGTTTTTGGAACCACATACCTCGAGTAACCAAGGTTTGGGGGTTAATCAGCCAAAAGTTCAGGGTTTAGGTGATGGTAAGTTAACCGTGCTTTCTGAAATACACACCTGGAGGGTAAAACATCCATAGAACTGCAGCACAAGCCTATTAGTTTTCCATCTATTTCACAGAGGCAAATATTTAGATTACCTCACAAAAGAAAATTGTGAACAAAATGCAAGTGTTGGACATTTCCCATCCGTATTAAGCACCCGCGGCAATAATTCAGTCATTAAACAGTAGGGTGGGAAATTATTAGAAAATTTCTGGTTCTGGTTTCATTAAAATCATTAAACAATTATAAAAAATAGTGGTAAGGAAAAATGCACAATACTCAACTACTCAATGCTCAATACTGTTTATTACTTACTGTCAACTTAATTTAAAGGTTGGTAATGACAAAATTCAACATATATTACAGTATACAGATCTTCATAAGTAGGGTTGGGTATAGTTAGAAATTGTCAGGTTCCGATTCTGGTTCCATTTAAATGAACTATTATGGTGTTTTTTTTTTACTATTTTACCTTCATTTAATGTAGTGTTGCTGGAAGGTAGTAAGTAATGTTGTTAATGCTAGTCCATCAATCAGCATGTGCTTCAAAGTTGATGTTTTTTACACTATCAATAACATTTTGATTATCAAGTAGGAATAAGCTGGTTGGCCAAATAGTCCTTTGAGGGCTAAGACATTTGTTAATTTCCCTAAATTAATGAAATATTCACTGTTATACTTACAACCATGTATACACACACTCCATAAAGCCCCTATTTTACAAATTATAATGCAGTCAGGAGATGGTGTAATACAATGAGTGGTTTCCACATTTTTCTACCTGTACACTTATTAATCTAACCCTCATACTTACATAACAATAGCGTTCTATTTATTTAGTGGTCTAAGTTAGTATATATAGTAATGCCGGTACATGTACAGTCAGACAAAATGACGTGCAGTTATCAAAGGTGCGAGTGCGCATTCAGTCCTGGAAAACGATGTGTTCGGAAGTTAAGGATGCTACGCATCATTGGAAACAATGTGCTCAGTAATTAAAGAGGCAGGGCAGCATTTATGTTATTTGGTTTGTGGCATCCTTTACAGGAAACGCAGATGCAAGGCTGCTCGCAGTGCTTGGTCACGTGTCGCACCAGAACCGTTTTCGGAACCAAAATGTAGCAATTGCTCAAGTTTCCGGTTCTTTTCAAAACAGAACCATTTCTGAATAAGAACCGTTTTTTTTACGGTCCGCAACCCTATTAAACAGTGCAACAAATGTTGGAAAAACACAAGTGCCTTAATATATTTAAAACAGTAATATTAAAAGATCAAATTAAGTAATCCCTATATTAATAATGCATAATTTAGGCAAGCAGATAAAGTCGGAATATTAAGGCAATACGCTTAATGGTTCCGTGTTTTCCTTATTGTGTTTTTCTATGGAAAACGTACTCGGTTACTAACGTAACCTCGGTTCCCTGAGATGAGGGAACGAGTACTGCGTAAGCTAGCTTACGCTATGGGAAAAGGTCCCCTTTTCTCGAGAATATGAAGCCAAAAATTATCCTTAATTTTTAAATAATGTAAAACGCAGTGCTGCAGCACAGCAGACCTAAGCGAAGCGGCTCGCGCGCTTATTGGCTGTGCTGTGGCAACTGCAGAAACCTATGGTGAGGCGGCGGAGAGGAACGAACCAATGGGGGCGCTTCGCGCCCATTGGACGTCAGAGCGCGCCAAAATAGGCGTGGCTGGAACTATATAAGCCACCGCTTCGCCATAGGGATCAGGTTTTAAATCGACTGAAGCGATCACCCGGTCCGAGCACATAGCACGGCAGGTTACGCAGTACTCGTTCCCTCATCTCAGGGAACCGAGGTTACGTTAGTAACCGAGTACGTTCCCTTTCGAGAGTACTCTCGTACTGCGTAAGCTAGCTTACGCTATGGGAACACAATGTAAAACGCCGTGCGTGCTCGGGAACTTCGACCTGTCACAGCCCGAGGCGAGAGCCCGGGGCTTTATAGCAGGAGAAATCCCAGTCCCAACAGCCAACCTTAGTGAGCTTTATATAGGGAACGAAAAAAGGGGGACGTGATAAGGCTTAGCACGTCTATATAGAAAGTACCCTGGCCTGCAGGGCAGGGACTTGCAGATTATAGAATCTAATAAATGTGGACGGAGAGGCCCAGCCTGCCGCCGCACAGATATCATCCAGTGGTATCCCGCAGGACCACGCCCATGACGAGGCCATACCTCGGGTGGAATGGGCTCTGATGCCGAACGGGCAGTGAAGGCCTTTAGATTTGTAAGCCAGCGAGATAGTGTCTACTATCCATCGCGATAGGCTCTGCTTCGTGGTGGCGAGACCTCGGGTGCGCCCACCAAAGCATATGAAGAGCTGGTCCGACCTCCTGAATGAGGCGGAGCGCGCAATATAGGTTTTGAGAGCCCTGACGGGGCAGATGAAGCTCGCGTTGCTTTCGTCGCTTTGCGAGGAAAGGGCTGACAGCGAGATGACCTGTGCTCTGAACGGTGTTGAGAGCACCTTGGGGACATAGCCGTGTCTTGGTCTGAGAATGACTCTGGAGTCATTAGGCCCAAACTCGAGACAGTCAGCGCTTACAGATAGCGCATGTAAATCCCCCACTCGCTTAACTGAGGCCAGAGCCAGTAGAAAAGCGGTTTTGAACGAAAGAAGCTTCATATCGACAGACTGAAGCGGTTCAAAAGGGGGGCCCTTTAAGGCCTCTAGGACCGTAGACAGGTCCCAGGAAGGGATTGAAGGGGGTCGGGGAGGGTTCATCCGACGAGCTCCCTTAAGGAAACGAATGACCAGTTCGTTTTTTTCCCAGTGATAGGCCGGCCACCGGAGCATGAGAAGCTGCAATGGCTGCCACATACACTTTGAGCGTAGACGGGGATCTGCCCGCATCTAAACGCTCCTGTAGGAAGGAGAGTATCTCCGTCACGTCACATAAGTGAGGGTCTTGGTTCCGTGTCCCGCACCAGGTGGAGAACACTGACCATTTCTGCGCGTAAAGGCGCCTGGTTGAGGGCGTTCTGGCTTCCGTAATGGTCTTTAACACTCCCTCAGGGAGGTTCCCGGGTACCCGTTGAGGGGCCATACATGAAGGGCCCAAAGTTCGGGGTGGGGATGCCAGAGCGCACCCTTCAGCTGCGTGAGGAGATCTTTCCGCAGCGGTATTGGCCATGGGGCTGTACTGGACAGCTGCATCAGCTCGGAGTACCAAGGTTGGGTCGTCCAGAGTGGGGCTACTAGCAGCATAGCACATCTGCTCTTCCTGACCCGATCGATGACCTGCGGTAGCATCGCGACCGGTGGGAGGGCATAAAGCGGGCGTCTGGGCCAATTGAGGGCCAGCGCGTCCCTGCTCTTTGAAAAATATATTGGGCAATGAGCGATGTCTTCTGAGGTGAAGAGGTCGACCTCTGCCCTGCCGAAGATGCTCCACATCAACTGAACCGTTTGTGGGTGAAGAGACCACTCCCCAGGGGGAACATTCCCCCTGGAAAGCATGTCCGGGCCCCGGTTCAGGATGCCAGGCACATGCGCTGCCTTTAGCGAGCGCAGATTGTAATGTGCCCATGTCAGAAGACGTTCGGTCAGGGTGTGCAAGGTTTTTGACCTGACACCACCCTGGCGATTTATGTAGGCCACCACTGACATGCTGTCTGATCTGACCAGAACGTGGTGGCCCTTTAAAAATGGGAGGAAAGCTTTCAGGGATAGTTCGACCGCTATCATCTCCAGACAGTTTATGTGTAACAGTCGCTCCGGGCTCGACCAGAGGCCGGAGGCAGACCTGCCCTCGTACAGGGTGCCCCAACCGAGGTTGGATGCATCTGTCGAGACTACTTTCCATTTCGAGACAGCGCCCGTGCTTACGCCTAACTGATACCAGTTGGCTATTTTCCAAGGGGCCAGAGCTGTGATGCAGCCGTGGGTCACCTTGATGCGCGCGCGGCCGGAAATCCAGGCGCGCGCTGGAACACGGTCTCTCAGCCAGCGTTGTAGTGGGCGCATGCGCAGCAGGCCCAGTTTGAGAACCTCAGAGGCTGATGCCATCAGACCTAGCATTTCTTGAAATCGTTTGAGCGGGTAAAGAGACCCGGCTTTGAACGACACGGCTAGATGCTGAATAGTGAGAGCGTGCTGTGACGTCAGACGCGCTGTACACGTCACAGAGTCTATGTCTATCCCCAAAAAGGAAATCCTCTGGCTGGGAGACAGAGCGCTCTTGACAGTGTTGATCGTGAGACCCAGGCATTCTAAATGGCTGAGGATCCAGGATCTGTGTGTCGTCAGTAGTTCCTCGGAATGGGCTAAAACTAGCCAGTCGTCGAGGTAGTTCAATACTCGCACTCCCCGCATTCTCAGGGGTGCGAGAGCGGCATCCATGCACCGTGTAAACGTACGGTGCTACGGAGAGGCCGAATGGAAGAACCATGTACTGATAAGTCTGCCCCTCGAAGGCGAATCTCAAGAATGGCCTGTGATGAGGTGCTATTTGAATGTGAAAGTAAGCGTCTTTCAGATCCACTGAGAAAAACCAATCCCTCGGGCGAATTTGCGCGAGTATTTGTTTGGTAGTTAACATTTTGAACGATCGCGCCATAAGCGCTTTGTTCAAACGTCTGAGATCTAGGATGGGTCTGAGACCGCCATCCTTTTTTGGTACGAGGAAGTAGCGGCTGTAAAAGCCTGACTCGCCCTGCGCAGGGGGGGACAGTTTCTATCGCCCCCTTTGCAAGAAGGTTTATCAGTTCGGCGCGAAGGACGTGTGTCATTTCGCTTTTCACTTTCGTTTCGACCACGGCGCGAAAGCGCGGCGGTCTGCGAGCGAACTGGAGCGAGTAACCTCGTTTTATTATATTCAAAACCCAATTTGATATGCCGGGGATGGCCTGCCATGCAGCGGCTCGTGCGGCTATGGGTTGAATGTGCTTCAGGCACTGGCCGCCTGTTATGAGGGGACCAGTAGCTCGAGTATGCTGTGCTTGGAACACTGTGGTGACAGCGCTTATTTGTAGGGTTGCGCACTGAGAAGTGGGCACGCGCGCTACATTTAGAGCACCTCCGGCGCGAGCGGGAAGGTGGGCATGAAAGGGGACTCGAGTGTGTTTTTGTGACACTTGGGGGAGTGTGTATACATGTAGGGGTGCGTACTGTGTAGTGGGCACACTGCCTACATAGAAAAAGCTCTTTTTGTGCTTTATTGAGATCGCCGTGAAAACAGCGTTTGTGTGCAGGCGTGCGTGCATTATAACAGGCTCGTTTACTGCAGTATAGACATCTCCAACCGCCTTTAGTGAGGGGATTGGGGGAAGTATGTGAGGTTTCTTGTGTGGTGGTCCGGCCGCAGCGGGACTTAACCACGGTCTTTTCAGCACGAAGGTCAGGAGGGCTTCGGAGGCTCGGGGTTCAGCACAATCCTGGGCCGAGGTCCCCGTCTCTCTGGCGGTTTGCGGCTCGTAGAGCGAGAGCGGTGCTGGGTTTTGGTCGCTGGGCGAGACTGTAAGTCTGGCTGCGATGGCTTCGAGGTCTGAGGGGGCGGCGCATTTCTACGGCGTCCCGCAGCAGAGCTAGAGCGTTTCGGCAGGAAGTGTCTCATTGCTTGTGACGTCTTCTGAGCCTCGTAACCATGGTCTCGGGCGCCGTCGACAGAGGAGAGCGCTGACGAGACAGAAGTTTTCAAGCGTGCGGAGAATGGGGCTTTCCACGACTTCGTGAGTTCATCGTGAACTTCAGGGAAGAAGGGGGCGTTTCTTTGCGGAGGGGCCGAAGGGCGCCCCTGCAAGAACCATTCGTCCAGCCTGCTTTTAGCGGGCTCGTCTGGAGGAGACCAGTCGAGCTGAAGGTCGCTGACAGCCCTTGTAAGCACGCGAGTAAGCTCCGCGTCGATATCAGCGCGTTGTCCGGTGCAGCTGGGGGCTGTAGAGGGGGGGGGGTCCGCAATGGAGCCCGACCATTCCTCACTACTGGACGCGGCGAGAGAAAGGCTGTCGTGTCTGTCCTCTTCCGCCTCAGGCGCTCCGAAGGAGAAGGGGGCGCTGGTGAGCAGAGACTGGCGCTGCTCGTCCACGAAGAGGACAGGCGAAGGAGAGAGAGCGGGCGAGGCACGCGGGGAGTGTTCCGGCGTGAGCTCGCGTTTAGCAGTGCGCTCAGGCATTCTCTGATCGTGGCGTTTCTTACGCGGCACTTGAGAGAGAAGAGGCGGAGCGGGTGGAGCATCGTGGCTGGTTTGAGCTAATCGAGCCCGCAGGGTCGATATAGCCATGTTGTCGCACTCAGGGCAGCCGCCCTTGGAGAGTGCGTTCTCAGCATGCTCGCGGCCCAACACACTAGCTTTATAAAGGATATAGTCACGCCGGATGGCGCAGCAGGAAGCGAGTGCTGAAGGCGGCGTCGAGATGAAGCACGAGCCGACGTCCTCAGATCTGCGTTGCAGTGCTATCCCGCTGAGAGGCTTTTCGACGGCGTGTAGAGGCTTCTCCGGAGAAGACAGCGAAGTGCAGGTGAGATCGCTGAAGGAGATGAAATCTGATCCCTATGGCGAAGCGGTGGCTTATATAGTTCCAGCCACGCCTATTTTGGCGCGCTCTGACGTCCAATGGGCGCGAAGCGCTCCCATTGGTTTGTTCCTCTCCGCCGCCTCACCATAGGTTGCTGCAGTTGCCACAGCACAGCCAATAAGCGCGCGAGCCGCTTCGCTTAGGTCTGCTGTGCTGCAGCACTGCGTTTTACATTATTTAAAAATTAAGGATAATTTTTGGCTTCATATTCTCGAGAAAAGGGGCCCTTTCCCATAGCGTAAGCTAGCTTACGCAGTACGAGAGTACTCTCGAAAGGGAACCATTTAATGTGAAACTTTTCACATTGTGTTTATATTCTAGATTCATATACTTGCCTGTACAAAATATCGTAATAAGGTGTTTACTGAATTTTACCTTTTAATATTCGCATTTTACTACATTATACTTAATGCAAACTGTGTAAAAATAACTGGTGGTCAGTGGAGCAAAGCTTGGTTTTGTCCTCCAGGTGGGCGTTCCTATCACGTGAAAACTATCAATTGCATTCCAAAGAGCTCCGTTATCAGCACCACAGAGGAAAATGAAACCAGATCCATGCTGACTGGCCCGGATCGGCACGGAATGGAATGGTTAAGCAAAGAGAACCGTTTGACCCAATAGTGGAAAAGTTGCTTTTGTTTCTAATGTGGGAGCTGAAGCCTCAGGCTAGTCAATCTAGGATTTTAACTTGCTTGAACTCAACATGGATCCACATAACAGTTGCATCTGCTGTTAGATATTAAGCAGTGTTTACCCACATTACAGCAGTGGCACTGGAAAGCCCTCAAGTCAATTACTAATAAGATCCAATGTAGAATTTTGGCTTTCAATACAGAACGATGAAATAAACAAAAAGCACAAGGACACTGAACTCCCTCTCGAACAGATCTGTACTGCTCTGGAAGTTCTCACTTAAAAAAGTAAACAACAGCACTTAAAACTGAGTAATGAGCTCTGATATTCAGTTACTAATCTTCATGATCTCGGGCAGGAAAATAATAATAAAAAATAATAATAATAGAAGAAATATCACAAATGAGATCCCTTTTAGATCTCAGTTGTGTCAAACAGCAATGACATGAAATTGAGACTATTGTCTGCTCTCAAATGTTATTCTGCAAAAGAGATATCTTGAAATTAATTGTCTGAGCTTTGCCATCCACATCTTTATTCTTTCTGTAGCCTGTATCAACAAAGGTCTAATTTGTTTCTAATTCTCATTTCTGAAGATAGCATTTTTATTTCTTTAATTTAGAAGAAGCATCTGCAATAAAATTGATGCATTAAGCTGCAAACATCTGAGATCTGGGGAAACATCAACACCAGGTAAGACCAGAGAGTATTGTGACTGATTAGAAAGGAGCCACAAGGTGAAATGAATATGCATAAATTATTTGTAAATTACTCATAATCCAAATATGAACATATTCTGGTTAAAATCTGATTTATTTATTTTTTTGCGCCTAAACCCTAAAAATTATGCAATTGTGAGACTGATTAGCATGGAAACACGCACACAGTGATTACATTGTAAGTATTTGATCAGATGTTATTTGTCATTTTGTATCACTGGAAGGGCTTAAAATGAAACAGTTGTTGGATTAGGTGAAGGGTGGGATGGATTTTTGGCATAAAAATGGTTTAGAAACAGTAAATATGATTAACACAACAAATCATGCACAAAATTTAAACTGATGTCCATGTTTCCGATTAGTAGTGGGTAGGTAGTGAGAGTGGCAATCTTTGTACTTTTTAGTTTTTGGATAAGTAGTACATTTACTAAAAACAACAACAATTGCAGAGACACATAACACAAATAAACAGCATGTTACAACACTCCCCAGTCTCAACACATTTAGATTTATCTATAACTAATAACTGTTATTATTAACGCAGCATGACAGGAATAATACTATCCATTTGTAGCAGTATTACTGAGTAAATAATAAGACTCTCAAAACCTCTCCTGCCTGCCAGACAATAGTTAAGTAAATTGAAATGTCAGCGAGAGAACTTTCATAAATGCCTTCTGTCCACTCTTTTCGGTGCCTGCTTGTCTGTGGAATGAAATCACATGAAGCCGATATCAAGTGCAAATCATTCATGGAAAACCAATTTATTTATTTTTGCCCAGCCACCAAGCGGTTGCAGTCTTAATAGAGTACAATAAGTTCTGAAGATGCCAGCTAAGGCATTTGGTTGTTTTTTATTTTATTATTATTTTTAATCTGTGCAGGACCGAATATCATATTTTTTGTGTTGGGACAACAACAGCTTGCAAGGCTGTTTATGTTTCACAGTATGTGGTGAACAATTTTCCTTTTTTATAGTTCTTGAACAAATACCCTCTTAAAGAAGAAAAGCTTTAAGGATTGTTAGCTTAACAACCAGATGGCTTTTAAAGTTAGTTTATCCTCCATATGTGTTGAAAATAGTGGGACCTATAATAAATTTAATCATATATTGTGTGGATTCAAATGTACATATGTTAGCCAGTTGACCATGAGTTATCTAGGACTTCCTCTATTAGAAAGTACGTAGCAGCAGTTTAATAATAACCATCGCAACAAACCTTTGTGTTGTTCTAGCAACGGTTTATTTGGGCACTCCTTTACGGTCTTGGCACATAAATATAAATTGGGTACTTAAGAGGACATTTAATCCACAAATGAAAATTCTGTCAACAATTACTCACTTCCGCCTTTCTTGTCATGGAGCACAAAAACAGATGTTTAGCAGTGTGTTTATGCAGCTTCGAACATAACTCTTTTTCAGTTCCACACCGAAAAAACAATGGTGGAGAAACAATTTTTACTCAGCAATTAATAGCAAGTTTTACAATTAATTTATGAAGAAATGTCAAGTAAACCTCGAATTAAGCATAAAAAATTTAAGTAAAACATACTCCAGTAATCTTCAAATCCAATCTACAGTCTTTATGTCACTCTTCTTTTTGAAGATTGTTCAGCATCTGAGAGTAAAGCTGGCCACTTTTCTAACACCCATCTGTCTGCAGGACCTTTTTAATATCTTCAAACTGACAGCGGCTGTCGGCTGGCTAATCACCCCTGACCCCTTTGAAGACACCTGACTGCATCTTATTTTAGAAACTGCAAGCTTATGTTAAACTGTTCCTGTCTTATTCAGGAGCTTCAGGAATGCACAGTTTTCACAGGTATACAGCTTTTTTTTTTTTTTTTATTATTTTCTCTCTCAAAGTGAGAGTGAGCTGGGGCTAATTGCTTTTACAATTAACACTGAGGTCTGTATTATAAAAGGCAAACTAGATAAAGTTTGTCCAGATGTGAAAAAGTTTATAATTAAGATAGGATTTAGCATAATTTAACATTGTTAGAATATTTTAGCATGTTTTTCACATTGCTAACATGTTTCTGGCATAATTGGCATGTTGCTAACAAGTCATTAGCATGCTTAGCGTTTTGTTAGCATGTTTTAACATTATTAGCATGATGTTAACATGTTTTAACATGATTAGCATGATGGTAGCATGTTGCTAACATGTTTCTAGAATGATTAGCATGTTAAGATATTTAGTAGGCTGTTGTTAGCATACCATTAACATGTTGGTATCATGTTGTTACCATGATTAGCATGTTGATAGCATGTTTGTAGCTAGCATTATTAACGTGGCTATTATGATTATTTGTTTTCTCTAGCAGTGGTTTTATATGTTGGTTTCAAATATCTAGTTCAAAACAGTCTTAAATTAGCTTAAATAGCTGTTTGGTAACAAGAGAACACAATAAAACTGCATTGGCATACAAGCAAGAATCAAGTATATAATGAAGGCAGATTTTAGATTTTAATTCCAGGTGGGTTTAGCTGCATCAAAAAAGAAAAGAAAATGCACACCAGAATAATATTGTATACAGTACAGGACATGGAAATCTAAAAGAACAATAAAATAATATATGATGGCCAAAACAGTGGTTTAATATTTTTATCATTTAAATTTCTGCAGTTTCATAATTTTAGTACTGCTTAATTATAGCTGAAATGCCTATAATAAACCCATAATCCACATAATCAGGTTTCTTGTGTGACAACTTACCCCATTTACTGTAGTGTAAGTATTATGAAATCAAAATGAACCCAATGTACGCATCTTTTTGTGCATGCAATTAAGCTAAAAATACTAATAGTTACAGTTAAGAATGAGTTCGATATGTCAAGGCACTGGCGTCAGCCTAATCAGATTTCATAATGATAAACTGAGATCATGAGACGCGTGTTTAATGTGTTCTTAATATTAACACATTGTTAAACTAACAATGTATTATAAGGCCATTTAGAATTAAACCATGCAAACAAAACAGATGTTTGGGAGGATATGGTTACTGAACCATAAGCCCCTCATTTAAATTTGATTCAATCAGAACAGTCCCAAGTACATTAGCAATAGGATGAACACTGACTGAAGTTTTATAAATAGGCTAATAAAAGGTGCTCATTTTGCTTGCACTGGTTGCATTTAGAAGGCACTTAAGAGTATCAAAGAGTACACAGCTCACAAGTCATAAGATTGTATGAGCATGGGGTGTGTCCTTGTTCACTGAAGACACACCCCAAACTTGTTTACCCCACATGACCTTTTTTTCCCCCAACACAGTCTGTCCCAATGAAAAATGTTCCCAGATTCTTGGGGAAATCAGGTCCTCATGGGAAAATAATACTTTGCAGAGTTCGACTAGGCCCTCACATCTTTGCATTTTCACACTATGAATGTGAGAGAGGTCATTTAGTCCACATGCTAACCAATTTGTATGGTTTGACAGTCACATGTGCATTCAGTTCAGCAACAATAAGATACTCGTTAACTTTAATGAAGTGCCTCTTGTTTAAAATGAATGAATGAATTTGTCTCTTATTTAAGGAACACAAATCTGCATCATGAAACAACAATATACAAAAATATTAAATAGAAAGTAATACATGATGTAACGGTTATAAGTTTTAAAGGATGTTCAAGCCGAGTTCAAAAGCCCCAAAGAAAATCATTGTGACTCATGCTTCAGTTTGTGAAAACAAACAAAAAGTGCATTCACAATAAGGCACTTACTACAGAGGTCTATGGGGAATGGCATAGCACTGGAATAGAGGTCGAAATACCCACCATTATAAAGTATAACCATATAGAAAAACTCTTGTTTTGAAACAGATTTCCCAAACACTGCCCCATCAGGTCACTGGCCCTGTTTAGACCTGGTACAAAGATGTGTTTTGGTTGATCAGATCTCTAGTGGATAAGGGAGACATTCCTGTTCACACGTGATGTTTTAATTCATCTCTTCTGTCCACTTTCATCCACTTCTGCTCTGATTTCTTATGAGAGGTGGGTCTGTAGGCCAATATATGTGCTTTTTCTGATCTTTCGATCTAATTTGTGAAATAAGCTTGCAACTATTTATACATGAGCGAACATATTTTAAATCTAGTAAAGCACTGGGAGAGAGAGAGTGAGAAAACAATTGTTACTTATAAGTTGTCAGCAAGTTCTTCAATCCTTTTAAGGGTATTCAGAACATACAAATCAGAAAATATAAGTAGCTATAAAATTATAGTATAAAATGATATATACAATTACAAAACAAAACACAAATTATAATTGCATTCATTATAAACAACATTGGCCTTTTAATATCTAGCTTTTCTACAATTGATATGTTGTGTGTGCGCAAGAGGCTTCGGCACGATCACGGATGTTGATCTTATCACAACGGAACATTTTTTAATATTCTGTAATTTTTTGTCATAAAGATAGGAGTAAGAAGCTATTTACTTTTATTTATGTATACTCACAATCAGGGCCTGACTGGGACGCTGTTTCAGACTGGGAAATCTCACACTCATCCAGGCCACACAGGAAAAAAAGGGGGCCAAAATTGTACCTTTTGGGGTACAACAGCTTGATGCTGTAGCAGTACTCTTAAAATGACATCTTTGTACATATTTACCCCTAATAGGAACATATTAGTACCTTGGCGTAGTAATTAATACCCTTAAAGGGTTACTCCACCCCAAAATGAAAATGTTGTCATTAACCACTTACCCCCATGTCGTTCCAAACCCGTAAAAGCTCTGTTCGTCTTCGGAACGCAATTTAAGATATTTTGGATGAAAACCTGGAGGCTTGAGACTGTCCCATAGACTGGCAAGTAAATAACAGTATCAAGGTCCAGAAAAGGTATGAAAAGTTGTCATCAGAATACTCCATCTGCCATCAGAAGTGCAATCTGGGTTATATAAAGTGACGGGAACACTTTTTGTAAGTGAAGAAAACAAAATAATGACGTTATTAAATAAATCCTTTGTCAACGGTCTCCTCTGTGTCATTCCATATCACCGTGCTGCGTGTGCTCTTCTGTGTCCTCCGCCCCACAAGGACGCGC
Source organism: Carassius carassius (assembly GCF_963082965.1). Lineage (NCBI taxonomy): Eukaryota > Metazoa > Chordata > Actinopteri > Cypriniformes > Cyprinidae > Carassius > Carassius carassius. The sequence goes on along the minus strand of NC_081797.1, from coordinate 10,998,240 downwards.
TGTTTCTATGTGTATTTAGCTTTGATTTGAAATAATACAATAACCCTTTAAGGTACTGATGTGTAGGTCTACCTTTTAGGGGTAAAAAAGGAACAAATATCTCCTTTTAAAGGCCATCTTTCAATATAATTTTATAACTTAATTTATACAGAATATTGTATGAAAATGTAAATTTAAAAAGACGTACATAAGAATACATATGTTTTACAACACCCACGGGCAGAAATTAAGGAAAAAAAGTGCCTATTCTAAGCTACGCGCCAAAAAACCGCCTTTTCCCAGAGAACGCGTCATATGACGTAACGACAGGCAAACATAGGCGCTGCAGCCCTGGTTCTCAGTGTGGGTTTACGTAGTCTGAGAGGTGGAAACAGAAAATAGAGATTGTCGTTATCGTTATTATAGTTATAGTAGGTTTGAGTTGTCACAATGGTGAATTCTTGTGTTTGTTTTGGATGCAACAACTCCAACTTCTCTGGCCATCGGGTCCACCGATTTCCAAACAAGAAACACAAAGATTTCCGTGCTTGGATACGTTTCGTCCAGGCAAAGAGAAGCAATTTCGCTGCCTCCTCGTTGACTAGACACACGGTGGTATGTGAAAAACACTTCACACCGGACAGCTACAACCAAGGAGATCTTATGGAATTTCGCATGGGATTTCGACGAAAAGAGTGGGTTAGGCTGGCAAATGGAGCTGTGCCATCGGTGCATGCAAGTCCACCTGCAAAATCTGGCGGGAGTGAAGAGTCTAACGTTAATGTTAGCACTAGCAGAGACTCTGCGCGTCGAAAACGGGAGCTTTGCACAGTAAGTCTTATAATACCATATACAAATTGTTGCATCGAAATGTAGCTCTGCATGTAATCTCTGCAAATGTATTTTTCTTGACGTTATAATGGATTAGTCTTGGCATGGCACGAAAGCCCGCCTAGCTGCCGTCAGCTTACTCTTGTTACACCCCGTGAGGCTGCACATGAGCCTCCTGCCACTTATTTTATTGAGCTATTAAGACAGGGTTCCAGAAAATTTAATTTTTTTTAATTACAATTTTATGTGGTCGCATTCGCATATTACTACTCGGTTGAATTCACGCATGAATTTTCCTGCATTTAACTTGTTTTAGCGCCCGCCAAATTGATTTTTTTGTCCCGCCAAAGTCTTATTTGATCGGTGAGTAATGTAGATGAAACGCTGCCCTTGTGACAGGGCGCATGTTTGACTGAAAGAAAGAGCGCGCACTTTTCACCGTCTCCAAAACGCATCCAAGTAATTCTTTACAATATTAGTTTTCTTAGTTAAATCGGATTTGCCTTGGTTTTCTTTGACTAATCGAAGCTGGTATCAACAAGGCACATGCAAGGGAATGCAGCTCGGGAAGATTTTGAAAAGATTAACAGTCTTTTAAATAATGCATGAATGGGGGATTTTCATGAAAGGACTACATTTTTTAGAGTTCAAAGTTGTGATCTCGGTCTGTTTTCAGATTATGGGAGAGAGTGCTGCCAGCAAAGACGGGCGGGTGCAACTGCCACTTCAGATCCTGATGGAGATGGAGACATCTCTACAATGGACCCTGAGCCAGAACTGGTCCATCGTGGATCACAGTGCAACATAAGATGTTTACATTGTTCATTAGGTAGTTAGCTTATATATCTAGCATTCAACATACATGCCATAAACAATCACAAATAAGGATTACGTCAAAAAATGTCATGATCTCCATGGTTACTATTTTGTCATTTCCACTTTTCAGACAGTAAACATTAAAAATTAAGAACTTCATAATGTTAGAAAAATACATTTTTACTGGGTTGCATTAGATAGTGCATGTGTTGTTACCAATGAATGTACAATTGGTGAACAATTATTAAGATGAATCTCTTTCATCTAAGGTGTTCAGGTAAAGCCTCAGATGGTGGATGTGGGGACTCAAACCGAAAGGTTTGAGCATCGCAGATCAACTCCACTGGCCAGTCCTGAACAAAGTGATGATGAATGGTCATTTTCTGATATTGTCAACCATTCTGGTGATATGTCATGGAGTCCAGGGGAGGAGATGTTGAGAGAGTCCTCTGAGGAGGAACCAGAAGAGCTGGAATCTCTCAGTGACCCAAAGTAAAAACCTTTTTATTAATGGAAACTGTTTCTGATGTCATAGTCAGAATTAATGAGTGTTTTCCTTTTCTTGTTTTCAGTGCTGTTGACAAGTTCATTGTTTGCCAGAGGCAGTTGCTGTCCTTGTTCACAGTTTGCCCTGCATGCTGTGGAGAAACCCAGGGACGCATAATGCACCCGGAAGGAACTTTCATAAAAGTCAAGCAGGTAATGTCTTAATTGTCAACTGTCTATGAGGAGCTGAATTATAGTCTGTGAATGTACAGTATGTATATTCATTATTTGTGTCTTAACTATACAGGTTTTTTACTGGCTCATCTTAAAGCTGCTTGAGTATTGAATCTTCTATCATCTTTCAGGCCTGCGGAACTTGTGGCTATGAGCGTTACTGGCAAAACCAAGAGAAGGTGCATCGAAACATGCCTGCCTGCAACCTTTTACTCAGCGGTGCCATCCACTTCTCAGGTTGCATGGCTACTCAGACAATCAGGATGCTGAAGCTGTTTGGACTGCAGTGCATAAGTCCCGGCACTTTTTTCCGCCATCAGCGCTATTACACTATCCCTACCATCGTGCAGGCCTGGAGGAATGAGCAGAGTGGGATCATCAGGGAGTTGAAGGAGACTGGGGGTGGATTGATCCTGTCTGGTGACTGCAGGTAGAATGGTCCAGCTCACGTCACTGATGTAGAACAGGTCAATGTGTTTTTGCATTAACCTATAAATGTAACTGTTTTAGACGTTCTTAGATCAGATTCTCCTGGACACTGTGCCAAGTATGGTAGCTACTCCTTGATTGAGGATCGAATTAACAAAGTTTTGGATGTTCAGCTTGTCCAAGTAAGTTGATGTCACACAGAAATCTTGTGTCTGATTTAGTTACTGATATTACAGTTACTGTTCAGTAATAATCAGTTGGTTTTACAGAGCTCAGAAGTCCCAAGCAGCTCTTGGTGTGAGCTAGAGGGTCTAAAGCGGAGTATGCAGTTCCTGATGGACCAAGACATGCAAGTGTCTGCTCTGATAACAGACAGAAATCGGCAGGTAATGATGCTAGGAGAGATCTAAAGCTGAACAGCATTGACAGGCACAGTATCACTCAAAATCAATTCTATAAAATCAATTTGTGTTTTAGGTGGCCAAGTGGGTACGTGAGAAAATGTGTTCAGAAGGAACAAAGCATTTCTTTGACGTCTGGCATATTGGGAAAAGTATGTATTGTGATGCTGGTAGTTCTATATAACAGACTTGTTTTTGTAGTTAAATTCACTTTCCTAATAATTAATTTGCTCTGCTCTGTTTGTCTGCTCTGGAACAGGTGTACAGAAAGCACTGGATGCTGCTGCAAAAGAGAGGGACTGTGAGGATCTGAAGCTGTGGAGGCCTGCCATTATCAACCATCTCTATTGGACCGCAGCTTCCACCCCTACAGGAGATCCAGATGAGATGCAGGCAAAATCGCAGAGTATGATAAATCATGTACAGGACATACATGAACACAGCTCTCCAGCATTTACCAGCTGCGCACATCCACCGTTGGAAGGAGAGGCAAGAAACAAGGAGTGGCTGGAACCAGGTACAACATAATAGCCTATGTTAAAAGATGTCAAATGTTTTGAGGCTAAACTTTTTTCAGTGCTTGTAAATTTTAGTTTGGTTTTATCAATACGTAACCCCATGTGTACTAATAATTACTTGTGTTATGAAATGCGAGAGATTATATGACAGAATACGTTTTATTCAGGATCACCAGCAGCCACTAAACTGGAGAGTGTAGCTGCCAGGAAAGCACTGGTAAAGGATATTCGACAATTGTCACCTCAGCATCAGACATTCTCCCTGGAGGCCTACCATTCCCTTATTCTGCACTTTGCTCCCAAACACACTGGCTTTTCTTTTCTTGGGATGTACAGCAGGTAGTGTTATCACTTAAAAGTATCGATACTAATAAAATTAGTTTTTTTTTGTTTTTTTCAATTTCAGGAAATTATGACAGAATGAATATGGCTAAAAACTAATGCAGTCTTGTATAGCAGACCAAAATGTTATAGATTGATAACAGCATTACATATTGTTTGCAAAAAAATAATTGCAAAGATGAGTCATTGTCTTATACCCATTTGAACTGAAAACATTAATGTCATATTTCTGTTGCATTTCACTGCATTGGGTTAGCTTTGGAGACCTAATGTTTTATCTACTTATCTCGTACAGACTTCTCTTGGCAGCCCTACATTTCAATAGTAATGGCAACAGAGATGTAGCGCGTACTAGTGAGGGTGAGGTACGCTACGCTGTTCGCTACCCACGGTTTCGGAAAGGTGGGTAGTCCACCCCATCAAGGAGAAACCATCTTACGGTTAGTAGTTTCACTTAGTTTTTCAATATCTTTTTTGTGTGAATCTATCTTTATGCGAGTCATCCATGTTACTAAATGTTTTCTAAACATTTCTCTCCTCAAGGATACGCAACAAATCTTATGGTCTCTCTGGTAGAGGAATACTGCAAGTCACCACAGGCCCTACAAGAAAGCAGTGCCGTCTTGTCCTCTGCTGCACCGCCCCCCCTCACCTCTTCCGTCCAGAAGGTTGCCAAGGATGAGGCAGTCAGCCTCCATCTCGCACGACACTCACGTTTTAACATGTAATAAAAGATCAATTGTACCAGTACAGTTTGTTTCACTATGTATTTATTAATCGTCTTCCAAGCGGGGCCACTGGAAACCTTTGTATGTTTGTCCCTCCTCTGCAAACTGCCTCCTTATTGCTGACACAACACATGAAGGTATGGCTTTCCTAATGTTCCTGCCTATTATTCCGTACGCCCAGCGGACAACCTGCCTGTATGCTGTGTATCGGAACTGCCTGTGGTGTAGATTGGGACATAATTACATTTTGATCATACCATGTTTTCATAGTAAACAATTCCAATGGTAAATATTGCATGTCCTGTTGGCTGATATTCTACTGTACTACACAACACCAAAGTTGTTTTTATAGGAAGTATATGGAAACCACTGAGTTTAAAAACCTGCTTAACAGGATTTACTATTTTGGTGTAGAAAAGCTGTTTCTTTGAATTGCAGTGTGAAATAATTTTTGCTCAAAACCTACTCTGGTCTGCTGGCTTGAAGAGGGCCATGCTCCTGTCTGAAGTTCATGTATGCTATCTGCAGCACAAAAGGATTCAGACAGGATGCTTCAAACCCTGGATGGAGTGTGAGGCAGGTAATGTCTTCTGGGGGATCTAGGTTTTGGACAAGGGACCAATAGGCGTCGACCTCCCTACAGCACACACTCTCCACTGCTGATGGCATAGCCTCACATCTACCACACAAGCACCTGTTAAACAAATGTGCTAAGATAAACTCACTCTCCTTCCCTCCTTGTAGCTCTAATGGTTGGTGTAAGACCTTGTAAGAAACGACATGTAGACTACTTACTTCCTAAAACTTGGGTAAATATGCACTGTAAAAAGACACACCCCCTGTACAGTATAGGCTGTCAATTAGATGCATTTATCTGCATGCCTTACAACCAGTATCCCTTCACATGACAATAAAAGATCCTTGTTACAATGACTGTATTTACATGAACAGCATATTCCCGTCCTAGCCGGAAGACTAACCGCTTTCATACACGTACTCCACAGTACATGTGAGCTCATTTACATAATGTCCGTCGGAAATACTAAGGTGAGTAGTATAACAGCCGACTAAGTTCGGAATTCCAGCTGTCCGGTTATGTTGTTTAGATATACGGCCCAAACGCTTGACATCTGCAGAAGCAGAACATGCGGACACCTAGGTCTAAAAGCAGTTACTGATTAAAAATCAGTTAGCAATTTCTACAAAATTTCACATTAAACTGTGTTGAATAGAAATGCACAGAATTTCTATCCCTATCCAGACTAGCTGACCGTCACATATGTAAGCTATAGCCTACATCCTACAACATTCATTTAAAATCTGGGATCTAAATTAATTATTTTAAGACACATGTTGCTGGCATAAATGGTTACAATCTACATGGATGCTTGAAAAACAACAAAGTCGACAGCAATATTGCTAAATATGATTTATTAAAAATACTGCAATGTGTTAAACATGGAGACGTTAGCCACAATTGGCTTTAGCCTGTGGTCAATCACCAAGACACCTGCCCAATTCTCAACCGATTCTCCTCACACCACAACTCTATCTCTCTCCTCTGTCCATTTACCCTTCCCCTTAACTCTGCCTGACCCCTCTCTCGCCTAGGCGGCTCGTAATTATACGGCAATGGCCCATCGTAAGAGTTGACATTTATCCCTACTGCAACCTCTTCACTGTCTGACTCCATTACGAAGAGACGATGTTTACCGGCCGTTGCGTCACTTCCGATCAGAGCGTTTTAACAACGGAAGTAATTTTACTCACAATTTCTTTTAAAAAACTGTTTTAATGCACATTTATGATTAATTTCTTCACGCAAGTCGAATTCCTACACTATTTATCTACACGTTCATTCACAAGGATCTTCAACTTGAAAGATAGGCTTTAAGAGTACTTCTACAGTAACAAGCTGTTGTACAACAAATGGTGAAATTTTGGCCCCTTTTTTTCTGTACAGTATATAGCCTATACAGCCACAACAAATTCCAAAACCACAGACAACTCTATTATTTGGATGGCCATCACATAAAAATTTCTAAACCCTTTGTCTAAGGCCGTGGAAACTAATTAAAAGTTTGACTTTTGCACTGCACTTCCCTTTTCTTCATTTTGCCCAATATATCTGCCCCACACACCCCCCCCCCCCCCCCCCCCCCCACACACACCCTTTTCTTACCTGTCACTTCTTCCCCAGCAGGTCTACTGTTATGAACAAAACTGTATTTACCTTGTTGAAAACATTTCAATATATTGTTAGCACAGAATGTTATTTATCTTAAAATGACTTAAATACCCTAGATGTAACAAACCTATATTACATACAAATATACACTACCAGTCAAAAGTTTTTGAAGAGTAAGATTTTTTTATGTTTTTTAAAGAAGTCTTTTCTGCTCACCAAACCTGTATTTATTTGAGCCAAAGTACAGCAAGAGCAGTAATATTGTCACAGTGTCTGGGTTGTGTTCCCTGGGTTTCCACTAGGTGTCCTCCTTTCTCACGGTGTCTGTCTCCTTATCAGTTCCTGTTCCCTTATTTGGTCACCTTCCTGCTGTTTAGTAATTGATTGTTCCCCACCTGTCTCCTGTTCCCTCATTATCCTTCTGTGTATTTATACCCGGTCTGTCTGAGTCTGTGTCACGGAGTCCTTGTTTAATGTCCTATAGTTATTCATGTCCATCGCTTCTTGCCTTGCCTTGCCTTGCCTTGCCTTGCCTTGCCTTGCCTTGCCTTGCCTTGCCTTGCCTTGCCTTGCCTTGCCTTGTCTTCTTGTTCTTGTTCTGTTTATGTTTGGATATTCCGGTTTTGACCCTGCCTGGACTGTTTACCCCTTTGGATTACCCTTTGAATAAATAACTTACCTGCAATTGGTTCTATCTCCGTGCCTCATTGGATCCCTGCCGTGACAGAAGGACTCCGTCATTCTAGGAACCAGCGGTATGTCGTCTTTCCGTTCCCCAGCCAAGATGGCGGAGCGGCGAGCCAAGTATCTTAGGTTGATCGCCCTCCGCCAAGAGGGAAATGAAGTGGGTGCCCAGGCTCAGGTGTTCTGGTCCCTGGCCGAGGGCATGGGCTACAATGATGCGGCCCTCAAGGACTATTTCAATGGCGGACTGGAATTCTGGGAATTCGTGCGCTACCTGCAGCATCGGCTTCGGTGGGATGCCCCAGCCACTTCTGTCTCTTCCGGCGGGGTGGTCGTCAGCCCAGCGCCACTGCCCAGGATGGCAACCAGCCAAGCGCCACAACCCAAGATGGCAGCCAGTCCAGCACCACTGCCCAGGATGGCTACCAACCAAGCTCCACAACCCAAGATGGCCACCAGTCCAGCACCACTGCCCAGGATGGCTACCAGCCAAGCGCCACAGCACAAGATGGCCGCTAACCCAGCGCCAATGCCCAAATTGGCCACCGTTCCAGCGCCACAGCCCAAGATGGCCGCCAGCCCAGCGCCAATGCCCAAATTGGCCACCGGTTCAGCTCCACAGCCCAAGATGGCCGTCAGTCCAGCGCCACAGCACAAGATGGCCGTCAGTCCAGCGCCACAGCGCAAGATGGCCGCTAACCCAGCGCCAATGCCCAAATTGGCCACCGGTCCAGCGCCACAGTACAAGATGGCCGCCAGTCCAGCGCCACAACCCCAGGTGGCCGCCAGCCCAGCACCACAGTACAAGATGGCCACCTGTCCAGAGTCATGGCCCAAGATGGCTGCTTGCCCAGCGCCGCTGCACTGGATGAGAGTCTCAGCTGACCCTCCGGAGTCGAGTCAGGTGCCAGTTGACCCTCCAGAGTCGAGTCAGGTGCCAGTGAACTCTCCAGAGTCGAGTCAGGTGCCAGTGAACTCTCCAGAGTCGAGTCAGGTGCCAGTGAACTCTCCAGAGTCGAGTCAGGTGCCAGTGAACTCTCCAGAGTCGAGTCAGGTGCCAGTGAACTCTCCAGAGTCGAGTCAGGTGCCAGTGAACTCTCCAGAGTCGGGGCTAGTCACCGCTGATCCTCCAGAGTCGGGGCTAGTCACCGCTGATCCTCCAGAGTCGGGGCTAGTCACCGCTGATCCTCCAGAGTCGGGGCTAGTCACCGCTGATCCTCCAGAGTCGGGGCTAGTCACCGCTGACCCTCCAGAGTCGGGGCTAGTCACCGCTGACCCTCCAGAGTCGGGGCTAGTCACCGCTGACCCTCCAGAGTCGGGGCTAGTCACCGCTGACCCTCCAGAGTCGGGGCTAGTCACCGCTGACCCTCCAGAGTCGGGGCTAGTCACCGCTGACCCTCCAGAGTCGGGGCTAGTCACCGCTGACCCTCCAGAGTCGGGGCTAGTCACCGCTGACCCTCCAGAGTCGGGGCTAGTCACCGCTGACCCTCCAGAGTCGGGGCTAGTCACCGCTGACCCTCCAGAGTCGGGGCTAGTCACCGCTGATCCTCCAGAGTCGGGGCTAGTCACCGCTGATCCTCCAGAGTCGGGGCTAGTCACCGCTGATCCTCCAGAGTCGGGGCTAGTCACCGCTGATCCTCCAGAGTCGGGGCTAGTCACCGCTGATCCTCCAGAGTCGGGGCTAGTCACCGCTGACCCTCCAGAGTCAGGGCTAGTCACCGCTGATCTTCATGAACAAGGACAAGTCACCGCTGATCTTCATGAACAAGGACAAGTCACCGCTGATCTTCATGAACAAGGACAAGTCACCTCTGATCTTCATGAACAAGGACAAGTCACCTCTGATCTTCATGAACAAGGACAAGTCACCTCTGATCTTCATGAACAAGGACAAGTCACCTCTGATCTTCATGAACAAGGACAAGTCACCTCTGATCTTCATGAACAAGGACAAGTCACCTCTGATCTTCATGAACAAGGGCAAGTCACCATTGATCTTCATGAACAAAGGCAAGTCACCATTGATCTTCATGAGCAAATACAAATCACCAATGATCTTCATGAGCAGGGTCAGGCCAGCACCAATCTTCTGGAGTCCAGTAAGGACACCAGGGAATTACCAGAGTTTCGTCGTCCCGTTGGTCCAGCCGCACGGAGGTCTGCTCCGCCTTGGGGGGCTCTGGTCCTGACCACATGGCTGTGGGGGTCTTCCGCTCCGCCCTGGAGGACTCTGGCTTCGTCCACAAGGACGTGGTGGTCTTCTGCTCCGCCCTGGGGGACTTCCGTCCTGACCACACGGTTGTGGTGGTCTTTTGCTCCGCCCTGGGGGGCTTCCGTCCTGACCACACGGTTGTGGTGGTCTTCTGCTCCGCCCTGGGGGGCTTCCGCCTTGACCACACGGCTGTGGTGGTCTTCTGCTCCGCCCTGGGGGGCGCCACATGATGTCCTTATGGATTTCTGTTTTGTGTTTCTTGGTTTCTGTTATGTTTCTGTCTGTTCCCCTCAGTGAGTCTGGCCCTCCGTCCCTCCCCCTGAGCCTCCACCTGTCCGCCTCCCTCCTGGTCTGTGTCATGTCTTGTCGTGGAGCGTCTGGGAGCCGCTCCGTAGAGGGGGGGTCCTGTCACAGTGTCTGGGTTGTGTTCCCTGGGTTTCCACTAGGTGTCCTCCTTTCTCACGGTGTCTGTCTCCTTATCAGTTCCTGTTCCCTTATTTGGTCACCTTCCTGCTGTTTAGTAATTGATTGTTCCCCACCTGTCTCCTGTTCCCTCATTATCCTTCTGTGTATTTATACCCGGTCTGTCTGAGTCTGTGTCACGGAGTCCTTGTTTAATGTCCTATAGTTATTCATGTCCGTCGCTTCTTGCCTTGCCTTGCCTTGCCTTGTCTTCTTGTTCTTGTTCTGTTTATGTTTGGATATTCCGGTTTTGACACTGCCTGGACTGTTTACCCCTTTGGATTACCCTTTGAATAAATAACTTACCTGCAATTGGTTCTATCTCCGTGCCTCATTGGATCCCTGCCGTGACAAATATAGTGAAATATTTTTACTATTTAAAATAGCTGCTTTCGATTAGAGTATATTTTAAAATGCCATTTATTCCTGTGATCACAAAGCTGATCATTACTGCAGACTTCAGTGTCACATGATCCTTCCGAAATCATTCTAATCTGCTGATTTGGTGTTCAAGAAACATATTTGTTGTTATTATTATTATTATTATTAATAGTTTGAAAGTGATGTTGATACATTTCACTGTTTCTTCAGGCCGCTTTCTCTCTTTCATTCGAGTCCCGTGCATTGGTTTTGTTCGGAACCATTTTTCAGAAGACGTGAACTGATTTGTATAGTGCAGCACTGCCAGTCAAGACTACTGATTTATGATTTATTATCTGATTTATTATCGATTTATTATCAAATGACAAAATCTGAAATGATCACTTTGGTACATTGAGAAGGCATAAATATAAAATACAACATAGAATATCGTTTATATGTAGTGCTTCAATTCTGCTTTGTTATGAAGGACTCTCTCATTCGCTTGCTCGCTCACTCTCACTTGTGCGTGTGAGAGAAAGCCACGGCTAGTTGTGCGCCTTTACACTAGTTTATGGTACACCAAATAGACAAACACAGGTGGGCTGTGCATCCATTTAGATGAACTGAAAAAGAGCACAGATAGCTTGATGGAGAGTGAAATTCTGAAGCGCTCAGTCGGAGTATTCGGCGAGTGAAAATATATCTGAGCTAAACTTATACTCTGCCTCCAACTCACACACTGTTGAGTAAAATCTGATAATTTATTAGTCATTGGCTAATGTTAGACATCATTTAGGCACCCAGAGTGAAGATTTAGTCGCATATGCGAGTAATTTACTCGCAATGTAGAGGGTTGTCTAACATACAGGAGAAATTTTGGGTATAGCTGCTGCTCCTCTGCGTCGAAAGGAGCCAGTTGAAGTGGTTTGGGTATCTACTCAAGATGTCACCTGTCTCCTGGTGGTATTTCGGGCATGTCCAACTGGGAAGACACCCAAAAGTAGAACTAGGACATGCTTGAGGCATTATGGGGGGAAAGAATGTATGGGTGGTCCTATTTAACCTGATGCTAAAGCAATCTGGTCCCAGATAAGTGCTAGAAGAATGGATGGACTTCACAATATTACAGTTTTTACCATATTTTTGATCAAATACATGGACTCTTGGTGAGCACAGCAGACTTTTAGCAATGTGTTAATAGTACATCGGTATATTAAAGGGAAAGTTCACCTAAAAATGAAAATTCTGTCAGCAATTACTCACCCCCGTGTCATTCCAAACCACCTTTAGAACACAAACTAAGATATTTTTTATAAAATCTGAGAGCTTTCTGACCCTCTACAGACAGCAACGCAACTACTAAATTCAAGGCCCTGACATAGTAAGGACATTGTTAAAATAGTCCATGTGAGAAGCTACAGGAATCATTTCCTGTGTCAGCAGCACCACACGCTTACGTCGTGGTACTCTCCTGAACGCATGAAGACTGACATGGAAGAGAAGAAACTGTTGAATAAAGACAAGTATTCTCGTAACTTCATAACATTACGGTTGAACCACTGATGTCACGTGAACTATTTTAACACTGTCCTTACTACCTTTCTGAGATATGAGAAAGAATGGATTATACAAAAAATAGATACGAGGACATTTTTTTAAGTTAAAAAATTACACACAGTATGCACAAGGAAACCAGAAAGAGAGTTGAAATGGAACAAACTCTACTTTAGACAGTTTTACAACATTGCTGTACAAAGAAATTTATATAAGTACTTAAAAATATTCTTATGATAAGATTTTAGGTATTGCATGGCCCCATAGATTTCAACTGTAAGTACATTAATGTAAATGCATTTTACTTGCTTTCACAAACAGATGAACAGATCCAACTTATTATTTTTTGTCATAATTGCAAGTTACAGCAAGTCATAAATGTGCTCCATAGAACTTAAGTTAACCCAAAGTATTTCTTCAAGTATGCTTCACATTTCTCTGCTATTTGTATCTCAGATTCATCACAAACTCATGACATTCCAGGGATTTATAAAAAATAAAAACATCAGTTAACACGCTATATATAGCAAATACCGGTCTGTGAAATCGCTTAAGCCGGGTCATTTGGGATTTTGACTTTCTGCTTAAACAAAAGAGAAGCTTACATAGCAAAATAGGGCACAGAGCACAACAACAGCAAGTTCAACAGCAAAAGTGTCTTTCAAGCTGAAATGTAATTTATTTCAATGTTAAAGTACTTTTAAGGCTGTGTATTTGTAAATACAGACAACTACCATTTTTAGGCCGATTAAGGCCCCCAAAATGTGTAAAAACAGTGTCAAAACATTACCGATTGTTTGAATATACAGATCTGTCAGACAACAGTTGGCTCAACCAATATGGAGATCACAATATGACAAAACTAATTAAATTTGTATTTTGTAAATTTGAACTATTGACATTTTAGGTAGGTTAGCATTCTCAGCATGTGAAACATTTGTCTAAACCAGTGGTTCTCAACCTTTTTTACTTCAAAGACCCCATTCTCTCCAAATCAATACATACTTTGCAGAAATGTCACTGCAGATATTCTTTACAACTTAAAAGTAGCTACTTAAAAGTACGTAAACCTTAAGTAAAGAGTAACTTAATAAATAATCACAAGTCACCGTGCCATACCAAACAAGACCACAGGTCTTTAATGCCATAAAAATATTCAGTTGTGTTAAATTTCAAATGTTTAATATTCCAGTTAAAAAATCTTATCCGAACTGTTCAATGCCACATAATATTTAGTTTTGTTAAATGACACTTGTCAATAATTCAAATGAACACAATACAAATTCAATTAGTTTTGTCATATTATAAGTTAGTTCGTTAGTTCATTTATAAAGCACATATAAAAACAACCACCAAGGTTGACCAAAGTGCTGTACATTAGACACAATACATAAAAAGAGAACTTCAAACAGCAAAGTAAAATACAAACAGTAAAATGTATTCGTTGTTAAACGCCATAGATAAAAAATAAAAAGATTTAGCTTTGATTTAAACACAGAAAGAGATGAGACTGTTCGAATTGACATTGGTAAGCTGTTCCCTAGTTTGAGTCTAACACTTGCAAAGGCTCTGTCCCCTCTATGTTTTAGCTTAGTCCTACACACAGAGAGTTATCCAAGATCCCCAGACCTAAGTGACCTAGCTGGGTTATGGGGGATACCAAAAACAGAAAGGTAGCCTGGAACTAAGCCATGTAAACATTTGTAAATGAAGACTAATAATATGCTCCATAAACCAATAGTGTGAGTTTGGGGTGGGGCCATCTATTTGACTGACCAGTGGCAGACAGAGGAAGCACTCAGGGAGACGTGTTTGACAACAGCCAGTACGTTGCGTGTATCTTATGCATTTCATTATTTTGTTGTTTATTTACAGTGAAGTCTTAAAATGTGATAAAACTGGGTTGCTTAGTCTCTTCTATTATTTAAAATTTATCTGAATGTTCCAAGGCAGTTGATCCAGAGTCTGATATACCTTTAAGATTACACAATCTAGAACAATCACATGGTAGGATTTCCCTGGAAGCCTGGGAGTAGAGTTATCTTCAAGTGGACAAAGATGCAGAGATACTAGCATGATTATCTGTAAAACTCCATATGCAAGCAAGTGAGAGTTGATGGATCATGAGTGCTCAAGGCTTTAATGCTTAATCTGAGCTCAGGGTCAACTTCAACACTTTAGCACCTGGACTTCAGTAGCCACCATGCGGCTTCCTGTTGATGATTGCTCATGTCCAGATGTTGTACATCTGAGAAGCTAAACCCAGCAGGAGAGCACTATGAGCCAAGACTGTCTGCATATACCCTGGGAATTCCCACAATTGTTCTGGCTGAGGACTCTGCATCACTGTTTATATGAGAGGGCCAGTGACCACTTGGTCCTAAAAAAGCCACTAACAGATCAAATGCAGGAAATAGCCATCGTGGTTCCTCAGCACGTGACATTAACTTTAGCAAGAAAATGGCTGCACGATTAAGCCGTTAACATCATTTGTCAGTTGTTTTTCAATGATCTAAAGCAGTGGTTCCCAATCCTGGTCCGGAGAACCCCCAACACTGCACATTTTAGATGTCTCCCTATTCTAACACACCTGATTCAACTCATCAGCTTATTAATGAAGACTCCAAGACCTCAAATGTATGTGTCAGATAAAAGAGACACCAAAAACGTGCAGTGTTGGGGGTTCTCCAGGACTAGGATTGGGAACCACTACTCTAAAGGACATGTTTCATGTTTTCTGTAGCTTACGGTTAAAAAAAAACAGTTTAGCTTGGGGTCAGTCTGAATTTTTTTGTGATTTATAAATTTGTCTCTTATGCTCCCCAAGGCTGCATTTGTTTGATTAAAATACAGTAATATTGAAGAATATTATTACAAGTATTTTCCATTTCTGTATATTCTAAAAAAAAATAATTATTCATGTGATGCAAAGCTGACTTTTCAACAGTCATTACTCCAGTGGCTCACATGAGCCTTCACATTTCACAAATCATTCTGTTAAGCTCATTTGCTGCACACAAAAAACATTTACAATTAGTTATTTAGCAGATGCTTTAATCCAAAGTGAATGGCTTCAGAGGACTTAAAAAAATATATTGTTTTTTATATCCAAATGGTCAACTAAATAATGACAGAATGTTTATTTTACTTTAACATGTCTGCACATAAAAACCACATGAACTAAGCCTAATTGCATGATTAAAGACAGATCTGAAAGTTCCCATGAAACCAAATGGAATGTAGTGCATATGGGTTCATATCATTCCTACATATATTAAAATGACACATTTTTAAAACATGCCTTCATTTGAAGACAATAATGGTACGTTTCATATATAATAATTTCTACATTTAACTGTTTTAATTTCATTTAAAATAAATTTTTTAATCATTTTAAAAGTTTTTAAATTCCTTGTTTTATTGTTGTGATTTTATTTATTTTTTTAGATTATTTTTACTTCCTTTTATGTAAATCACTTTGAATTACCATTGTGTATTTTTTCAAGTTTATTTGTATAGCGCTTTTTACAATACAAATCGTTACAAAGCAACTTTACAGAAAATTATGTTTCTACAATATTTAGTAGTAGCTAGTAGTTTGTGCACGTTTGACAGGATTTTAGAAAAATAAAAATAATAATAATAATAATACAAGACGTAGTCAGCTAGATGATGAACTATCAATATTATTAATTAATAGTAATTATAGGATGCAGTCACACATGTAGCAATAATTGTTAGTTCTGTTTGTTGATTCAAGGTTAGCATCATCTGGGGTCCTCTGAGGGTCAGCATCATCTCTTCTCAGGTGTTCTGGATCCAGACTGGAGCTTGTGTAAATCCTAGTTACCACGGGATGTAAATCCCGTGGCAAAACATAGAAACAAAATAGAGACATCATTAGCATAGCTGCTGATCCAACAAAGTAAAATTAGTTTAACCCAAGCTAAAGAATAAAAATGCAGATGCAACTACACTCACAATTTAAGAGATACATTATTCGAATGCTTGGCGAAAGAGATGCGTTTTTAATCTAGATTTAAACAGAGAGAGTGTGTCTGAACCCCGAACATTATCAGGAAGGCTATTCCAGAGTTTGGGAGCCAAATGTGAAAAAGCTCTACCTCCTTTAGTGGACTTTGCTATCCTAGGAACTACCAAAAGTCCAGCGTTTTGTGACCTTAGGGTGCGTGATGGGTTGTAGCGTGGTAGAAGGCTAGTTAGGTACGCAGGAGCTAAACCATTTAGGGCCTTATAGGTAAGTAATGATAATTTGTAACTGATACGGAACTTAATAGGTAGCCAGTGCAGAGACTGTAAAATAGGGGTAATATGATCATATTTTCTTGACCTGGTAAGGACTCTAGCTGCTGCATTTTGGACGACCTGTAGCTTGTTTATTGACGAAGCAGGACAACCACCTAGAAGTCCATTACAATAGTCCAGTCTAGAGGTCATGAAAGCATGAACTAGCTTTTCTGCATCAGAAACAGATAACATGTTTCGTAGCTTGGCAATGTTTCTAAGATGGAAGAATGCGGTTTTTGTAACATTGGAAATATGATTTTCAAAAGACAAATTGCTGTCCAATATAACACCCAGATTTCTGACTGTAGAGGAAGTAACAGTACATCCGTCTAGTTGCAGATTGTAATCTACAAGATTCTGTGTGGTGTTTTTTGGTCCAATAATTAATATCTCTGTCTTATCCGAATTTAATTGGAGAAAATTATTTGTCATCCAATCTTTTACATTTTTAACACACTCTGTTAGCTTAGATAATTGGGAAGTTTCATCTGGTCTCGTTGAAATATATAGCTGAGTATCATCAGCATAACAGTGGAAGCTAATTCCGTATTTTCTAATAATATTACCAAGGGGCAACATGTATATTGAAAATAGAAGGGGACCTAGGACGGATCCTTGTGGCATTCCATATCTTACTGATGATAAATGAGATGACACCCCATTTAAGTAAACAAAATGGTAGCGATCGGACAGGTAGGATCTAAACCATCTTAGAGCCTGCCCTTGAATACCTGTATAGTTTTGTAATCGATCTATGAGTATGTCATGATCTATGGTGTCGAACGCAGCACTAAGATCAAGTAAGACTAGAAATGAGATGCAGCCTTGATCTGACGCAAGAAGCAGGTCATTTGTAATTTTAACAAGTGCAGTTTCTGTGCTATGGTGGGGCCTAAAACCTGACTGAAATTCTTCATACAGATCATTTTTATGCAGGAAGGTGCTCAATTGAGCAGACACAACTTTTTCTAAAATTTTAGACATAAATGGAAGATTTGAAATAGGCCTATAATTTGCCAGTACACTAGGATCTAGTTTTGGTTTCTTAATAAGAGGCTTGATAACCGCCAGCTTGAATGGTTTTGGGACGTGACCTAAAGATAACGACGAGTTAATGATATTGAGAAGCGGTTCTTCGGCTACAGGTAACAGCTCTTTTAGTAATTTAGTGGGTACAGGATCTAATAAACATGTTGTTGGTTTAGATACAGTGATAAGTTTATTTAGCTCTTCCTGTCCTATATTTGTAAAGCACTGCAGTTTATCTTTGGGTGCGATGGATGAAACTGAAGTGTTAGACGCTGTAGAATCTACATTCGCTATTGTATTTCTAATGTTATCTATTTTATCAGTGAAGAAATTCATAAAGTCATTACTATTTAACGTTGGTGGAATATTTGAATCAGGTGGCGTCTGGTAATTTGTTAATTTAGCCACTGTGCTAAATAAAAACCTTGGATTGTTTTGGTTATTTTCAATGAGTTTGTGGATATGCTCTGCCCTAGCAGTTTTTAGAGCCTGTCTATACCTGGACATACTGTTTTTCCATGCAATTTTAAAAACTTCCAAGTTAGTTTTTCTCCATTTGCGTTCAAGACTACGAGTTACTTTCTTGAGAGAGTGAGTATTACTGTTATACCATGGCACAGTACGTTTTTCTCTAACCTTCTTACATTTGTATGAAATCTGATAAACAAACGTGCCTTGCCTTCTGTCCAAGGCAATAAATGTGTTCTTATCAACTACAGTATGCCATTAATTTATTATATTTGGTACAGAGTTGGTAAGGCATATTGACTTTTTTTTTTTTTTTTGAACAAGCCATTATGCCAAGCTAGTATTGTTTGTTATAGCTTTCCCACAAGCTCTCAGCCAATTTATTATTACAAAACTCATATTTTGATTTTACTGGCATGAATTTTAACCTTAAATTCAAGAAAACATTTTATGATTGATAATATTAATAAATACAAATATTAATATTTTTGAAGTTGCATTCAAAAACCCATATAGCTCAGAGCTGACACTTCTGCTGTAGATAAGGAAATGCCTTGTAATTTTAAAGGTATAATAAACCACAAAAATAAACTAATTCTGTATAATAAGGGATAAAATTGGATAAATCAAGAAATGATTATCTCATTCCTAGATATATTTTAAGTCAACAAATGTCTTGTATTTTTCCTATAAAGCCCTCTTAAAGCATCCTTTCATAAAACATCTCTGTTTTGTAAAATACAGCCATTTAAACACAAACAGAAATGAATAATACAAGGTCTCACCAATCTGACCCAGACACATTTGTTCTCATTAAAAGCACACATATGGAAACCTCTGTAGATAACAATTTACATTTGTCATGTCTTGACTCACGTACACTCATTCCACAGAGATGAGCAAGCATCTCTTTAAAAAAACTTACCCTCACTTTCAAGATGTATTCTGCTTTCACGTGTTGTTTTTCATTTACTTGTTTTTCATTACCTAATGAAAATGTTTAAATGTTAAAAACAAATTCAGTTTAAACAATTCTTGTCTGTATTAATCTAATAATACATTTGTTAAACAACACAATTTTTCCTTAAATATTCAATCAGTGATTCTGACTATACACTGTGCCTGGGGATCCTGATAAACCAGTGTTTGCCAGTATACTTCCTATTTGAAAAAGAAGAACGCTGCTCACCCATATCTAATTATTGTGAATACAAAGGCTGTGACTCATTTGAGCTGATGCATGTGTGAGGTATTTAATTTAACTGATTCATATGCACGCCATGTGAGAAAATAAGAAACAGAACAAGATGACCCAAGTTGCAAGAAACACATTAGAAAAAGTAATGCATAAAAACAAGTTGTGACTAAATGGGCTATGCAGTCGGACTGGTATCATATAAAAAAAAAGAAGAAAAAAAAGAGCAGGATGACTCCAAACTTTGAGGAGATTGGTGCCCCTGGGGTAGGTAGGTGGTTCATCACCAAGATTACAAGCTCACAAACCATGTTCACCTAATGCCTTTCTCATCCCAGGGAAGATTAATTTTTAAGACAACTAATCTTCTATTGACAGTGACGTGATCCAGCCATTCAGTTTGCATTAGTGCAAGTATTTTTATAACTTTTTTTTTCTCAAGTGTACATGTATATCTATGCATTTATCTACACTTATATTTAAAAAAAAAAAAAAGGAAAAATATAAAACTAATTTCAATTTTTTTATTTTATTGTTAATAAATATATAGTTATAAAAATGCATACATTCAATATCTTTTGATATTTTTATTGAGTAGCTGCTTATTAGCATGCATACTGGCTGTTTATTAGTACTTATAAAGCATATATTAGTGCATTTTTCTGCAATATTCTAGATCCCTTCATGTGTTCCCTAATCTAATGTTAACACCAATTTTGTCCTCAAAGTTGTTGTGTTAGAAGCAGGAAAAATGGGCAAGTATGAGGATTTGAGAGAGTTTGACAAGGGTCAAATTGTGATGGCCAGACTGGTGGGTCAGAACATCTCCAAAACTGCAGGTGTTGTTGTGTGTTCCCGGTCTGCAGTGGTCAGTATCTATCAAAAGTGGTCCAAGAAAGGAATAGTAGTGAACCGACGTCAGGATCATGGGCAGCCAAGGATCATTGATGCACATATGGGGAGCGAAGGCTAACCCATGTGGTCGAAGAAGTATTAGATGAAGTAGTAGAATCACGTTTTCTTTTACATCACATGGATGGCCGGGTGAATGTGCGTTGCTTACCTGGGGAATACATAGCACCAGGATGCAGTATGGAAATAGGCAAGACGGCAGAGGCAGCGTGATGCTTTTGGCATTGATGTGATGTTCCACTCAATTTAGCACAGCATGAAGTCGGACACGCCTATTGCTTCCTCTCACGTGACTTTCCCTTATTCAATTACCCCCTTCAAACTCATGTGCTGATCCACATTTTCTTTTTTTTTATACAACAGACGAAAATTTCGGAGGCATTGCTTAAACGTGATTGACACAACATGAGGTTTTATTCATTTTTGTTTAATGTGCGAAAATATCGACCTCATAGAAATGACGTCACATTGAGTCAATCACGTTTACACACTGCCTCCGAAACTTTCATCCGCCATTAAAAAAAAAATTCAGACTAGGTTCGATTTTCTACGTTTTTTGCATCCGTAACAAGCATTTTAATAGGAAAGGATGATGAATACATAAAAAAAGACCTTTAGCCAATTTTCCATGATATAACACCTCTAACAGCTAATTTCCATTCCCCTTCCATAGGGCATGGACCAGTTCATGAATTCCCAAACCACAGACATAGCCATTTAAAATGTAATGAGGAATTACTGCTACAAAAGAGTCATTGAGCCTTTAATCCAATAATATAAATCGTGCTCTCACATGGACTAAAAGCATAATCATGTTAAACATCTTGTGTGATCAAATGTCAATGTGATGAAAATCTTGTTTCTTGAACTGGGAGCTCTGCAGACCATTTAAAGCTCAAGTTCCTGTGGTTTAGTCTCCTCGGCCTGCCAGAAACTGCATATAATTACGTTTGCGACAGATCTCAGTTTTTCAACAAATCCTAGTTATGGGCCCTTCCACTCATGGCATGAGCCTATTTCCACAAAAATCCAGCCGCTCTGGTTAATGGGTTACACAAAGATTTGTTAATTACCAAGATCAACATCATGCCAAATTGTTCAACAAATACAACAAAGTGGCACTTGTATGCAGCGCGCTTCATTACGCACACATCACATTACAGCAAGCGCCATTGCAACACAAGATCAAGGCTGAAACAAGAAAAATTACAGTTACAGCCTTTGAGCAACACGTGAGTCAAAGGCGTGGGTGAGTAATCTTGGACCATGTGGATTTTGCAAATCAAATATGTATAATTTCTCTCTGCTGGTGACTCAAAACTTGTTTGCAGCTGCCAGAATGCATAAAAAGGCATTTATGAGACATTCGTGATGCAAGTAATTTTTATTGGAAAACCGAAGCTCCCTCCACCACTCATAAGTCAAAACATTAGTCCAAACAAAAAGGTAAATACCATAAATTATGATGTAACAAACTGGATAAGGGGTGAAAGCACAGTATGTGTAAACATGAGATGAAAGAGTCCTAAAACATAATTAAGATTCAAGCTGAGCTGAGGGAAACTTGAAATATGACATCATATACAGCTGAATTAGAGTTGAATGTGATGATTTAGTGGGAAATGAACTCCCAACACTTTACATTTTTATATTTGAGGATTAATATGATACATCCATGTAAATCTGTCCTTATAGACTATCAAACTGACAATAAAATTAAAACAAAACAAAAAAGATTAAGATGCACAGATGTTGCAAACGTGTAGCAATTCAGGTTTTATGAGTGAACATCTCAATTGGCAAAACAGCCGATAGCACTGTAAACTATAGAAGTCCGTTTTGCTACTTAAAGTAGCTTTTAGAAAATAACATCATATGTGACCCACATTGGTGTTAAAATCGCTAGAGTTGTAGAATATATGGAAATGCACTCTCACAGTCTTTGAGGACTCTGCCTTGACAGATCAGTGAGCTCTCAAGTACATTTTTTCTGTTAAAATCTTCAGAAAGGTCAGAGGAGATATTTCAGGGCTTGCCTTCAAAGTAAACCGTAAAACGGAGACAGCATTCCAATGAGAACACATGGTTGTTTCAGCTTCACAGGAAACAATATGCTCAACTCAACTCCAAGCGCAACATGAATATTTGAAGTTCATCTGCAACACATTAGAATACTGAAGTTACACACTGGCATGTAATCTTGGCTTAGAGAATGAATGATTGATTCTTTCCAAATAGAAAATCTAAAATACAACAACAACAAAAAAAAAACTGAAAAAATATGGTCTACGCCGGGATATTCACCATATTAAATGGCCCAAAAATGACAATTCTGTCATCACTCACTCACCCCCATGTCGCTTCAAAGACATTTTAAGAATTGTTCTGTTCATTTCTGTCAAAGCAATTGTAATGAATGTACACTAGAGTTTAAAAAAGCAACATTGTAATTTGTAGTTGTCTTCTGATGCCATTTGGCAACTTTGCATGAGAAAATACCAAAATTAAAGTCATTCATAGAAAATCTGCCTCTCCAGCGAGCTTTAAAGTGCTGCAACTGGACTGCAGAATCGTCGAATCATACCAATTCAAAAACATTATTCAAAGAACTAGCTTGACCAACTAAAATGAGATTCTGTTTGTTGAACAAAGCTATCATGCAGCACAGAAGTCACTCGACACTTTTGCATCATGTATAACAGTAAATGGGAATAAAAAATGTCTTATGTTTTACAGAAGTCAGTCAGTCATACAGGTTTTGAATGACATGAGGGTTAGTAAATGATGACAGATGTTTAGTTTTGGTTGAATTATTCCTCGAAGTTTTTTTCCCTGATTATAGTCTGATTATAATTTTACGGAAAGGTCTTTGTGGGGAGAAAAAAAAAAGCCACGAAAACCTTAAAAAGAAAAGAAGAAAAAAAAAAAAAAAAAAAGTGTGAAATCAGCGAGAGTCCAAACGGTATGCGAGCCCTACAGATAAATCCCAGAAGCCTGCAAAAAGAGGGCTGGAGAAGGGAGGTGACTAATTCAGAATGAGATTATGTCAGAGGATATAATTAAACGCTGACACCATTTGGTGTCAAAAAAAAACCAACAACAACAGCAATAATGACATGAATAAACAGCAGCAGTGAATTGGAGGAAGTGCGGTGATGTCATGCAAAGAGGGAGAGGGGTCTGCTGAGCTAAATGTGACGGACCACTCAAAGGCCCTGCTATAAAATGGGCTGATATTACCAATACTTTATTTGTGATTATGAGTAATACTTGCCAGTGGTTTGGTAAATTAAAACAAAAAAAAAGTGACAAAAACTAATCCAGTGACTCAAATATAGACAATCATAAATAAACAATATAGTAATAAATGATTTTTTGTAGGGATTCTTTTTAAAAAGTACCAAATTTTGTGCTTTTTCAGCACGTTGTTAGAGCACACCTGGTTTTTAACTTTTCAACCAAACAGCTTTACATAATTAAAGCTGTGGGAAAAGGAGGTATACCACATTATATAAAAGACACAAAACATCAAAAAAAGTGCAATGAAACATGCATAATCAAGGTCTCAAAAACAAAAAACAGAAGGGTCTCGCACTTAAAATAAAAATAGTGTGGTGGTTGATAAACAAGGTTAATCACTGCTTAATATGCGTTCAATCTCCTCCAGTCTCTTCAAGGCAGCTGCCCTTTTCTTTTCTATATCTTTAATCTCTTTTGTGGATTTGCTCTTAGTCTGCTTGTCAGGCTGGCCCGCATCCAGCTTCTTTGATTGGCCATGGCCCTGGCTGTTGACGCTTTCTTTGGGGGAGGATTTCCTCAAATTCTTCTCTTTCCTGGCCCCCTCCCCTGCTCCTGAGGCAACTCCCTGCCCTTCCTCCTCCTGTTTGTCTTGTTGTTGTTGCTCTTGCTGCTTGTCCGATTCACTACCACCCTCTGTTGGTGAAATAGTCTGTCCGGCAGTGCTCATATCAACCATTTTGTTGCGTACGATGGCGAGGTGCCGTCGGATGTACTCTTCCTGCGGGGCCATAGCAAGCGTCTCCACCAGACAGTGCTCAGCTCGCTGGAGCTCCCGTTCTTCAAAGTACACCACACAGAGGTTATGCTTGGCCTGCACGTTGCTGGGGTCCATGTTCAAGATGCGTTCGAAACAGGCTTTGGCGCCAGGCGTATCCTTGCGGTGGTTCATGAGGATGTCTCCCTTGAGGATCAGGCCTTTGACGTGCTCCGGGTGGTACCGCAGCAGCTCCTCAAGCACTGGGAGAGCATCCATTTCACGTTGTGACTGAGAGTAGAGCAGGGCCAAGTTAAACAAAGCGCTGCGGAAGCCGGGTTGCAGCCGAATGGCCTCCCGCATCCAGCGCTCTGCCTCTTCGTTCTCGTTAGCGTCCATTGCCAGCATGCCCAGGTTGAAGTAGCCATTAGCATCATCCGGCTCTTCTTTCACGTAGATGAGAAAGCGACGATTTGCCTCAGGGCGAAATTTCGCCTCGCCTGTCAAAGAAGAACGTTAGAGATGCAACTATTACAATTAAATTCAAAAATAAACAAGTGATTAGTCAAATTGCTAAACAACTAAGGATAATACAGACTGTCCTCATTTAATGATGTTGATCCATCCCATGTAAGTCTCCTTTTTTTAAGTGGAGCACCAAAGTTATTCATACCATATTGTAAAAACATGTCCACACAATTAAAGTTAATTTGGGAAAGGATGTTTTGCAAGGATGTTAATTTTAGTATTGTAATAAAGCAAACTAAACCAAAAAACAAATGGCAAGAGAGTACTGTCCCCAGATGTCCTTGGTGCTGTAAATCTTTCGAGCAACTAAAGTCAAATAAATGAAAATACTGAATATCCAAGAATATAGATTATTTAGATGAAGTTAACCCACATGAATTAGTTTTATGCTTTATGTCTTTGTTTTGATTAAAGTGTACAAAAGCCTGACACTGCTATCTGTAGTATTTTGGCTCGGTTATTTGGCTCTGTAACAAAGTCTACGTTGTTCACCATCCTATGTTGCAATGATGAGGTCAGAATGAGGGTAAGGAGGGTCGGTCAGCTTTTTAACACCCCTTGAAGAGTGTTCAGAATAACTACTGTAGGACAAAAATGGGAAAACTTTGGAAAGCAGGTTATATTTAAAACAAACTTGTTTTTATTTGAAAACCAATACATATGGGCACAACTACAAAACTGAATGAAAGAATAACAGTCAAGCAGACCTGTAAATTGATCGCAAAATGCTTCCTCAGTCACATGATTAAACAGTCTGTACAACAGGCCTAAAACCATGTGCAAATAGAGCCGTTGTATTCATAGTATTTACATTGCGGCAGCGTAGGTGTGCTAATCTCAGCTAATGCCTCGCTTGCACTGCAAGAATCCATCAGTCTTTCCTGCTATTCAAAGCTAAGAGTGAAAAAATGGCATAAAACTCAAAGTTAGGCTCAATGAGTCACAATTAAAATGTATTGCTTTTGGATCAAACGCTTACATTCTTAAACATTAGAACATGACCCGAATTAGGTGAGAGGTTGCTGCCTTACCTTGAGGTGGCATGCAAAGAATCCATAGGTTAACAACTTGGCTAACGCTCCTGACGTCTAACCTCATGTGACTCAAACATTAAAGGTTCTGTGTGTAAGATATTTAAGAAACATTCTATGTTAACAAACTAGTTTATCTGAAAAACAATGCTACAGTCAATTATTCTCCTTTGAACATGTGCATTCAGGGCCAGAATGTCGGTCTTTGTTTTGGTTTGTGAAACCCGCCCACTGCTAGTTTATTCAATTGTATTTCGGCCTCCCGGGTTTCCATTTGGCAGAAAACACAGCGTGTTTAATTTTATTCATCATCAAATGCGCTCGTTCCTGTTTGTCGCCAATCTGGAAACCTAAGTTCTGTATGTGTCAAGTCTGAGGAGGAGCCAGGTAAAAAATTCCTCTCCAATATTTTTAATTTGGACTGCAATACCTAGTTCAACCACTTGCTGTGTCAATCCTACATACAGCAACTTTAACTAGCAAATTGAGTTTACTGAACAGAGTTTACTGAATACCTCACTGTTTCTTGTAATGGACGCAATGTTTTTTGAAGATCAGGTTAGAAAAATCTAATTAGGGAGTGTATTTTGTAACATTATTTCACTAGACCCTAATGAGCTACATAAGCAGGTGGTACTGGACTTTAAGGCATAAATGGCACACCGCAAATAGAAGGTCTCATAGCCAAATTTGAAGGCATCATAGCATGCATATTTCATGGAGAAAGCGACCAAAGACTTCAAGATAGTGGATGAAGTGAGCATATAATGTAGACTTTAAAACTTAATATGTTATAAATGGTATCAACTGCGAGTTGAGTGCCAGCGTGCCACGCAAAATTCTTAAGATGTTTTATGATATTAGGATGCTTATTAGGCAGCAGCCCATGTAGGCAGCTCACTAGGTTTTGTGACAGAGGAAACTTCATTGCTTGTTTCGAATTGCCATAGCCCACACACCTGACTCTTGCATTAGAAGCGCTGAGTTGAAGAGTGCCAGTTTGTGCCGTGGATTCAGGTCCAATGCACGATTAAAGTTTCTCAAAGCCTCTGAGGGGTCCTTCATCTCAATATTGACAATTGCCAGATTGTACCACAGGTCTGCATTGGTATGGTCCAGCTCCAGTGCTCGTAGGTAGGCGTCCTTCGCCTCACTGGGCTTGTTCATTTTCAGCAGAAGCTCCCCTCTGAGTTTTGAGAGAAAAAGACATTTTTGGAATACCTCTCGCAGGACATCTCAGAAATCTAACACACATGTACAACAAGAAAGATCAGTTTCTTTAAGAGATATTTTCTTAGCAAATAGTTTTGAGTAATAGAAAGGTATTCGTTTTTTTTTTCCTTTGGTTTGCCTTGTACACTTTTCACAGTGTGGATGAGAGTCTTGACATTCACAAGAACCAAGGCATTCCAGTAAATCCACTTTCGATAGCTTATCTGATCAACATTTCGTTAACAGGATGAGACATGCAGAGAGAAATCAGAAAGTGTGAAGGCCATGCAAATTTTCACTTGATGCAAAATATAACAAAATCAGGGAACAACTCGATACTCTCTTACTATGGTATGCAATTTCAGCGCATATCTATGAGAAATGTTTTCTTACGGATAGCAAAAAAGGTGTTAAACTGCAAGACACGGCTGTTTAATTCTTTTCAACAATTGTATTTCTTGAATATCATCCAGTGTATACATGGGTTACAAAAAAACACCCTCAATAACCTCAAAGCCAAAATATTGTCTGAACTACAACTCATTCAGTTTCATTTGGCTATGTCAGCAAGCATGCAAGTACACAAACACATTTTTGACCCTGTCAGCATGAATGGAGACTTGCCGACTGATGTAGGCTTGCTTGAAGTCCGGTCTCATGCTGATGGCCTGCCTATAGAGTTGGTCGGCTTCCTCCAGACGGGAATCATTCGCCCGAATTAGGTTTGCCAGGTTAATGTAGACGTTCAGATGGTTGGGGGCCACACGGGTTGCATACTTCTTCCCTGGAATGATCTGCCAATATGTTTTGGGAAGGTCAGCCAAGGTTGTAACCATTTACATTTACATACATTTGATTCTAAGTATAACAATAATATGTTCAGTATGGGCTTTCTATACATTCCAACATGAAATATAGGCCCATGTCAAATTAAAGGCCATAAGTTCAGTTTTGAAAAAGTAAAGCAGAACATCTGAAACAGCAATATTTAAATAGCCAAGATGTTTTAGGAACATCACAGTCATGAACCACGGTTTGCTACTTGCTATTTGTGTATTGAGGAGCATTCACATTCTAGAGATCATTTGATTGGACTAAAATTAGTGTAGTACAGAATGAGTCATAATTATATTTGGTCTATTTTTCCAATATAAAAACACTGTAAAATTTATTTGAAAATATTACTGTTAATAAATTTGGGTTCAATGTTTTTTTGGGGAAATAAATACACTTATTTAACAAGGATGCTTTAACTTGATCAAAAGTTACAATAAATATTTTTTTTTTTTTTTTTTTTTTCATAAATTATCTTCTTTTTAACTTTCAATACCATAACCATACTGGCATATTGATGAATGCTGATACACACATACTAAAACCCACAAACTATTTCTTATTCAGTTTAGACAGTTATTTTTTTTACTTTATGGGCTTTTATTTATATATTATTTATATATAAAAGAGAAAGGGGGAACAAGATCGTGGACCTTTTAACAGTCCCTGTGAGCCATAAAATTTGATTACCTTCTTTAAAATTACAGATGAGTTTGTTTGGTTTTGTAACATTCAGGCAGTGAAAGTTTATCTTGAGATAAGCTAGGTCATTGTCTTGGGCCGTACAACACTTTGGCAGTGCAAAATTAAAATTGTTGCATTTTAGAATGCAGTAGGAGCGGAGAATAGGAAAGGAGGTAACAAGTTTTCTTGTGATGGACAGCAAATCATATCTGAACTGGATATCTAGTAATAAACAGAAGACTGTTTAGAAGATCATTATAGTTGGGAGATGGAATTATTTTATTGTTTACATCAACGTTTGTTGGCAACCTAAATATAAGAAAAAAAATTCTCACATGGGAATTTCATACCTGTGGCATAAGGGATTTTGCAATTAGATATGCCTCCTCTGCCTCTCTGGACCGGTTTAGGTTTTTGTAGGTTCTCCCAACGTTCATGTGGGCCCCAATGTCATCTTAGAGGATGAAATGTTTAGTATAGAGTCATAAATCAAGAAAATGGCACAGACTAAACCTCGAAGACAGTAGATAGTGGAATGTGAATTATATGGCTTGAGTGCAACAAATAACAACGGTTACATGCAGCTGACCAGTTTAATACACAGTTGGGATGAGAACCGGCGGGAAAGACCGGGAAGAGGAAAAGAACCTCCTGTGAAAGTACTCCCTTTACAACCTTTTACAGCCATGTGGCCCATGTAACCTCAAACAACACAGCGCTAACAGTGTCGGTAGGTTTCGATGTGTAAAACTGATAACGCTACCAGCATTTTCTAAGAAATGCATGGCCACACTCAAGCAGTATAGGTTTTTTTTATGAAAAGCAAACTGACTGTATATATAGCCTTCACAGGATTTCTTCATTCATTAAAGCTGAAGTAGGTAACTTTTGTAAAAATGTATTTGTGAAACCTGTCATTATGTCCTGACAGCAGAATATGAGACAGATAATCTGTGAAAAAATCAAGCTCCTCTGGCTCCTCCCAGTGGCCCTATTGCCATTTGCAGAAATTCATCCGCTCCTGGTAAGAAACAACCAATCAGAGCTGTGGTCTGTAACTTTTTTTGTGTTCAAGATTTAGAAATTGTATATAATAAGAGAGTACACCATGAATCATTTTTTCAAACCGTGTTTTTAGCCTGTCCTGAATCACTAGGGTACATCTATAATAAGGGTTTATATTCGGACTATTTTAGATTGCTTCGGGGGTACCGCGGTGGAGTAACCCGGTACCTTTGTGATTCTTCATAGACATAAACAGAGAGAAGTAGCTCTGGCTACAATGTTCTTCCGCAAGACGCAAGCAGTTCTGTTTATTAACCGCTAGAGCGTCAAAAGTTACGGACTGCAGCTTTAATGGGCTTACAGAGTTAATCTGAGAAAAACACATCTTGGGTGGTGGATCTCACAAGTCACATTGGCCCAATAAACCAACCTAACTTAAACAATTAAAGTCAATAGTCTAATGGCTTTGGCAGCCACAATCGTCTTTCTCATATGTAGCCTGACAGAAGTGCAGAAAAGCCAACACAAAACCTAAATCCTCACCTTATCACATCAAATCCTAAAATTCATATATTCTCAAGACACTTAAGTGCGAAAATAGTTTTATGCGCCAATGTTTTCATACAGTCCCAAGAAATACTACTTGTTAGCTTATAGACAATTTGAAATTGTCTTTAACCTCATGCCTCCAAACTTATAATAATAAGGCAGAATTTCCCACACCTCCCTAAACCAATGATGAGTTTTGTTTAAAATAAACTCCATTTCAACTTCGTCTGCCAATATTTTCTAAAGTACTGGTGGAAATATTACACATGCAAATCTTTTTAGCATTTTGTGTTTGTGGGAAACAATGTGGTGCAAAATCATTCCCAGAGATGCACTATCATTTATCATTAGCACATCTGCCATAATGACTCCACATAAATCCACTACACGGCTAGTGGATAATATAAATTAATAGCCAAAAGGCTAATTAAAGGGGTCATATGATGTTGCTAAAAAGAACCTTATTTTGTGCATTTGGTGTAATGAAATGGGTTTATGCGAAACACACAGCATCTTCACAACATGGCGGCCGAGGTGGGAGCAACAATAAAGTAACGCCTTCTTTCTTTGCATGAACATTTGGGCAGTGTTATGCAAATCTTCCTACAGTGAGACGTAGACATGTGGGGCCATGTTTAAACAAGGCGTTTTAGGAGGGCTATGAGAAGTCTTAACTTTTATAAAGATTTTCTCTTTGGGTTTGAGACTTTAGTCTTTGCAACTTTAGGGATCTTATCCATTCATGAACAGCTTGTAACACTCCAAAGAGAAAGGAAAACTTGAAACACATCTTATGACCCCTTTAAGCATTCAGTCTGGGTCCATTATCAGAATGCACTGCCCACTCCAGTAAATTCCCAGTGGGAATCCCCATTCTACATTTTTCCCTCATTGAAAAACCTGTTTCCTGCACAATTACTCATGTAATTTACTTTAAAGATGCTACGGGTAAACTTCAAAAGATAATCTGGCAATTGAGTCAATTACCTGGTTGCACTCGTGTGGCCTGAAGGAAGTATCTCAACGCTCTTTCATAACTATTTTGATTCTCCAAAGCATGTCCGACATTGTTCCAGAGTTTGGCATTATTCCTGTTTACCTGGAGGAAAATGATTTTGAAATGTTTCAGGCCAGGCTGACATAACAAATCATATTTTCCAGACATCATTTCATTGTACTCTAGTTTACTCTAGTCTGGATTCACCCCTTTGATATAAAGCAGTGAGCTGGATTTATTCAAAGTAATGATCTCAAAATACAAGCATACAATATGTATGAGCCTGTGGCCTGATGTGGATCTATAAATCAATAATGTGTCCTTGGATGTGTTCGTACTTTCAGTGCAGATGTAAAAAGCGTGTATTCTGACTCCCAATCCCAGTTTCTGTTGAAAGTCTTCACGGCGTGTGTTGTTAGAAGAACTCCCATGAGCAACCAAGACGTTTTCTTTAGGCCTCTGGATAATGTCACAAAAACAGGGAATGAGTCTCTGAACAAGTCATTTAAATGGAATAAAGTATTTGTTTAGAAGAGGTTTACCCTCTTTGGGACAGGAGTTTAAATCCATGGGCTACCAAAACACAAAATCCCATGCTGGGCACGTACAGGACCCTTTCGGCTACAACAAAGCCCACAGGGAAAAACAGGTTGGATGCAGGGATAAAAGGAAGGACGATCAACGACAGTGCCTAAAGTGAGCAAAAAAAACAGAGAAATCATTCAAATATTTGTACTAAATGAATAGCTCCATCCTAGAATGAAAATGTGTGGTTCTTTGAGAATAGTAATAAAAAAAAAAACAACAAGCACAATGTACATACATATTTCATTATTATTTCACAAGAGTGAATAAACGCATTGCTCATATCTTAGATGCCTTCTGGAGACATTTATCATAGGCTATTTACACAACTTTCTTTTGATCTTCAGCAATAACACAGTAAATTACATGGGATGTTTGAGCTCATGACCAGGGGTCTGTCCCAAGGAGAATGTATCGTAATAAAGAAATAATGGAGGGTAAAAAGGAGAAATATATTTTCTTTCATCTGTGGAACACATAAGGAGAGATTCTGAAAGATGTGCTGGTTCCTCTTTATTATTGCTTATTGGTCACTCAGACTGACGCTTTCAAGCTTTAAAAAGTACAGTAAAAATGACTATGTAATATATTCCAACTCTCCTTATGTCACATGACAGTTTTGTATGAGGAATGGGCTACAATTTAATTTGTTGTTCATAGATGAATGTACTGAGAATAGCTATAATGAATGTCAACATTTTTGATAATGCTAAAACTATACATTTAGACCCGTTTCTCACACAAAGATATCACATGGCTCCAGGAGACTTGGAACAAGTCACATTGAGCACTTTTAAAGATTTTTTTGTAAACATTTATTGTAATTACACAGAAAAAAACAACCAGCATGTTATTCAAAGTAAGAAAGTTTGGAAAGAAGTCAGGATTGAAACAATGCTTCTCTTTGTGAACATACATTAAATGGGTAGTTCAGCCAAAAATATTTTGTCATCATTTACTAATGTTGTTCCAAACAAGTGTGATATTGTTTTCTTTTGTTGAACACAATTTTTAAATAAATAAAAAAAAAAAAAAAAAATATATATATATATATATATATATATATATATATATATATATATAATATTTTTTTTATTATTTATGTTGTTGCATGGAAAATACTATGAAAGTTAATGGCTATAAGCAACTGTTTGGTTACCAACATTCTTCAAATGTGTTTACTTGATTTTATCTGGTTTTTTGTGTTCAACAGAAGAAATAAATAATTTCAGGTTTGCAACAACATAAGGGTGAGTAAATGATAACTTTAATTTGTGGGTGTACATTTAGTGTACAGCTTTAGTCTCTTCATGCAAGCTTCAAGATTTTTTTTCTCAAGACTTTCAAGCCTCCAAGCTCTTGACCCCCTACGCCAGGAAAATCTTGAAATCATTGAAATCTAATGAGAGGAAGTAGAAACACCAGTTTCTTTGGCAATCCAATCAGGGATTTGTCTTAAGTGGCAACCCTGAGTGGGCACAAAAACGGCCAACCAACGGTAAACCAAGAAATTCCATACGCAAAAAATCTTGGATTTAAATGTTATCATTGTTTGCTCCAGACAAGCTTGTGCAGGTCTGAATGCTAATCACTCTGGTTTCATAAAGCTTTGTCTGAAACCAAAACCATGAGTTTGATTAATCTGTAACTAAACCCAATTATACATGCTTGACCTGTAGGAGAAGTGCAGGAAAACTACCAAGCCACATAACCACGATGGTCCGAGATCATTTCTCTGAGTGGTGGCAACATATGATTGATTCAACACAAATGAGAACATGTCACTGCAGTGATCCTCAAACATGGTACTTCTCATCAAAACCACAAGCAAACACGCCTGTCTTGCACAATGCATGCCAGGCCACAAGATGTAAGATTGGGATTATAGGTTTTATTTAAGAAAAGCACCTTATGACAAGGTGATGGATCAGGATTTTTTGAAACGCTGAACCCCTGCAAGGGCACAGCCCTTGGACACCCTGTTTTGAAGAACAAACTAATTTTGTTTTGTCTAGCTACGGCTAATCTCACTCTTTTATGAGCAAGAGTCCCTTTTCAAAATCCCACTCATATTTACGAGTTTATCATCAAGTAAACCACAGGGGTGCCTTATAGAGGCGGCTTTTTTTTTTTTTTTTAATCGAGCAATCCCAAAAAAACAGAGACATTCATCTCATATTGTGCGGTCTTGAAAGCGAATCGCAGAAATTGGTTTTGGCAGCAGCTTCAGAGTGCGTCAAGAACCAAACTGTCATGCGTTGCTTACGCAGGGGTGGATTTAACAGAGCTGAAAGCAGCAGTATGGGGAACATCATATTTATCCAATTTGCTTGACACTTTAGAGACCAAAATCAATCTTGATGAAAGAAGTTTCTGCACAAACAAACGCTTTGTCTGTGGTTATCATAAGCTGTGCACTGCGTGCTGTTTGGTTGCTTTGGAACATGCAACACAGAAAAAAACCTTCATAGTCAAATTAGCCAAACTTTCACAACAAAAGTGTTTCCTGTTAGTAAAAAGTGAATGTCAAGGGGCTTCGCACAGGGAATCATTAAAATAACTAATTGTGGCCAAATAAAACAGATTCAGAGGAATATCCTCGTGCAACCTGTTCTCGGTCTCCTAACGAAGCAGACCAGAGCAACATGTTAATGCCCAAGCCCTCCTCCTTCATCTGTGCGCACTGTCCATTAATAATGATTTGTGGCCCCCTGCTCTCCAAGAGCGGCCTCTGCCAACAGAGTGAGGAAGTTCACCAAACTCTGTTGACAGCGCGTGGAGACGCAAATGAAGAATTCACGCCACTGTTACAGAACAAACGAGTGGAGATATGAACACACAAGATGAACGGACTTCAACTGTGACATTGCAAACTCTTGCGAGCGTGGAATCGGCCAGTGGTCGATCATATGTAGACATCAGAGCTGCAGTACAAGACTCTTAAGACGTTAACATCTTTTATGATGAACGAAAAAAAAAACAGCTCTTTTGGTTGTAAATTGAGTAGAAAATGTTGTGTGAGACTAACCATTTAAAAACATGAAATACACATAGTTGCAAAGGTTCAGAGAGGGGGACATCCGCGTGTTCAGACAGGTGACATTAATCATGTGCTGGGAGTCACAACAGTTGCCAGAAGCCGTTTAAAAAAATAATAAAAAAATAAAAAAAGGGTCCAGAAAACATTGGACCATGGATATGAAATAGCATGAACAATTTTTAGGTGTACATTTAGACTTCAACACGATGATTAATACCTTGCCCAAAAATGTCGCATTTTGGGTAGTAATTACCATCTGTTTATAATGAAAGGTTGTGACGCACATGCATTTCTAGAAATTAAGTGTTTTCTTTAACTTCCTTCAAGTTAAAACAGCCAATCGCCTCTTTGGCTTTTTGTTCCCACAAGATTGTGCACAAGCTGGACCAGCCTGAAAATACATGTCTTTAGAGTGATTTGAGTTTATGTTATGTGATATGAGTTTATGAACGGTTATGACCGTTATGTTTATTTGGGGGGGGGGGGGGGGGGGGGTGCGGATACCGATACCGATATTATGGAGTAAAAAAAAATAAAATCAATATCAGCCAGTATTCTTTCTGTATAAGCTATATTAAAGTACAGTATGGTCAAAAGTTTGGACACACAATGGGAAGTGGTACTGGTACAGTACATAGAATACGGTTTATACAAAAACACTTTTTCAGTAACTTAAACATCAAACATAGGCCTATGTAATGGTAGCAGGGTATTTAACAATTTAACAAACTTCATTCAATTGGAGTCTGACATCAGTGCACTTAACAGTAAAGTTCACTTATTATAATGAACACAAATAGAACTATATATATATAATAAACAAGGTAATTATTTAGGGCACGCAAGCTACTACCAAACCAACAAGGGCAGGTATATGTAGTAAGCACAGCTTTTCCAAATGTACACTAAAATTAACAAATAATTAATATTCAAATAGCTTTTTTTTGCAGTTTAATATTCACAGACACTAGTTTATATATCACAATTTGATGTGTACTGTGTTGAAAGTTTACTGACCTATTTTTTATTTATTCATCAAAAATATGACAAATTCCATGAACTAATTATAAAGTAAATTCTGTTTTTAATCGCTGGATTGCACGATTCTGTCCATGTTTTCATAATCACGGAAATCACAGAGCCCTACTAATGTAACAAACGATGGAAAGCTCATTGTGAAAGTAAAAGACGGAGACATTGTTGTTTATTTACTTAGCATTGAGTCTCTCCAATTAGGTGACAATGTTGCATTAAATCAACATTCAATAGACTCAAGCCACCACCACACTGCCGTCTACTGGACTGCAGATACTACCTTTTCAAACTGCTATGTTACAGAGTCTGAAAAACTATGATGACAGTGTGTCTGCACTGCAACAGGACGCTACAAAGGTATGCGACCGATGAAAATCATTTGAAATTTGTGTCAATATGTCATGAATAGAATGAGGCATCAGTTTACTGTTGGAATTTGTCATGTCGCGTCGCGCCGCATCCAGTGTAGACAACATCACTGATAATAATGGATAATGTATTCTGTTGCAACTGTTATAAACACCAGCATCGGCTGAGTGGCTGCGATCAGCTCCGGTCAAGCCACATCTGTTCCACCACCATCATACTCAACACCGGCGTATCACAGGGCTGTGTGCTGAGCCCATTCCTCTACTCCCTCTACACCCACAGCTGCAAGCCTGTGCATGGATCCAATTCCATCATCAAGTTTGCAGAAGACACCACGGTGTTTGGCCTCATCAGAGACAATGATGAGACTGCCTACAGGGAGGAGGTGCAGCATGGTGTGCTGACATCAACCTGCTCCTTAAAACCAGTGAGACAAAGGAGCTTATTGTGGACTTCAGGAAGGAGAAAGGAAGTAGGCATGATGCCATCCACATTAATGGAATGGTTGTTGAACGTATATCCAGCTTCATGTTCCTGGGAACCCACATCTCAGAGGACCTCTCCTGGACCACAAACACCTTCAGCCTGGTCAAGAAGGCTCACCAGCACCTCTTCTACCGGTGTGCAATCAAGAACATCCTGACCAGTTGTATCACAGTCTGGTATGGGAACAGCTCAGTTTGATGACCGCAAGGCACTGCAGAAGGTGGTGAAAACCGGCCAACACATCACAGAGCCAACACTTCTTGCTACTGAGGACATTCAGAGAAAATGCAGTCTACGTCGAGCTTGCAACATTCTTAAGGACTCCTTTCACCCTGACCACAGACTGTCCTGCCCTCTGGGAGGCACTTCAGGAGCCTCCAGACAAGGACCAGCAGACTCAGGAACAGCTTTATCCCTACAGCTGTCTCCTTGCTGAATTCTGCCCACCAACTATGACATTATGTCGATAGTACTGCCTTATCTGTATATTTATTGTACATTTGTAAACATATTGTAGACACTGTATATCCTGTACCTTACATGTGCAATGACAATAAAGTTGAATCTAATCTGCGAAACGATATATCAGTCGGGCTCCAGTTTAAATAGCAAAAATTGTGTTGTCAGATTGTGTTACTGATTTGATGTGACTAAAACGTAATCTTGACAAACAGTGTCTAAAATTAATTCACCAACAAAAAGCCAAATATAAGTAAAAACTCTCTTTGCCAAAGATGTAAAATGTGCATCAGTTGGGCAGAAACATCAGGAACTGCAATATACTTTGTTTAAATGAAATAAGAGCAATAGTCCTTATTCAATGAAGTGATACAGTTAATTC
This sequence comes from Carassius carassius, assembly GCF_963082965.1. Classification (NCBI taxonomy): domain Eukaryota; kingdom Metazoa; phylum Chordata; class Actinopteri; order Cypriniformes; family Cyprinidae; genus Carassius; species Carassius carassius. The sequence continues at coordinate 10,960,911 of NC_081797.1, read as the reverse complement.
AAATCTAAAACAAAACATTTCTACTTGAAAAACTTCCATGACAAAAGTTTATATAGGATGCCTTAAGTTTATTTTCTTCTCAGTACTCCGTGTTCTTCGAATCCCAGCTTGAGAAACTAACCTGATCCTGATTACAACCAACTCTCTCTCTCTCTCTCTCTCTCTCTCTCACTTCACTTCCTGTGACATATACACTGTGCTATACTAATAAAGTAAAAAAAACCGCCAAAAATGTATCTAAGATGATAATAATAATAATTATTATTATTATTATTGTGAAATGAAAAAACTATTTCGGCCAGTAAATCATCTCACCGGCACTTGAAAATGTGGCAAAAAGTTAATCTGTTACCAGTTTTGGAAATTAAAGCATATAGAAGCTGTTCTGCCAGTTGGCAACATGGAAAATAGCTGTGCCAAGATGGCCTTGAAGTGGAGCAACTACAGGGAATTTAAGGTAATTTGCTAAAATCCTTTCATTAGCCTCATTTCCCTGAAGCAGATACATCTCACATCTCCAGTTCTTTTATTTTCTTTTTATTTCAATTACATCACATTAGCTTACACTATACCATGAGTAATACTTAATTCAAGACTAAGTTCACTTGGATTCTGGAAAACCAGCTCATGTGCAAAGTTTATGCTGTATGGATAAAACCCCTCCTAAATTGTATCTGGCAGATTTCAAATAAGACTGGGGATGATATATTACTTCAAACTGTTTTTGAGTAAACAATTTCTCCTTTGTGTTTTCTTGTGCATTTAAATAGATAACTATAATAAAAAACATCACATTCAAGTCCCAGTTACAGATATGCATTTCCACTAAATAAAATGTTCAAAAGTACATTTGAAGAACCCACTGAGATCTTAACTTTCCTTTAGTTTACATATAATCAGAATTTCAATAATCCCCACGCACTAACATACCATCATGACGATCTTTGCAGAGCTGTGGCCGTACCAAAGGCTGTGATAAGCCAGGAGGCTCAACATGGCGTAAAATGTTACAGTGGAGAGGTTGCGAGGGTCCAGCAGGGACTCCACAAGAGGAATAGTGCCCATTGTCCAGTCACAACACAACTCAGAGGGGTTGAGCAGCAGCCAGGCATTTACTGGCAGGAGGTAGTTAAAGGTCAGCTGCCTGGTCGGGGTGGAGCTGACGGCAGCTGGATTATCAAACCTGATGATAGATGGAATAGAATTAATGAGTACTCCTCTCCATTAAGACATTCCACACTAAAAGACACTAAAGTTTTTATTGATAAGAGAAATACAGAGATAAGCAAAGGCAGGTTTAATGTTCACCAAATCAATTAATCAATTAACTCAACATGTTTTGGATGTTTACTGGATATAAGTTCAACAATCAGCAGCAATATGTTCTTTAAAGAGCCATTTCTTTCAATATTTTATATTTTACTCTCAGGTCTTTAGAATGACTGCTTAAATGCTCGAATAAGTGCTTGTACTAGTGCTGTCTGTGAAATATTAACCAATATCGTAAATATAATATTTTCATTGGTTTAAATTCAATGGAACACATTGGTGCCTCATTGTGTTCAGATCTGAACTGCATATTTCAACATTCTACACTATTTAGCATTAAATTGAGGATTTTTCATTTTTAGATTATTTCCTGAATTTGAATTGAGTTCGCAAATGGGAAATCTAAAATAAAATGTTGTTTCAACCGCTTTTGTTGAAAATTTAAAAAGTTATTCTTGGAAATGGGAAACTGCCTCTCAGTAAACTTACGGTCTTTGCGAATTTTATTCAATCAAACAATTCAAATTCACACCTATGAACTGAAAAGAAGCTCATTCTTGAATTCTGAATTGTGCCCAAGCCTGCAGCATACGCCCTTTGAGTACGCGTTCAAAACATAATACTACAAGGTATACATTTCCTAGGAAGTAAAAAAAAAAAATCCTAAGTGTGGTAATTTACAGCATTTTTGTTGTAGTTGTTGATTTAATTCAACCCATGACCATTTGTCTGCAATGCATCATGTTCCCTATGCATGAAACCACAGAGAGATCAAACGGATCCAAGCCACACTGAAAAACAGCCAAAGTAAATGATCAGTAGGGCTGGACGATTAATCGAAAAGTAATCAAAACCGAAATTCATAACCTCTAACCGACGTAATTTTCCCGTGTCGGTTATTTCGGTTTTTGTAATCCTGTTAACACTTCCCCGTTAAAAGCATACTAGCGCGTACGTGTAGCCACATGACTCTGCCCCGTCCAGTCAGTGGTTCAACACATAGTGATGGCGCACATAGTGATGTAATCGCTTGAATTTGGACATTCAAGCGATTAGATGATCGGATGTGTATTATTATATCGAGCTACCATGTTCGCGCAGCTGCATTGTGGCACGAACACTCATATAAACAGGAGCTGTGAAGATCGCCTGCACAGAGGAACACGGAAACTAGTTGTCAGCGCTGTCCTGTGATTTATCACTAAAGTAGCTTAGAATCTCAAAACTTATTATAACATGTTTGAGTGCAGCGCACATGAAGCACAAGCGCGTGCAGAGAGCAGCAGTCGCGCTGCGGGTTCCCGGTTTGTGTCCATGTTTTGTGTATTTTAACTGTAGAAAAGGTTGTTCCGAGTCGAAACTACGATACAGAAAACTACATCAGTATATCATCATAAACGCAGCCGTTTTTGTCTTACGTGAACATAAACAGATGAGAAAGAAAACACACGTGCAGTATTTTCGCTTTAAGAGACAACAGCCTAATAAACGCGCTGCCTGTCATTAATGTTAATCAAAGAACAAAAGAAAATCATTCACTGATCTTAACTGAATATATTTAATAACTTAACTTGATTGATTAATCTTTATTTTATTTATAAAAAGAAAACTATGCAGTATTTTTAAAATTTTAATTACAGTTTCTGTACCTGAAATTTTGTTTAGTTGTATTTATTTATGATATTGCTAATTGATTTGTTTGTTCCTATCTTATTACTGACTGTTTACTTGTCTTTAACACTTTAATATTTGAAATTTATATTAATCTAGTTGTTTTTGCTATGGTATTTTTTTAATCACAGGCAAAATTCCTCTTGCAGTGTTTTGTAGGCTGCTGATTTTTGCTCATGTTATTCAGCTGCAACAGAATGCTTTGTAAAAATGTTTGACATCTAAATAATTGACTTTTTTTATATTGGAATTTTTATTGAAACTAGGCATCGATAAGAATCAGAATCGATGAGCAGAATCAGAATTGATAAAATTCAAATGATACCCAACCTTAGTAAGAAATGTTACGAACATAGATAAAATAACTGCTGATAGTCAATCATATTTACAGTACAAACCTTGTCAGTGAACTATGAGGGCAAAAAAACAAAACAGAAACAAAATAATCGTTCATTAATCGTAATCGAGGTAAAATGTTCAATTAATCGAGGTTTTGTTTTTAGGCCATAATCGTCCAGCCCTAATGATCAGGTGCATCAGGCAGCTAAAAAACTAAAAAAAAGTCACCAAAAAAAACCATGGTGCCAAGTTGGCAAGACTGAACTCTGATTCAAGATTAAAACAAATTGTTGATGTTCTTTGAATCACAAGCATGTAATGTTAATGGTGCATTAAACAGCCACTTTTTTGGGGATAATGATTATGGACACCCATTAACAGGAAACAAGAGCATCCTGATTTAATAAAAAACATTAACAGGTTTCAAATTAAAGCGCATTTATTCATTTGGCAGCACATATTCTTAGTACACATGTTGCCATTCAAGTAACAACATTAAAAATTGAAGTTTAGGGTTTTTACTTCAACCTCTTAAGAACATGAGGCCTCATATGAGGATGTTATATTTGTGTGAATTTCTCTGAGACTGTACATGCCACAGTTTTAAGTCTGGATGTACTGTACAGAGCACATTCAGGGCTTTTCAATATTCTATGAAATATTGTCAATTATTACTCCCATTATTACACTTCTTTTTTCATATAATTTTTTTTACATTATTTGTAATGCTCTTAATGTAAAGACATGAAGAAAAAAATCTTTCTTCTCAGGTCTTAAGAGGTAAAAAAAAAAAAAAAACACCTTTTACATGCAGATTATTGACACAGGCTTTCAGTCTTCACTATCAATTCCTTATACCTTTCAAGCGCGAAGCTAATATTTTCCAAAGATGAAATATTTCCGCTGTTTGAAATGCACATAAACTGAAGTTTATCGCTTGGCTTTCACCGAGGGGTCTGTTTTGGAGAAAAGTTTAAAGGGCGGGAGAGCCAACTGCAAGTATTAAAAATCCAATAACAGCCTTTGCACAACCCTGCCATAAATCCAATGCTTTGGAAGAAGAATGTTTTTGTTTTGGCTGGGACATTCCAACATTATCACAATATTCCAGAATACAGCACATACAGGGACAAAATATACTTAGAAAGTATGTTAATCCAGCGTATTATGTCTCTAGAGAGCCGTGTGATAACACTAATTCAGACGGTCGGAGACAGTCAGTGGATTATGTCTGGGGATTAGCGATGGCTTCCGTGACGAATCCAAGAGGATTTCTTCCTCTGATCCCAATCAACTTCCCCGGGGATGATAATCAGAAGGAGTATGTCTAGGCATTTCGCACCAGCTCTTGGATTCACATAGATGACCGATTTGTTTAGAAGTGGCCAGAGTCAATCATCTATTCACTACTATAGGGCCAGTTCTAGATCAGATAATATATAGATCAAGTTTATTTCAGGCCCAGGCTGTTGATGTTTAGATAAGCATCATGACAGCTCTCATTATTTAAATAGATTATCATGCACTGCATGATCAACCATTTTCCCATTATATGATACCATGGTTGTGTTTACGTTCATTGGTCACATCATTCCCTTGGTGACTGATACTATTTTGGCTTGAGCTGAGAAACTAACCATTTCCCTTTTAAGACCAAATGTTCAGTAATAAATCAGTTTATTAAGGCAATATAGCCACTGAGGGATGTGAATACACCATGCTTAATCTGACAAGTTTCCAGCAACAAGCCATTTGTCCACACTGAATATAATGATGCGTGACATAGGGCTGCTTGATTAATGAAAACGAAACCAAAATTGTGATATGGCTTAGCTAGACTAATTACTCAGAATTCATGCTCTGCATTTAACCCATCCAAAGTACACACACACAGCAGTGAACACACATAAACCATGAACACACACCCGGAGCAGTGGGCAGCCATTTATGCTGCTGTGCCCGGGGAGCAGATGGGGGTTCAGTGCCTTGCTCAAAGGCACGTAAGTCATGCTATTGCCGGCCTAGACTCGAACCCACAACCCTAGGGTTAGGAGTCAAAGTCTCTAACCACTAGGCCACGACTTCCCCAAAAACAAGTATATGCATAATAATAATTATTATAATTACAATTATTTTGTAGCCATATTGATATATAATAACAAAATTTGACAAATATTGCAGCAAGCACACCATTTTTTAAATTGCATTTTAAATTGTTAATTTTTTTGCACCAAATATTGCAGCCCTCACCAGGCATGACAATCACATCCAAGATATCATAATGTGTAATAACATGTATGTGCAGCACCATTCAAACATTCGGGTTCATTATGATTTTTTTCTTTAAGGATGCTATAAATTGATCAAAAGAGACAGTAAAGACATTTATACCGTCAAAAGATTTGTATTTCAAATAAATGTTGATCTTTTGAACTTTCTATTGATCAAGACTTTATCATTGCTTTAAACTCTGCTAAGGCCCCACAGTTCATGATTCGTGATATGATTCACAGAGTAGTTGTTTAAAAATCATTAAAAAATCAGCGTAAAACATCCTATTATATATCTTCTAATACTCTAAATAGCCTAGAAATACCTGCTGCTGTCTGTGTGAATGTTAATCAAACAACTTAAACAGAGATTCATCTATAGCCATTTAATCTACACAGTGAACACCATGCAGTGTTACTTTTAATTATTATTGCATGTTATTTGTAACTTTGTTCAGCTTCATCCTCATGTAGCACATTTTTGAGAAATCTAAAGGGGTGTCGTGAATAATGGTTGGGAAATGCTGGTATATAACCCGACAGAGGTTTTAGTGTAGTCTCACCTGGTGAACACTGGCAACTGGGACTGAATGACCTGCACCCTGACGATGACCAACAATAGTGTGCTGATGATCAGGACAATGAGCTTCAAAAGGGTTTGGAGAACAGCATAGGGAAAACCATCTTTTCCACTCAACACCTGAAGTAGGGTGTCAATCAGCATGGGCAGAGTGAACTGTATTAAAAACAGAGGAGAAAATTACATGACAAGAGGAATAAAATATAAGTGAATACATACATATACATGCATCTGTGATCAACGTCCAGTTTGGATTGACGACCTGATCTAGGTAATGCATTGCCATATGTTTTTCCACTTCTTGATGCTCTGAACAGTACTTGGAGGGATAGCTAAAGCCTTTGAAAATGTTTTTGTAGTCTTCTTCTAACTTGTGGTACATTTTTATCCCGGAGGCTTTTTGAAAGCATTTTTCCAACCATGGTGAACTCTTTGCAGAAATTGCAGTACTAAATGCACTACTAAAAGTGGAATCTTCACGAAACAGCTGGTTTTATTCTTAAGTAATCAAAACCACTACAACTAACATCAGGTGGGGCAATTAGCCTAGTGTTTGATCTGGAAGTTGATTGGTTGCACCTGAGTAAGCTGAGTAATGGTATACACCAGGGGTGCCCAACCCTGCTCCTGGCGATGGACTGTACTGCAAAGTTTAGCTCCAATCCTAATCAAACACACCTGAAGCAACTAATTAAAGTCTACAGGACCACTTAAAAATTAAAGGAAGTTGTGTTTGATTAGATTTGGAGCTAAACTTTACAGGATAGTCGATCGCCAGGCGCAGGATTGGGCAGCCCTGGTATACACTAATGGGCTGATCGCTTCAACAAATCAGGTATATAACTAATATAAAATGTAAATTAATTTAAAGACGGCTGACAGCCGAGGGAGGTTGGTGGTAAGCCGAGCTGACTAGCTGTTTTTGTTTTGCTGTGTCGTTGGTCTTGTTGACTAGTTATTCACAGTTTAATTTGTTTGTTCAGTGAGGTTTGTTTGTGAGTAGAGAGTATTTAGCGGGAGTATCGGCCGACGGTCTGTATAGGTCCGGTATACGATACGCTTGCTTATATTCTCTATCATGGCAAACAGTCAGGAAGATAGTTGCTGTAGTATGGATGATTTGGAACAAGATGAAGGGAATTGGCAGACAAGGAGGAGAAATAAAGCAAAGCGGAGTAGAGGATTGAAAGACGGTGATGAGAATTGGAATGTTGTTGTGAGGTTTGAAGAGCCAGGAGTGAAGAATTTGGATCCATTAAAATTTATGAAAATAATTAAGAATCAGGTTGGCGAGGTTAAATATGCTAGAGTTCTAAATGATGGTAATTTACTAATTGGATGTATCTCTGAAGAGCAGGTGGGAAGAGCTTTAAAACTGCAAACGGTTGGGAAAGTAGTGGTAGTAAAAGTGGTGAAAGTAGGTGAACAACAAGGAAGTAAAGGAGTGATTTATGGGATTCCTTTAGCAGTTGAGATGAAGGAACTGGTCAAAAACTTAAAAGAAAAATATGATTTTGTTTAGAGCGCAAAGCGTTTAACCAAGGGGGTTGAGAAAAAAGAATCTGAGTCAGTGTTGATACAATTCAGCTCAAAAGAATTGCCTACAGAATTACACTTTGGGTATATGAGATATAGAGTAAGAGGGTTCACTCATAAACCAACAAGATGTTACAAGTGTCAGAAGTTTGGTCATGTTGCTAATCTGTGTAAAGGGATTAAAAGGTGTGCTAGATGTGGTGGGGAGCATGATTATGGGGAATGTGGAGAGGGGGTTAGACCTAAATGTTGTAACTGTGGAGGAGGACACAGTGCGGCCTACTGGGGATGTGAAGTACTGAGAAGGGAGACTGAGAATCAGAATGTGAAAAGGAAGGAAAGAGTTCCTTATGCAGAAGCAATTAAAAGAGTGGAGCAAACAAAGGGGATTAATGAAGGAAATGATAGAAGAGAAATAACAACAGGGATTGTATGGATTCAGAGGCAAGAACTTAGAGAACAGGAGAAAAAAAATGGAGGGAAAAGAGGGACTTTGTTATCTTTATTGCAGGAGTAATTAATGCAACAGCTGAGGTCAAATCTAAAACAGAAAGGATTCAGATTGTTACAAAGGCAGCAATTCAGCATTTGGGTATGATAGAATTAAAATGGGAAGAAATTAGGTAAAAATTAGGTAAAATTTGTAAATTACAAAATTCTTTTGTAAAGAAGGGTGTACCTTGTAGGGTGTTGGGTACAGGAAAGGAGCAAGAATATGTGGTCATGGAAGTATGGGCAGACAAAAAGAAAATAGTAGTAATAAATTATTATAACCCTTCTAAACAGCTAGAATTAAGTGAACTAGAGGAAATAGAAGGCCATGATAGGGATAATGTGGTATGGTGTGGTGATTTTAATGCTCATAATACACTGTGGGGAGGGGGGAAAACAGATGATAATGGGAAGGTGATTGAAGAACTAATGAATGAGAGAAACTTAGTTTGTGTAAATGATGGTAGAGGGACTAGGATTGATGTTAGAACTGGGAAAGAGTCAGTATTAGATCTCACATTTTTATCTAGCAGAATGGCATCAAAGTGTGAGTGGGAAGTGCATGGAGAAGGCACTATTGGAAGTGATCACTACCCAATTATATGTAAATTGGATGTTGATGTAAGGGTGAGTACAGAAGATCGTCATGGAAAGTGGATTTTTAAAAAAGCAGACTGGGAGAGATTTACGGAGGCAAGTGATTTGTATATTAGTTTAATCCAAGAAACAAATAATGTTGAAAGGAATGAAATTGAGTTGAGACAAAGTATTTATATGGCTGCAGCGGATACAATACCAAAAAGTTCAGGAAAACTACTTAGAAAAGTGGTTCCATGGTGGAATGTTAAATGTGATGAGGTAGTTAGGGAAAGGAACAGAGCTTTTAGAAGGTTAAAAAGAACTCATAACTTTCAACATTTGATTGAATATAAGCAGCCACAAGCAATGGTGAGAAAGACCATAAGGCAAAGAAAAAGATCATACTGGAGAGAATATTGTAGCTCAATTGGAAGTAATATTAGTATAAATAATGTGTGGCAAATGATCAAGAAAATGGATGGTAATAGAAGAGAGTGGAATTATCCAATCCTTTTAGATGGTGAACAGGTGGCTATAACAAACCTAGAGAAAGCAGAAATGATGGTGAATACACTGAGAAAGGTACATAGTTCCAGTAATTTATCAGAAGAAGAAAGAAGGGGTAGGGAAGAAACAAGGAGTTTATATGCTGGGGTTATTCAAAAGAAGGGAAAAATAAAGGATAAATATAATGTTCCATTCACAATGAGAGAGGTAAGAAATGCGTTGGATAAGTGTAGGAATTCAGCTCCTGGTAAAGATGAAATTTGTTATAGCATGTTAAGAAAGTTGAGTGAGAAGGGAATTCAGAAGGTTTTAAGTGTATTTAATAAAGTTTGGGAGGAAGGAAAGATTCCAGCAGAATGGAAGGAGGCAGTTATTATTCCAATAAGAAAACCGGGAAAAGATCCTAGTAATCCAGTAAGCTATAGACCAATAGCGTTGACTTCTCACTTAGGTAAGTTAATGGAAAGATTGGTGAATGAAAGGTTAATGCACTTCATGGAAGAAAGGGGGCTGATGGTTAGTTGTCAGAGTGGTTTTAGAAAGGGAAGAAGCACTATTGATTCTATTATATGTCTTGAGGATGAAATAAGAAAAGCACAGTTAAAAAAAAGAGACTGTTGTGGCAGTATTTTTAGATGTGGAAAAAGCGTACGACATGTTATGGGTAGAGGGTCTTTTAATCAAAATGCATATGCTTGGAGTTAAGGGAAATATGCTTAACTGGGTAATGGACTTTTTAAATAATAGAAGTATCCAGGTGAAAATTGGGATGGAAACATCTAGAAGATGTTTGGTAGAAAATGGGACACCTCAAGGTAGTGTCATTAGTCCATTATTGTTCAACATAATGATTAATGATGTTTTTTCTAATGTTCAGCCAGAAATTGGAAAGTCACTATTTGCAGATGATGGTAGCATATGGAAAAAGGGGAGAAATGTGAAGTATACTGTGAAGAAGGTACAGGAAGCTCTAACCATAGTGGAGGACTGGGGAAGGAAATGGGGTTTTAGATTTTCTATTGAGAAGACTAAGGTTATGTTTTTTACTAGGAAGAAAGTTGATGAAAGTATACAATTGGAGTTGTATGGTAGGAATTTGGAAAGGGTTAAAAGTTTTAAATTTCTTGGGGTGGTCTTTGACACTAGACTTACATGGAGGGAGCATGTATCAAAAGTAATAGAGAAATGTAAAAAGGTAATGAATTTAATGAGATGTCTGGCTGGAACAGAATGGGGAGCAGATGTAGGTTCTTTGAAGCAAATTTATATATATTTAATCAGAGCAAGAATTGAATATGGGTGTTTGGTTTATGGATCTGCAGCCAAGTCAGTTTTAGCTGAGTTAGATATAGTCCAAGCTAAAGCATTAAGAATATGTACAGGAGCTGTGCGATCTTCTCCAGTATGTTCATTACAGGTAGAAATAGGAGAAATGCCACTCTTTTTAAGAAGAAAGCAGCTGCAGGCTAATTATTGGATCAACTTGATGGGTCAAAGGATTGATCATCCAGTTAAAATAGCATTTCAGTCAAGCTGGGAGAGAGAGGTGGCAAGACTTCCTAGTTTTGGATGGCCGGGTGAGGCATTGGCACAGGAAATGTCTATACATGATAAGAATTTTTGTCCAGGAGTACTGTGGCCTTCAGTTCCTTTATGGCAGATGGAGGTTCCAAAGACTGACTTAGAGATACTTGGGATTAAGTTAGAAAATCCAGAGTCAAATTTGGTACATGAGTTCCAGCATCATATAAGAGAAAGATATCAGGAATACATATTAATTTTCACTGATGGGTCTAAGGATCAAGAAACGGGTGCTACAGGAGCAGCTTTTGTTGTTCAGAGGTGGAATGTCCAAGCTTTTAAGTTTTTTTAAATTTACAGTTGAATTATATGCAATCTTAATGGCAGTACAATGGACTGAACAGATTCAAAATCAAAAAGTGTTAATATGTAGTGACTCTGTGTCAGCTATTAATAGTATTGAGAAAGGATCATCAAAGAGTCGGCAAGATCTTGTGTATGATATTCTTTTGGCAATTAGAGATGTGAAAATTAGAGGGGTAGAAATATCATTCATATGGGTCCCAACTCATGTAGGTATTGTAACAAATGAAAAGGTTGACAAGTTGGCCAAAGAAGCTGCTCAAAAGGAAAATATAGATGTTAATATAAACCTATCCAAGGGGGAGGGTAAAAGTATTGTGTGGCAGGAAACAATTTTAAAATGGCAACAGATCTGGGAACAAGAAAACAAAGGGAGGCACTTATTTTCATTGTCTAGTAGGGTAGGTGACTCAGTTAATGTTTTTAAAAGAGAAGGAATAAAACGTAAAGAGCAGGTGATATTTTCCAGAATGAGGATAGGTCACACGTTGCTAAACAGCACTTTATTTATTTTAGGAAAACACCAGAGTGGCTTGTGTTCATGTAAGGAATCTTAGACGGTACAACATGTTTTGATATATTGTAAAAATTATGATCTCCAAAGACAAGTTCTTATTAGAGAATTGTGTGAATTTGGTTTAAAAGAAGTGTCTTTGAAAAGTATTTTAGAAATAGGGTCAAGTGGGAGGGGAAAACATTGTTTTTTTGTGCCGAACATAGTAAGATGAGATATTAGCCCCGTAGATGGCAGCAATGCACCTTTTTTGGATGCCGGCTGCCGTAAAATCCCAAAGAAGAAGAAGAAGAAGAAGAAATTAATTTAAAAGGGTCATAGTATGGCTAAACACCACCTCCACAGAGGAAGTAAAGGCCCCGATATACTTCAAATGAAATTGAAGAACGAACTGATATGACGTAATTTCGAACAAAATCAAGTTCATTTTGAGTTCGTTTTGGCAGTTTGAAACAGCTGACCAAAGCAACATTTCTGGGGGAGTTTGTTTCGGCTCCTAAACACCTTTTCTAATGGCCTGCGGCGGTTACGCAAATGGTGGGTGTGTTCTGCACCTTCACCTTCTTTGACATGCGATTTATTTATTTATTTATTTATTTATTTATTGTGTTTAGGGGATACGCACGAGAGTCGCGAGTCATGTTTACATTAATCTACACCCCGCCTCCAGCAGCGCGGGGGTGTCGGAATGTTCGGAAACAGTATACCATCGCTCAGCCTTTTCAAACTTTTTTTTGCCCAAAAAACCAAGAACGGAAACAAACTTTGTTTGAAGTAAACCGGGGCCTTTACTGTTTTTATCACGTGGTCACTATTGCTTTGTCTGTTAAACAGATTAACTGATATGAGTTTTTATGCGATTTTTAACCTAAATCACAGCTGCATCCATCTCTGAAGGATGTAGGCTGTCAAACATACACAAGTATTAGCCAGTCATAGCAGTGGGCATTTACTTCTGAGTCTACAATCCGCCACACCTATGCAAACGCACTGTTCCAATGAGGGGGGTTAAAAACAGAACAGAAAAAAACAATTGCTGCTTATGCATATGCATAAATCTTTATAAAATTATAAGGGGACCTCAGAGTACAAAATAAAAAAAAGTTCATGACCCCTTGAATACAATGTACGATTCAGAAGATTGGGGTTTATGAGAGTTTTTAATGTTTTTTTAGAGTCTCCTTTGCTCACCAAGGCTGCATTTATTTGATGTTCCCACTCTCTCATGGATGGGCATACAACAGTTAGTGGTAGCTGGAGATTACAGTTTTAAAGTTGTAAATATGTAAATATGGATACGCTTCAGAAAGCCCCAGAGCCACGTGGAGCACTTTTTACAATGGATGGATGCACTTTTATTGGACTTCAAAATCTTAAACCCCATTCACAGCCATTAAAATGCTTAGAGCCAGTATGTATTTTTTTATATAAATTAGCATTCCTCTGAAAGAAGAAAGCCATATAAAACTAGAATGACTAGAGGGTGAGTAAATCATGGTGTAATTTTCATTTTTGGGTTCACGATCCCTTTAATTATACAAGTATTCACAATAAATATACAGTATTACTAATTTTCATTCATTTAACTAGTAATAATTATTCTTACATAATGCTTAGGGATTTTTTTAATTTTTGTTGCCGGCAAAAGTGGCAAGACAGGCAACAATGACAAGAGACACAACACATGATGTATTCAAACCACACACATCCCATTTGACCACCACATCTCAATCTGTCTGCCAACGGGTTAACCGCGAGGCCACACACCCAACCCCCCAGACCCCCCCCCCCCCCCAAAAAAAAACTACACTTCTTACAGAGATAATGCTACGTTAGAGGTCGCTGCAACAAAACTTTCACATGCCACAATCCGGATGCATTAGATTAACGCTACATGTAATACATTATCACTTAAACACTGCACTTTTAAACGACTTTATTTAAACAAGTAATTACTTAAGCTACGTGTCTTTCAGCAAAACATCAAAGTCCAAGTGCTACTCATGCATATGGATTAAATTAGAGGCATAGCTTAGGGCTGCATACAGACTAAACAGAGCAAAGATCCAAGGCAAGGACCCACAGACCTCGAGTTTCTGTCAGAAACAACAGCTGCTTGCATTCAGTTGCTAGCTCACATAAGAGGATTATGCCACAGTCCATTATGTAAAAAATCAATTGCATAATAAAAAGCGAATGGAAGGCTGTCAAAAGAGCAAAGACCCCGACGAGCATCTGAACGCTAATGGACAGAATAAAGCTACATTGTTAAGTGGCTTTTACTTGATATTCAAACACAGATGCTAATCTGCTGGGAACAAGAGAGACACGTTTGAAAAGACTCTTAAAGAGGACACTGTACCCTTAATGACTTTGGCATGCAACATCTAACTAATGTCAGTGCATCAAAACATTTTGATTTTTGAAATCCTGCAGCTCGTTTTAAACCGAACAAGCAACAGGGTGTTTTCACATCTGGTAAGACTTGTGGTTAACAAAACTATGAGACTTTGCTGTTTTGTTTCACTGCCTTTAGAAATGAGAGATGTTGCCCTAAAGTTATTTACTCAACTGTCACTTACAAAATAGTCATGTCTTGCATCGCTTTTTTTTCCAGACAGAAGGTATTGAAAGCCATCTCAGATAACAAACCTGAATAAACTGTTGGTTATCACTCGGCTGATGCCTCAGTGTTGATTTTCACACTCTCCCTCGAAAAACTCAATGCAGACGTGCCCTTTGGGCTTTTAAAGGAATTTGATATTCACACCAAATGAGCTGACATGACCGTCGAGACGTTGAGTGAAACGGTCGGTGAGTGAAACGGGTTCATTTTCACAGCCAGAGAGGGATTTAGAGCTTTATAACCAATACACATCACCACAGGAAATTGCCGATACCTCAAAGTTATTTGATTTGCAATAAATTTTCTATTTTTTTTCCACCGCAACCATTTGCATTTAGCTATTTGATTAATTTGTTTATGAGGTTTTTTTTTTTTTTTTTGGTATACAACTGTCAAGATGGTGACACTAACAGACTAAAGTTGACAAAAAATGTCTGCAGCCATCATGCAAGGCTGCGCCCCATGAGGTTGCATTAAGTCTTTCCATCTGGGTAGCGGTTTCGATTTCCCTCTGTCTTTCTGCCAACAAAATAGGGCTTTTAATATCAAAAAGAAAAGGATGTTTTATGACTTCCATTAAAAGCAAAACAGTTGTCTTTTTTGAACTTATTAACAAATAAGCTTTTGATCCCAAGAACCTGTGACAGATCCTATTGAATTTAACCACGCACGTCAACACGTCCTTTATTTACGAGCCGATAAATAAATGTCACACTCACCCCTTGGGCAACAAACACCTCGTAAATACAGCATATCCCAATGACCGTTATTCCCTGCTCCTTGCATAGCGTGGCAACGGCAACCAGGAACACGGTAGAAATGATGGGAGTCCACACTGAAAGAGGGAAATCTCGTTTTTAATATGTCGGAAGTGCTTTTGAGTAACTTTATGCATATTTCAAACACCATTCAGATTTAAGAAAGTGGAAGAAGGAAAGCAGCCCGGTGTTGTTCTTCACTGGGTGGCTGGGGAATCCCATCCCACAAATCTTTAAAAGGGAATTGAAGAAAAACACTTAATATAAACAGGGCTGTCAATTTAACTTGTTAATTTAGCATGATTATTTATCGCAATATGACTTGCCAAACCACACACCCAACGCAGGCAGCACAGAATGAACTAGGAGCCGTTCACACGACTGTGTCTTGTGTTCAAAAACAGCTGGACAGCGTGCAACAAATGAAACCAAACGCAAGGATCTTGAGATGATTTTTCAATTCATATGAAATCGCACACATTTGAAGATATGATGCAATGGCCATAGACATGCGATCCGAAATATAAAGCTATACTGAATTTTAAACGAAATACTTTTGTCTGTCACAAATATCGCATTTAATTGTAGTTCATTCATTTAGATGACTGGCATATCCTATAATTAATTTGAAGATTATTATTGATTGTGAGTCACACACCAACACAAATGCAGAGGCGGCCTGGCTCTATGCCACCTGAGATATTAATGAAGTTTATTATAGGTCAAATTGTGACCCATAATATATAAAGAGCAATCAATACAACACTATTCAATCACGCAGTTTCTTTCACACCTTAAAACTGAGGTGACGGCTAATTTACGATGAAAAAAAAAGGCAAATCGAAAAAAATAAGAAAATAATCCCACCATAGACAAGGCAACAACAAAAATATTATGATGGGATTAACATTATGTAAAAAAAAAAATGGCAAGAATCATGGTGGGAGGTTGATAATATAATATAATAATTGTGTTGAAATGCATCAAGTCAGAAACAACATGCCAATTTGATCGATCTGTGAAACTGGAGCTGTGTACTCAAGACTTCTGGGTGGGGAGCTTGGTGAGCTTTTGAATGGCAGGCGAGTCGCAACTTGCGCATCGTGTCCTAGGAATGAACTTGTTGCAGCATGCATGAAGGGATTATGTGGTTATGCGATGGCAACGCTTACCTATGGAGTTATCGGTCCCTTTTGATTTGGTGTATTCCAGGAAAGCAGCCAGCAGGAAAATGGAGGACAGCAACTCAGCCCTGCCAACAACACCTGTCACCTGCAAATAGCCAAAGATTTCAACACTCATAACAGGTGGAATTTCAATTCACCAATACATACCAATCTGATGCATGTAAAAAGAAATGTCTTATGAAGCATGTTTTTACAGTAAGATTTCTTCTTACACCACGTTTAGAGATTGGATGGGAAGTCTAAGCCATTAAAAGTCATGTGACTGGTGCAAGAGGAACCAGTTTTAAACTATCAATCATAACTGTAAAACAGAATTACTTTTCCTTTTCATACAACCTATGAAAACTTTTGCTGAAAATAATGGAAGCAATTATATGAGATCATCATATGGTATAATTGATTGTTACAAAATGTTATATACAGTGCAGTGAGTTCCAAAAGACTGAGACAATCAGTGCAAAAGTACTTAACTTTAATGCATTTTTCATTACAAATTACAGCATAAGAATATAAATTTGATTGAAAAGTTACATTTCAGAATGTTTTAGTATTCAGTTGTGCTTCATGGACAGCAGCACTCAAACTACATGACCTCCAAAAGTTTGTGAAAACCCCAATGACCACGACTTGAGAATGATCCAAACAGCATCTTGTGCCTCAATGGAAGCAAAGAATCTGACCTTTGAGGAGTTCACATACTCGGTGTCACAAATTTGTTTATTTAATTCGTGACCTTAAAATATTTCTCATTCACTGAACGTCATAATGTTATCCAATTTTCCTCCTAAACTCTGTTTATTTCCAGATTTAAATTCGATTAAGCAATTTTATAATGTGTCTGATTTATACCTCAGTGGCAAAAGTTGGAGCTTCAGAGTTTGATTTCATTTCTGTGAATCCCTAAGCAAAAGGAATCAACCTTAAATTATTTGTTTGCATCATATCTGAAATATATCATCATTCCTCATATATTTTGTTAATTTCGTTAATTTAATGACAAAAAAGACATGTCTGTATTTTAGCTACTTAGAAGGTGGGGCTTCAATTGATAGAGTGGCCATATTGAGCGTTGCATTGTTCCTCATTCAAAACTATGCCAGTCACACATCTTGGTATAAATCTAAAATGCATATTATATATAGTGTATGCTGCTTATAATTATAGAAATTTATAATTCTTATCCCATTGAATGCAATGTAAGTTGCTTTGGATAAAATATCTGCTAAATGCATAAATGCAAACTTATTATTACAAAAATATAATGGATCAAAAACAATTTAATATTTAGAATGACATTATAATCAACAAATATTATATATATTAAATAACCCTTTTAGACTATTTCAGAGTAAACAACTGAGTTTAATACTATTCATTATTGTTATTTGTTTGTTATTTGTTAATGTTACTTGTTTTTTTTTTAGTAGGCACGAACTTTTTATGCAAAGATACGTACTATACATCATATCAATAGTCAATCTAAAGATAAGCACAGTGGTAGAGGGTATAATAGTTTTAGAGAAAGACTAAGATAAGATTAAAAATGCAGTTCTTCGGTCACCTGCACAGGGACTGATCCGCCAACCATTTCACCAGCAGGACTGACTACCTGATAAACAAACACCAGTCCTACAGCAAAGTCAATTTCAAACAGTTTTTCCATGATCTTGCACAACTATTTATGTGCACACTGGGACAGCAAGCTCAGCCTATTACTGCCACCATGAGGTGGCATCTGCAAAGACACTAAATTCAAGTGTTTGTTCCTCAACTTTGAGCCAATGATAGTTTCCTCCAGCAACAAAGTGAAGAGTAGATGATAAAGGAAACTTCAACACTATTGTAACATATTGACCAATAGAGTCCCTTTACATTAAAATAGCAGAAGCAAATTCCACAAATGAAGCTTATCTTCATGATTTTGTTACATAAACCATGTTGATGAATCTGTGACATAATAGCAGTTACTTACAGCCTCTGTGTGGATGGGATGAACAGCAAACAGCAGAGCCGCTACGAGACTGGTGCTTCGGTCCAAGAGCAGACGGCAGAAGTGGAGGAAGAGGACACACACCACGGCGTGGAGAACCACATTGAGGAGGTGGTATGAAGAGGAGCTTAACTCGCTGAACAGGTAATTGAGGCGGAAGGTGAGAACAGTGAGCGGCCGGTAGGACTTATGGCTCCTCTCCTGGATACAAAACAAAACAAAAAACAAGGTTGGATACAAGGCTCCAATAACATCACGTCTCGAGAAACCGAGATTGGATTTCTTCAAGGTTACCTCTGACATGGGTGTGCCCCAGAAGTCATTGAGGAAGAGGTTCTTCAGTGGGGTGGTGGGGCGAAGGTCTTTGTTATCCAGGATGGCAGAGACATCATCGAACACGAAACCACAGAGCAGGCTGTTCCAATAGCAGCCCACCACCAGTCCAATCAGAAGACAGATCTCCTTCCACGACACTACAGCCATCGCTGACGTGAGACCTCATTGAACACTGCAAGAGCCAATCCTGATACGATCACAAAATCATTCTGATTCAGAACAGTTTCATAATGAACCATTCAGACCTTCTGTGAACTGCTTTGACTCATTGCAAAGAACTCATTTATTCACTTAAGACACTGCATACAAAATAATTAGATATTTTAAGGTTTATGAATTTTTATGAGTCGAGTAACTTCCTGTTGACTTACTACATAAATTCACCAAGTTTCATCGCAATTACTTATTTGCTTAAATTATAGCGGTTTTAATAAACTAGGCCACGTCCTACATTACCTACATTAACAGTGACCTCAGATGGCCTGATTAACTTTAAAATGTTTTGATGATTGTTGACAATGGCATTCCAGTCTACATGCTATTTGCTATAAACTAGGCAAAAATCCAATATTGTGGAAAGGTTTCCATGGATCATTAAAAAAAAAGTCCATGTTTCTATGCTCTATAGTGCTATCTATGATCTAGGATTCATTTTTCATCGCTTAGTAGTAGTCAACGTTTCCTTTTTTTTTTACCATTTACAGTTTTAGCTTTATCTTCTATTTTAAGGCAGAAAATGTGTTACTGTTATTTATTATATATTAATGACAAGAACCGTTGTCCAAAATCGTTGAAGTATTACAATGTCTACAACTAAATATTACAATGACTAATAATACGAATAAGAAATATTTTTTTAATCTAATACAATGACAAAAATAAAAAATAAAAAAGTTACTTAAAGTAAAATTAAAACTAATACTGAACATTTAAAAATGAAAGCTAATTCAAAATATTATTCATTTTATAAAAGAGTATTTAAACAATACTCCACTCCACTCTACACGTGCAACATACATCTGGCATATTTTATTAATATTTTAGAACAGATCAGAGTTGGACAAATATATAATCACTGTAAACACAAAAACATGCCCTTTAAATACTTGATTCATTTCGATGAAATTTTCTTGTCTGTAAAACATAATTTTAACATCCCCTGAAATGATCTGACCTTTATAAGCCTGTTTAAATCGGCCCACGACACTCCGACCTTCTGCCGCTAAATTGCAAAGCTAAAAACACGAATAAATCAGTCGTATGATCAGAAAAATACAATAAATCAGGACCAGCCCAGCCAGCTATCAGCTAGCATTTGCTTTTCATTATTAATCGAATAAATCCGACATTGCAGTTATAAAAACATCAATGCAACATCCATCTCTAATAAATAAGGAATGTAGTGATATTTAGAAGAAACTGGGTTAAATTAACAGGACACTGATCTGATTAAACCTCAAGTTTAACTTCAGTTGTCCCAATAGCATGCACTGACATCAGTCATTTAAACAACACTCTCAATCCGCAGTCAGTGATCGGTAATATCATCACATGGACAACTCACCTTGACATTTCTGATTAAAACTAAATCAAAAAAGAAGTGGTGTGTTTATTTTGGCTGCAGCATCAAGTTCGAGCTCAAGCATTGAATTAGCAAGGAACAAAAACTGCTTCCGGGTCAAAATGCTTGGTAGAATAAAAGTAATGAGTTACAAAGTATTGGTTTAAACTTTATGTCTAGACAATGTCATTCCATTAAAAATATATCTGCATGCATATATATATATATGCATGCAGATATATTTTTAATGTGTGTGTGTGTGTGTGTAATCTGGTGTAATGGACGTACCGCATAATGGGGAATAATTTAATGAGTGTCAGAAATCGTACGGCGTTAAAACAAGAGCCCAAGCTGCTTTTATGCCTTAAAACGATACACTTACCATCAAAATAAAATCACAGATTGTCTCATCATCTTCTACTCTCATGAGCAGCTTCCAGTCTGCGGCTGCAGGCATCTTTCAGCTTTTGTATAAATGTCCTACAGCGCTGAACTGAACAACATTTAACCTGTTAGATTTCAGATATTATCTTTTAATAATAGTTTTCTATATATATATATATATATATATATATATATATATATATATATATATATATATATATATATATATATATATATATATATATATATATATAAGTTTTTGTTAAATTTGTAATAATATAAATGTATACATATTTTCAAAATATATACTGAATGTGTGTGTATTTCTCTCTCTCTCTCTCTCTCTCTCTCTTTACACACACACACACACACATATATATATATATATATATATATATATATATATATATATATATATATATATATATATATATATATATATATATATATATATATATATATATATATATATATATGTAATAAATAAACACAGTAGCCAAAATATATTAATATACATTTTAGGTTATATACTCAGATATTTTTTAAAAATCTAGAGCTGGAAAAAATGCTGAAGATCTGTATCTTTGCTTTGCTTCCAGACTGACATCTGCTTATTGTAATGTGTGAGGGACAAAAACATTCTAATCCCTGCAAATTCATCTGAGAATCTTGCTTTCTTTCCCACGTAGGTCAAACCACGGGACCTGAAAGCAGATGATTCAGAGAAATATTCAGCTCTTTGGAAGCTCACAAACACTCCTGAGGGTAAGACTCACCGTCACCACACATCTACTTCTTTCAGTTGGAAAGCTTTGCATTTCTTTTACTAATTATTTTCTGGTTACTGAAGTCCATCTGTACTTGATGTTAGTCATTCTAATAGTACTGTGTGGGCCAGTCTAGATGTTACACTAGAAGTCTTATTGCCCCTCCAATGAAACTGGATGAAATTTCATGTGCCTATGAGGTTGTAGACAGTGCTGGTGCAGAGCAAGTAAGTTTTGCTATATACAGTCATTATTCGATTTGCATTTCCCACAGGAAATGACAGTGCTTGCAAGGTAGCAAAAAAGTAGTCTTCAAAATAATAATAATAATATAAAAAAAAAAAATGGATTAAGTGAGTGTTTGTTTGTTTTTCTGACTCAGGGTCACTTACAAAAAAAACATTATTTTCATTTATAAAACATTTATAAAATCGTAATTCATCATGAATTCTGTATATGACATCAACAGCAATTCGTTTTTGAATGCATAACATGTCCGTGAGAGATTTCAAATCTCAATCTTAAAATCCTTCAGTAAATAGTTTTAGACTTAAAGTATTATATTTAAAAATCCAGTATACATAGCAAGGCTGAAATTATCAATCACACTTTATTTTAAGGTCCAATTTTTCGCTGTTAACAAACCATTAACTATGATTTTTGCCTTAATAAACTCCTAATTTGCTGCTTATTAATAGTTAGTAAGGTAATTTATGTTAGTTAAGTTTAGGTATTGTCTAGGATTTGGGATGTAAAATGTGTGTTGAATTATCTGGGGCGTTGCTAGGGTCTTGATACATTGGGGGCTTAGCCCAGACCCCCCCAGTAGCCCAGTAGAACTGTAACAGCTATTCACTGAAACACAAATAAATAATACATGAATATTAAAAAAATGAATATAAAACTATATATATACTGTGTATATAGATATTTATCTTTCTATATTTATCTATATCTATTTATCTATCTACACACACACACACATAAATCACTCCAACAGTCTGCTTGTATAAGTCTGGAAAAGGAACTATAGACAGTGCAGGTCCAGTAAAGAGGCCATTCAACAGACAGTAAACACAGGCACTCTGTATAGGTGTCATAAACATAAAAATCACTCGCGCCTGACGCGCTATTCGCGTCCGGTGTGAACGCACCATAGTCACCTGACTTAAAGTTCAATGATATGAATGAAACAATGAATGAGCTGTTGTTAATTCTCCATTTTCACTGTATGTTTCATTAAAAAAAAACGGCAGCAAAACAGCGATTCAAAGCCGTTTAGCTCGCGTCTCGCGAGATGAGAAAAGTGACATCGGTTGCTATAGGTAGCCTATCAGACAGAAAAGTTGATGCTAGCGATGTTAGGATTTCCTAACCTGAAATAAAAAGAATGAAGCAAGATATGATTCCTAAAGTTATTTAGTATCTGCTTCGGTAATACCAATTGGGGAAAATCCTATCTTAGACTCTTTCTGTAATACGGCCCCTGGTATTCTAGCTAGCTATCCACCTGAGGGGAATAACGTTAATTTACACATCGTGTTTCAATCGCCAAATCAGATGTATAGGCTATCTACATTCTTCACGAGAAACGGATTATGGCTCACAAAATGGATTAGTTATAGGCGAAATAGTAAGGTCCCACGTACTTTATATATACAGTACATGTTATTCTGCATTAATACCACAGTAAGTACAGGGCTAGGTACGTTAGACCAGGGTTTGCTAAAGAGCCTTCACCGGCCTGAGCTTAATGATGAGGGAACGGCGCCAGTAGATAACTCTTCTTGCCTCCTTATTTTACTTTTTAAAAAGTGTCTAATGTCCATAGCTACCACCAGAAGCCACAAACAACAATGACAGTAAAGCCCAAAGCTCTTTCTCCTCAGGCGCGCACCCTAAGCTGTAACCATAGTAACTTTGATCTGCTTGAACACATTTTAATTGTCTTTAATACATGATTGATTCCGAAGGATAGATTAAAAGACCCGGTCATTTTTTTAAATAAATACAAATTATTAAAAAAATAATAATTATCAATAAATTAAAATTTTTTGAGATCCGGGGCTATCAGCCCCGGATGCCCATATCTAACGACGCGCCTGCTAACAACTATCCTTGTGTGTTGCTGTCTGTTAAAACTAGTTGTTCTGCACATCACATTTCCTTTGAGCAAGTTTCTGTTGTAGAGCTGGCCCGAAACTCTCTGGAACTGGCCAACTTTATTACTAAGCCCTGAGTGATGGCTTTACCACTGTGCAATTATAGAAACTGAATCCACACTACTGCAATGTGAGCAGAGGTGGGTAGTAACGAGTTACATTTACTTCGTTACATTTACTTGAGTAATTTTTGGGGGTAACGAATACTTTTCGGAGTATATTTAAAGATGGGTACTTTATACTCTTACTTGAGTAAATTTTTGGGGAAAAATCTGTACTTTTACTTCGTACTGTGTGTTACGCTCCTCTCGTTACTTTATCTGAATGCAATAAATGTTATAATGCTTCAGTTTATTCCAAACGCGCCGTCTACTTTTTTTTGGGCAATGAGCGATGCCCATTCGCGAATGATTCATTCTTTTGAGTCAATTCTGTTCAAAGGCTTGATCAAACCAATTGGCAAACGAGTGAATTGGTTCATGAATCAGTTTGAATGAGTCGTTCAGTTCCCTGCCGCACGCGCTGAGCATCTGAAGTGGTTGTAACGTTTAAGAACAGAAAGAGCGTTGAAAACGTGGCTGGAACTGCACTGAATTGAAATCTGCAAAGGCTTTTATTTGCTTGCGATGGAGATCCTTATTAGATGAACACCGCGTGTGCTGTCTACTGTTTAACAGGTAATAACTTGAATCGATTACAGTACACGATACCACTGTGACATTAGTTTGTTGTACGTGTGTGGCTTATAACAGAGGGGAGTCAAGTTGAATGCAGCTTCCAAAAGACAAAAAATAGCCGATTAAGATTTTATTAATTTTAATACAATCACACCTGTGCAAGTATGTTCAGCGAGTCATATTATCAGCTGCTAAATTCAGATCTGTGATTGCTTGCTGGCGCTTAGCCAGAGATAGATGCGTTTATACAGCGCTGCGCATTATAACCAATCACACATGATTCTTTTGAGCTTATTAAAGCATTGGCCAATCAGAGGTGTTCCGATGAGTCATCGCTAAAATGCCGGTGCTTCCTTCACTCGCTCACTGACTGGAGACCTTTCTGGCGAATTCTCTCGCAGGAACAACAAAGTGCAGATGTGTGTACGAATCTTTAATTAAGATATTGATTTCACAGTGTTAACAGTTTCAGTGATTTTAATGGGAGTTTCTGAGAGTGATTGAAATCTAGACTGTCAGTGAAAATTATCTTTAATAATGTAAATGTTATTTGCTCTCTTTCTGAACAATGAAAGATTAGTAGCAATATTTATATCACATTAACTTTCAATGTTAAATTCACATTTAATATAAAGTCAGTCGTATTAAAAATATGTTATGGCATGACACCTATATCTGTTACTTAAGTAAACAGACAGGGTTTTATAATAAATTACATAAATTGGAGTAAAGGCTGATGAAATATATACATTTATACACGCACACATACATTACATACATTTTATCTATATATCTAAATAAAAATAGGCTCAGTACAGTATATATGACCCAAAGTAACTAGTAACTAACTACTTGAGTAGATTTTTTATCCGATACTCTTTTACTCTTACTCAAGTAACTATTCAAGACTAGTACTTTTACTTGAGTAAATATTTCTAGAAGTACTTTTACTTTTACTTGAGTACAGTTTTTGGGTACTCTACCCACCTCTGAATGTGAGTCAAACGTCTGGAATGGAGAATTCAAAAGTGCTGTGAATTAAGTAATATGACACCCTGTAATGATTTATGTCCTTAACTCATTTAGTAATAAATCATGCTTGACAGCAGGTTGAATAATAGTTTTGTTCGTACTGCAGAACGAGCAATTGCAACAGGATGTGGAGTCCTACAAAAAGGAAGTAGAGTAGAGAGAGCCTCTTCAGACCAAAGAGGAGAGCGATGAGACTCAGAGGAGATTTACCAAAGCCAACCAACATCTCTACCAGTGCATGGGGGACCTGCAGGTGAACCCCAAATCACCTTCAGCCTGCCATATAATGCCATCATAACATGTCTATATAAATACACCTCCAAAGGCCTCTTCACACCAAGAACGATAACTATAAAGATAAGGATATTAGCATCTACACCAGTGAACGATATCGATATCGTCTGTTTAATCTAAGCACACGCTCGTCTGCCGCTTTAAATTCTCAAGCTCGTTACAGCAGGATGGATTCTGATTGGCTGTTCATCAGCTGGAAAAAAAATCATTTTGAAAATGATTCCAATGATATTGTTTCTCTTTGTCGTTATAGTTGTGGTGTGAATTCTGCTATTCTTTAATATTGAGAATGATTTTTAGAACTACAACCCGAATTCCGGAAAAGTTGGGACGTTTTTTAAATTTTAATAAAATGAAAACTAAAGGAATTTCAAATCACATGAGCCAATATTTTATTCACAATAGAACATAGATAACGTAGCAAATGTTTAAACTGAGAAATTTTACACTTTTATCCACTTAATTAGATCATTTAAAATTTAATGCCTGCTACAGGTCTCAAAAAAGTTGGCACGGGGGCAACAAATGGCTAAAAAAGCAAGCAGTTTTGAAAAGATTCAGCTGGGAGAACATCTAGTGATTAATTAAGTTAATTGATATCAGGTCTGTAACATGATTAGCTATAAAAGCTTTGTCTTAGAGAAGCAGAGTCTCTCAGAAGTAAAGATGGGCAGAGGCTCTCCAATCTGTGAAAGACTGCGTAAAAAAATTGTGGAAAACTTTAAAAACAATGTTCCTCAACGTCAAATTGCAAAGGCTTTGCAAATCTCATCATCTACAGTGCATAACATCATCAAAAGATTCAGAGAAACTGGAGAAATCTCTGTGCGTAAGGGACAAGGCCGGAGACCTTTATTGGATGCCAGTGGTCTTCGGGCTCTCAGACGACACTGCATCACTCATCGGCATGATTGTGTCAATGACATTACTAAATGGGCCCAGGAATACTTTCAGAAACCACTGTCGGTAAACACAATCCGCCGTGCCATCAGCAGATGCCAACTAAAGCTCTATCAGGCAAAAAGGAAGCCATATGTGAACATGGTCCAGAAGCGCCGTCGTGTCCTGTGGGCCAAGGCTCATTTAAAATGGACTATTAAAAAGTGGAATAGTGTTTTATGGTCAGACGAGTCCAAATTTGACATTCTTGTTGGAAATCACGGACGCCGTGTCCTCCGGGCTAAAGAGGAGGGAGACCTTCCAGCATGTTATCAGCATTCAGTTCAAAAGCCAGCATCTCTGATGGTATGGGGGTGCATAAGTGCATACGGTATGGGCAGCTTGCATGTTTTGGAAGGCTCTGTGAATGCTGAAAGGTATATAAAGGTTTTAGAGCAACATATGCTTCCCTCCAAACAACGTCTATTTCAGGGAAGGCCTTGTTTATTTCAGCAGGACAATGCAAAACCACATACTGCAGCTATAACAAAAGCATGGCTTCGACGTAGAAGAGTCCGGGTGCTAACCTGGCCTGCCTGCAATCCAGATCTTTCACCTATAGAGAACATTTGGCGCATCATTAAACGAAAAATACGTCAAAGACGACCACAAACTCTTCAGCAGCTGGAAATCTATATAAGGCAAGAATGGAACCAAATTCCAACAGCAAAACTCCAGCAACTCATAGCCTCAATGCCCAGACGTCTTCAAACTGTTTTGAAAAGAAAAGGAGATGCTACACCATGGTAAACATGCCCCGTCCCAACTATTTTGAGACCTGTAGCAGAAATCAAAATTGAAATGAGCTCATTTTGTGCATAAAATTGTAAACTTTCTCAGTTTAAACATTTGCTATGTTATCTATGTTCTATTGTGAATAAAATATTGGCTCATGTGATTTGAAAGTCTTTTAGTTTTCATTTTATTAAAATTTAAAAAACGTCCCAACTTTTCCGGAATTCGGGTTGTATATCTTTATCGTTATCTTTATAGTTATCGTTCTTGGTGCTAAAGGGCCTTAATGCTGCAGGACTTCTTTAAATGAGACATATTTGACACTTATGTTACACATTTATAATTTTTGCATAAACATAAACTGAAAAGATGAAAATAAATGTACACAGTGAAAAAGTTTATATTTATACAAAGTATATTAGTGCTGTCAAATGATTATTCGCAAAATAAACGTTTTTCTTTAAATATTATATGTTTGTATGCTGTGTATATTTATAAAGTATATATAAATACACACACATGCATGTATATATTTAAGAAAAATGTTTAAAAGCATTAAGAAAAATTAAAAATGTTGTTTCTATATTAAATATAATTACGTATAAATTATAAATTGTAAATACATTTAAATACTTTCTAAATATATACATGCATATATACGTTTGTATATTTATATATGCATAATAAATATACACAGTACACACACATAATGTAAACAAAAACTTTTATATTGTACATAATTAATCGTGATTAATCATTTGACATAATATATAAATATATATAATTTATTTTTATTTTCACTCTTAATTTATACACACATACACTTCAAGTCCATTGTATCAGTATTCAAGATTTCTTTTTAATTTTTTTTTTTTTACATTTTTATTTAAGTAAATGCACATCTTTATTGACTTTTCTTTCTTTTTTTACAAACACAAAAGAACAACGGCAAACTCGGCAGTGTACTACACACACACACACACACACACACACACACACACACACAAAAATACAAATTAAGGTCATAGTAAAATATCAATTCGTATCCAAAATAACAGTTACATTTTTTCAGTTAGATATTCCCATAGCATACAATTATAGTGCAATATTCTTCATCTGCATTTTACTGCTTTGAAAAAATAAAATAAAAAATAAAAATGCAAGATAGGGGAATAGGCAAGAAAGTCCCCCCTTCTCTTTTTAATTTTAATTGTTTTTATTTTTATTTATATATTGTTTTCTGCACTTTGTTATTCCTTTGGTTAGTTTGATTGTGCAACCTTTGAATCGCACGCTCATGGAATATAGATAATATTGCAGTATTAATATGTAAATGTATTAATATGTAAATGTGACACCCAAATGTGTTCAGGTTATTTTTCTTGTGGTGGGTTTTCATTCTTGATGGTGTCTTCCATTTCAAAAGTAGCAAGGAGAGTCCTGTACATGTATCCTTTTACAGCATGTTTTAAACGCAGTACCCTGTTATGTGTCATCATCACGTTGTGATCCATAAATTCTCCTTATTCCCAGGACGCCAAGGACATGACTGCCAACCCACAGAAGAATCTGGAGGAGTCTATGAAGGAGATGGAGAAGATGACGGATGAATACAACAAGATGAAGATCGCAGTCCAGCAGACAGATGTCTTTTTAAAGGTCAGAGAGCTAAATGGACGAATCCAGGCTTGAGTTGAAGAGGATGACCCAGTTATGGCTGCCGTTAATGCCAAAGTTGAAGAGTGGAAGGTGAGCCGAAACTCGTAACTGTCAGCTTTGACAACTAAAACCAGTTTATATTCAAATGAGGTCAAGTTCACGAACTTTCCTCTTGTCTCACCACTGCAGAAGTGGCTGTTGTTGGTTTTTTTTGGTTGACTGAGCGTTTACCTGTCTGAAATTGCTCACATCTTTGAGGAGTCATTTTTCTAAAGTTCTGAACAAAAGGTTAAATATTTGCTTTTGTGCCAGACTCGTCCAACAATTTTGTCATCTGAGCAAACAATCCAAAAAAAATATTTGTTTTGGGGTTTTTTTACAGTGTGCTAGCATGCATCCTCAGTGCAATTCAGCTTATAAAAATGTGGAATGGAGGATAATTTTACAGGCTAGTTCAAAGTAAACAAAGAATAAACATATAAAGTTCACGTATCCTGATTGAGAGAGTTAAAACACTCTAAAGTTCTACTGTTTTTAACATTTATGACACATAACAAATGGAATACAAATTGCTGCTGTAGAGGAATATCAGATTAACTAACAAGTGCCATATTTAACATACTGAAACTACTACGACTCCAAGCACTGTACCTATTTCCATAGTAACTTAATAGACATGTTATCTGATGGAAAAGGCCCAAAAACCTGAACAACTAGTGATTAGAGTTGCTCAATTACTGCCTGGTTTGTCAACACCATGCCAAGCCTCTAAGCAGTAAAAAAAATCAGCGCCAAAAGTCTAACCTGCAGAATAGTATCACACATCCTGGCAAACCGTAGACCAACACTGTCACAGTGTGAACAATGTGAAATGAGGGAAATGCCAGTTTTATTCCTTTGATAGTTGAGAAAGTTCTAGATGCTGTAAACTTTCATGTATTTGTTTGTGTTTCAGAGTATTTTATCAGGGAAAGAGTTGGAAATTTTGGAGTATTTGCAGATGATCAGAGACTTGGAGGAGAGACTTCGAGCTGCTCAGATGGACTCTGACCAAACAACATCACACTGCAGCAGGTGAAATGTTTCTTGAGCAGCAAATCAGCATATTAGGATGATTTCTGAAGGATCATGTACAGTGTTGGGGAAAGTTACTTTTAAAAGTAATGCCTTACAATATTGCGTTACTCCCTAAAAAAGTAACTAAATACGTTACTAAGTTACTTTTTATGGAAAGTAATGTGTTACATTACTTTTGTGTTTCTTTCATGTTACTTTTTAAATATGAGCAGGGCTTGATTGTTTTTAATATAAGAAGTTCTATTTATAGCAAATGTAAAAGCCCTTTCACACCAAAAAGTGTAATGAATAAACCTCAGGCTGAAGGAAAAGTAAATTCACGTCTGCACAGTAGAACACAGGAGAGGAAGGTTCAACACTCTTCAGCAATAAAAAAAAACAATGAAGCACAATTGTTAGTTTATCTAAAGTCATTTTTTAATTATTAGTATGGTTGAACTGGATCATTAAAGGTCAGCAGCAAAGACACTGTTAATAAAATGGGAATAGATACATTTGTGTTATTTAATATATTTAGTTCTCATATTCTGAGTTTGCATTTCACTGTTTTGATTAATTTTGATGAATACTAAATCTGTTTTGTTTTTTGTTTTTTTGTGAGTGGGATGAATTAATGCACATTCACATTTAGTCTAGAACTACAGTAACATGTTCACACAGCGCACACAACGCCTCCATACTTTCGATCTCTCCCAATATGGGAACAGGAGGCTTGTCAGTCAAAAAATGGGAATACGAAGTAACTGGCGTTACTTTTTTGAAAAAGTAACTCAGATATTTTCTTGTAAATTAAAAAGTAATGCGTTACTTTACTAGTTACTTGAAAAAAGTAATCTGATTACGTAACTCGCGTTACTTGTAATGCATTACCCCCAACACTGATCATGTAACACTGAAGACTGGAGTAGTGATGCTGTAAATTCAGCTTTGCAATCACAGGAATAAATGTCATTTTAAAATATATTAAAATAGAAAACAAGCTAACAAAATATAAATTACACACTGGGTAATTACCATTTCTGAATTTAAGCTGAGTTCATTAATCATGTAGGTAGAGGTGATGGTATTTTAATACTCAGTCATTATTTGTATTTCTTTCTCTGATATACAGTATATTTGATATATCAACCTAACATATTATTCCACTTGGTTTAATTTTTTAGCCTATTAATTAAGATAAAAGGTGTGTCTCAATAGCCACGTTTCCATTACAGATTTGTGTCAAACTTAGGCAATGTTTTATAAATGTAGATAAAAACAAAATGATGGCGTTTCTATTAACCAATGTTATACGACTAAAATGTTCTCTTTTGCTTCTTGCGATAAATCATGGCAATGGATTTTGGAGGTTAAAGTACAGCTGAAGAATGATCATATGACTTTTTACATAGGCCATGTGACCTGTAAATGCAAAAAAAAAAAACGCTTCCATTGCAGTTTTGCGATTAATTCGTTTTTCGCATTACCTGAAAAACCACCTCATGCAAGCGGAAAAACTTTTTGCGATTTTTAGGAGGTTTCCCGAAATTTACATGTTTCCATTAGGCATATTTTCAATCCGCAATTTAAATTTGCACTATTTGAAAGGTAATGGAAACATGCCTGTTGTCTCAGGCCTGTTTCACAAATCCTGCGTTTGCGGAATCATGACAATATATATACTAAATACTGGAAATAAGTCATTTCTGGACTATGAATATCACTCCTTTAATAATATTTATCATATACGTATTAGAAGTTGTCCACTGATAATTTTAACAAACTTGATTATTGTAAAAATGTTATTTACATGAGGAAGTGGCCATATTTGAATGAATTTATAAGAAATAGAACATAGTGTAGCTATAAACCGCTAAAATGACAAAAATCCAGCGAGATTTTTTTTGTCAATGCGTGTGGAACGAAGCCTGTCGGATGCATTGTTTTAAACAATGTGTCCCTCTTTTATTTTGTGTTGCTTCATAAAAGCCTGCATTGCAAAAGATGGTGTTGATCAGTAGGGTTTATAGTGCATTTTTAGTGTGTTTTATCTTAAGTTATATATACGACAAATGACAAAAAATATTTCAGGGGCAGAACTCCTCATGGCCACTGTGATGCTTCTGAACACAGCGTGAAGGCTGGATCCTATTAATATGGCCGCTGAAACTGGCCACAGACACAGGATGTGTGGAACAGGTCTCCGTCTGACTTAGTTTGTGTGCGGTATCATGTCTCTGTCTATTTGTGTGTTCTTTTTGATGCACTCTCCTTTTATTCATTACTGCTTCATTGGCTTCCAAATGTTCCCTTTTTCCATTCTCTTTTGTTTACCACTCGGCCAAGTCAGGTCATATATGAACTGTGTGGCGTGAGTCTCTCTGTTTTTCATTTCCTTTGCTTTATGTGTCATTCTTTACATCTGTCATCTGTCATCACTCATCTGTTTCCATCATATTGCTTCATCTTATTTTATCCCAACGGGGGTTAAGGAAGTCATTGACTTTGTGTTTGACTTCAAAAGGCTTTGCAAGAGAGGGACAACCAGATCAAGATGCTGTCTGAGCCAGTCGAGCAGTACACAACAGAAATGGAAAAGAATGCTGTGCTCATCGAGGAGCTGAAGAAATGGGTAAAGAAAGATTAAGACTTGAGCTCTAAACTGCAGGCGGCTGAGAGGAGAGCTCTGGAGGCTGATCGTGATGCTAGAGACAAAGAGCTCAAAGACACCCTCAGTCAAACCTGTCTCTATGTGGTGGAAAATTCACTCCTATTACAAGTTGAAATAATTTTTTGGGTTGCTATATAAATATTCTTAATTACCTGATTTTCCAATGGCGTCTTAAACTTGGTGAAGTGACAAAGCAACTTTAAAAGGTCTTTTTCTTGAATCTAAAAGCAGAAGTTGCACATTATAAGCTTTTCTTATAATGAACATAAACATAAAGATTTTATTTGACATGTTTATCATCATTTTTATTAATTTTTAATCTATTACATCTATCTTTGTTATTCTACTATTCAATTATTGGCAAATTTTTACATATTTAATGAAAATTTGAATATTTTCAATAATTTATTAATAATGATATGAATAAAATGATTTATAATTTATGCATTTAATGTTTAAATAAATATATATATATATATATAAAAGGAGTAATGAAATAAAATCAACATTTTCATTAATTTTTGTCGTTTTATTGTGTATATCATTGTGACCACTTGTTAAAGAGATTCACATTTATGTTCAAATAATCCATCTTTTCGTATAAAATAAATAATATCAGGTTATACTTGATTTATTAATGTAATTTTAAAATTCTCATCCTTACTAGATTCTAGCAATAGGCAACTTTGGGCAACTTCTAAAGTTTTTGTTGGAAGGTAGCAACTCTTGATCACAAATAATTCAAATGGTAAACATTCAAAAAACAAAGGAGTCAGTTTGTTCTATAGAATTTTACAGTATACTTATAAAGAAGTTTGGCTTGAAACACTCCACTGTCTTTCAGGGGACGGATGGTTTAGAAGCTGCCATCACTGAAATAAAAGAATGTAAAAATCAAATCCGAGTGAGAGATCGGAAAATAGAATCCATGATAAAAGAGATAAACCAACTGGAGATCAAAATCAACAATGTGCTTGATGAGAATGAGGACCTATGAGAACGTCTTGGCAAGTTTTCTCAGCCTGCTTTTATTCTTTCAGGAATCCCTTATAAATGATCTCTACACCCAGACATATTAGATTGTTTTCATGTCCCTTGTTGAATTCGCTAAGATAAAAATCTGCTTTGACTCTCATTGACACCAGGATTAAATCCCGAAGGAAGAATTGGATTTGAATGAATTCCGGAGATCAAAGGTTTTGAAGCAGAGACCATACAAAGCAGAGAACCAGATCCTGCTGAACGAAGTAAAACCGATTAACGTTATCTTTATGGTCTGATTTTTGTCCGTGACCCCTAATGGGACTCTCCTTAGATTGAGTGTCTGGAGAAGGAAAGGCTTGAGCTGAAACAAAACATTCGTGCAGTGGTGAAGGACAAAGGTGAGAAATGATCTCCATGATGGTGCATATCAGTTACATACACATGTCCTATTCACATGAACCTGACAGCACATTTCCTTTTTAAGGCACATCAATAGTTAGTAGTTCACTGCTTGATGACAGTGTTGAAGAAAAGCCCAGCAGATCTTTTAGCGAGAGGCCTGTTTCTCGATCCACCGATGAAGAGATGAAACGCAAAGTAAGAAAGGAATGAGTTTTGAACATCATAATCATTAAAACTAAGCTAACAACCTGTTTGATTTTCAGAACGAGCATCTGCAGAAAGAGTTGAGCAACAAAGAGAAAGAACTTAAGCTCAAGAGAACAGAATCCACCCAGTTCAAAGGCAGATGTGAGCAGCATCACCGTGTGACCTTTGCATACTTGCAGTGTCAGGTGGTTTCTGTGACTATAATGTTTCTCTTTCTCCTGCAGTGAATGAAATGCTAAATGAGAATAAACAGCTGGAGCAGAGCATGAAAGAGATTTTGCAGGCCATCCAGGACACATTTAGAAGAAAACACCCACATCCACTGGCGTCAGCATTCCCAGCCGTTCACCCACAGTCTGTGGCCCACACTAAATCTGTGTAGTATTGCATTATTGCAACAATTATTTTTGTAGTATTTCATTACATTTGTGTGAAATATATGTGTGAGAAATAATAATAATAATTTATTACTATTAAAAATAATAATTTGCATATGTAAGAATAATAAAAGCACATGTATAGGCAATAAACATATGCAATAAGAACATATGTGTAATGAATAAAACCTTTGTATTCATCCGGAAGAAGAAGGCGGGAACCGGCGGACAATCAAAAACATTTTAATAACAAAATAAACACAAAAACAGCGCACCAGCCCCTCACGGACGACTGGTGCGCGCAAATAAAACCCAAAACACAACTAAAAGCCCAGGCCTGGTCCTCTCTCGTCCTTCACTGTCGTCGCTCCAGTTTTATATCCTTCCATCTCCTCCATGGGCCTCGAGACCGGTGTCCCTCGGCCCCGCCCCACCCGTCACAATATGCAATTAAGGATACGATTTACAATTATGCAGTAATTGCCTACAATAATTTTGAATATGAATTTTGAATATAAAATTATACATTTAATGAGTAATATAATATATAAAGGGAAAATATAACTGTGTGAAAATAATACTAAATTATATTTTTATAATGTAGAAATTAATAATAAAATCTATAATTATTAATGTAAAGTTATAAATGCTAGTTAAATATATAATAAATAAAAAAGTAATATTAATAATACAATTATTATAAATATTTTTATTTTAAATTTTTATATTAATAATAATCAAACAAATTAAATCTATATGCATTTAAAGTTATAAATGCTAGTTAAAATATTATAAATAAAACTACTTTAAAATAAATAATAAATGTAATAATTATGCATTTTAAAATAACAAATGTAAATGTAAAATTGTACTTAATTTAATACAGTATTTAATGGAATAAAATTATAGGTGTGAAAAAAATTTATCGTTTATCATTTATAAATGAATAATAAATGTTAATTATAAATTTAATAAATGTAATTATGCAATTTAATACATTTACATATAAAATAAATAATACAGTATTTCATAAAAATATTTATATGACAATAAAATAATGTATTTTTAAATAATTGTAAATTAATATTAAATGTCATAATTATGCATTTAAAATGTACATTTAAATGTAAAATTATAAATTTAATGGCCTTATTGTGGTAAAATGTGTTTAACTGAGCTGAGAGTGCAACACTCTCATTAGCTGTAAAGATGCTCATTTTAGCTTAAATTTGACACACAAAAAAATTATAATAATAAAAACCTTTACAAAATGCAGTTGTAGTGGGGGAAATTGATGCCCATGCAAGTAGCGACAGCTAATCAAATTCTGTGGAAATTTGCAGAGTTCCCATTAGCTTTCTGCAAGCATAGATTTTGTGTAGACCTGGGGCCTCATTTATAAAGCGTGCGTACGCACAAAACGGGGCTGGAAACGTACGTACGCCAGTTCCCACGCAAAGGTTGTGATCTATAAAAAACAAACATGACGGGAGAATGTGCGCACCTTTAAGCAAACTTTGAGCCGTGCGTACGCACATTCTGGAGACAAAGGGAATTGGCGACACCGATGGTGAGGTCGTGAACTGAAGTTAGATTGTAGAAAATAAATGTGAGAAGAACGATTATAAGAATGAATGACATTTAATTTTCACTCCATTTCATACGTTATATCCACATTATCATGAAGATTAAATCCAACAGTGTTATTTGTGCCGATTGTTTTAGGCTATATACATCTAGTAAAATCCAAACGTAATTCAAAATGTATTAAAAGTAAAATAAAATAATAATCAGCGCTGCCTTACAGTCACATTGTCCACAACGGGAGCACAGGAGGACATGGCGCGATACATGTGATAGCCTACAGAATAGCATGAAATACCCTTTTATTAGAGAACTGCAGAACACAGTGTAAAAAGGAAATATTTTCCTTAATGTACATAGCCTATATCATAAAATGTCAAAGTCTGCAAATACAGTCATGAAGCACAATCGCTACTCATCATCGGTCCTAACTATTACGGTGTTCATTACAAAACCGTCAAGAAGCATGTGTTCACTATAACATTTTCGTCTTAAATTTTCGCCCACAAATTAATTAAGTGATTTTGTCAAGGTGTTAACGATCAGTCTATTTGCTAGAAACATATAAATTCTCCGGTGACCCGGGTATGTAATGCTTCATGATGGCACTCCTGGCACTGTTGGAGGATTACGCTAATGGCAGAATAAGGAGAGAACGAGTTTTCAGGGACCATGATGATTTCCTGGCCCATGATGATGACTGGCTAATAAGCCGATTTAGATTCCCTAGAGCTGTGCTCTTGGATCTATGTGCTGAATTGGGTCCAGTATTAGAGAGGGCAACACGCCGGAACCATGCCATCCCAGTCCAAATACAAGTCCTCACCACTCTGGGGTTCTTGGCAACCGGCTGTTTCCAGCGGGAATTGGCAGACAGGTAAATTAATAATATAAAAAAACTATAAGTAATCCTCAAATTTGTCTCTAAGACCTTTTTGTATATGAAATAATTCTATTGGAATCTATCATCTCACCCTATAGGTCTGGTATATCACAGCCGTCCCTGAGTGCCATAATATCTGTCGTTTTAAATGGTATACTTAATATGGTTAGTCGATACATCAGGTTCCCCTACACTGTGCGAGAACAGGCCGAAATTAAAACGCAATTTGCAGCAATGTCTGGTTTCCCAAATGTAATCGGCGCAATTGACTGCACTCATGTTGCTATAAGGGCACCATCTGAAAATGAATTTGCTTATGTTAATAGAAAGCATGTGCATTCTATTAATGTGCAAATCATATGTGACTCCAACATGACCCTCACAAACATTGTGGCACGCTGGCCTGGTTCAACACATGATTCCTTTATCTTGACACATAGCAGTGTAGGGAACAGACTAAATGCAGGCGCAGTACGTGATGGCTGGCTTCTTGGTGAGTTTAACAATATTAAAAAGTAGAAACTGTAACACTTTTGTTTTTAATATAATTATAACCTGCAGGCGACAGTGGCTACCCCCTGAGACGCTGGCTCCTCACCCCATTTTTAAACCCGCAGAGCGCAGAGGAAACTCATTATAACGAGGTCCACTCTCGTGCCCGCGCAGTTGTGGAGCGTGCCATCGGCATCCTGAAATGCAGATGGCGTGGTCTGGATGCCTCGGGTGGCAGACTTTTATACCATCCAGCAAAAGTGTGCAAGATTGTCAGGGCGTGTGGTGTTTTGCACAATATAGCACTGAGAAACGGTATTCCTCTCCCTCCTGATCTCCCTCTACCCCAGCATTACGACCCCGAGCCACAGCCCCCTGGCCGACAAGAGGGATATCAACGAGGTGCAAGAATCCGTGAGGATGTCATGCGGCGTTTGTAAAGAAAGACAAAACTCAAGGTTCATGTTTTAACTGCATCTTTTAATGATTGTGCAATTTCTTGCATCACTTCTCTCATCTGCCGTAGCTCATCTGCAACCCTGTTGACAGCGTTTATTGTCTCTCGCTGTAACTGCAGGACTGCGTCAGTGAGTACCCGACCACTTTTGGACGTGCCAGACGCAGAAGGGGCACTGCTTTGAGCCGGACGCTGTGCATCTGCATCTGAGAACCCCTCACCCTGAACCTCCTGTTCATTTACAGCTTCAGACTCCGGAAGGACTGGAGGACAAACAATTGGCAACATTTATCCATTTATCACCCCACACACTCAAATGTACAGCGTTAATGATTAAAAATCGGTTTAACCTTGCTCCTCTGTGGTTTCAGTCACGTCAGTGTCTCCCTCCTTTTCCGACACAATACCACACACGCTGACCTCCCCAATTATAGCCGCGATTTTGCTGTCCACTGATGTGAGATCAGCTGTACATGGGCCCCCACCAGTTGCAGCCACGCTCTGGCGGTGGGAGGACAGTTTTCTCTTTGCCTCCACCTTGAATGAATGAGAATCTTTATTTCACATATTTTGCATACTGTAAGCACATGTAAATAAAACTTTTTGAAAATCAATATTGCTATTTATATAGGTATATAGCCTAATAAAACACAAATGTAATATGTTGGTAAAAAAAAAATTTGTATACCTTCAGGTCGGACCATTTTTTCTTTAATTCTGCAACTGTCCGTTCTGTCCCACTGACACAATTGACGGCAGAAGCAATACTTTGCCACTCGCACTGCTTCTTTTTATTAGTGACCCCACTGCTGTGGCCACCAAATAACACAGTTTTCCGAGCCTCCACCTCCCCTACAAGTGTTTCAATCTCAGTATCTGAGAAATTACGTTTTTTTCCTCTTTTCTCACCTGTCGCCATTATTAAAATTAGGCTAACAGAAATGCACGTTTTCACTTTCTTGGATTAATTAATTGGCGGGTCGCATGCCAGTTTTCCAGGTATATATGGGATTCCACTCTCATTTACATGCTGATCAGCAATCATGAGGTGATTTGCATTGACTATTTATGGTTAAAAATGGGCGTGTACAGGGCGGGATATGAGGCTGGTTCACGTACGCACATCTGCGGGTGATCTGTGATTTATAAAGGGAACATTGCTTACAGGTGTGCGTACGCACGGTTTTATAAATCGGAATATTTTTTGGCGTACGCCATTTTTGGCTTTTGGGCGCACGTAAACTTTTAGTAAAGATCCTACGCATAGTTTTATAAATGAGACCCCTGGTGATTAGTCATCCTGATCAATTTGTGATCATTTAACTTTTATTTAAAAATGAAGTTTTTGCTCCCTGTTGCAGCAAAGTGAAATTACTGTTCCTAAATATTCTGTCACAAAATATATCAGTGATAACTGTGTTTATCTTAGGCTCTGAAGATGAAGGCAGGAGATGAAGCAGCTAGAGAGAAGGCAGCAAACAATCTCAATCAGTTAACAAAAGCTAATGAGAAGGTGTTTACTCAAATTAAGCTGCAGTCTATAAGTTTTGCCTCTTTGTCGCCATCTCTGTTTAAAAACCTGCAATTACAGTTATATGTGGAATTCTTTTCTATGCGAAAAAGAAAAGAAAAGACAACTTCTTTATTAAAGTACTCATGTACTTGCTCAAATATTGATTTCGGATCATTTCTAACCAAAAAAAAAAAAAAATGAAAAGGTTTTCATCTCTTTTATATGTACATGTTTTTTTTTTTTTTTTTTTTTTTTTTGTAGATTGCTCACTTGGAAAGAGTGAATCAATGATCAAATCAGCTGGCACTTCCATCCTTCAAGTCATTAACTTTGCGTGAAGAGTTGACACCAACTAGTGGCAAGGTCAACAACGTTCTCAATGAATACATGATACAATTCCTACAGGTGTGTGTGTGTGTGTGTGTGTGTGTGTGTGTGTGTGTGTGTGTGTGTGTCTCAGTCCAGTTACTGTATCACATTATAACAGAGACCAGATGTAACGCACATAATATTAAGACTCCCGACTGTGGATGTTCAGGAGATCAAAAACAAAAAAGATTCCACTGAGCAGCCCAGTTCGGCTCTTGAAGAATATAAAAGGAGATTTGCAGTGATCCGCCATTAACAAGGACTACTTTACAAGGAGTATCAAAGGTATGCTGAGCCAATAGGAGAGTTTATATGATAAAATATTGTGTATATATAGA
Source organism: Carassius carassius (assembly GCF_963082965.1). Classification (NCBI taxonomy): domain Eukaryota; kingdom Metazoa; phylum Chordata; class Actinopteri; order Cypriniformes; family Cyprinidae; genus Carassius; species Carassius carassius. Next base: position 10,920,830 of record NC_081797.1, on the reverse strand, counting down.
GGTATGCTGATCCAAAAATATTATAAAACATGTGCGATTACACACGTTTAGTGACCAATAAAGCATGATTTTGCATCCCCTCGTGTGCTCTGATTCAGCGAGAGGGAGTCTTGGCAGAAAGAGAGACTCTTTTGCCGAACTGAAATCCAAACTCGAGGAACAAAAGGAGGTGGATGCAGACAAAGAGTACAATGTAAGTTTCTTAAAGGGATAGTTGATTATTTTCACCCGAAATTAAAAGGATTTCTTCATTAACTCACCCGTGACTTAAATCTGTATATCTGTAATGACTTGCTAACAAACAAAAATGACAGAAGAAGTGTCTGACATGACGTTACACGAGCTAGAGCTCGAGCATCACTTGAGGGGGGAGAACGGCAAACTGAAGGATGATTTCACTCAAGTGGAGGCTGCTGTAACAAAGGACCGGTTACCTGTAGGGGTTCAAGGTATGAGGCCTATGTATATCACTTAACAAGAAATGAAGAATGATGAGATTCCAAGGCTGTGTTTTGACAGATTAATTGGAATGGCTAATATATACATACTGATCTCTCACTACGAGGGATGGTGGTCATCTTTGCTGAAGGGCTGTAACTGACACTAACTGACTGTAAAATGGCCGCACTGCTGAAGTCCCTTGATGGTAGTATTTCTCTATCAGAGCTGGAGAGAGCCAACAAAAAACTACAGAGAGCTCACCATCAAGTACAGAAACCTCCTACAGAAAGACACTCTCCTTGTTCAGAAGACAACCACCCTGGAGCCCTTGGAGGTTCATCGCTTACAAGTTACATTAAACAATGTATAAGGACCTTCTTTGTTTTTCCATTCCTTTCAGAAAGAGAATGTGTCTTTACATGAGCGCATTAACTCCATCAATAAAGAGCTTGAGATCAGCAAGGAGAAACTTCACACTTTGGAGCAGGCCTGGGAAAATATCAGCACGACTGGAAACAACAAACTGAGACAAGACTCAGTCCAGAAGAACTTTGGCAATGTCTCCAAGACACTTCAAGAAAGCTGCAAAGCAACAGTACTGTGCAAAGTTTTAGGCACTTTTGTAAAAATGCTGTAAAGTGAGGATGCCATCAAAAATAATGCCATAAAGAGATTTTATTAATTAACCTCTATTAAGTTAACTAAATTAAATCAACATTTGGTGTGGACACTCTATGCGTTAAAAAAAGCTTTTGTTTTTCAGGGAGCTTTGTAGTTCTCTTACGAGAGTTCTCTCGTACTGCGTCTTAGCTAAGACGCTACGGGAAAAGTCTCTTTTCACAAAATACTGAAGCAAAAAATTATCCTTAATTTTGAATTTTTGTAAAGCGCATTTGCAGCAGTACACAGCCATAGGCGAGATGGCTCGCTCGCTCATTGGCTGCTCTGCAGCAAGTGCACAGCCTATCGAGCGCATGCTGATGCAATATCAGACCAATAAGGGCGCTTCGCGCCCCTCACGCCACTTCCCGCCGAAACGGGTGTGGCCCAACCCTATAAAAGGAGCTCGAAAAGGCTGACTCACCTGATTTTTCATCTCTTCAGCGAAGCTCACGCATCGCTGGATCACGAAGGAAGCAAGCGCCGTCTGATCTCAGCGGGACGAGCCATTCTGAAGCTGCTGGCCTTCGCTGCCTTCTACTGCCGTTCCTGCTGCGCTCTCCGGCGCCTATATCCTTTTATATATCCTTGTGTGTGTTCTCCCTGCAACGCACACTCGTAAAAGAGCTGCGTCTTTTTAAAGATGCCCTCGTGCGGCTCGTGCAGAGCCCGGCTCAGCGAAGGAGACCGTCACGTCATCTGTGTCTCCTGCCTGGGTGAGGACCATGCATCGCTCGCCCTCGCTGACGGCGGCTGCCCTCACTGCGAGCTAATGCCGATGGTGACTCTGAGGACTCGCCGGGCGTTCTTCTCTAAGCCTGCATCCTCCGCTGCGCCGCAGCGCCGTAAAAAGTGCCGCTCTCAGCGTTTACCGGAACCGCCTCCAGCTCTACCGAGCTCGCCGGTTCCCTCCGCTTCACCGGCCTCCCTTGCATCGCTTCCCGATGGTCAGCGCCCGCTGTCTGCCGCCGCGTCCTCCGAGGAAGTGGATCTCAGGGCCGCGTCGGAGGAAGAGGACTCTGCTAGCTTGGGGCAGTGACGGTTGGGCGAGCTCCGTGGATCTCGCGCCTTCTGCTCAGAGGCCCAGCAGACGAGCTGATATCGACAAGGAGCTGATGCGAGTGCTCACGCTGGCCACGGCGAGCCTCGGCCTCGAGTGGTCTGCACCAGCGCCCCCTTCTAGTTCCCGCTGAAAGCAAACAACTGGTACCAATCAGGTGTAAACCTGGGGACTTCCTCGAAAGTGAAGATGGTGTCGACGGACGCCTCCACTTCGGGATAGGGAGCGCTGCTCGAGGGCAGACCGTCCTTTGGCCTGTGGTCAGAACGGGAAAAGCTCCAACATATCAACTGTCTGGAAATGCTGGCCGTGGAGAACGCGCTGACGCGTTTTTGGCCCCGAATCAAGGGCCGCCACGTCTTAGTCCGTTCGGACAACATGTCTGTGGTGTCCTACATAAATCGCCAGGGCGGTCTCGGGTCCCGAAACCTGTACAGGCTGACGGAACGCCTCCTGGTGTGGGCTCAGCGCAGCTTGCGCTCGCTGAGGGCAGTTCATGTGCCTGGGCTACAGAATCTGGGTCCAGACAGGCTGTCCAGAAACAACATTCCCACGGGCGAATGGTCTCTACACCCGCAAACAGTCCGATTGTTGTGGGAGAGATTTGGCAGGGCGGAGGTGGACCTTTTGGTTCTTTTCCAAGAACGAAAGCGCGCTGTCATGGAGATGGCCGTGCTGCCTGCTTTATGCTTTCCCTCCCGTCTCCCTCCTTCCGCAGGTGATAGAACGGGTGAGAGAAACGAGGTGTTCAATACTGCTTGTAGCACCTTTTTGAAAGAATCAACCATGGTTCCCAGATTTTATGCGGTTAGCAGACATCGCCCCGTGGCCAGTGCCGTTGAGGAGGGACCTCCTCTCGCAGGCCAGGGGCTCGATTTGGCACCCTCAACCGGAGTTGTGGTCCCTCCATGTGTGGGCGCTCAACGGTTACCCGCTGATCTCTCAGTGGGAGTGCTAAATACCATCACTCAGGCTAGAGCTCCGTCGACACGACGGCTGTATGCCTCGAAGTGGTCAGTGTTCTCCAGCTGATGTACAGCTCGGGGATGTTCACCCCTTAGTTGTGAGGTGACGGAGGTTCTCTCCTTCCTACAGGAGCTGTTGGATAAGGGCAGGGCCCCATCCACGCTCAAAGTTTATGTGGCGGCCATCGCAGCGTTTTCTGAAACAGCGCTCGGTCAGTCAATAGGAAGGAACGATTTGGTCATCCGCTTCCTTAGAGGAGCTAGGAGGCTGAATCCTCCCAGACCTCCGTCAGTCCCTATATGGGACCTCGCGGCGGTTTTGGAGGCCATGAAGGTTCCCCCTTTTGAGCCTATCCAATCGATTAGCCTCCAGCATCTGACGTTCAAGACGGTATTCTTGTTGGCTCTCGCTTCAGTGAAGCATGTGGGTGACCTGCACGTGCTTTCGGTGAGCCAGTCGTGCTTGGAGTTTGGGCCTAATGACTCAAGGGTCATACTCAAACCTAGGTACGGTTATGTGCCAAAGTCCCTCAACACGCCGTTTCGGGCTCAGGTTATTGCCCTGTCTGCCCTGTCGGTGTCAGGAGAGGATGGAGACTCGAGTCTTCTTTGCCCTGTTAGGGTTTTAAGAGCTTATGTGTCTCGCTCCGCTGTCTTTCGACATACTGAGCAGCTGTTTGTCTCGTTCAGTGGCCGTTCCAAGGGAATGGCTGTTTCGAGACAGACTCTATCCAGATGGATAGTTGACGCCATAGCATTAGCTTAAGCTTCCAGGGGCCTTCAGTGCCCACTGGGCGTCAGAGCACACTCCACGAGGGGCATCGCCTCGTTGTGGGCGTGGTCTACTGGGATATCCTTGCAGGATATATGTATGGCGGCAGGTTGGGCCTCGCCATCTACATTTATCAGGTTCTATAACCTGGAGGTTCCCGCCTTGCAAGCAAGGCTGCTGTCGGTATAGCTGAATCAGGGCCCTGATGGGAATTCTGAGTTCGTGAGCGTTATGTGCTGCCGACTGTTATATGGGCAGTATTGCGTAAGACCCGCATTGCCACATTGGTCAGGCCTTGCCTCGACTGTGTGATGTTGTATTGCCGCATCTACGGGTGCTGCTAGATATGGGACGGAGGGCTTCCCCCTTCTCCTGTCCTGGACTCTCTGTGAGTCCCTCGGGTGACTGTGCACTGTAAATCCTGGGCGTTGCTTCAGGTTTATTGGTGTGTGATCCCTGCGTGCACGGCGTTTTACATGGGGTTCCTGTAGCGTCTTAGCTAAGACGCAGTACGAGAGAACTCTCGTAAGAGAACATACTCGGTTACTAACATAACCTCGGTTCTCTCTAAAAGAGGGAACGAGTACTGCGTTCTCTGCCGTGCGTACGATTCACTCTGGTTCGCTCACTCAGTCTGTCTCAGTTTGTTCTGTTTCTTCATGTTATTCCAGACAGACTGATGATGAACAGATCAGTGTGGAGCACTGGCTGCTGTCAGACTCCTAGTGCAAACAAGGATTAATACATTTTTAATGTCAAAAATAATGTTTGGAAATGTAAAATGATATTTCCCTACTGACACACTACAGTAAAACATAGAAATAACTGACTTAATTACGCATTGTTTTAAGCTCATTTTACACAAAAATTTAAAATAATTCAAAAACTTTTTTTTTTTTAATAATGACTTTCATTAGATTATTCACTGTATTATGTAATTTTTTTGATATAGTATTTTGCATAACAGTAATAAAAAGGTGCTTTATTGTCATGAAAATAATAGTGCTGGGCAATGATCATGATTAATCGCATCCAAAATACACATTTTTGTTTATATAATATATGTATGTGTACTATGTATATTTATTATGTATCTATAAAGAAGTCACACATAAATCATATTTACATGTATTTACATGTATATATGTATACTCATATAATTTATATTATATATAAACATAACATTCTTTCTTAAATATATACATGCAGGCGTGTGTATTTATATATACATAATAAATATACACCGTACACACACATATATATATATATTGTGTACACAAATAATATACAAATATAATATAAAATATAATTTAAAAAACTAAAAAACCAATGGTCTACACTACACCCGGCATTTTCTTTAGGAAAAATATAATTCTTTATTTTTCCTATATTTCTTACAGACTTTATTAGATTTACTTCTTAATTATTCACTTGAGTTATGTGACTCCTATTAATAAAATAAATTGTTCCCATAAACAGTAGTGTACACTCCAGAACTGTGTTTACAGCTTAATATCAACCCCTACAGCTGAGTGAGTGGCATAAGAAACTGGATTTGGTTCGTCTGTTGGAAATGAGGCAGAGCAGAGAGCTTGTGCCCAGCGGGAAGAGATCAAATACCTTAAGAACATTGTGGCTGAGCACGAACGCACCATCGGTGGCTTGGAACCTACAAGAGCGTCTGGATAAAAAAGAGAAACCAACAGAAACCGGTGACGGCACAAGCAATGGAGCACGCTACAGAAATAGCCAGGTGAGAAATGAAAACAAGTTAAATATCAAGACACTGATTCCTTGTACCACTTTTAATGAGTTTTCATTTCCAAGACTTGAGGACAGACATGTTGCCCAAACGAAGGGTCTGTCCCAGGAGGCAGAAGAGCTCAGAGCATCAGCTCATTCAGACTGAGAAAGAGCTGCATTTCCTCTGCAGCTAGAGGCCCAGAAAGAAGCCAATGAAGAACCTTGTGGAGCGGTTGAAGACTCAGCTGGCCCCCAAGGAGAAACAGCTGAAGGTACAACTACAGTAAATGTGCAGTCACATCATTTCAATAGAAAGCTATGCTATTGGAAACATTTAACGAGGGCATTTTTTGTTCATGAAATTTCACCCAAATGTTGTTCATTTGTTCTGGACAAGTTTTTTCATGTGATGTGTGAATGTGAGTAAGATTATAATTTGGTTCCTCATCTGCAGGCTCTCAGTAAAGCTCTCTTGAAGCTTCGCGCAGCGTTGACATCGCAAGCAGAACAGCAGATCAATGCTAAATGCTCCTGAGAAGGAAGAGGCCCTTAATGTTCAGCAGATTGTCGATAAGCAGACCAAGGAGCTAAGGGTAAAGATAAAGAAGAACTTAGAATCTTACCCTACTTCTAAACCTTTACTTGCCAACTTGCTATACAATTTTGCATTAAATAGAAAATACTTCCCATATCGATTGTTGTTAATTATAAAGATGAAGCATTTAATTATTATAGTGAGAAAAATGTATCTGTCACTTGTAGCTCATCAAACTGCTTGACCATTCATTCATCCTTGAAAACCTTGAGTAAGACAATGCAAAGTAAACATAAAAAGCAACACAAAATTGACTCTTTCATGTAAGACTTGAAGTAGCTGAATAAATTCAGTTTAAATTGGTTTATTTGTTTAAAATGTAAAAATAAAAATATAATACTCATAACATATTTTTAAAAGCATTGGTCAGTTGCTTTTATTAATCATTTTTTCAATCACGTTTTTAAAAAATGCTATTGAACAGTTCATTGATGAGAGCAACCAATGAACTTTTGACTTTCTGGTTTTAAAAACACCCTTAAAATTTCAAGATGACAGAATTTTATCCCAACCCTAACCAACAAATTTTTTATGTCCCTGTGCTCCTCCTCAGGCATGTGTGAAAGAGCTTAATGAGGAGCTCCAGCAGGCTAAGGATGGCGTACGAGCAGCTAAAGCCAGAGAAAACATGCTGAGAGAGGAGCTGGAGAGCTTAAACAAGGATTTGCAGAGGAGCCAGAAATCAGATAACAAGCTGCTGAGTGAAAAACAGTTTCTGAAGGATCAGTTGGATGAGCTGAAGAAGAAGGTCTAGAGGCTCCGCAGCGGCCTTCAGGTCAGACCACATGTGTTTTTCACCCCTGTTCACTTGTACCATTTATGGTTAAGGTCAAGAAATGTATGTCTCGCTGTTCTTGAGTAATTCTACCAGTGGCTCAAAAGCTTCTGCTCAGTGTCTGGTGTAACAAAGCCTTTCTTTGACGACAGTGAATGTCTAGACAACATTGTGCGCTTATCAGTTTGTGGTCCTTGGAAAAAAACAAATACAAAAGTGTATGTGTAATCATAGTCTTCAGCTTTTTTACAATTACAAAGTTCAAGTACAACTTTATTTTTATACTGTAGCACCTTTTTAACTTTTTACATAGTTCTTTACCAAAGAATGATGTATTAAACTAGAAACTGCTATTTTACATTTTAATAATATTTCACAATGTTACTGTTTTTACTTTAGTTTTGATCAAACAAATGCAACCTTGGTGAGCATAAGAGACTTCTTTCAAAAATATCATATGCTTATGAAAGGAGATAAAGAACATTGTAAGAGTAAGACTAAAATGAGAGTCTAAATAAATGTGTAAAGATATATTTGTGTGTATGTGTATATGTTTGTCTGTGCAGGCTCGGGTTGAGATTGATGGACACACAGTTGAGGCTCTTCAGAAGAAAATTCATAAGTGAGAGCAGGAGCTGGACAGGAAGAGCATCTCAGAGCCTGCAGACAAGACGAGTGCCCGAACAAGATGAACTAGAATTGCATTTACTGCAAGAAATTTTTTTAATTATCATCAGAAAATGGCATAGAAGAAGTCTAAAGAAGCTTTTTTTTTTATTTGAGCTCTTATTCTTTGACACTTTGCATTTTGTGGTCAAGTCACTGTCTAGCTTTGTTTCTGACATAGTCATTAAAAAGTTTAGTAATCATATAATGACTAATTATATTTCTCTGATTTATATTTCTCTGATTTGTTCAGTTCTTCTGAATTATTAACAAAATAACAGTATAAATTTTCATGTGTGTATATATGTGAGTTTTTTCTATATTTGTATATATTTGTATATATTGTATATATTTTATATTTCTTTATATATATATAAAGAAGAAATCTTGAGGTGGGAGGAAGGTTATAAGAGGCAGGCCAGGTTGGAGAAAGTGGGAAGCGTCTCAAGGAGAAGGAGAAAGAACGATCAACGAACTTTACAGCAGGTCTGTGTTGTGACATTAATCCATCCAAAAGACACATTCATGGTTGAGGAATCTTAAAATGCATGCAATAAATGTGAGCTTAACTTCTGCATATATTAAGAGTAAGAACAAACGTTGAAGATTCCCTATCATATTTATGTTGGCTGATGTTTTTGAAGGTTGGAGCAGAAGAAGGTGGGTCTCCAGAAGAAACTAAAGGGCAGAGGAGTGACCTGGACTGAGCTACAAAGAAGGAACGCTGAACTGGAGCAGCAAATCAAAGTGATAAAGTGTGTTCTGCCTAGCAATCATGCCAATTTGTTCAGGTTTTATTTATGTTGTCTTGAGGAATGTTTCATATGTACTGCTGGCTTTGTAGGCAGCCGCAGGCTTTACCCCGTGATGCTACAATGGAGGATATCACCATCAGGAACCGTTATCTTGAGGAGAGGTTTCACTCCCTGGAGAGTCAACTGTCCAAAGAGTCTTCATCCAGACCATCTATAGGTGTAACACTTTGCACAACAGTAAAAAAAAAAAAAAAACAGAAAAAAAATTTAACTTCAGTCTTACACTTCCTTTCTCCATACCTGTATTCTATCTCTGAAAAAACACGTGGCATCACAATCTCAGCTCAGCTCTCAGGTCCTCCAAAGTTGTTCATTTTAAGACTTTCGATATTAGTGAAAGTGAACAGATTCAGTCTCCATTAGTAAATGACACAATCCCTAAAAAAGGAAATAGAAGTTACAGAGGACAAAGCAACTCAAACTTAATTCAGAAGAATGAGTGCAGCAGAAGTGAGTCAAGATGAGGAAAACAGAGAGCTTTGTAGATGTAGAACAAGAAGATCTGGTGAATGAGAACAAAACTGAACAAAAGAAGGCAACAGAAAAGAGGGATTGGGTGAGAAAGATATAGAGGAACCAGATGAGGCTCAAGGAGGACAAGAGGAAGATATAGTAGTGGCTGAACATGCAGAGGAAGAGCGGAAGACTAATGGATTTGCAGAAGAGATGACAGATTTGCAGAAGAGATGACAGTTTCTTGAATAAGATTAGCTAGAAAAAAAGGTGAAGACCAACGCAGAAGAAAGCAGAACTTACACAGAGCCAGAGATGTCAAAAGAACATCTGGAGGGTGACCAGCAAGACAGAGATAAGGAGCAAGAACCTGAAGAACAACACATCGTGTCTTTGAAACCTGAAGGCGATCCAAGCCAAAATTTGAAAACATCTGCAGGGTCTAAAGAGCTTGAAGAAGAAGAAATGGCACTCGGCACAGTTGATCCCAAAGTGGTGCCTCAAGAACCATCAATGGATGAGTTCATGTCCTTCATCCCTGAGAAAGTAGTGGACCCTGTTTTAAGTGAGAACGTAAAATGTACCCCCACTAAGGAGCTGAATTCAGGTGTTATAAAAAGTGATGTCTTGGACCTGTAGAATCAGAGGTCACCCCCTTTTGTGAAAAAGAACAAAGCAAATTGAAAGCTCGAAAGGTAACTTAACACATGGGTCGCTCCCACAAAGCTTCCAGTTCTCAACCCCATAGCTTTGTTGGCTTTGAGCTTGTGACTCAGTAAGTCTTTTTGTTTTTGAGAGAATTTTTTTAAGGCTACAATTTATCAAAAAATACCATATAACAGTTATATTTCTTTTCAATTATAATACTTTAAAAATGTAATTTATCATTATCAGTTTATTAATTCTATAATGCCAAAGCTGAATTTTCAGTCCTCAGTGTCACATGATCCTTCAGAAATCATTCTAATATGCTGATTCACACAAACAACATTTCTTATTATTGTGATGTGACAAATAGTTCTTTTCTACTTGGCATAATGATGTGCATCTTTCTTTTTGTCACAGTCTGAATATGAAAACAAAATGAACAGCTAAATGCAAGACTTGAGTCAAAAACCAAGGGCATTGAGAAAATCATGTAAAGATACGTAAAGACATTAAAAAGGTTAGTTTTTTCAGTAAAACATGCTCTAAATATATCATGATACAGTATATATGTTTTTGTGGCAAACTGCAGGAAGCAGAAGCTGCAGAAAAGCTGAGGATTACAAAGGCCAACCTTGAAGTAGCCAATGAGAAACTAAAGGCGGAGCTTAAGAAGGCCACACAACACACGGTCAGCCAGTTAAAGGAACAAGTGAGACACTTCTTCAGCTATTTATTAAAATCCCCATATTCTTCCAATACTGTAACATGTTTGTTGTTTTGAGCCAATTTTAGAACACTTCTTGTTTTCATTTGTCATGCGTCTCCTAGCAACCAGGCACATGTTTCTGCTTGAGTTGGTCTCGTGTTCAGAATGACTTGAAAGTCTGAAAGTCTTTTTTTATTTCTCTGTAACCATTTATAAAGTTGGAAAATGTGTTTTAAAATCTGTCCCAATGTAGTGCATTCCAGCCTTAAGATGCTCTTTTTCTCAGAGATCTGATAACCTAATATGTATTAACAGGTGGAACTGCTTAAGAATATCCCTGTGGAAGTGACCACTGATGAAGGCCTCGTCAGAGAGTACCAGTCCCTGAGGTGAAGCGCGCAAATATACATAGACTTCCAAGCATAAGAAATGACTCAAACTCATTCTTTGCCAAATATTTCCCAATCTGATTGGGCCAATAAACATCTCGAGAGGGAAAATGCTCAACTTCTTGGCCAGATCCTAAGGTAGGATGAGCAGTTTGGAACCAACAAAGCAGGACCAGGTAAGATCACCACTGATTTTCTTAAGGACTTATATTGTGGCTACATGAGACATATATCATCTACCTGTTCCTTTTGTAGGATACAGTGATCTCCAGAAACAAATTAAGGCAGCAAATACAGAAAAAAATAATTACAGGTATCCCTAAGGAAAAATGGCTAAATAATCTGCAGTTTTTAGATCTCAAGTCACATTATTATTGTTTTATTTTAGGACGAAGTGAGAAAGCTAACCCGAGAGCTGGAAAACTTTTTTGAGGAACTTGAGGATCTGAAGTTCAACTATAATCTGAAGGTGAAGAAAAACATCATCCTAGAGGAACAGCTGAAGAAGCTAGCAGATCTCATAGACGTGTCTGTCAGCTAACACACATCAGATGGGTTTTCAGCTCATTCGATTTTATTGTTACTGCTCAGTTAGAGCCAAAGGTGTACAAATGTTGCTTCGCTTTATATTCAAGTACAATGTTTCACAAGTAGGTTCATATCTTTTTTCTAAAATATTACCACCTTTTCATATAAAGTTTACAATATTTGTGATTTTATGGTCTTATTAGAATAAGCTGAAACTGAAGGGATTTACCTTTACGTTTAATCTATAAATTACTGCCTCATTTTTTAGACTCTTTACATGTAATAAATGACGATCAATGTCAGTTTGTTGTATTTATTTATATACATATTGCTGAACCATCCTCTGAAACGAATTTAAACAGAATTATTTTTTTTTTTAATATAATTTTAAAAAGAAAAAGTGCCAAATATAAAGCGAATTGCAAAATTCTCACACATATCACATATCAAAGTGCATATATGAGCAAAGTGTCAGTTGGAATTTGCAATAGGCAGTTTTGATCTGTATTTCATGCTGATTCTTCAATCTGGCTAAAACCAGATTTCACAGGAATGTTTGGTAGTTTCATTTTATAGATCAGGGTTCAAAGGGAATGTCCCGTATGCAGCTGAAGAGTTTTCCGTTTATGCTGGAAAACGATTTGAACAAGTCCTTCTCAGAAGCATCTGGATCAGGCGTTTCATCTACGTGGATGACCACAGGTCTGGTGTTCAGGAAGGTGTCACTGACGGGCCATTTCAAACCGAGATGATGGCGGTGTATCTGGAGAGCAAGAGTTAAAGTGATTTGATCTAAAGATGTGGAATGTGGATAGCAGCAGAAGAGTGACCGTTTTATGTATGAAATGGCCAACATTTATATCACAATATATCTCTTAATTTCAGTCAAAACTATATAATTCTGATATAAACAATATTTTGACAGCGTCAGAAAAGATGCCAAGAACACCAAAAAGGGATGTATGTACCTACAAATAGACCACAGAACACTATGAAACCTCGTCTTATTAAACGATATAATATTTTACAAATAAAAATGGTACAGATAAATAAATGATCATTTTTTATTCATAGTTAGCCTTGACACAAACAAGAAATGTGAAATCCCTCTCAAATAAGTAAGTTTCTCAGACTCACCTTGTTAATATCTTTAACTTTAAACTATAACATAGGCTGATTATTCTTATAGCAGGAGGAGCAATGAAGCGCTCTGCTCATGAACCCTGCTTTATCAGATCAAATGAAAATATCATCGAAACCTTTCTAACGATAGTGGGTTCCCTTCAAGGATACATTTATATAAGACACCCTTTACTCGTTTTGGTTTTGAAACGTGCAGTGCTAATGTTTATTCAACGAAATATGAGAAATGTGTTTTAAAAAATCATAATCGCCGTTATTGAAAAAAATAATTATATTGCAATATAAACTCACCGGCCACTTTATTAGGTACACCTGTTCAGTTGCTTGGTAACACAAATTGCTAATCAGCCAATCACATGGCAGCAACCCAGTGCATTTAGGCATCTAGATGTGGTGAAGACGACTTGCTGAAGTTCAAACCGAGCATCAGAATGGAGAAGAAAGGAGATTTAAGTGACTTTGAACGTGGAATGGAATGATTATTTCAAAAACTGCTGATCTACTGGGATTTTCACGCACAACCATCTTCAGGGTTTACAAAGAATGGTCCGAAAAAGAGAAAATATCCAGAGAGCGGCAGTTGTGTAGACGAAAATGCCTTGTTGATGTCAGAGGTCAGAGGAGAATGGGCAGACTGGTTAGAGATGATAGAAAGGCAACAGTAACTAAAATAATCACTTGTTACAACCAAGGTATGCAGGAAACCATCTCTGAACGCACAACACCTTGAACCCTGAAGCAGACGGGCTACAGCAGCAGAAGACCACACCGGGTGCTGCTCCTGACTGCTAAGAACAGCAAACGGAGGCTACAATTCACACAGCCTCACCAAAATTGGACAATAGAAGATTGGAAAAACGTTGCCTGGTCTGATGAGTCTCGATTTCTGCTGCAACATTCAGATGGTGGGGTCAGAATTTGACGTAAAGAACAAGAAAGGATGGATCCATCCTGCCTCGTCTCAACGGTTCAGGCTTCTGGTGGTGGTGTAATGGTGTGGGGGAAATTTTCTTGGCACACTTTGGGCCCCTTAGTACCAATTGAGCATCGTTTCAATGCCACAGCCAACTTGAGTATTGTTGTTTACCATGTCCATCCCTTTATGACTACAGTGTACCCATCTTCTGATGGCTACTTCCAGCAGGATAATGCACCATGTCACAAAGATCCAATCATCTCAGACTGGCTTCTTAAATGGCCTCCACAGTCACCAGATGTCAATCCAATAGAGCAGCTTTGGGATGTGGTGGAACGGGAGATTCACATCATGGATGTGCAGCCAACAAATCTGCAGCAACTGTGTGATGCTATCATGTCAATATGGACCAAAATCTCTGAGGAATGTTTCCAACATCTTGTTGAAACTATGCCACGAAGAATTAAGGCAGTTCTGAAGGAAAAAGGGGGTCCAACCTGAAACTAGCAAGGTGTACCTAATAAAATGGCCAGTGAGTGTATATTGATATTCAATTATTGACCAGCCCTATATGAAACCTTATTTACCTTGACCAGTGTCCCATCGTCACAGTGCCACACGATTCCCTCAACTCGCCCCTCCTGGCATTCTTGAAACCAGGAATACAGCTGCTGGAATTCCACTGGAGGAGGATTCCGGATGCGCAGGACCCCATGAGGCACCAGGACATGGACTGGATGCTTCTTACTTCCCAAACCTACAGAATCACACAGTCAGCCACGTCCTAAACTAACAGAACTTCACTCAGTTTCTTACTTTCCTAACAGTTAAACTAGCATTCAAAAGACTAAATAAGAGAAATAATTTGTAATATTGTTAAAGCTTTTACTATTTCAAATAAATGCTGCAATTTTTTACTTTCTATTCAAAGAATCCAGAGAAAAAAAACAAACAAACTTGTCATTGTTTCATTAGAATGGTTTCTGAAGGATCATGTGACACTGAAGACTGGAGTAATGATCCTGAAAATTCAGCTTTCCATCAAAGGAAATTTTAAATTGTAATAATATTTCACAATATTATATTTTTACTGCATTTTACATTCGATAAATGCAGCCTTGGTGAGCAAACGAGACTTAAAAAATAATTATATATATATATATATATATATATATATTCACCATATGGATTTCCATTAATGTTGGTTCCAATAAGCTCAAGGGTTTGCTCCATGAGGTCTGCCAGAGGAACGCTGACAATTTCAAGCAATCCTTCATCCTCTCCGTGTGTCTTCAGGATGAGGGCGACACCAGCATCATAGTTGACCACAGAGGCATGCCAGCAGTACTGCTTGTTGGTATGATCCACTGGAACCCAACCTTTCATGAGAGATATATCTAAGCCATTATTTTCACTCAGTACAGGTGTAACGGTCACAAGACTCTAACCCACCTGGTATGTGTCCATGTTCGTCCGGCACTGGCTGGCCGTTCTCATGCTGGACTCTGTGAGCAGCGATCCAGGATTCTGGCACTTCACGGAAATCTCTGTCTACGTCCCAAACAAATCCTGTCGTTTAGCAGAGTAGAAAACAATATCTGATGTTTACAACTTTTATTTTCATTCACTGGTTTCTTGACGGCCCATGAAATTACATGTTGGAATGTTCATTTACGGAAGTTCAATCATGCAAAAATAATCATTTTTAAAAATCTAAATTAAAAAGTATTTGTTCCAAAATACCTTTACAGGTCTTCTGTGTATACTGATAATTTTTGAATCTCTTGTCCGCCTGCTTGGTGGGTTTCCGATCCAAGCGAGCCCAGAGACATGGTTCCCCTTCAAAAATATTATAATAAAAATAATATTAATAAAAACCGTCATTTTGTATATGGAAATCACTATTCAAGCGCTCTCTCTCTCTCTCTCTATATATATATATATATATATATATATATATATATATATATATATATATATTATTATTATCATATATTACTTCATTCATCAAAGATTTCTGAAGAAAGTCCACAAAAATATTTTGCAGCATTTTTTTTCATAATACATTCATAATAATAATAAATGTTTATTGAGGATCAAATCTGCATATTAGAATGGTTTCTGAAGGACCATGTGAGTGCTTTCTGCTTTGCCATCAAAGGAATAAATTGCATATTATTTTAAATATTAAGTAAATTTTATATTTAACAATACTACTCTTTTTAGTGTATTTTTGATCAAATGCCTAGTTAAGCATAAAAAACGTATTTCAAAAACTTTACAAAATGATATCAACCCACAACTTTTGAAAATATGTCTTTTTTACATAATCAATAATGATCCGACATTAAAAACCCCTTGGCCTCCCGTTATGACGCATTTATACCTCTGTATGTGGTGACATAGCAGCACGTCCCATCGATCTTCTCGGTTGCTACAGCACAGTGAACATCTGATTCAAGAGCAGCAGGGTTCACACTCTCAGTGGCCACCACCTGAAACTGCTGCGGGATCCAGATGAGTAAAATATTCTAATATCCAATCTCATATATATGCAATGCATGATGAATTTACCTGTGCATTTTTATAAATTAGTTTTTTTAGTATGCTTTATTGTATAGCACTTTTACATCAGCCCTGTTGCTTTTAATGTGCTTTTTAAATAGACTGAATATGCATATTGGCTTTGAGACAGTTACTTCGTTCAGTGCACTTAAACAAAAGTAATAATGAAAACATGATTTAAAAATAATGAAGTATGCGCCATATTGTAATGCATTGCCTTGTATTGCAATCGGACTGCGTTTATAATGTTTACAGGGTTTTTTGAGAAGATGAGTCATGAGAATAATATGTACAGAAAACGCTGATGTTTAATTTCACCCACCTGACAGTCGCGTTTCCTGGATGGTTCGTTCCTCACTTCCGTCAGGAAAACACACGGGATCTTCTGCTGCACTGAACCCAGACGCCGCATTCTCGCTGCTGTTAAACAGCTTTATAACGGGGTGTGTTGCTTTACAAATTGAATACGGACTGATGAGCTCAACACATTTTCAGATCAGCCATTCACAAGCGCCCAATGCCGTTTTGTTGTCCAGATTTCCTCTCATTCTGTAGTCTATGTTAAGATGATCTTTGTCGCCATCTATTGGAACGGAGAGTGAACTTTTTTTTATAGTAAGCAGGTTTGATGTGCTTCTATCTCGGAGCAAAAAAGGGCGAATGCTACTTTATTCTTATTTTAAACGTTATTATATTTTTGAAAGTGTATTTTAAAATGTTTTACATATAAATAAATGAATAGTGCTTTAAGTAAAATGCTATAATTTTCATGGCGCGTGTCGCCTCATGGGGGCGCCGTGTAGAGATCAAATGACTCAGTAATCATCGAATAATTAAAAAGTTGCTTAAAATGCACTCACTTGCAGGCCACCCAAGATGTATATGAATTTGTTTCTTCATCTAAACAGATTTGAAGAAATTTTGCGTTAAATCACTTGCTCATCACTGAATCCTCTAGATTATGGATTAAACTTAAAATGTCTTAAAGGGATAGTTCACCCACAAATTAAAATTCGTTAATTACTAATCCTCATTCCAAACCAGTAATACCTTTTCCAAAATCTAAACAATGCATGGGCTGTGTGACTCGTTTACATTCAGAGGAAAACACGCACATGTTGCGAAAGAGAAAAATTATTGAATAAAGCTGTTAGTTGTTGTTTTTTTTCACACAAAAAGTATTACATTCATAAATTACAGTAGAGCTACTGATGTCACATTGACCATTTTAACGATGTCCTTACTACCTTTCTGTGCCTTGATCGTGGACCCTTGCTGTCTATGCAGGGCCAGAAAGCTCTCGGAACAACACGAGCAGGGGCGTAGATTGCGCGGGGGACGCGGGGGACGTGTCCCCCCACTTTTAATAAAACGGAAATTCGTCCCCCGCACTTTTTCGGTCAAGTGTGTTCGCACAGAGGTTTTCAAGAGCTGGTGTGAATAAATATAGATTCAAACTCAAAGAGACAGGACCGTCTGCGCATGACATGATATTTTATTCGGACCCAGAAGGCGAGATGAATATCACAGAGCGCTAAACACTCTCCTGCAGTGTGTTTCATTCATACTCGAAGCCGGAGGGCGCTCTCGCGCAGAAATTCTGGTTAAAAAAAGCCTCACAACAGTCTCTTCTGTTCACCAATCTTCAGTTCACCTGTTCATTTATTTGATCCAAAGTACAGCAAAAAATCTAATTTTGAATAAATAATTTTGATATTCTGATTTGCTGCTCAAAAAAACAAACAAAAAAAAACACTTATTATGATAATGTTGAAAACAGCGGAGTAGATTTTTTTCAGGTTTCTTAGAAAGTTCTGAAGAACAGCATTTATATGAAATAGAAATATTTTGTAAAATGACGTCTTTATCATTACTTTTGATCAATTTAAAGAATCCTTGCTAAATAAAAGTATTAATTTTCATTTTTTTTTTCCCAGAAAATAAAAATTATACTGACTCTAAGCTTTTGAATGATATAGTGTAATGTTGCAAAAGCTTTTTATTTCAAATAAATGCTGATGTTTGGATCCTTCTAATCATCAAAGAATACTGAAAAAATGTACTCATATGTTTTAAATATTGATAATCAGCAAATCATCATAGAATGATTTCTGAAGGATGAGACACTGAAGACTGGAGGAATGATGCTGAAAATACAGCTTGGGTCACAGGAATAAATTACATTTTAAAATATATTCAAATAGAAAACAGTTATTTTAAATAGTAAAATATTTCACAAAATTACTGCTTTTGCTGTATTCTGGATCAAATAAATGCAGGCTTGGTGAGCAAAAGAGACTTCATTAAAAATTTTACTGTTATAAAACTGTTGACTGGTAGGCTATATAAATTACAGAAATTGTATATTGTAATGTTTTATATTATATTGTTATGGCAGCAAAATGGATGTATATATATATTTATTTATTTATTTATTTATATATGTAATTTCTGTCCCCCTCAGTTCTGAAAAGATGGCTACGCCCCTGAACACGAGGGTGAGTAATTAATGACAGATTTTTTTAATTTTATTTTTTTTATGTGAACTATCCTTTTAAATTTAAATATGTTTTTTACAAACACGCAGTTTGTTGCAAGACATTAATTGATGGACTGGAGTCGTGTTCAGCTGTTTGGACACTCATTCTGACGGCACCCATTCACTGCAGAAGCACCATTGTTGAGTAAGTTATACTACATTTCTCCACATCTGTTCCGATGAAAAAACTAAATCATCTGCATCTTAAATGTTCTAAGGGTGAGCGAATTTTAATAAAAATATCATTTTTATGTGAACTATTACTTTAAGGTAATCGTCACTGACTTGTTAATAGAGCATTCCTATCATACTATTCTTCTATAAATCACACAGTGTATGTATAAAGGATTTAATGCCAACAACTTTAATGACACCAGTCTACAAAAAGCCTCTCAAGTGCAAAAGCATCATATGCTTGAATGACATCTCATTAAATAACATTTTCAATTTCAGAGGCAGAATCATGCCCTTTAAAACCACTGAGTTAAGTCTTTTAAGTAAATATATACACATGCATACACCATTTTGGTGTTAATGTCTTTCAATTTGTACCATGTAACCTGTTTTATGCAAGATAACACATGATCCAGGCACACAAAAAGCCTTTCAGAGTGCAAAGTGAGACGTTCTTTAGGTAACAACCAGACATGACCTGAGGTGGGTCTCTATAAAGCAAAAGTCAATTAGTACTATTAACTTTTTAACAACTGTTGTCAAACTCTATTTGATTTCTCCGTCAGGTTTCATGCTAAAGGGCTCGAGGCGCTCGCTCTCAGGCAGCAGATTGTTGAGACGCTCCATCAGCGGCATCGTCTGGTCGATGCCCATCTGAATACGTCTCAGAATCATCGACATCTCATTGACCTTCTGGATCTGCTCGGCGTACTTGGCATACCGCTTTTGCCTTTCCTGCATGATGCTGAATAACACCTCCACTGACAGATCCATCTGACAAAAAACAGGTCAGCATTCACAGCTGGCTTGCCGAAACCGTAAAATTCAATAGAAATTATGGTGAATACCTCTTTGATCCTCTTGACCAGAGCGTTCTGGTCAAAGGCAACAGCTTCCGCACACTGGTGTAGATGATCCTGATATCGGACACACAGCTGCAGTACCTGTGCCGAATCCAGCTTTTCTAAACAGATAGTGCACGGAGAGGTTTGTCCACTGAGCACGCCTGAGAAAATGACACTGGCATTAGGCTCAAATCGAGATTCATATCATTATGAACAAGGCTGGATATTGACACAGGTTTCACATAACGATTCCAATCGATGCATTTGTTTTCTATTCTAATGGATTGCAAAAAGATTTGAGAAATAGAAGACTTAAAATATTTCTTATCCTATGACCCCATCTAGTGGACAACCTTAGTATTACAGCCTTCATCTGTCAGCAGAAATGTATGAGTGTTTTCCATTTTCTGTTGGGCACTGCAGCTTTACAAATTTATGAAACTATGCATGTTTGCCCAGAATGATTTGTTCTTCAAATGTTAAACAATTTGGATAGTTGTCAGGAAAACATTCTCTCAATTAATGCTGTAAACTATACGGGAAACCCTGTCAGTTAGAATATTAATATAATACTGAAGGTAAAAATTAATAACAGAGGCCAAATTTGATTGATATTTATAGTTATAATCAACAGGTTGTATGCAAACATTTAAATTGCACATACAGCAGCTATTCCATCAGCTTTATATAGGTAATAGCAACTTTTTAATCTTACAATTCTGACTTGTTTTCCTCAGAATTTCTTGTTTATATCCTGCCTTTGTGATTCTGAGAAATATATATTAAAAAGTAAGAATTTACCTGTCAAATTTGGCAAATAACAGAAAAAGAATTGAAAAAGTCATAATAAGAAAAAAAAGTCATAATTATGAGATGCAAACTAAGAATTAAAGAAAAAATGTCACAATTCCAGGAAAAAGCCATAATTATGAAAAATAAAGTCTGAATTCTGAGGGGGAAAAGTCAGAATTGTGAAATGAAAAGGCATTACCTTTTAAATGTTTTTATTCTGTGGTGGAAGTAAGCTTCCATCTGTTTTTTACTCCAATTCATTATCAAAATATACATCTCTGAACAATGGCTGCCATCAAAATATATTTTCATTAAAGATTTATTAAAACATACATTAAATAATGAAAACATCACTTAAGTAAAAATATAATGAATATGTAGTAAATAAGTCCTCTTTAGAGCTTTTTAGTGTCACAGCACACTAAAAAGTCAAAAGCTGTAACTTTGTTTTATATCAAAAATAACAGCACAACCCAGTCCCAGATCTATTATAAACGATGTAATTACCAACCAAAAATTTTTTTTTTAATCCTAAACTGTTTTTTTTTGTTTGTTTTTGCATTTGGACTGCTTATTACCTTTCAGAAGAGGCTGAAAGGTGGGAATTTCTTGCAGTTTTATTACATCTGGATCATTATGGATATTCCGTAATGACTGAGTTCCTTGAGCAACAACTACTATGTCATCCATTTTGGCTCTATGCTTGACTGGAGAGGGAACAACTGAAACAACAAAACAGAACTAAATAACAGGTAATGGTAGAATATTTACAACATAACAATGCCATTTCATTTCCATGTAACATATCTCACATCAAGAATAAACATTGCGTTATTAATATAATGTTGAGTACCTGAAGCGCTGAAGTCTGAATGTTTATGATCAGCATCTCCGCTCTGTTCAGCGCCCATGGTGCACTCAGTCTATGTAGTCAACACAAGCACCAAAAAATTACAAAGTTATTTTATATATATATATATATATATATATATATATATACACATGGAACCAAAAATTACAATATATATATATATATAATAGTAATTATACATTTGTGAGATGAAAAGTCATAATTACTTGTTACATTATTATTGTTTTTTATATCCTATTGTGGAAGTAAGCTTCCATATGTTTTACTCCAATTCATTATCAAAATATACATCTTTAAACAATGGTTGCCATGAAAATCTTAAGTTATTCAAACTCATTAAATAATGAAGACATCATTAACAGATAATATTTTTAAATTTTGTATAAAATTCTACATTTTACAACAACGATTATACATCTAATACATAAGTATGATACTGAAATTGTGTTTCCTGAAATTTGATTGCATACATAGGCACGACTACATAACGCTTTACTTACCTAAATGTTGTTATTTTCAGCTGTTTAACTAAGGCGATTTCATCCGGCTGTTTTGTTGAATGAACGGCTTGCTAATGTTTTACACTGTAACTTAAAGACATGTGAGCTGTTAAACAACAATACTGGTTGCAGATAACGTCTACAATCTATATTTGTTAGCAAATACGGTTACAATCACTAGCGGAACTAAAAAAGAAAACATCCGGTCTGATAACAGGAGGCGCGTGAGAATGACGTCACGGGTTTGTTTACATGTGACCACCTAAGCCACATGTATGAGATTTTTTTTCGTATTCTTGATAGCTTTTAATTTACAACTAAAAGAAAAGTACACTCTATATTTAAAGAGAGACACAGAAAACCAATTAAGAGAAATAGTAATATAAGATGAATTAAATTAAATCGGTTTTAAAGGTTGATTTTACATACGCAAGTTTTACATACTTGTACACCTATAATCTTTTTAAGATGGCCCATATTTTATTGTATTTAAATTCAGTCATGATCAAATTTGCAAAGCTTACACAGTTGCAAAAATTATATTTAAACTACACCAAAAATATATTCCTACATATTGTGTACAATGTATATAGTGGATTATGTTTCTATTGAACCTACAAAGAGAGAGAAAAACAACAACAACAACAAAAAAACACTGTCTACGCAATTTAGACAATATATTTAAAATTGCCTGATCTTTTATATATGCTTATTATTATTATGTTTGAATTAGTAATATCTAATTTACTATAATTAATGTAGAAATAAGTGTATCTTATATATATATATATATATATATATATATATATATATATATATATATACATATATACATACATATAAATCATAATAATGCATTTAGAATTATGTTCATTGCTAATAACTTTTATTAGAATTATTCATTCATTTAATTACAATTAATCAGAATTATTAATTGATTTCGTAGTAAATCAGTCTGTACGTTAAAATGTTTATCTTCTTACCATTTACCATTTTGTCTTCATACTTTAGTTCATTTTAAATATTCCTGTGGTGTGACTCGATCGCTGCATGAATAATGCATTTAAAGGAACCAGCTAAATTTTAAAGAGTACCTAAGGTTTTGGGTAGTGGTTTTCAAACATTTCTCTCTCTCTTTCAAAAACAATCTCAAAATAGCAACACAAGAAATTGATAGTAATTGATTAATGCGAACATTTCCTCTCCTTTTGTGGTTTTAGCTGTTTATTTTTCCAGTTGGATATTGTCTCCGTTACCACTGTCCCTTCTTTGTTTTTATCCGGATAGGTTATAAACACAATTGTTAACGTAATTCCTTAAAACTCGGCATCCCTCTCAAAGAAATCAAAGGATCTACAGGTTAAGCTAATGATTTTCAACAATCTCATCCATTTCTCAAAGGAGCAAGTACAATAGACACAATGCAGCAACATGCGATTGAGAACCACCCCTTACTGGGATCATCAGCCATGTCAGTGAATCGCGAGAAACCCCGTTTGATTGGCTACTCCGTGTGTCAATCATTCCTCCGCGAAATGTAAGCGCCATTCTGATTGGCCACAAAAAGTGCACCTTTTTATCCAAAGATCCTATTGGTGGAAAATATAGGTTAGTGGTCCGACAGTCACACGAACGAAGGAAAGAAAAGTAGGTCAGAGACTGATTCCGTTTATGTCACAGTTCCTCACGGACCGGACGCCAAACAACCGAAACAAACTGTGATGTTGAGCTATTCCTCCGGTAAGTGTGACGATTTAACGTTTGACCATCGGGTCTAAGTATCGCGTTCTGCTTATCGATGTATTAAGTGCGGGTTTTGTGTCCGCTCGCATATTGATTTCAGTAGGAGGGGCGTCCGTGACATTTCTCGGGTTGAATACCTTAGAACAGATGCAGCTGCCACCACAACACAAACAGTATTAGTGTCAGTGATTTAGTTAGAAAGTCATAAATCATAGCAGAGCGTAGCCACAAACCCACACCCATCATCGATGTGAGGTTAATGGTGTGCGTTCCCTTTAAGATTATTGAATAGAGGGAGTGCAAGTGTGCTCGAGCCTGCTGTGTGGGTTGGTCACTTCAAAAGGTACTTCAGTTTACATTCTATCTTCTGTGTTCGCCTTAGAAATTTTGGTTTTGTCTCAAAGCCGTATGAGCTGTCCATCTAGACAGCATGCTTGTGCTGACAGACAAGTGATGCTTTCTAGGTAGGCAGCTCACTATGGTTTGAGTCAGAGCTACAGTGACGTCGTTATGCTCCATGTCCGTTTTGTTGCCATTATGAAAAAACAGATAAAGGGCGTGAGGTTAGTCACCATTCAAGTGAGGCTTTTTTTAACCAGACTGCGTACTAGCCAGAGACAGCTGACTATATGCATACAATGAAGTCCAAAAATGCATTTAAAAATCTGACACGTTAAACATGGAATATTTAAGATGATACTCTATCGCCAGGCAACCAACCAAATGCAAGCTGATTTGTGACACTGACCAGAACTAACTTTTGCAAAAGGTCAGATGTTCTTGCTTTCACTGAAGCAGTTTTCTTTGGATATAATGCAGAATTTCGTGTTAATTTTCAGCGCAACTTTTCACTTATTTTATAATGAAAATATAATCTGGAACTCTAAATTAATTTGGAAAAGAAAAAAGCCAAAACTGGATGTACTTTTATTGGAAAACACTGTGTAAGGCAGACAGGGTTAGTTTTTACTTTATTTCTTAACACTGATTTATATTTGAAAGATAAAATCTGTAGCTGTAAGGCACCAGTGTTCAACTCTTGACTACAAAAACATTTGAACATTTCTACAATTTAAAAAGAGACTATTCATCTAACATATTTTACCCACTTGTGACAAGGTGCCACAGTAGTGTGGCTTATTTTGGCATTTTTATTACAGTGTGATAAATATAAATTAATTTTAAATATGAATATTTATAATGAAATTAATTTATTCTTTATTATACATTATTATTAAATATAATTTATGATGTATTATTATTCATTGATCATTTATTATTTTAGATTTTTTTATTATTAAATATAATTCATTTATTTATTTGTATTTATTTATATGTATTTATATGTAAATACCTTTTATTTCTGTATTTTTTCATTATTATTTTTTATTTTTTTATTTTTTATGTTATTTCATATGTTTCTCATTAAAATATATTGTAATACAATATTAATAAATGTTAAATATTTACAATACTAATATTTAAAAATGTCAATAATACATATTAATTAACATTTGAACACCAAATATTACTATGCATGTGACTTGTTCCAGAAAAAACTTGCTCCAGCTTTACATTTGTGAAAAATACTATACCTACCTTAAAAGACAGTTTGCTTTTAGTCGTGACAAGTCCAACAAGTTATGTGTAAGTGCTGCTTCCATATTGTAAGACGGGTGTGTGGTGTTCAGTTGAAGTAACTGCATTCCTAAAGTACATCAAACACTCATCATTAGGGCGTTCATCAGCACTCATTTCCAGAATTTGTTTTTTCCCTTAAACCTCGTCTGGACTTTCTAAGTTCATCCACACGTCATGTTTCTCCTGAATTGGTCTGTAACAACTTGAATTGAGGCTTGTAATTAGGATGAGTAATACAGGTAGGTCTTTAAATGTGACATTATAATAATCATGTTGCCATGAAGAGGGGTTTGATTTGCATGTTTGGCTTTCACCATAATGAAATTCTCTTGAATTCAAAGAAACTGAGATGACCTACTTTTATCTTTTTTTTGCTTGTCGCTTCTTCCTCTTTTTTTCTTTATCTTCGGCAGTCTGTTAAGGCAAGCCGCAAGCCCACGCACTCAAGAATAGATCATTTGGAGATGGGTGGAGTGATGGCGGTGCATGAGCTATAAGAATAAAACCACAGAGTTAAATCCTTTTGTTTAACTATGTGAATTTGAAAAATAATGTATGCATCACACTTATAACTGCACTGTTGCTCTAGCGTAGGCATTTAAATGGCTGGGTCTGCAAATGCACTTTTTATTTTGGCAGAAAATCCCATTTGAACACAGGGGACTCCTGTTTCATTTACGGCGAGAGAAAATGGGTCTTCCGGCCCTTTCTTTCTGCCAGTTGCATTTATGTAATCTAAATGTGGCCTAGATTGTGAGCTTTCCAAGGGTTTCCTGGCAACCAGAGCAGGTCATTGATGAAGCTCACCATTTCCTCCGTGTGTATGTGAGGGTTTGTGGGAGTATGAGAGAGATTTTTTTTCTTTGTCATTTTGTTTGTAGATAATGAGGAAGCTCAAGTGACCTATTAACTTAAAGCAATCATTCACCCAAAAAAGAAAATAGAAAAAGTCATCACTTACTTCAGTCTAAACCTGCATGACTTTCTGTATTCTGTAGAATATCTCTCTTTCTCTCTCTCTCTCTCTCTCAATACCTCCTTTGCTGCTGTTAAATTTGTTTGATGTTTTATGTGCTACTGTTTGAACTCTTTTTAATAGCATTTTAGTCAATGGAAATGCTTATTTTTAAAATTAAAATTATACATACTTAAATTATACAGTTGTAAGTAATTTAATGACCTATATTAAAATTACAGTTTTATCAAATGTTTTCGAGAAGGACATTTTAGCACAACTTGTTCCATATTTAGTTGTGAATGCTCTAACAGATGGTCCCAGTCAGGTTTAGGACCCTTCATATTACAGAATCTGGCCTCCTTAACCATATTGGCAGTTTACTCTAGATGTTTAAAGGATAGATCTTCTAATTTGTGTCCTGCATTGATTAAATTAAACAGCGGTGTGCCACAGGGTTCTATTCTTGGGCCTATTTTATATTCATTGTAAATTTGCCCATTAGGCAAAATTTTTCATAAACACAATATTTTGCATCATCTGTATGCTGATGATACCTAGCTATATATATGCCAATTGATCTATCCTCCAATTGATCTCCATCTTTTCGCCAAGCTTCTGATTTGTACAAAGGAGGAGGACTATCACCCCAGTTTTAGTCTCTCTTTACTGGTTGCCTGTAAACTTTAGAATTGAGTTTAAGGTTCTGGAAAGCACTTTGATCAGTGGAAGATGTTTTAGAAATGCTATAGAAATAAAAATGTATTGTATTATACATGAAAACTAATGGGGTCCAATAAAGGGTTGATCCATTTGGTTAAAAATGGTTCACGGACTAAATAAAGTTGGGGGTTTTTCTATTAATGAATATTGACTAGTTGTAACTTTAACTTCTCATAACCTCAACTGGAATGTCTTTATGAAACTTTGATTTGTTTGTTATAAATGCAGTTTTATTTTTGTCCACAGGATCTTGTCACATGTGAAAGGACACACATTGAACAGCTGCTTGACTGAATCTGTGTGGTGAGCATGTTTTATACTCTATACACACACTTAGGGATGGGATGGTATGAAAATTTAATATCACGATTATAGTGACTAAAATTATCACGATTATCAATATTATCACGGTTTTGTTGAAACGAGATGAAAGTGTTCAAAAATAGTTGATGCTCACACTGAAAACATTTCAGCAAGTTTTATATTTAATAATTAACAAACAACTAATAAAACAAGCAACTCTATGCACTTAATTTAAAGAAAGATTAAATTCTGTGCCATTTCCTTCCTTACAATGAAAAGTGTAGAAGCATAGAAAAGCATAGAAAAGTCACTGACTTTCGCCATTCCTTCTCGAAAAAAAAAAAAAAAACATTGTGCGCTGCGCTTGCGTCAGACTGTTGCTGGCTGGACATGATTTAATAGCGAGTTATTAAAACCGCGATAATCAAACACGGTTTTAATGATAATTCATTTTTAAACGATATTACTAACCTTCAGCACATTTTATCACGGTTATCGATAAAACCGGTTATCGTCCCATCCCTACACACACTGATATAATACAGCATATTGTAGCCATTTTAAAGAACTGTTCTTGAATTAAATTTTTTTTTGCCCGTGTTAAGATGATCTAATGGCAGACCAAAGAATGGACATCTCCTCCACAATGAATGAGTTCATGTCCCAGAGTTCTGCAGATCTCATCAGCAGTTCCATTGGCACCACTGGCATGGACTACAACCGCAAGAGGAAGGGCAGCACCACCGAATACCAGTGCGTGAACTCCTGATAGTGTAGTAGAATAGTATTCATGGCTTATTGTTTGAGCAGTTATGCATTTCATGAATCTAAGTAGTTTCACATTAAATAGTTTTAGAGATTTGTTTTTTTTTTTGATTACTTGGAAATTAGGCAGTCTAAAATAAATGACAGATTTATGAATTGTAATCTCATAATATTTATAATTATTCATTTTTTTTGAGATTTTTGTTTAATAATGTATATATTTAATATTTTGTTTCACAGGATTGATGGCTTTTCGTTTGAGTGAGTAGAAATGTTTCCTAATATTTTTCACATCCTTTCCGTACTAATAAGAAGTAAAAAAAATATGTAATTCGAGAACTGTTGTAAAAGGTTGTTTTATCGACTGCTGTGGTTTTTCTTTTGATTTTCACAGTGATAGTATGGACACAGATAAAGATAAGACAATGGGAAGGTAAATGGATTTGAATTATGTGCTGTTATATTTAAATAGCCAGTTTTAAAACCTAAGGAGATAAATGAGTCAAAGAATGATTAATCACTAATAAATATAAATATTTTCTCCTAAATCCAGGGATGACCAGCAGGGCCGGGTAAAAAATGCCAGGTAAGGTGAAGATGAAACTTTTCTCTACTTAATTAATGTTTCATGAAAAAGAGGTGTTGCTTGTATGTTTTCAACTAACTATTTTGCGTTGTCTTATGTTTTTAGGGAGGCTCACAGTCAGATAGAGAAAAGACGCAGGGATAAAATGAACAGTTTTATAGACGAGTTGGCTTCGTTAGTCCCCACTTGCAATGCCATGTCTCGCAAGCTGGACAAACTCACTGTACTGCGCATGGCCGTCCAACACATGAAGACATTACGAGGTGAGAGCTTTCTACCACAGCACAGGCCAAAATGCATTTGATTGAGCTCATTATGAGTCTAAAACCAAACTTTTTCCACATTTAACTATGCTTGGCTTTTCTCTTTCTCTCTTTTTCTTGTAGGGGCCGCCAACCCATACACAGAAGCAAACTATAAGCCAGCATTCTTGTCGGATGATGAATTAAAGCACTTGATTTTAAGGGTGTGTTTAAAATCTCAACCCCGAGGCTTTTGAGATTTTTATCTTGTGGAAAACTTTTAGGATCGGTTTTAAAAACTCTCCTTGCCTCTCTCTCCGCAGGCTGCCGATGGCTTCCTCTTTGTAGTTGGTTGCGATCGTGGAAAGATTCTGTTTGTCTCGGAGTCTGTTTATAAAATTCTCAATTATACTCAGGTATACTTTCTTGACAGTGATCTCCATGCTCCGATACAGTAAAGGCTTTGACTTTAATGCAGATTGTTT